>NC_142441.1:120797500-121480000 GCF_059453495.1 Arachis ipaensis
CCCCATATTGCATTTGAGAAAGACAGATACTCCAAGATAAATGAGGATGTCTTCGAAAGAAGAATATCTCTGACTCCCATTCTTGAGAAAATAGACCGTCCTGGTGCATCTTGGGAGTATAGCAAAGGGAAGAATTCTGTTTCCACCAGTATTGCATATTCTGATTTGAATGCTGAAGCTCGTATATGGCATCAAATTGTGGCGGACTATATCATCCCGAGCACCCATACCACCCATGTGAGATTTAGAACTGCTTTGCTACTATGGGCTATTATGCAAGGGAAGCATATACCCATCTTGCCTTTATTGCGCAAATCAATTTGGAAATTGATTGAGAAGAAGAATGTCAGCATTCCATTTCCATCGATAGTGATGCGTTTAGCAAATACAGCTGGGATAGAGAGGCGACCAATGGATAGAATGTTTGAGTTTCCTAGTGGCAACAAATTCATTCCGAGAGGAGATTTGGAAAGATCAACAAAAATAACCCCCTCCAAGAGGAAGGCACCCATAGCACCACCATCAAGTCCACCGACCCTATCAACTACTTTACCTTTTTTTCGTCCTCTTCCGGATCTATTCCGCGACAACTTGCATGATATCCACCACATGGAGAATTTGGAGAACAAGCGTTTTGAGTGGATAGTGGCAAGTTTAGAAGGAAGATACCCCGGCCCGATTCCTACACCTTCATCCGAGCTAGCTGGGGAAGAGCTTGATGCAGTTGACCATCCCATTTCTGAGCCCACCAGCTGAAGGTGGCCCCCTCTTCATCCTTCTGGATCGCGAGCATGCATGGAGGACCGTGCACAATTTAAGTGTGGGGGAGGATCGATGACCTCAAGGGGGTAAAAATTTCTTTCTTAAAGACACTTTGTAATGTCTCTTGTAGTACTTTTTTCTTTATTTTTGAGTAGTTTTATTCCTATTGCATCTTGTTTGGTTTGTTGTGAATATTTCTTTATCATTTATGAATATTTAGTAGTTAATGTTTGCATCTTGCATGATATGATGAATAAGTGTGAAAACACCAAGGAATTCCCATGAAATCCTTTTCTAAGGGCATACCATTGATTGAATTGAAAAAAAAAATTGTTTTACCAAGTTGCTTGGAGTATTTTGTTTGTAGAACATGGAAAAAGAGCTCGAACAACATACCTTGTGAGATTTGAGCTTTAATAGATGGTTGCATTTTCTCAACCATAATGTTGTTCTTGTGTGTGATTGTACTCCTTTTTTATTGTAATCATTGATTTACATGATTCTTTATGTCCTGTATTTGTGTTTGGATGCATTTAGCATGATTGAGGCCATCTTTGATGATAAACTCACTAACCTATATGGCCAACCTTGCATTCACCTTTGTGAACCCCTTTGAGCCTATGAATCCCCTTTTGTTCTGATGATAGCACATTACTCCCCTTAAGCCGAAAACCATTGATGTCCTTGAATTATTCCTTGATTAGCTTGGGTGGATTAGTGTGTAAATTCTAAGCGTGGGAGAAGTTTAGAAAGCATTGGTGATAAAGGCGTGAATTCTTCGTGAAAATTTTTGGTAATTAGGTAATACTCATGCATTCCATTAATTGAAACATATGCATTCATAGTTCAATTAAAAAAAAAAAACCTAGTGCATAATAAAGTATGAATAAAAAGTGCAAATAAAGGATGCATATGCCATGGTTGAAAGAAAATGCATGAGTAAGATGAGATATAAAAAGGAAATGGGTTAGAAGGTTGCATTGTTATGTGTATATAAGTGATGTAGGATTAGGTGGACATTCAAGCTAATCAAAAAATTAATTCTTTAAGTCCACTTGACCAAACTTCATCCTACCTAAACCCTAGCCCCATTACATCCCTTTAAAGACCTCATGATATTTGTTATTCATGCATTAATACTAGTTGATTGTTAGATGAATTGCAAGTCTTTGAAAAGCATGATAAAAGGAGAATTGAGTGGTAAAATGCTAAACACTGAGCAAATTGAGTGGATACACATCCGGTGAGGGGTTCGATTGCTCAATTCCATGTTTTTACACCTCATATCGCGTCTTCTTGCAAGTTGTCTGATTGGATAGTTTTGATAACTTCAATTCAATTCTTTGGACATTGATCTTAATGCATGAATCCTTGGCATTGACCCTAAAAGTTCTCTTGCGATGGATTGGAATTTCATAGTTTGTTTCTACCAACTCTCATCATAATACATATTAGAGATTAGTTTTTAGATAGTTGCATGCATTTAAGTAGTATATAGCATAAGTCATTCTCCCTTTCATTTATCTCCTTTGTGTGTTTAGCATGAGGACATGCTAGTGTTTAAGTGTGGGGGAATTGATGAATCCATATTTGATGATGATTTTTGGTTAGAATTGAATGGATTTTCATCACATAAACTCACACTTATTCCCTTGAATAGCATGCTTTTGGTCTCTCCTCCCAATTTGTGCTTGATCATGAAAATATGCTCTTTTATACTTAATTTAATCTATTTTATTCCATTTGCCTTCCATTCGATGCCTTGATGTTGTTGGTGAAGTGATTTCAGGTGTATAAAGTAGGAATGGATTGGAGAAAATGGAAGAAGAGCATGCAAAGTGGAGAAAGCAAGAGAAAACAAAGGAGTGAACTCAGAGACGTGTGCGTGCGCGCAGCTACCTGTGCGTATACACAGCCTTCCAAGCAGAGTGCGTGAAGTGCAGCGAGCACGTCATGTGTCCAGCCATGCATCACGTAGTGTGCGTGCGCACACCTTCCTGTGCGTCCGCACAGGCCTGGATTTCTCGCGATGTGTGCGGACGCACCAGCCTATGCGTCCGCACAGGTGTCTGCACATGACTTCATTAAAATAGCACGTGCCTCGAAATTTGAGGACTTTGGAGCCCATTTCTGAAGTCTTCTAGCTCATATTAGAGGGGAGAATGAAGCCATAACATACCATATCATTTTAGTATAGTTTAGGAGTAGTGGTAGGAAGTTTTAGTTTTAGTTTTTCTCTAAGTTTTTCATCATCTCTATTAGGGTTTATATTAGAGTTTACATTCAAGTGCCATTTCCATTTTTGATCTTGGATTTTGCAAGCTCTCATTGTAAGTAATTTCTTGATATTACTCTTTATAGTTACATTGTCATTGCTCTTTCTTCTAATTCAAGTTATAGTTCAATTTTGATTTTCTCTTGCAATTTCAATTTCTTGTTGATGAATTTGATGTTGTATGTTGATTATATGCTCTCTTGTGTTATCTTTGTTGATTGAGATCAATTGTTGCTTTTGTTTTAAGTCTTTACTCATTTTCCTCATGTTTAAGCTTTTTGCCCACTAAGTGTTTGAGAAAATGTTAAACATGGTTTTAGGCTAAATTTTTTGTTCTTGGCTTGGGAAAAGTGAGCAATTGGGTTCCTAGAGTTGGAATGTCCAACATTTAGTTTCAATTCTTGGGTTGTTAATTGTCCTTGTTCCCACTAACGCTAATTTGTTGCTAAGATAATTAGCAAGCAAGTTAGGATTTGTAGGTTAAGTACACTTATGCTCATTTAACTTACCTTCCGATGTGAGGGTTGATCAAGTGAGACTAATCCATCATAATTGTTATAGTTGTGGTTCCAACAAGAAAAGGACCCTTAGCTCACTCCAAGCCAAGACTCTTTTTCTTTATGCTTTCAATCTTTTATACCTTTATATGTTGATTTATTTCATACTTTACTTGTTTATATTACATAGTCGGTTCTTTAATTTCTTAATGCGTTCAATCATTACAATTTTGCATGTTCTTTTATTGCTTTCTATGTTCATTTCTTTATTCACAACCCGTTAATCACTACAACCGAAATTGCATACTTATTGTTCTAAAGTGCTCTTAGGGAGACGACTCGGGAGTCTAATACTCTCGGTTTTATTTTGGTTTTGCTTGTGACATATCTTGTGAATTTCCAATTTGATTCGAAGGGTCAATTCGTCAGGTTGGGACTATACTTACAACGTTAAATCCGTTTCCTTTGGATAACCGAGTTCCTAACCCACATGCGAATTGAACCTCCGTCTTACATCAGTATAATGGGTCGGGTTATAGCTAACGGATCATAGCACCCCAATCTTGACTTGTGATATTTTTCAATTAGACAGGTTGACCTTTCAACCTATAAATTGGAATCGGAATAGTAGTAGTCCACAAGGTCAACTTGTTGGATTAAAAATATAAAAACAAAGGAAAAAGTTACGTTGGAATATTGAATAGATAAACAAATAAATAAATTAAGATGAAAAGTGAGAGGGTTATTTTTTATCTATAATTCAGTTTGTGCAGTGAGTGGTATCTCCAAAGCTAAAAAATGAATGGAATATGTAAAGTTTGTCTATGAAATAAATAAATAAAATTTAAAATCTTGAAATTGACAATAAGGATAAGTGAAATAATTGATGGGACGTGTGTAATGAATGCTCCTAGATAAACCTATACAATTACCAAGGTTGTGATGATCGGTTGCATGCTTGATTGTCATGATTGACGATTCTAATTGATTGGGATATGGAAGGTTTTCTTTTGGCTAGTTGATTTGATAAGTGGGTGGGTTTGGTATTGTAATCGTGTTGTAAAATTTTGGAGTTACAATATGTGCTTCGCATTTGGATGTATATTGGAGTTTCTAAAAGTTTTTTGAAGATGAGTAAAAGTGGTTAGTGTGTCTATATTTTTTATGAGAAGTGCAATATTTGGATTTCACTACAAGATTTTTATTTATTTGAGGAAATATTTTGGTGAAGGTTTCTAAAAACCTCCACAATACATTTTATTGATGGCAATTTAGAAAACCTCTACTAATAATTAATAAAAATTATATTTTGAAACAAAACCTAATTTTCTCTTTCTTTTTTCAAAATGAGAGATTGAGTTAGCTCAGAGAGAACCTAAGTTTTCTGCGCCATTTTTTGCCGTTGTTTCCGCTGCCGTTTCTGTCGTCGATACCATCACCACTTCCGTGTCCGTTGCGGTAAAGAGCTAATGGATCGAGCTACTTCTTCTATCAACGTGTTTTTAGATATGTTCTTCTATACTGTTGTTTCTGCCACAGTGGAGTTTTCGCCACCGTTGTTGCTGCCGCCGTTTCGGTCACCACTGCCATTGTTGTTGCTGCCGCTGTTGCCATGGTAGAACGCTTCTGGATTGAGCCACCTCCTCTGTCAACGCGTTTTCAGATTTATTCGCTCCTAAACTTCTACTTCGATGCAACTTTCTCTCCCTCTATATTTCTCCTTCGAGCTGTTGCTGGTACTTCTTCTTCGCTATTAATTTGTTGATATCTCTTCTCTATTAATAAATGTCCTTTTATTTTGAAGAATTTCATTTGTCCTTTTACGTTTCTCTGCGTCTTTGTTATTTTGGATTTGATTATTTGCTATGATCATGATTCTCTATCTCTCTTTCTAATTGTGAATTATAATTATTTGATTAATTAATTGTTCTCTTGTCCTATTAATTGACATTTTGATATGTTCCTGAAGATACAAATTAGTTTTCCATTTTTCTGAGTATATTGAATGAAAGGTTAAGAAAGAATCTAATGGATTTTATCCCTATATGCGTAGGTTTTGCAATAATCTTTAGTTCTTAACCTACTGATATGGACATTTCTTTAGTTCTGTTGTGTAATTCAAATTCTGTTTTATTTATTCTCAGTGTTTAGCTTCTTACTTTCTACTTTCCTGTGTTCATCTATTCAAGAAGACAATTGAAATTGCTAATCATTATAGGCAATTCTTCTTATATGTTTTACCATGTTTATAATGCAGGGTGAAGTAGATCAAGTCAGCATTTTATACTCTTCCCAAGGTTTACATTATTTCATGCTGCTCTACATTTTTCCCTCCCTCCCTTCCCTATACTTGTAACTTGTTGTCTTTATAATGAAATGAAATTTTCCCGAATTAACATTAGAGTGAAACTTAATGTTTTCTGTTAAAAAAAACAAAGATAAAGTGTTTGAATTAATCAAAAAGCTTCAAGTCATCTCATGAATTAATCGCAGGTTGCAATATATACTATATTGGTTTATACTATACTGCTACTCTTTGATTTCAGTTCTTAATATGTTAATTTCTATTTTTTCATTTACAATATATAATATATAGAACACTACTTATATAATCAGAGCATATTCTTCTTATATATGGTCTTTGCACAAAGCAAAAACTAAGGTATAAAGAGCTTGAGATGATCTAGCAGTCTGGAACTGAGAATTTGATTAATTTGTTGATCAAACCACATTAGCTTCCATCAGGTTCTTCATTATTTTCTTTACCTGCAATTGCTGGACAAGAAATTAAGCCCTTAGCGCAATTGATGGAGACTGCTTACATTGGCAGATAGGGTAAGTTGATTGATCTTTGGTAATCTTGATGGTTTTGAAAAACTTGCATTTTGCTGATTTTCGTTCTTATTTTATGGTACGGATAAATTTACTTTTATTGTAATTACTTGAATATGAATATAGTTATTAGACACGGTGAGACTAGTGGTTTTATTTTGTTGTGACACTCTGCATTGTAGGTTGCTACTGCCAATCCTATAGCTGGGTCCCAAGTTTGATTGGAGGATCTAGAGGTAGCTTGGATAGATGGTGAAATTTTAGAGGTTAAGGGGCAAGACATCAAAGTCCTTTGCACTTCAGGTAAGACGGTGGATTTGCATGATTTTATTTTGATTTAATAATGGAAGCAATTGCAGATTATTTATTGCCTTGCAAAACATCATCTGCATTAGGTAAATAAGCATATAATTTAATGAACTTGGAATATATATGTACGTAACTATATATGTACGTAACTCTATATATGTACGTAACTAGATATATGTTATCTTATATATTTGTTTACTAAAATTAAAGAACTTAGAATTTAATTTGGAGAACAGAACACAGGCCACATTTGTAATACGAAAATATTTAGTAACAAAAAAGAATGAGTAAAAAACATTCAGAATTTATTTTATTTAGTATTCATTAATTTAATAAATACTAAATAAAGTAAATTCTGAAATCATCATTTCCTGAAACATTTGTTCATGCTTATATTTAATAGAGTAAGGTACATTACATACATATATATGTAGGTATAGATGGTACCTGAAGAATAGGGAGAAGAAGGTTTTGAAGCCCTAGTATGGTGACCCACCACAATCTTCCAGTTTGCATTTGATTGTTTGAGAGCGAAATAGAGATCCCTGAGGAAATTGAAAATGTATCATTTTCTAGGCAACACTCCTCTCCAATCATAAACATGTTGTGGAGGTTGAGTGAAGTACTTGTCCACATAGGGAGTTGTATCAAGAAAGAAAAACTCAGTTACTTGTGGAGGTTAGGTGTTTAGTTGTGTTTTTTCTATAGCTTCCATCAGGTTCTTCATTGTTGATATATGTTTGATAAAGTTTCAATTTTGACGCGTGGGGTTTGCCTGGAATTTGGTTTTTGAATGTTGTGAAGGTACTAAGCTATGGCAGAGAGAGAAGCATTATGTGATTCTTGAAGCTGTAGCTCATGACAAACATTGTACCTTGGTCAACATCTTAG
The DNA here is from genome assembly GCF_059453495.1 of Arachis ipaensis. Taxonomy (NCBI): domain Eukaryota; kingdom Viridiplantae; phylum Streptophyta; class Magnoliopsida; order Fabales; family Fabaceae; genus Arachis; species Arachis ipaensis. Next base: position 120,805,067 of record NC_142441.1, read on the forward strand.
CATCCCATTTTATCCACTCTTCTGATCCTTCCTAAGCTTCCTTATTTCTTGATTCTGCTAAATCCAATTTGGTAATCTTCCTTTTTTTTTCTATAAATTATGCTTGCTTACTCCAAATTTTAATTTTTCATACATAATAAGAGTTCAGTTGTGAGTTGTGACAGGAACAAGCTACCTTGTACAAGAGGCTAGTTTTTGATGTTGTTAGTTATTTAATATCTAAAGATAGAGATGATGACGTGGCTTATGAATTACATGCTAAAGTGAGTTCACCCTCATATATAGTTTTTCCCTTAATTCATTGTTCTTGTTCTATATCTATGCTTATTTATCTATCACAGTTATATTCTACTTAATAACTAATACTTTTATTCTCGAATTTGAAGACTAGTTATTACTCATGCTTGAAAAATTCAATATTGAATTTTGACTTATTTTACTGGGTATGCTACAGGCCTACTACATATTCCTGCACTATGAGTGTTTAATAAAAATACCAATACACCAAGTGACGGAAATTGAATGATCTGCTAACGTAAAATACATACATGTATGTGAATGTAATCCACACAAAATTATTATGTTCTGCTATTTCCTCTTTATTAATTATTCTCTTTCATTTCTTTATTTTTATTTTACAAATTAAACTCACTCATGGATTTAATTTCTGGTTTTATTAGGCATTTGCTTGGGTTTTTTTCATGCGATTATGAAACTTTGGTTGATGATTTACTTTTAAGTTGAAACAGAACGCTACCTCTTAGAGAAGCTTCCAGAGTGTGCAGAGAAGGAGCAAAATGATTATCCCAGTCCGTTGCTTCACCTATGGAAAGGTGATTTTCTCTTCTTCCTTGCATTTCAACACACTATTGTTCTCTCTTTTTCACGGTTTCAGGGTTTATTTAATAAGTCTTTGGATAATTGGTGCTCAATTTTTGTTTATAGGTTATCAAAAACAAATGGGATGCATATTTGGACCTTCTTCAGTCAGATTACTCTGAAGGATCAGTTTCGCCCTCTTTCTTCATACTTTCAATTCCTACTTTTCCTCGGTTAGGATTTATAGCCTGTATATTTTATTACTGTTGCGACTGCCTTATTATATATGTAATATGTTACATCTTATAATTCTGTTATTGATTTTGTATAGCTATGTTATTCATAGCCGAGTTAGATAGAAAGATTGATTTTTTTCACTTGTTTGTCTATCTAATTAGTTATTAATTTATTGGATCTAACATGCTTGGAAAAACGGTAGTATGAGTAGTCAATGGTTTAGGATGGATGGTAAACAAATCCTGATTAATCATGGTCTATTCAGAAGCTATTTGATTGTTGTACATTATTTTAACCTTTTCAATTCAACATGCATTTGCGTATGTTTAATATGTGAAATTCGGTATTGCTTTTTCAGTTTTCCTTAATTGCTGATGGCATTTTAGTTGATTATTTAGGTCTAATATAGTTGCCTTAACATCACGGATTGCAAAGATGCGCTGGATGCTTTGGGGCTGGTTCATTATTGTTGTAGGCGTATGCTTATGACGCATGTTGACCTCATTGAGAAGCTCCTGAATTACAACAGTAATGTGTCTCTCTCTATAGTGTCATTGTTTTTTGTTTCTTCCATTCATGTCCATTTTCTAACTTCGCCTGTTTTGTACTTCAAATGATTGAGTTTTCAATGAAAAACTTCGAATTCTTTAGTGTAAAATTCCCCTTGTATCTTCATTCCTTTATAGCATTGGATACAGGTTAGCCATAATGTTATGTATTTGATATCATGAAATGAATAGAGTAATTGATTATTGATTTTATTTTCATAGTTATATGAAGTTAGGGTTGCAAACATTGAAAATGCTTGCATAATTGTGCAGGTATGAGTTTCAAGGTTTACCAGATGCATTCTTTCCTTTAGTTTCAAGGTCTTTTGGGATTGCATTCATATTTTCATTTTGAGATATTTATGTAATTAGAATTGAATGGTATTGAAATATTGAAGTTGTTTTATTTTACTTTTAAAAGAAAAATAGTAATAGTTATGTAGAATAATACCATATGCAGTTATATTTGGAACTATTGATGTTGAGATTTTTTTTTTAATATTTAGAATTGTCTTATATTGAGGAATTGTGTTAAAAAATATTTAATTTTTAAATTTTGATATTAAAAAATAAATTTTTTAACTTGAGAATATGTAAAATAAGATGAAAATTAATGAATGATTTGAAATTAAAAATAAATAATTACAGAATTTGTGGAGGTTTGAAAATCTCACAAAATAGTTAACTTGTGTTAAATTAAAAAATCAATTTGTGGGGTTTAAACTGTCACAAAAGTGATTTAAAACTGCAAAACCCCCCACTAAACACATACAAAACCTCCACTGAATAGATTGTGGAGGTTTTTAAAAAACCTCCCACAAAAGACCTCGTGGCACCTCAAATTTTAGGAGTTTTAGAAACCCCCACAAATAAGAAAAAAACTGTCACAAATAAACAAAACCTTGTAGTGTTTGTTCACATATTGTTGGTCCTGATTGTTTGGTGATTTGATCAGTTTAGAGTGTAGAATGTCTTTAATGATGTCCTCCATTTTGGTGTTGAAAGGGGTGTATGTGTCGAATTTTGGTGAGTTTGAAAGGTTTTTGGTCCATCTTATTGTTTGGGTATTTGTTCCGTTTGTCTTCCTCTCAGTTAGTGTTGGGTCTTTCTGCTTTTCGAATTTGTCAGAGCTCTTTTATTTCAATTTGGCTTGTTGTTTTTTCTCTGAACTCATCCAATGTCTTCGGTTTATAACTACTATGGTTTCTTGGAAATTCCCAGGGCGGAGTTTGCTTTTTGGTGTGTGCAAGTGGACCTCTAGATTGAGGTTACGTATCTCCATGGTTGCCTTTGTGAACCTTGTCATGTAATCTTTAAGGCTCTCGTGTGTCCTTGTTTTATGGTGCTAAGGTAGTCTGAGTCGTGTACGTAAATCTTTGAGGCAACAAAGTTATTAACAAAGAGGTAGGTCAGCTAGTCAAAACTTGATATAGAACCTGCACCTAAGCCAGGAAACTAGATCAAGGAAGCATCATCTAAAAAGGTAGGGAATATACAACAAATATCGGATCGAATGCACCATTCACGAACATCATTGTATGAAACTTAGCGAGATGTATGTTAGGATCACCGATTCCTTTATAAGGTTTCAACATTGTTGGCAGGGTGAAGTTTTTGGGCATCTGAAAGCTCATGATGTCTTTTGAAAATGGATTAGTTCTCTTCATCGTTGATTTCGGAGTGATCTCATCATGGGTTTGGCCTCCGACATATGCTCTTCTTCGTCGTCTTTGTTTTCAGAATTTTTGTGTTCTTTCCTCTTGCTTCGGCTACTGTCTCTGATTCAACAAGTCGGCCATTCGTTGGTTCTCTGCTCATTGATGGCCATTAGCTCAGCCTGAATGGGGAGAGGTGGAGGGTTGCTCTGTTTTTCTGCCATAGGTTGTGACCTGCAAAAAAGAGGTAAAAATATGGTAGGAGAGAACAATGGTGGGGCTAGTTTATTACTTAGGCTCCACGGTAGGAGCCAAATGTTCCTACGTAGTAAGTCTCATGAGAGGTATAGCTCGTCCAATCCAAGGTTGAATTCACTCCCACCTGGGTCGGATGAGATATATGGAAATGTAATAAGTAAATTGCAAAATTTTTTTTTTTGAAAAGCTTCTTATGAAAGTTTGCCAGCATAATATATAAAAATGTAATAAGATATTAGGATATGTAGCTCAGATAGATACCATAGTAGTCTTTCATGGATTATTTAAAGTGGTAGAAAAAGTCAAAATAATGTACTGAGTTTAGAGTTTTCTTACATTAGATTATTTAGATAGTGTTCCTGTATAGTAAGCCTCGGGAGAGGTATAGCTCGTCCGGTCCAAGGTTGAATTCACTTTCGCTTGGGTTGGATGAGATATACGTCGGCTTCCTAAGAACAGCGGTGGTGGGTACCTGCAAAAGCACTCTAACGCTCAAGTCAACAAGAGATCAAGTGAGATGAGTATATTGCAATTCAGAGTGAATAGCGTACTTTTTACGTAGCAAGAGTTTTGTATTTATAAAGTTATTGTGTTATAGGCAGTTATTAGTATTTGCGAAGCCGTTGAGGATGTTAGCCTGATTTTGTGGTAACTGCTCCTGAGTGATATTTGATTTTATACAAAAAGGTCTGTTAGGAAAAAAAAACACGTTCTTTTGATTTGGCATGTATTTATATATTTTATTCAGATTTCAATTTATAGATATAATTAGATCGGGTTATAGCTAGCAGATCAGATAGTACAAATCATTTGTGCAAGTTGACAACACGTGTCTCTACAAAAAATTTAAAGAAGCTCTTAGTTGAAAACTAGAATATTGTTGCTTTTGTTATCGTGAAAGAAAGACGACTGCTTATACTTGTCAATTTTACCTAGATAATTAGTGGAGGAATGTTGTTAGGAGGGATAGTGTAAGTATTATTTTTTATAGCCATAATTATATTAGGTCAAAGCTCTTACTAATAGTGCGTGGGAGCTTTCAAGATTCATTTATTCTGTGTCAAGTACGTTGCATCGAATTCCTAAAAAGATAGAAATGAGTCATCAACCTAAGAAAATTTTTTTTTTTTCGTTTTTTTTGCCCAATATGATTATGAACCAGTTGTTTTACAAGTTATTTTAGGACAAAGTAAAAATACAACATGCAATATGAGCAATTTTAAAAGTGAAAAAGAAATACATTCAATGGCCGGACAGGATCGATCGTCGACTATTAATTTTGGCCTTGAATTATAGACATTGTTGGAATCACATGACGACTCATAAAATCCAATTTTTGAATAAATGAATATATTTTATAATTTCTAAGTTTAAATAAAAAATCTCTTAATTTGATTTTAAGATATTGTTATCTAACTTAATATCATGTTTATTATTATTCTATACATTAAACAAATAAAAAATGATTAATAGATAATTACAAATTTATTAATGCACTAGCTAGTATGCATAAAGTTAGTAACGCATCCAGCTTTAGGCATGCTTCTTATGTATATTTGGGAGGTCCATGCAAAAGAACCATTTGGCACATTGATTTAGGCTAAAAGGTTGGCGTTGCGATATCTAGCCGATGATTCATGTTTATCCTTTTTCTTTTTTGTTAATAGAAAGTACATATTTGTTTATTATTAATTGAAAAGTTTATAATTTGTTAGTATAAAAAAATAATTTTTTTCGATATAAGGGTGTTTTCGACTGCCAATGATTTCGACTACAGAAAAAATAGTTTCAACTACAAGAAGCGAAAACGGATAAGTTGAAGTCGAAAAAAGATGATATAAAGAACGTCGAAATTGAAAGGCAGTTAGTGCCTTTCCTTGACCATCAAGGTTTACTACTCGACCTTCAAGCTAAGTGGAGGAGATAGGTGTGAAATTTGAGGAATAAGCTGAAGAAACGTGGGAGTTGAAGACCAAGAAAGATGTAGGTGTCAAAACTTAGGGTCAAGATTCTTCATGGTCAAGTTAAGGTCATGATTGAGAAAAATGAGGAAGTAAGATCGTGGACAATATACTCCATGACAAGTCTATCTCCAAGGTGCATGTGAGTGTTGGAAGTCTACTTTTATTTGCTTTTCTTTTATCTTCTTTTTTCTGTTTCTTTTCATTTATTTGTTTTCTTTTCATTTCTTTGCTTTACACATTTTATTTTTACGTCTATTCTTCAAGCATTTTTCTTGCTTTCAATTTCAATTTTAAAGTTTCATCTGTTTATTTGTAATTCTTTATTATTTACCACAATTCGAGCATCTCATATATTTCAACATGAATGCTAAGTAATTCCCAGGTCGAGCTCACTCTTTTGAATTTGGATTGACTTCGAGCAGAAAACAAAAGAGTTTAGCCAAAATAAGAGAGAAGCTACATGCTCACTGTCAGAAATAGGGTTTCCATTAGAACCCATGTTGTTTTGAATAAGCTCGATATGAAGTTCGAGTCGAAATTGATGTTGAAATCATCCTCAGGATAATCGGTCGACCATGACACGAATTCACCATCGATTGGTAAACCGGTCAGAGTCAAAATGTCTATCAGAGTCGGACCCATTATTCCATATGAAAAATAAAAATTATTAGTGGTAGGGCACCAAAATTACAGACTAGCTCTTAGTAAAGGAGCAGTGTAAGAAAGGTCGAAGGTAGCTAATTCTAAGTCATGCACAATATTCAGAGCTTCCTAAATAGGTTTATATACAGGTGCAAGTCGAGACATCCAGGTCAAGAAAAGGGACTCAAATCCATAGGGGGAGAAGTTCTAAAGACTCGACCAGCAAAGTATGAGGCTTTGCCATTCTTGCAGAAAATCAATGGTAAATCCTCTAGGGGCGATGGGAAGAAAGAAGAAATAGACTCAATCTGTTCTTGGATTGCCAAAGGGCCTAAGAAAGAATGTAATACTCAATTTACTGAAAATGTCAGAAATACCTGGTGGTGCCAGAGATCAGAGGTCTCTACATTTGGGTTTAGGGCTTTCAAAGGTCCATCTTCATTGTAGAATTGTGCCACTTTATCCACTAATGAAAGAGGGAGAATGACTTTATCACCTTCGCAAGAATGAGGAGTAGTAGCAATGGTTGTCGAAGAAGAAGAAGCAGCGGTGGTATCCGGTGTAGAGCACGATTGAGGCATGGATTGGGAAGCCATGGAAGATGCGTCATTCAGAGAGAAAGGAGATTAGAGTTTTCAAAAGGCAAGGTTTTCAAAAATTGGGGATGATTTTATTGCAAAAGTAATACTCTATTCAAAGAACGGCTCATTAAATCTTAGGGAACGTTATGTATTCACAGAAAAGTGCATGTCATTTTAAATGATGCGTAAATGTCCTTTCAAATTTTGAAAATTCGAAAAGGTTGCACATGCCCAGCACAAGGAATATTAAAACTTGTATTTTTGGACAAAATAACAAGTTTTAAAGGGCCAATTTGTTGGTACAAAAAATAGATTTTCCTTTATATAAGGGCATTTTTAACTGCCAATGGTTTCGACTATAAAAGTAATTGTTTCAATTATAAGAAGTGAAAACGGGCAAGCTGAAGTCAAAGAAAGATGGTACAAAGAACATCGAAGTCGAAAGGTAGTTAGCGCCTTTCCTTGAGTATCAAGGCTTGCTACTTGACCTTCAAGTTAAGTGGAGGACATGGGTGCAAAATTTGAGGAGCAAGCTAAAGAAACGTGGGACTTGAAGACCAAGGAAGACGTGGGTGTCAAAACTTGAGGAGGTCAAGATTCTTCATGGTTAAGGCAAGGTCATGGCTGAGAAAAAGGAGAAGTAAGATCGTAGACAACATGTTCCATGGCAAGTCTATCTCCATGGTTTATAAATACTAGAAGCTTAGAAGAGTTCTGCGACTTCTTCAAAAACACTAGATCATCACAAATAAGCCTCCGCCAAAATTTCCAGTCCTAGCGATGCAATGGAAAACCATGGAGCACAAGTGCATGTGAGTGGAAGTCCACTTTTATTTGCTTTTCGTTCATCTTCTTTTTTCTATTTCTTTTCATTTATTTGTTTTCTTTTCATTTCTTTGCTTTACACATTTTATTTTTACTTCTGTTCTTCAAGCATTTTGCTTGTTTTCAATTTCAATTTTAAAGCTTCATCTGTTTATTTTCATTTCTTTATTATTTGCCACAATTCGAGCATCTCATACATTTCGACACGAAACTAAGTAATTTTCGGGTCGAGCCTACTCTTTTTCAGAGGAGTCATATCTACTCCCCGATACTTGAGATCTTGATACAAGCTTGATTCGACACCCTGTCAAAAAATCCTATCGAGGTTACCAAAAATCAAGTGAAACATAATTATTTTTTTTTTCTGATAGTATTTCCAACCTCACAGATCATGAATTAATTTGCTACAAATCTGAGCTCCATTTATTAAAGAAGAAGAAAACAAAAAAGATAAAGATAGTGTCTCTTAGGTGTACAAATTTTGTTTATAATTAGGCTATACATGGTTTACTCTTCTATTGGTGTATAAAAGTAGTGCTTTGCAGTGTTGTAACCTAGACTAGTGCTTTTGTATCTTACATTTCATTTTTCAATTCAATTCCAATTCTCTTCATTCTGGTCTCTGTCTTTCTTGCTTCTTAAGAAACCATTCGAAACTCTTTTATGGTATCCAGAGCTTAGGTTTCTAAAGATCTATGGCTAACCCTAACCAAAAACACCACAGGCCTGGTGCACGAAATCGTGATCGTTCATTCCTTGGTAACGGCGTTAAAGACTTAATACGCACGTTCATAATCTTAGTTCTTTGTCACAACTTCGCACAACTAACCAGCAAGTGCACTGGGTCGTCCAAGTAATAAACCTTACGTGAGTAAGGGTCGATCCCACGAAGATTATCGGCTTGAAGCAAGCTATGGTCACCTTGTAACTCTCAGTTAGGCAGATTCAAATGGTCATAGAGTTTTAATAATTAAAAGATAAATAAAACGTAAAATAAAGATAGAGATACTTATGTAATTCATTGGTGAGAATTTCAGATAAGCATATGGAGATGCTTAGTTCCTTCTGAATCTCTGCTTTCCTACTGTTTTCATCCAATTCTTCCTACTCCTTTCCATGGCAAGCTGTATGTTGGGCATCATTTACTCCTTCCTACTCCTTTCAATGGCTACATCCCGTCCTCTCAGTGAAAATAGTCCAAAATGCGCTGTCACCACACGGCTAATCATCTGTCGGTTCTCGATCATACTGGAATAGAATTCAGTAATCCTTTTGCGTCTGTCACTACGCCCAGCACTCGCGAGTTTGAAGCTCGTCACAGCCATCCCTTCCCAGATCCTACTCGGAATACCACAGACAAGGTTTAGACTTTCCGGATCTCAAAAATGGCCACCAATAATTCTAGCCTATACCACAAAGACTCTGATCTCACGATCAAGAGACTAAGAGATATGCATTCAAGCTTGCTTTCATGTAGAACGGAAGTGTTTGTCAGGCACGCGTTCATAAGTGAGAATGGTGATGAGCGTCACATAATCATCACATTCATCATGTTCTTGTGTGCGAATGAATATCTTAGAGAAGAAATAGGCTTGAGTTGAATAGAAAAACAATAGTACTTTGCATTAATTCATGAAGGACAGCAGAGCTCCACACCTTAATCTATGGTGTGTAAAAACTCTACCGTTGAAAATACATAAGAACAAGGTCTAGGCATGGCCGAATGGCCAGCCCCCTAAACGTGTATAAAATGATCTAAAGATTAACAAAAGATCCCCTCCGATGATTTAAAAACAATAGTAAAAAGTTCTATTTATACTAAACTAGTTACTAGGGTTTACAGAGATAAGTAAATGATGTAGAAATCCACTTCCGGGCCCACTTGGTATGTGCTTGGGCTGAGCATTGAAGATTTCATGTGTAGAGGTCTTCCTTGGAGTTAAACACCAGTGTGCAACCTGTTTTTGGTGTTTAACTCTAGAATAGGGCAGAAAGCTGGCGTTGAACGCCAGTTTGCATCGCCTAAACTCGGGCAAAGTATGGACTATTATATATTGCTGGAAAGCCCTAGATGTCTACTTTCCAACGCAATTGAGAGCGCGCCATTTGGACTCCAATAGCTACAGAAAATCCACTTTGAGTGCAGGGAGGTCAGAATCCAACAGCATCTGCAGTCCTTCTTCAGCCTCTGAATCTGATTTTTGCTCAAGTCCCTCAATTTCAGCCAGAAATTACCTGAAATCACAGAAAAACACACAAACTCATAGTAAAGTTCAGAAATGTGATTTTTATTTAAAAACTAATAAAAATATATTACAAACTAATCAAATCATACTAAAAATTATGTAAAAACAATGCCAAAAAGCGTATAAATTATCCGCTCATCAAGGCCTCAACAATTTAATTCTCTCCATAGTTAATAATTTGGCTATCAATAACATTGCACCAACACAGATCATCTACAAGTAACATTCCTTTAATCCAATCAGTGGTAAATTATATAAAACAAATTTTACTACAAGAAAAAACATTGAATACCATTGAATTTATCAGCGAAATAACAAAAATAATCAGCCGGTAAAAATATTACCGTCGAAAAAAATCTGGCAGCCTCACCGGTAACTAATTAGTAATTACCATCAGATTCTGTGGCAAATTCTTTGGCCAAAAACTATTTGGTTACCGACGAAAATTTTTCACCAGAAATCTTAGCGTCATGCTATATTGTTTCGCGCCAACTTACCGTCATATTTTTTTCTTGGTAAATCCGACGGTAAGTTCAATTTTTTATTTTTTAACACAACTAGTAGTCTAATTCAATTTTTTTATTTTGTTTAATTTTTTTAACACCATTAATAGTCAAATTCTAAATAATAGAAATCAAATAATGATTTTATCAAATATCAAGTGTAAGCACAGTATAAAAGTTAATTAAATAAAATACAATCAAATAGTCTAGAACAAAATCCTAATCGCTACGGATCCTAACAGTCATTGTCGTCATCATCCCTTGGTCCTCCTGAGGCAGCGGACTAGTCGGTGATGTTGGTGCCCCTCCAATAGCGTCGTTGCCACTAGCAACGTTGCTGCCACTAGCGCGCATCTGCTCGTGGTACACCACCATCTGTTGCTACATCCACCGAACCTACTCCAGCTCCTGCCCAAGCTCTAGCCTGAAGGATTCTATGGAGGGACATTTAACTGGGATCATTGAGAGGGTTCTAACACTGCAGTTTTTGTCCCTGGAGGTGGCATTGTCATCGAAGTAGTGGGCTACTGAGCGGGTGGAGGTGGTGTAGAAGTCCACTCTGGTGAAGCAGCCGGACAACTTCCTAGTGATGGGGGTGGCGCAGCAGAAGGAGCCACGTAGTTGGATTAGAGCCATAAAGAATGCATGTGATGTCCCATTGGTAGTTAGAGTAGAGGGATTTGACTGAGAAGTCATAGGGATACCAGTAGACACCCTCCCTCTTCCCCAGACACGAGGCCGATTCGTGACACCTCTACTTATCGTTATGTCTGAAAAGAGCATACCAACAAACACATATGTCATAAAACTAATATAATAGCAAAAATATGTCACAACCTACAACTCAAAGCCTACTACAAAAACACCTCAAGATAAAATACTAATGTTTGCAGAGAGTTGGAATTGGTTTAGCTTCAAAAAGTCAAGTAGGAAGAGTTTTCTAAATCTAAACCGTCTCTAACAAAGTTAGTTGAAATTAGTTTAGATTCAAAAATTACTTAAGATTCAAATTTGATTTAAATGTTACATTTCATGACTATTATTCATTCAATTCCAAAAAGACTTTTGTTTTTAATTTCATCGTTCAATTATATTTATATTTTTAAGAGATTTCGGCAAGTTTCATCTATAATTAAAAGCCTCTTCCAATTTAATTTTCATTTTTTAGAACCCAAACAAGGATTTTAACAAAAATTTAGCAGAATTTTCCGTTAATTCATAGACCTCAACTAAAAACATTTATCAAATTTTCACATAGAAAACAATTGCATGCATTAATTAAAACAAGCAGGCATTCAAGTAAACATCAATTCTTAGCCATTCTAGTACACAATCCCTTATTACTCCGCAACTTTTCAACAAACAAGGGTTTCGAGAAGGCACTACTAGACAATCTTCTCCTACTTCCATCCTAAAACTCTATCCTAATAAAAGTAAGTCCAGCATAAAACTTAAACAATTCATTATATTGAGAGATGAAGAACCAACGTAGAATATGACTGCACAAACTACGAATGAAGCGAACTCCAATTGATCTCAAAGAAAATAACACTATCCTAATAAAAAAGACAACTTATTAAATTCACAAGGTGAAACTAAATATTACAATGAATTTAAACCTAATTCTAATTTTACCAAATTAACAACAAACATAACAAAAGTAAATAATATAAATTCAATGCAGTTAAAAGAAATTCATCACTAAACTCAAATAAAATCTTCTAATAGCTCAAGCACTTGTGTGTGTGTGTATAAAATTTCCCGACCTTAGAATAAATCCTATCCTACCTAACGTAATATTATTTAATTTCTAATTATACTAGATTAATATAACAAACTCAAATCATAAACTTCAAGAGTAAAAAAATTAATCACGAATTATAGAAAAATTATAGAAAATATCTAACAAAATCCTAATACTGATTATTACTAAAATAGAGATTGAAATTAATACCAAAATGAGGGAAAACTTGGGATGAAAAAATAAAAAAGGGAGCAGAAAAAGAGAAAGATGTGCAACGACACTGTGATGTTACCAGAGCTAGAGCTTGTGGAAGGTAGTCACCGGAGTGCTGGAGAAGCGACGACAGAAATAGCGGTTCAGCAAAGAGAGAAAGAGACGCAAAGGGAGAGACAGACGATGAGAGAGGGCTGCCGAAGATGATGTTAAAGGAGAGACGATAGGGTTAGAGAGAGAGAGAGAGAGACGAAAGGGTGAGTAGAGAGAGTGTAGTTCAAATAAGGGGGAGAGGGTTTCCAGTTCGAATTTAGAGCAAGATTACCGTCATAAATCCGGCTGTAACGAATTAGCAAGTGACCAAAACACAGTATTGCATTAATTAGGTTTACCATCAGATAAATTTGACCCTAAATCTGACGGTAATGATCGCGCTGATTTTTTCTTCCAATTATTACTGGCGAATTTATCGTCAGTAAACCAAATTTGTTGGTAAATATTTTACACGACGAGTTCATTGCCAAATCCACCGATAAATCTGTCGGTAAACCCGCTGCTAACTTGCAATGGTAAATTTGATAGTATTAGCGTTTCTCCTGTAGTGTTTCAAGATTTGACAGCAGTAAGATTTTGCTACTATTCAAGGTCAAGGTTTTTAAAGATCATCTTTACAAAGAACGAGTCCCTCCACGATTTTCATCAGCAGTTGATAAAAAGCAGAAACTGAATATGCTGCTTACAAATAATGGAAACAAGATGATATTCATTTAATCTCTTAGATGGTGGCATCGATTGATGGAACATTCAAGAACAAGATGGTTAGTTGCAAGTACTCTTATTAGATGTGAAGTGAATTGAAGACTATTTTGCTAAATTTGCAAAATATAAAATCAAACAACTCCAGACACAATTAAGCTGATCAAGAAAAATGGATTATTTGCTAGTAACTACATCTTCAAGATCAAGACAGTGGCTAATTCTTTGACAGTATCGAAGACACATTTATCAATAGAAGAACCTGTTGAAGCTCTCTTGAAATTCCTTAACAAGGATTTTGAGGGTTTACAACCTCTTTGAAATTGAAAACTTGATCATGACACCTGATGACATGGTTCAAAAATTCAAGAAATCAATTTTAAGGATGATACAGACCAATCTCACATAGACTTCTTTCCCAACATTTCAAGGTCTCTCTCGAGAAAATGATTTAATAAGAGGAAGATGAGGTAGGATGAGTAGAGTAAAAGAAAAATTCTTTAGAAATAGATCTTAGTGCCAAGTTTGTGGCTGATTTGTCCACATTGCTTGACACAACTTCAATAGGTTTAATCATAAAATTCCTCTACCATCCCAAAATCAAGACCAATTTACAAGAAACTCCTTCTATACACTTTGTTCAATATCATCAGCAACTCCTTCACAAACTTTCTTATCATCCACAACTCCTCCTCTTTCTACACCATTTTTTTTTATTATCCTACAGCATACCTTGCAGCACCAAATTCTATTATAGATCTATCATGGTATCTAGACATAGGTACATCACACCATGTCACATCTAATCAAGCTAATCTCATTATGAGTTCTGAATACACAGGACTAGAACATGTCCAAGTAGGTAATGAAAAAAGTATTTTTATTTCTCATGTTGGTAATTCTTTTTTTTATTCTTTATACTCTAAAAGGTGGTTTAATCTTCAATAATTAATTCATACATCACATGTTACTAAAAACTTAATCAATGCATCTAAGTTTGCTCAAGATAATGGTGTATACTTGAATTTCATACTATTTTTGCCTTGTCAAATGCCAGTTCATTCATAAAGTCCTCTTACAAGGTATACATATTGGTGGAATTTATCAATTTACAAATGTAGTAATGTCTCAAGCTTTTACAGACTCCCTTTACATTTTGGCATAAATGTCTTGGACATTCTGCTTTAAAATTTGTACAATTAGTACTCTCTCAATGTAAATATTCAAACACCATATAAGAATTCTAATACTAATATGCATGTTTGTGAAAATTGTGTTCAAGTTAATTAAGATGCACAAATTACCTTTTTCTGATTCAGCTACATCTTATGTAGTTCCTCTTAAATTAGTTTTTTCTCATGTTCGAGGGCCTGCATCCTTTATTTTTATCTTAATTTTAGATAGATATTATGTGACCTTCATTCGTGCATTCTCTCGTCATACTTTTAATTTTCTATTGATTCACAAATCTCAAGTTTTTATTGGTTTTTAAATAATGAATTTGTCGTTGGTCAATAATGGATTGTTGTCTGTCTAAAGTGGAATTTAAATTTGTGACACTTGCTTAAGTGAATTAGTAACTAACTATTAGATCAATCTAAGTTTTTTTTTTTGCGGCTTTTGTAATTATTATAATCAAATATTAATTTTAATATGCTATTAATACAGATATTCACGGTTATCTTTGAAAAAAAAATCAAGATATTTTTCGTTCGGTAGTTACTTTATGTATGTTATTTAAGTCTAAAGTATTTGCAACTTGCAAGTTACCATAGAGAGAAAAGACGAGATTTTTTAGAGAACGGAAGAAGTAAACGGAGATGTTAAGATTTTTTTTTTTTTAAACATATCTTTAATTCTCTCCTGAACCTTTTTTCATTTGTCAAAATCTTTTATAATTAAATTCGTAATACACTCTTAAATTAAAAAAATAAGAATAATTTTTAACTAGTATTTTTCCTAAAAAATTAATAATATTTAAGATTTTTATTATTTAATAAAATATATATTTTTAAAGTAAATATTATAAATTCAAATTTTTTTTAGTAATATATTACTAGTAAAAAAATTGGTTTATACTTTATATTCGTACAAACTTTCATTTTAATATACACCCAACCACTTTTAAAGATATTTGGTTTAGCCCTCCAAAAAATAATCATAATAGATTAGCTTTTATATATTTGGAAACTCAATTTATTATTTACAAGGACATAAAACAAATTATCATCATCTTTAGATATTTGAAATAGACATTTATATTTTGGTGTAAAGACCAAAAAACAAACAAAACAAAACAAAAAATATAGTTATAGACATATATGGGCTAAATTAAAAGAAAATTTTACAATTTTTTTTAAAGACCAATGCCTATTCTAAACAAACAATAATTCAATTTATGTCGAAATGAATTTTTATATTATCAATTGATCATTTATGTGTCACTGTTGATATATTAAATTAAAAATAAGTGAATACTACGATGACTATCATTATAGTGGTTATGATGATTATATAGGTTTCGTAACAGTTAAAAAATATTGTTAAATTAATAAGGTAACAATTTTTCTTATGAAAATACTTTTCAAATTAAAAAGTAAAAACAAAAAATGTTGTAAAAATATAAAAAAATTGTAACCTTAATTTTGACAATACTTAAAAAAAAGTTATTAAAATTGTATAACCACTGTAACTTCTGTATGATAATTATCATAGAATACACCTAATAATAATCTGAGCCTTATTAGGCTAAGGCTAGGTCAGGCTATTTCTCTTCTTTTTTGCATAAGAGAATCCAAAGAAGATGGACTTTTTTGAGATTTTAATTTCAATTCATCTTCTTTGGAGCACAAAAAATTACAAAAAAAAAAAAAAAAACACTCCTAAAAGTCTTATTGTCTTACCGTATGAGTCTTATCTTCTTCGTCTTTAATTAATTAAAAGCCTTCAAATATTTAAAAAAAATGTTATTTTTGTCTCTGACGAACGAATTTTTACTAGTAAAGAATTCACAATAAATTTTCGTTGCAAGTATAATTTCTAAACCAACAAAAATTCTTTCATACAAAAAATTGTTTGTCACAAGTAACAAACCCTAAAAATAAAAACCGAAGTATTCAAATTTCGGGTCGTTTCTCAAGGAATTGCAGGGAGGTGTATTTATTATTGGTTATGGAAAAGTATCGTTTTGGGGTTTTGAATAAGGAACAAGGAAAGTAAATGATAAGAAAATAAATTAATAATTAAGAAAGCTCTTGGTAAGGTATGAGAATTAGAAGTCCTATCCTAGTTATCCTTATCAATTGTGATGAGAATTGTTTATTGCTCCCACTTAGTTTACCTCTAACTATTGAAGGTAAGTTAAATGGATAAATCAATATGAATCCTCAAGTCCTAGTCAACTCCCAAGGAAAGACTAGAGTTAGTGGAATTCAAGTCAATTAGCAACTTTCAATTATCAATCAACAAAGGAGTTTGATAACTCAAACGTCTCCAATTACTTAATTCGAGCTAAAAGTATAAAAATCTAACTTAAAGTCCTCCCAAGCATTTTATCAAACACTTGGAAGGCACAACATAAAAGCATAGAAAAGCAATAAGAGATAATAAAATCCAAACAACCAATTGCAAGCATCAATAACACAAATTAAAGAAAGCAATCGTAAATATGAAATATCTCAAATTACATTAAATAGAAAATCAGATCTAACATGAAAATTCATAAACTAAAGTGGATAAATAAATAAATCACCAAGAGAAGAGAAACTAAAGTGCTAGAATAAATAAGAGTAGAAGAAAAAACTAAATTAAACTAAGGTAGAAATCTGAAATTAAAAATAGCTAAACCTAAGAATCCTAAAACCTAGAGAGAGGAGAGAGTCTCTCTCTAGAAAACTACATCTAAAACCTAAATTGTGTGAATAATGAGTTGTATGAATGAATTCTGAATGATTCTCCCACTTTGTAGCCTCTAATCTGTGTTTTCTGGGCCAAAAATTGGGTCCAAACTCATCCCAAAATCGCCCCAGCGTCTTCTGCGCTTTCTGCACGTGGCGCATGTCACGCGTACGCGTCAGTCACGCGTACGCATCGATTGTCATCTTCGCGTGTCACGTGTACGCGTCAAGTACGCGCACGCGTCGCGGTGCAATTTTGGTTTTCACGCGCACGCGTCAGGTACGCGCGCGTGTCGTTCCTTGTTGGTCAGCTCCTTAGTTTCTTGTGTTCCTTCCCTTTTTGTAAGCTTCCTCTCCATCCTCTAAGCCATTCCTGCCCTATAAAGCCTGCAAACACTTAACACACATATCAAGGCATCGAATGGCATAAAGGGGAAAAAATATACAATTTAAAGGCTTAGGAAGCAAGTTTTCAATCATATAATAAAATTGGAAAGGAATTGTAAAATCATGCAAATTGTATGAATAAGTGTGCAAAGACTTGATAAAACCACTCAATTGAGCATAAGATAAACCATAAAATAGTGGTTTATCAATCTCCCCACACTTAAACATTAGCATGTCATCATGCTAAGCTCAAGGAGATATAAAGAATGAATGGAGGAAAGTAAGACTCATGAGATGCAACCTATGAATGCAACTATATGCTAAGATGATTTTGTCTACTTGGTTAAAAAGTAAATAAGTTCCCAAGACAAAAACAAATCAGATTCCACTAATTTAAATCACACAATAAAAGACAAGTAAACTTGTAAGAAGATAGCTCATGAAAGCAGGGAATATAAAATCAAGCATTGAACCCTCACTGGTAGTGTATATGCACTCTAATCTTTCAAGTGTCTAAGGTTGATCACTCTACTCTTCTCTAGTCATGCTTTCTAAAACTTTGTTCTTTATCTAACCAATCAACAAATATTTAATGTACCAATGCAAACATCATGAGGTCTTTTCAAGGTTGTAATGGGGCTAAGGTAAGGGTGAGGAGATATGTATGGCCAAGTGAGCTATAAATTGAATCTTTGACTAGCCTAAGTTCTCACCTAACACACACACACACACACACTCTATGTACTTCTAAAATCATGCTTAGCTACTCAAAATTCCCACTTTTGCATTACATACTCATGTATCAAAATTTTCTTTAATTTCACCACATATGCATTAATCTTCTATTAAACTTAACATTTGGGTAATTTTGTTTCCTATTTATTTATTTATTTATTGATGCTGTAAAAAAAAATTTTAACTTTTTTTTTTAACATGAAAGAAAACATAACATTTCAATGCATATGGTTTTTCTGGTTTCACATGAGTAGGTACCCAAATTTCCAATATTTAAATAAAGTAAAAACACAGCACATTCCCATTAACCCAGATTTCTCACAATTCCTCACACTTAGTTAACATACTATCTTAAGCTAACCAAAGATTCAAATTAGGTAATTAATTATTTTTCCGCTTAAGGCTAGTGATGTGGTAATATAAAGAACAAATGGGGATTAAAAGGCTCAAAGTGGCAAACAAAGGTAATTGAAATGGTAGGCTATTTGGGATAAGTGAGCTAATATCAAATGATGGCCTCAATCATATGTATGCATGTAAATACACTAAACAATGGACATATAGAATGGAACAAAGCAAAGATTGCAATCATAGAGAAGAAAACACACAAGAATAAAAATTCATGGTTAAATAATGTAACCATATGATTAAGCTCAAAATCTCACAGGTTGTGTGTTTTTAGCTATAAACTATGTTCCAAAATAAAGTTCTTCAAGCAAGTTTAACAAAAATTTTAATTTAAATTAGTGAAATGCTATAAAAAGTTTCTTGAAAAAGAAAATATTACTTCAACCAAGTAGTAGCTAAATGCACAAAATCAAACAAACATGCAATCAAATATGAAAATGCAACAACTAATTTAACAAAGAAAATTAAACATTTGTGTTGATAAGGGGATAACTAACCCACGAAAGTCGGTATCGACCTCCCCACACTTAAAGATTGTACCGTCCTCGGTGGATGCAAGGAAGTGCAAGTGGACGGGCTACTACAACTGATGCTTTTCTCTAAAAATTGTGCAGAGTGACTTGTTTGTCGCCCCAGTGAAAAGCTTCTCCTTTTCCTTCTTGATGGCCATCCTGAAAAAGAGAAAAGGGAAGAAAAGTAACCCAAAAACAAAGATAGAAATAAAATATGGTTGGGTTAATGTCAAATAATGAGGGTCTCAATTACATGGTAGCTACAACATGCAAGTGAGAAAATAGTAGAAGCAAATGGCATATCAATAGTGAAAAAAATTGCAATAATGGGGAAGAGATAGTAGGTAATGAAAGACAATATAAATTCATGTCAATGCAAAAGGAACACAGGTATCAAAAAAGATTGTCATTGACAAATAAATAATATCATCTAACAGTGTAAAATAAGTCACTAAGCACCAAAATAATATCAGAAAAGATATAACAGTTGAATAAGAACATTCAACACCAATAGAAAGATAATAGACTTAGAAAAGAATTAAAAACATGAACAGAAGTAAAATGCAAGGAAGAAAAGTATGCAAATGCAGTAAGTAGAAGAAATTGAAAGAGAATATGGATGAGAATGTAAAGAAATCAAGATGAAGAAAGTAAGAAAGGAGGAAGAGAGAAGTAGAAAGGAGAGAAGAAAGAAGTAAGAATTGAAAAGCAGGGCGCCACGCGTCCGCGCGCATCATGCGTATGCGTGAAATCTGAGTTGGCCATTTGACACGTAAGCGTCGCCCACGCGTACGCGTGGGTGGTCTGAAAGCGAAATGACGTGCACGCATCAGGGACACGTACGCGTGGGTGTTTCTGTACTTCTAGCACAGTTCCAGCGCGAGGGCAGCACAACTCTCGGGTCAATCACCCGTTTACACCAATTGCCATATCCACACGTGCGCGTCAGGGACGCGTACGCGTGGTTTTCCCAAGTTGCAAGTGACGCGCACGCGTCCTAGACGCGTACTCGTGGCTCGAAATGTGCGCAGAGCACACTAGCCGCACGATTCCATCACAACTTTCTGTTCGTGGGATGGGATAGCAAAATTTGGAATCGACGCCCACGCGTGGCCTGCACGCACGCGTGGGTTGGCTTTTTTTTTGTGTGCAGAATGCAGATGCAGATGATTATACAGAAATTATGAATGAAAAAATTGTGAAAAACAAAATAAAATAAAACTAGGAATAAAAAGGAACGATCATACCATGGTGGGTTGTCTCCCACCTAGCACTTTTAGTTATTGTCCTTAAGTTGGACATTTGGTGAGCTCCTTGTCATGGTGGCTTGTGCTTGTACTGATCCTTGAATCCCCACCAATGTTTGTAATTCCAATAGCCTTGGGGATCCCAAACTAGGCGCATAAAGCCTTCAAGCAAGTTAAAGCAAGTGATAAGGCCCCAAGAGTGTTGATTGCTAGAATGAATTCCGGGGTCCCAAACCTTGCTTTTGCACCCGTCTTCTTGTTGATCATCATTTTTCCACTTGGGTGGTGAGCAATTGGAATTATCACTAAGACATCCAAACAACTTTCTAGACCCATTCAATCGAGCTCTACACCAATCCTTGTACTTTAATTTGGAGCATGCAACCATATTGAACCTTGCATGACAACTCCTACCACTAACCATCTCCCTCTTACTCTTAAAGTCACAAAGAGCTCTAAGTTGAACATCCGTCTCAAGTAAACCATATTCAAGTGGGAAAGTAAAGGTCAAGGGTAAGAATTTTACCCACTTGAATGTTGTATTGGATGGTAATGGCTTTGGGAGAGGTGTTTCTAATGATCTTGCAAGCTCCACTCCCTTGTGTTTTTTCTTGACAACTTCCACCTCTTTGCAAGCTTCCTCAATTTCAACCTCTTCCTCTTGGTAGCTTTCTTCCAATTCAATCTCTTCTTCATTGCTTACCAAGAGCATGGGAGGTTGTGCTTCTTCTTCTTTGATCTCCATGTCTAGTCCAATGGGAGAGGGTTCAATTGTAGACAAGAATTCATTAATGATTGAATCTATCTCTTGATCATCCCCTTCAAAGTCTTCAACCATGATATGCCTTGGAGGTTGTACACCCTCCTCAACATCAATTTCAAACGTCTTAGAATGAGGCTCTATGACTTGACTTTCCCATGGAGGTTCCGCATCTCCTAAGTCTTCAACCACTTCTTCCTCTTCTTCTATAATTTCGGCTTTCTCCACTTGCTCTAATACAAAATCGAACTCCTCCTTGATGTCTTCCCTCACCAATTCTTCAGCTACTCCTTCATCTTCAAGGGTCTCTATTTTCACATTTTGGGCCTCTTCGTGCTTCTGTTGAAGTATGGGTGCGTGAATCCGATCCATTAAGCCCCTAAGCCGATCCCTTCTCTCTTATTCCGTGTCAATAGCATAATTGAGATCATGTTGTTCTTGGATTGATGCATCTACACGGGATATAAAAGCTTAGATAGTAGAGGTTAGACCAGTGAAAGCAGAGGTAATTGTGGTTTGAAGCTCTATTTGCCTTTGGCGAATAACATTAAGGGTGTTGTCATCCAATGGAGGTTGGGGTGGATAGGAGGATTTATTATTTTGAAGGGTTCATAATAGGAAAGTAGTTCTTCTTGGTACGGGTATGGAGATGGTGTATATTGAGGTGGTGGTTCTTGGGAGTAATTGTGTTGGAATGGGGTGGTTCGAAGTATGGTTCATATGGTGGTTGGTTGGGTGGATATGGGTTAGGGTCATATGGAGGTGAATGGTGGACAGGGGCTTGTGAGTATGGTGGTTCAAAGCTATGTTGAGGAGGGAGTTCATAGGTATATTGTGGTGGGTGTTGATTGTCACGAAGAGGTCCACCATAACCATTGTCTTAGTAAGCATCATAAAATGGTACGTTGTTGATAATACCTTGGAGGTGGTTGTTGCCAAGAGGGTTGATCAAATCCTTGTGACTCCTCCCATCTTTGATTGTCTCATCCTTGATCCAAGCTCTCATTGTAATCTCCTCTTCTTATAATACGATTGTAACCAAACTCATAGCCAAAGGGGTGAGAATTCATACTAGCAAGAGAAATAAAAACTAATAAAAATTAATGAAAATAAACTCCTAAAACTAGAAACACTAACAAAGAAACGAAAAACCAAAAATTATTCACAATAACCAATAATAAGGCACACGTTTGCAATTTCCTGGCAACGGCGCCATTTTTTGACGAAGGATTTTTGCTAGTAAAGAATTCACCATAAATTCCCGTTGCAAGTATAGTTTCTAAACCAACAAGAATCCTTTCATACAAAAAATTATTTTTCACAAGTAACAAACCCCTAAAAATAAAAACCAAAGTATTCAAATCTCAGGTCATCTCTCAAGGAATTGCAAGGAGGTGTATTTATTATTGGTTATGGAAAAGTATCTTTTTGGGGTTTTGAATAAGGAACAAAGAAAGTAAATGATAAGAAAATAAACTAATAATTAAGAAAGTTTTTGGCAAGGTATGAGAATTAGAAGTCCTATCCTAGTTATCCTTATCAATTGTGATGAGAATTGTTCATTGCTCCCTGATAAACCTATATTTTATGGTATATTTTGTGCTTATTTTGAGTGATTTATTCAACTCTTTACCCACTTATTCATATTAATTGCATGGTTTTACTTCTCCTTCCTTATTATGTGATGTATGTGAAAAACATGTTTCCTATGCTTTTAAATTAATTATTTTAATCACCTTTAATTCCATTCGATGCCGTGATTACTGTGTTGAGTAGTTTCAGATCTTCTAGGGCAGAATGACTTAAAGGATGAAAAAGGAAACATACAAAAATGAAAGGAAAGCACAAAACAGAGTCCTTGAAGAAACTGGCATCCACGCGATCGCATGGACGACGCGATCGCGTGCCAAGCGCAAAGAAGCAGCGACGCGGCCGCATGACTGACGCGACCGCGTGGCAAGGAAAAGCTCCGAACGACGCGACCGCGTGACCCACGCGGACGCGTGACAGAGGCCACGCACCAGAAATTGCAGAAAACGCTCCCAGCGAATTCTGAATCCCTTTTTGGCCCAAATCCAAGTCCAGAAGGCATAGACCAGAGGTTATGAAGTGAGGGAATGCATCCATTAAGGGAGAGCTCGCCAATTTTTACTTTCCATGATTTAGATTTAGTTTGGAGAGAGGTTCTCTCCTCTCTCTTTAGAATTAGGAATTAGATTTAGGATTTTTATTCACTTTTAGGATTATCTCTTTTGATCAGGTTCAATATTCCTTTTATTTACTTTTGCAAGCCACTTTATGAATCCTTTCATGTTACAGATTATTTGAATTAATGTTATTTGAGGTATTTCAGTTTAATATTGATTTCTATTATTCATGCTATTGTTACTTTTACTCTGAAGACATTTTTTATTCCAAGTAGATTTATTTTTCTCCTTTTGGTCTTGGTTAAGGAATCAGTAACTCAGGAGTTATCCAATTCAACAACATAATTGATAATTGTTGTCTTTGTTAATTGAATTGAACTTCCATAATCCCAATATTTTCCTAGGAAATAAATAGGATTCGAAGATCAAATTAATTAGTCCCTTGACTTTCCTTTACTTTAGTAAGGGTTGACCAAGTAGAATTAAGATTCAACTTTCATTGTTGTTGATAAGAATAACTAAGTCTGGACTTCCAATTTCTCATACCTTGCCAAAAATTTGCTTTACAGTATTTATTTATTTATTTTAATTGCTATTTAAATCAATTGTCATATTTGTCCCTCATTCTTAAAACCCCCAATTCTACAATCTCCATAACCAATAATAAGAACATACTTCCTTGCAGTTCCTTGAGAAGACGACCCGAGGTTTAAATACTCGGTTATCAATTTTAAGGGGTTTGTTACTTGTGACAACCAAAACGTTTGTACGAAGGGATTTCTGTCGGTTTAGAGACTATATCTACAACGCAAATGTTTTTATGAAATTCTTTACTGGCAAAAATCCTAACGTCAAAATGGCGCTGTTGCCGGAGAACTGCTAATGTGTGCCTTATTATTGGTTATTGTAAATATTTTTCTTTTGCTTGTTTATTTATTTTTGTTTCTCCTTTTTATTTTTATTTGCTACTATGGACTCTCACCCCTCTCGCTTTGAGTTTGGTTCTAACTTTGTTGAAGGAAATAGAAGTTACAGCAGGAATATGCATCAAGGTCAGGCCAATCAAGGATGGATGGAGCCAAGAGGATCTAATCAACCCTTTAGGCAATAACACCCTCTAAGATATCATGGACAACGACCATTCTACAATGCATACCCAGCTGATAGATATGGTGGACAACATTGTAACTACCAACAAGCCCCACCCCGTGCCTATAGACCATCCTCTCAACATAACCTCGAACCACCACACTCACAAGTTTCTTTTCGTCATTCGCCACCGTATGATCCTTTCCCACCCCAGTTCTAATCCAATCATTCCCAAGCACCACCACTTCCCTATGTTTCATGTCCACATCCATCACCCAGAGAATCAGAGGTTCGCCTCAAGGCAACAGTAAATAAACTTCAAACAACCATTCGACAACTGGAGCAAGCAGTAATTCAATTAGCTTCTAGACGCGCGAACATTCAAGGACCAACCACAGCCCCATGTGGACAATCTAATGAAGCACGTAGCATGAAGGAAACACTAGAAACTCCAATGGGAAAGACAGAGAATGAGTTCGTACTAGAACAAGTAGAAGAAGCTGTCATTGTACAAGAAGAAGAGTTGGTTGAAGATCTAGGAGATGCTGAACCTCCATGGGAATCCAGAGCTGAGGAGAACTCCGTCAAGGACATTACAGTTGATGCTAAGAAGGATATTGTACAACCCCCAAGGCAAGTAGTTTATGAAGAACTAGACGGAATAACCCAGGACACTAATTCCCTTGATGATGATAGTCACAAGTCTAGCTCTCTTAGCGATGAACTTCCGTCCGCAAGTGAATTCTCTGAGATCGAAGAACCTTCCCCAAATGAATACGAAGATGATGCAGAGGTAGATTTCTCTCAACCTCTAATCTATGACTCAAGTGATGAGGAAGATATAGAAGACTTTGACCAGAACTCAGATGCATTTGAAGAACCTTACAAGGAAGTGGAGGAATTCACAGAAGATTACCAGGGAGCAGAACTTACAGAACCACCAGAAACACCTTCCCCAAGGCCATTACCACCCAATACAAGCTTCAAGTAGGTACAATCCTTAACCTTTAACTTTACTTATTCACTTGAATATGGTTTACTTGAAATAGATGGCCAGCTTAGAGCTCTCTGCGGCTTTAAGAGTAAGAGGAAAATGGCTCGTGCTCAGAGCTGGTGTACAAGGTTCAATAAGGTTCCACGCTTCAACTTGAAGTGCACGGATTGGTATCAAGCTCAATTGAATGGATCTCAGAAAACGTTTGGTCACTATGGTGAGAATTTACTTTCTAAACCGCCCGAATGGAAAAATATAAATCGAAACGAAGGCGGATTTAGATCCAAGGCTTAGGATCCTGGAATCTATTCTGACATTCGTCACCCCGGAAGCCTGAAAATCTGTTTGAAGCTGCTCAGAAGCTTTACATGCCTAGTTTGGGACCCCGGAGGCTATTGGCATTCCAAGCACTGGTGGAGATTTCTGGATGAATTTAAACACAAGCCACCATAACAGGAAGCCCCTCCAATGTCCAACTTAAGGACTTTAACTAAAAGTGCTAGGTGGGAGACAACCCACCATGGTATGATCGTTTCTCTTTAATTTTTATTTAGTTTTATTTGTTTTCAAGTTTTATTTTGTTTTATTATATTGAACCTGGAATTTTGCATCTCACTCATATTATTCATTGCATTCTGCATTTTTCATGCATATATAAAAAAAGGGGTGCGCGACGCGACCGCATGCCCCATGCGATCGCGTCAAATGGCGAACTACACTTCCCACGCGACCGCGTCATCCACGCGGCCGCGTGACCTGGAGATCGGCGTAAACATCCAACGTCCAGAAAGTTAGGCTGGAATCGTGTGGCCGTTGTGCGTCTAGCACAAAATGGCCCACGCGATCGCATGCCCCATGCGATCGTGTCACATGCACACAACCAATCCCACGCGACCGCGTAAGCGACGCGATCGCGTCGCATGGATTGCACAATTCCCAATAGGAGACAGAGAGTTGCGCTGGAACGATGCTGGATTTGTGCGTTTAGCACAACATGCGATCGCGTCATCCCTTCTTTTACCCCCCCCCCCATGCGATCGTGCGCCCCACGCGATCGCGTCACCCCCATTTTCACCCCAACCACGCGGCCGCGTGGATTCAAAAATATAACCCCCCAGTCACGCGAAACCCTACATTCGCGCAGCCCCCCCCCCCCCCCCAATTTCTCTTCTCCCTCTCTTCTTCCCCAACCCTCAACCACTACCACCCAGCCACCACCGCGCCACCACCCAGACGCCGCCGCCACCTACCCCCCTTCCTCCCTCCCCTTCTTTCTTCTTCTTTCTTCCTCCCTTCCCCCCCTCTCCGCCACTGGCCACCACCCACCGCCGCCATCTGTACCCGCCGCGCCCCACCAGCACCACCAACCCCTTTCCCCCCTCCCTTTCCTCTACCCCCAATACCCTCTCTTCCCCCCTGCCCCGAACAGCCGCGCCGCCGTGCCCACCGCCGCCATCCGCCGTGCCCAGCACCGGACGCCACCATCATCACCACCCCAACCACCTTTCTGCCTTTCCTCATTATTCGGCCTTCCAGGTTCCGCAACACGCAATCCCTTTTATCCGTTCGTAGTTTATTCTTATTTTTTCCGTTTATGTTCATGTTAGGATAGTTAGATATGCATGTTGTAGTGGATTTTAGGTTGTTAGGTAGCCTAGGATGTGGTTAGTGGATTTAGGTCTATTTATTTGCACTATTCTTGTTTCTGTCTTATCAAATCTGTAATTCTGCTGTTGTTGTGTTCATATGCTGTACTTTTCTGTAATTGCTGCTCTTTACATTGAACTTTCATGTTTATATTCCGTATATGTAATTGCAAGCTTTAATTTGGATTCATATGAACAGCTTGATTACTGTTTATTTTCCAGAAAAGTCATATTTTAGCCGGAATGCTGCCCGAATTTCTGTAAAATATTTCTATTCATGTCTTGGTTTTGGCATTTTCAACTGTGCTTTCCTATAATTTCACCAAACTAATTCATGAATGCTTAGGCACGCATTCTTATTTTCTTTGATCTCCTGGTTCATAAATCGCAATTTTGATGTTTGATTCCTATTTTTGCTTTCTTTATCTCTATTTGAATCATCATCCAACTGTTTTACTTGTTTAAATATAAGTTACCTATAGCTTCTACCTGTGATTACTTGTTACTTGGACTATTTTCCTTATGCCTCTTACTTTAACCCAATTTTCACTAACTCACTAATTTTAACTCTAACCAACCTAACATTTTCAAAACTTCTTTTTCTTTTTTGCTTTTCTTTCACCTTCTTTTAACATTCTAACCAAGGCTAGATGTTAATTTTTCCATTTAACTTGCATTCAATTACAATTTGGGATTGTGATTTCTCTTTTCAGACTTTTCACTCATATACAATCCTAAATGCATATTTTACTTAACTCATATTCATTATCCTATTGCTCCTTTGCCACTTTGTGTTTTCTTTGATTATTTGCCTATTTGCCTTCCTATTTTTATTATATCCTGGTTTTCTGTTTTTCAGGATGTCAGATTCCCAGAGAAAGGAAAAACGCAAGGCCACTTCGGGCAAAAGAAAAAGAGGAGAAGCCTCCGTGTCTATCATCGACCTCATGCATGATGCCTCCTTGCGGGAGAAAGCCTTTATCCCGCAGGAGAAGGCCGACCAGCTACTTCCCGCCACTGACCCAGTAAAGTTTGCAAACCGATACTGTGAGCTGAAGTATCCGGTGTTTGCAAACTCCAGAAACCTATACCTGGAGCGGACTTTGAAGATCCCAGAAGAACTCCAGCAATACACCTCTGATCAGATCAAACAACGAGGCTGGTTCTTTCTGGAGAGACCTCTGACTGAGGTTAATGCATCTTGGGTTAGGAAATTCTACTGCAACTACTTCAAAGCTTTCCTAGATGCAGTGTACCTCAGAGGGAAGCAGATTCTGGTTACTGAGGAGGCAATAGAAGAGGTTCTAAAACTTCTGCCTAAGACTGATCAGACATATGGTTATCAGAAAGCTGAGGAGGATATGCGCTTCATGAAGTTTGACTGGGATTCAGTCAAGGCCCGGATCGCCCTTGACCCGTCAGTTCCTTGGATCATGGGTCAGAACACCACCATGCCTAAAGGGATCAAGCAAATTTACCTGAACGATGAGGCTCGGCTATGGCATCAGATATTTAGCAACTACATTATGCCGAGAACTCACGAGACTGAGATACCAGCCGCTATGATCACCCTCCTTTGGTGTGTGATGGAGGGCAAGGACCTGTACCTGCCACGCTTTATCCGACACTATATGGCCAGGGTCCACGTCCGAGGCACTCTTCTCTTTCCCTATCTGGTTACACAGCTGGGACGTCGACCTGACGTGCCATGGGAGGATGCTGATGAGAGGCCACCTGCTGTAGAGTGCAAGAAGCTTATCCCGCACAGCAGGAACTTCCTGGCCTTGGGCTACAGACCTCCATTCCTGACTGCCACTGCTGATGATACAGCTACACCATCTGCCGGTCCCTCTTCCTCCACTGCTGCACCATCCATCCCTGCCACCACCACTGCACCTCCACCTGCCACAGAGCCTGTCTATCATCTGGTGCACCGCTTGTTTCGACGACTTAACCAGATAGAGCGTCGCAACAAGCGACGCTATGAGCACCTGAAGCTGATGATACGATCTGGCGACATCCCCTCCGAGCCTGACACACCATCCGAGGCATCTGAGGAGGAGGCAGATGCGCCCGAGGCAGAGACCCATTGGTATGCGAAATTGTTACTCAGGTTGTGAATTATTGTTCGAAATTGATTCCCTGGCAATGGCACCAAAAACGGATGCACAGAACCATGGTCTAAACATATCTTCACAACTTCGCATCACTAACCAGCAAGTGCACTGGGTCGTCCAAGTAATACCTTACGTGAGTAAGGGTCGAATCCCACGGAGATTGTTGGTATGAAGCAAGCTATGGTCACCTTGTAAATCTCAGTCAGGCAGATATATAAAATAGTAATGGGGTTTTCAAAAATAAGTAATAAAAGAAGGATAGAAATACTTATGTAAATCATTGGTGAGAATTTCAAATAAGCGTATGGAGATGCTTTCGTTCCTCTGAACCTCTGCTTTCCTGCTGTCTTCATCCAATCAGTCTTACTCCTTTCTATGGCTGGCTTTTTGTAAGGATGTCACCGGTGCCAATGGCTACTTTCAATCCTCTCGGGAAAATGGTCCAAGATGCTCTGTCACAGCACGGCTAATCGTCTGGAGGCATCACCCTTGTCGTTGGTTGCATCCTATTCCTCTCTGGGAAAATGGTCCGATGCGCTATCACTGCATGGCTAATCATCTTGGAGGTTCTCGATCATACTGGAATAGAATTTACTATCCTTTTGTGTCTGTCACTACGCCCAGCACTCGCGAGTTTGGAGTTCGTCACAGTCATTCAATCCCAGAGTCCTACTCGGAATACCACGGACAAGGTTTAGACTTTCCGAACTCTCATGAATGCCGCCATCAATCTAGCTTATACCACGAAGATTCTTATTAAGAGATCTAAGAGATAATCATTCAATCTAAGGTAGAACGGAAGTGGTTGTCAGGCATGCGTTCATAGGGAATGATGATGATTGTCACGTTCATCACATTCACGTTGAAGTACAAACGAATATCTTAGAAGCGGAATAAGTTGAATTGAATAGAAAAACTGTAGTACTTTGCATTAATCTTTGAGGAACAGCAGAGCTCCACACCTTAATCTATGGAGTGCAGAAACTCTACCGTATGAAAATACATAAGTGAATAGAGGGTAGGCATGGCCGAGTGGCCAGCCTCCCATACGTGATCAATAGATCAAAATATAATCCAAAGATATCTAATACAATAGTAAAAGGTCCTATTTATAATAAACTAGCTACTAGGGTTTACAGAAGTAAGTAATTGATGCATAAATCCACTTCCGAGGCCCACTTGGTGTGTGCTTGGGCTGAGCTTGAAGTCTACACGTGGAGAGGTCATTCTTGGAGTTGAATGCCAGCTTTTGTGCCAGTTTGGGCGTTGAACTCCACTTTGCAGCTTGTTTCTGGCGCGGACGCCAGAATTGGGCAGAGAGCTGGCGTTGAACGCCAGTTTGTGTCATCTAAACTTAGGCAAAGCATAGACTATTATATATTGCTGGAAAGCCCTGGATGTCTAATTTCCAACGCAATTTGAAGCGCGCCATTTTGAGTTCTGTAGCTCCAGAAAATCCATTTTGAGTGCAGGGAGGTCAGAATCCAACAACATCAGCAGTCCTTCTTCAACCTCTGAATCTGATTTTTGCTCAAGTCCCTCAATTTCAGCCAGAAAATACCTGAAATCACAGAAAAACACACAAACTCATAGTAAAGTCTAAAAATGTGAATTTAACATAAAAACTAATGAAAACATCCCTAAAAGTAGCTAGATTCTACTAAAAACATACTAAAAACAATGCCAAAAAGCGTATAAATTATCCGCTCATCACAACACCAAACTTAAATTGTTGCTTGTCCCCAAGCAACTGAAAATCAAATAGGATAAAAAGAAGAGAATATACTATAAATTCCAAACTATCAATGAAACATAGCTCCAATCAGATGAGCGGGACTTGTAGCTTTTTGCCTCTTGAATAGTTTTGGCATCTCACTTTATCCATTGAAGTTCAGAATGATTGGCTTCTATAGGAACTCAGAGTTTAGATAGTGTTATTGACTCTCCTAGTTCAGTATGATGATTCTTGAACACAGCTATTTTATGAGTCTTGGCTGTGGCCCTAAGCACTTTGTTTTCCAGTATTACCACCGGATACATAAATGCCACAAACACATAACTGGGTGAACCTTTTCAGATTGTGACTCAGCTTTGCTAAAGTCCCCAATTAGAGGTGTCCAGGGTTCTTAAGCACACTCTTTTTTTTTTCTTTGGACCTTGACTTTAACCGCTCAGTCTCAAGTTTTCACTTGACACATTCACGCCACAAGCACATGGTAAGGGACAGCTTGGTTTAGCCGCTTAGGCCAGGATTTTATTCCTTTAGGCCCTCCTATCCACTGATGCTCAAAGCCTTGGGATCCTTTTTATTTATCCTTGCCTTTTGGTTTTAAGGGTTATTGGCTTTTTGCTCTTGCCTCTTGGTTTTAAGAGCTTTTGGCTTTTTCTGCTTGTTTTTTCTTTTTCTATTTTTTTTTGCCTTTTTTTTTTCTGCAAGCTTTGTTCTTTGCTGCTTTTTCTTGCTTCAAGAATCATTTTTATGATTTTTCAGATTATCAAATAACATGTCTCCTAGTCATCATTCTTTCAAGAGCCAATATATTTAACATTCTTAAACAACAACTTCAAAAGACATATGCATTGTTCAAGCATTCATTCAGAAAACAAGAAGCATTGTCACCACATCAATATAATTAAGCTAAGTTCAAGGATAAATTCAAAACTCATGTACTTCTTGTTCTTTTGAATTAAAACATTTTTCATTTAAGAGAGGTGATGGATTCATAGGACATTCATAACTTTAAGACAAGGTTACTAACTACTAATGATCATGTAATAAGACACAAACATAGATAAGCACATAACATAGAAAACGAAAAACAGGAGAAATAAGAACAAGGAATGAATCCACCTTAGTGATGGTGGCGTTTCCTTCTTGAGGAACCAATGATGTCCTTGAGCTCTTCTATGTCTCTTCCTTGTCTTTGTTGCTCCTCCCTCATTGCTTTTTTATCTTCTCTAATTTCATGAAGGATGATGGAGTGCTCTTGATGTTCCACCCTTAATTGTCCCATGTTGGAACTTAATTCTCCTAGGGAAGTGTTGATTTGCTCCCAATAGTTTTGTGGAGGAAAATGCATTTGAGTCATTTCCGGGATCTCATGGTGATGAGCTTCCTGCGCCTCTTGAGCTCCATGAATGGGCTTTCTTGCTTGCTCCATCTTTTTCTTAGTGATGGGCTTGTGAGATGAATCTTTCCATCTCCCATGGCTCAGAAGTGGAAGCAATTGTCTTCCCTTTCCTCTTTCTTGAGGTTTCTCTGGCCTTAGGTGCCATTAATGGTTATGGAAAAATAAAAAGCTATGCTTTTATCACACCAAACTTAGAATGTTGCTCGCCCTCGAGCAAGAGAAGAAAGAATAGGTGAAGAAGAAGAAGATATGGAGGAGATGGAGGGATGTGTGTATTCGGCCATATGGGTGGGATTGGGTCGGAAAAGAGATTTTGAATTTTGAAGGTTGGTGGGGTGTGTGGATGTGAGTGGTAAATGGAAAATAGAAGGGATGATTATGAATGGAGAGAGAGAGAGTGATATAGGATTATGAGGAGGTAAGGTGGGTGGAGGTATGTGGGGATTCTGTGGGGGTCCACAGATCCTGAGGTGATCCTGTGGGGTCTACAGATCTTGAGGTGTTTAAGGATTTACAACCTTGCACCAAATTAGGCATGTAAAATGCCCTTGCACACAACTCTGGGCGTTCAGCGCCAGGTTGGTGCCCATTTTGGGCATTCAACGCCCATTTGTTGCCCATTTCTGGCGTTGAACGCCAGAACCATGCTTGTTCTGGGCGTTCAGCGCCAGCTCCTCTCCAGGGTGCAATTCTGGCGTTCAGCGCCCAGATGATGCCCATTTTGGGCGTTCAGCGCCCAGATACTGCCCATTTTAGGTGTTCAGCGCCAGAACCATGCTCTGTTTTGGCGTTGAACGCCAGGCAGGTGCTTCCTCCAGGGTGTGATTTTTCTTCCGCTGTTTTTGATTCTGTTTCTAAATTTTTCGTTTATTTTGTGACTCCACATGATCATGAACCTAAGAAAACATGAAAAACAAAAATAAAATTAGATAAATAAACATTGGGTTACCTCCCAACAAGCGCTTCTTTAATGTCAATAGCTTGACAGTGGGCTCTCATGGAGTCTCACAGATGTGCAGAGCTTTGTTGAGACCTCCCAACACCAAACTTAGAGTTTGGATATGGGGGTTTGACACCAAACTTAGAGTTTGGTTGTGGCCTCCCAACATCAAACTTAGAGTTTGACTGTGGGGGCTTTGGTTGACTCTGCTTTGAGAGAAGCTTTTTCTGCTTCCTCTCCATGGATGCAGAGAGAGATCCTTGAGTTGTAAACACAATGTTGTCCTTATTTAATTGAAGGATCAATTCTCCTCTGTCCACATTAATCACAGCTCTTGCTGTGGCTAGGAAAGGTCTTCCTAGGATGATGGATTCATCCTCTTCCTTTCCAGTATCTAAGACTATGAAATCAGCAGGGATGTAAAGGCCTTCAACCTTTACTAACACGTCCTCTACTTGTCCATAAGCCTATTTTCTTGAATTGTCTACCATCTCTAATGAGAATTTAGCAGCTTGCACCCCATAGATTTCCAGTTTCTCTATTACAGAGAGGGGCATGAGGTTTATTCCTGAACCAATGTCACACAGAGCCTTAAAGATCATGGTGCCTATGGTACAAGGTATTATGAACTTTCCAGGATCCTGTCTCTTCTGAGGCAATGTCAGTTGATCCAGATCACTTAGTTCATTGGTGAACAAGGGAGGTTCATCTTCCCAAGTTTCAATGCCAAATAATTTGGCATTCAGCTTCATGATTGCACCAAGAAACTTGGCAGTTTGCTCTTCAGTAATATCCTCATTCTCTTCAGAAGAGGAGTACTCATCAGAGCTCATGAATGGCATAAGGAGGTTCAATAGAATCTCTATGGTCTCTAATTGAGCCTTAAAGTCCTTTGGTTCCTCAGAAGGAAGCTCCTTATTGATCACTGGACATCCCAGGAGGTCTTCCTCCTTGGGATTCACGTCCTTCTCCTCTCTTGTGGGTTCGGCCATGGTAATTAATTCAATGGCCTTGCACTCTCCTTTTGGATTCTCTTCTGTATTGCTTGGGAGAGTACTAGGAGGGATTTCAGTGATCCTTTTACTCAGCTGGCCCACTTGTGCTTCCAAATTTTTAATGGAAGACCTTGTTTCATTCATGAAACTCACAGTGGCCTTAGATAGATCAGAGACTAAATTTGCTAAGCTAGATAGATTCTGCTCAGAATTCTCTATCTGTTGCTGAGTGTATGATGGAAAAGGCTTGCTATTGCTAAACCTGTTTCTTCCACCATTATTAAAGCCTTGTTGAGGCCTTTGATCCTTCCATGAGAGATTTGGATGATTTCTCCATGATGGATTATAGGTGTTTCCATAAGGTTCACCTAAGTAATTTACCTCTGCTATTGCAGGGTTCTCAGGATCATAAGCTTCTTCTTCAGAAGATGCCTCTTGAGTACTGTTGGATGCAGCTTGCATTCCATTCAGACTTTGAGAAATCATATTGACAAGCTGAGTCAATATTTTATTCTGAGCCAATATGGCATTCAGAGTATCAATTTCAAGAACTCCCTTCTTCATAGGCGTCCCATTACTCACAGGATTCCTCTCAGAAGTGTACATAAACTGGTTATTAGCAACCATGTTAATGAGTTCTTGAGCTTCTGCAGGCGTTTTCTTTAGGTGAATGGATCCACCTGTAGAAGTATCCAATAACATCTTTAATAGCTCAGATAAACCATCATAGAATATATCCAGGATGGTCCATTCTGAAAGCATGTCAGAAGGACACTTTTTGGTCAGCTATTTGTATCTTTCCCAAGCTTCATAGAGGGATTCACCTTCTTTCTGTCTGAAGGTTTGAACATCAGCTCTAAGCTTGCTCATCTTTTGAGGAGGAAAGAACTTGGCTAAGAAAGCCATGACCAGCTTATCCCAAGAGTTCAGGCTGTCTTTGGGTTGAGAGTCCAACCATATTCTAGCTCTGTCTCTTACAGCAAAAGGGAAAAGCATGAGCCAGTAGACTTCAGGATCTA
Source organism: Arachis ipaensis (assembly GCF_059453495.1). Classification (NCBI taxonomy): domain Eukaryota; kingdom Viridiplantae; phylum Streptophyta; class Magnoliopsida; order Fabales; family Fabaceae; genus Arachis; species Arachis ipaensis. Next base: position 120,840,081 of record NC_142441.1, read on the forward strand.
CTCCATTAGTCTTAACAGTATCACAGATCTGCAAGAATTCAGTTAAGAACTGAAAGGGATCTTCAGATGGAAGTCCATGAAACTTGCAGTTCTGCTGCATCAGAGAAACTAGCTGAGGTTTCAGCTCAAAATTGTTTGCTCCAATGGTAGGGATGGAGATGCTTCTTCCATGTAAATTGAAATTCGGTGCAGTAAAGTCACCAAGCATCCTCCTTGCATTATTATTATTTTTGGCTGCCATCTCCTCTTCCTGTTTGAAAATTTCTGAAAGGTTATCTCTGGATTGTTGTAATTTAGCTTCTCTTAGTTTCCTCTTTAGAGTCCTTTCAGGTTCTGGATCTGCTTCAACAAGAATATTCTTGTCCTTGCTCCTGCTCATATGACAAAGAAGAGGGCACAGAAAAAATAATAATAACAATAATAGGGATCCTTTATACCACAGTATAGAGGTCCCTGTGTGAGTGGAAGAAAGGAAGGGGACAAAGAATGTAATGTAAGGAAAGAAACACAAGGGTGAGGAGAGCAGAGATGTGAGATGAGGAGATGTGTTAGTAGATAAATAAATAATTAGAAGGAGATGAGAGAGGAAAAATTTCAAAAATAATTTTTGAAAAAGAGTTAGTGATTTTCGAAAATGGTTTTTGAAAAAGGTTAGTAATTTTTCGAAAATAAAAAATCAAAAATTAAAATAATTAGTTAATTAAAAAGAATTTTTGAAAAAGAGGGAGATATTTTCGAAAATTAGAAAGAGAGAAAGTTAGTTAGGTAGTTTTGAAAAAGATAAGAAACAAACAAAAAGTTTGTTAGTTAGTTGAAACAAATTTTGAAAATCAATTTTGAAAAGATAAGATAAGAAGTTAGAAAAGATATTTTAAAATCAAATTTTTGAAAAAGATAAGATAAGAAGATATTTTTGAAAAGATATGATAGAAATTAGTTTTGAAAAAGATTTGATTTTTAAAATCACAATTAATGACTTGATTCACAAGAAATCACAAGATATGATTCTAGAACTTAAAGTTTGAATCTTTCTTAACAAGTAAGTAACAATCTTAAAATTTTTGAATCAAAACATTAATTGATGATGTTATTTTCGAAAATATGATGTAAAATTAAGAAAAAGATTTTTGAAAAAAAAATTTTGAAATTTTCGAAAATAACTAAAAAAATTGAAAAAAAGATTTGATTTTTGAAAAAGATTTTGAAAAAGATAAGATTTTTTTTTAAATGAAAATTTGATTTGACTCATAAAAACAACTAGATTTTAAAAAATTTTTGAAAAATTCAAATCTAATTTTCGAAATTTTGAGAGAGAAAAAGGGAAAGATATATTTTTTTTTTTTTGAATTTTTATGATGAGAGAGAAAAACAAGAAAAATGATGCAATGCATGAAAGTTATGGATCAAAACAATGAATGCATGCAAGAATGCTATGAATGTCAAGATGAACACCAAGAACACTATGAAGATCATGATGAACATCAAGAACACATTTTTGAAAAATTTTTAATGCAAAGAAAACATGCAAGACACCAAACTTAGAAATCTTTGATGCTTAGACTCTATGGATGCAAGAATGCATATGAAAAACATCATACAACACAAAACAAGAAAACATCAAGATCAAACAAGAAGACTTACCAAGAACAACTTGAAGATCATGAAGAACACTATGAATGCATGAATTTTCGAAAAATGCAAGATGAGTATGCAATTGACACCAAACTTATAACATGACACATGACTCAAACAAGAAACACAAAAATATTTTTTTTTTATGATTTTCTAAATTTTTTTTTTTGGAATTTTTTTCGAAAATTATTTTGAAAAAGGAAAATAAGGATTCCAAAATTTTTAATATGAATTCCAGGAATCTTATGCTCTTTAGTCTAAAGCTCCAATCAAAGGGTCAGGCATGGCTTAAAAGCCAGCCAAGCTTTAGTATGTAACTCAGACATGACACGCCTGACATACCCTATCCAGAAGAATTGGACATGGCTCCATTGAGGTGATTAGTTGAAGACCAATCCCAAAGCAGTTTGGGTATGGCTTTACAGCCAGATAGGATTCAACATGTTTCATGAAACATTAGAATTCACTCTTAAAAATTCTAAAGAAAAATATATTTTTGAAAACACATTTTTTTTTTAATTTTTCAAAAACAAAGGAGAAAATTTTGAAAGATTTTTGAAAAATTTTTGAAAAGAAAACAAAAAGAAAATTACCTAATCTGAGCGACAAGATGAGCCGTCAGTTGTCCAAACTCGAACAATCCCCGGCAACGGCGCCAAAAACTTGGTATGCGAAATTGTTACTCAGGTTGTGAATTGTTGTTCGAAATTGATTCCCTAGCAATGGCACCAAAAACGGATGCACAGAACCATGGTCTAAACATATCTTCACAACTTCGCATCACTAACCAGCAAGTGCACTGGGTCGTCCAAGTAATACCTTACGTGAGTAAGGGTTCGAATCCCACGGAGATTGTTGGTATGAAGCAAGCTATGGTCACCTTGTAAATCTCAGTCAGGCAGATATATAAAATAGTAATGGGGTTTTCGAAAATAAGTAATAAAAGAAGGATAGAAATACTTATGTAAATCATTGGTGAGAATTTCAGATAAGCGTATGGAGATGCTTTCGTTCCTCTGAACCTCTGCTTTCCTGCTGTCTTCATCCAATCAGTCTTACTCCTTTCTATGGCTGGCTTTTTGTAAGGATGTCACCAGTGCCAATGGCTACTTTCAATCCTCTCGGGAAAATGGTCCAAGATGCTCTGTCACAGCACGGCTAATCGTCTGGAGGCATCACCCTTGTCGTTGGTTGCATCCTATTCCTCTCTGTGAAAATGGTCCGATGCGCTGTCACTGCATGGCTAATCATCTTGGAGGTTCTCGATCATACTGGAATAGAATTTACTATCCTTTTGTGTCTGTCACTACGCCCAGCACTCGCGAGTTCGGAGTTCGTCACAGTCATTCAATCCCAGAGTCCTACTCGGAATACCACGGACAAGGTTTAGACTTTCCGGACTCTCATGAATACCGCCATCAATCTAGCTTATACCACGAAGATTCTGATTAAGAGATCTAAGAGATAATCATTCAATCTAAGGTAGAACGGAAGTGGTTGTCAGGCACGCATTCATAGGGAATGATGATGATTGTCACGTTCATCACATTCAGGTTGAAGTACAAACGAATATCTTAGAAGCGGAATAAGTTGAATTGAATAGAAAAACTATAGTACTTTGCATTAATCTTTGAGGAACAGCAGAGCTCCACACCTTAATCTATGGAGTGCAGAAACTCTACCGTATGAAAATACATAAGTGAATAGAGGGTAGGCATGGCCAAGTGGCCAGCCTCCCATACGTGATCAATAGATCAAAACATAATCCAAAGATATCTAATACAATAGTAAAAGGTCCTATTTATAATAAACTAGCTACTAGGATTTACAGAAGTAAGTAATTGATGCATAAATCCACTTCCGGGGCCCACTTGGTGTGTGCTTGGGCTGAGCTTGAAGTCTACACGTGGAGAGGTCATTCTTGGAGTTGAACGCCAGCTTTTGTGCCAGTTTGGGCGTTGAACTCCACTTTGCAGCTTGTTTCTGGCGCTGGACACCAGAATTGGGCAGAGAGCTGGCGTTGAACGCCAGTTTGCGTCGTCTAAACTTAGACAAAGTATAGACTATTATATATTGCCGAAAAGCCCTGAATGTCTACTTTCCAACGCAATTGGAAGCGCGCCATTTTGAGTTCTGTAGCTCCGGAAAATCTATTTTGAGTGCAGGGAGGTCAGAATCCAACAGCATCAGCAGTCCTTCTTCAACCTCTGAATCTAATTTTTGCTCAAGTCCCTCAATTTCAGCCAGAAAATATCTGAAATCACAGAAAAACACACAAACTCATAGTAAAGTCCAGAAATGTGAATTTAACATAAAAACTAATGAAAACATCCCTAAAAGTAGCTAGATTCTACTAAAAACATACTAAAAACAATGCCAAAAAGCGTATAAATTATCCGCTCATCACAACACCAAACTTAAATTGTTGCTTGTCCCCAAGCAACTGAAAATCAAATAGGATAAAAAGAAGAGAATATACTATAAATTCCAAACTATCAATGAAACATAGCTCCAATCAGATGAGCGGGACTTGTAGCTTTTTGCCTCTTGAATAGTTTTGGCATCTCACTTTATCCATTGAAGTTCAGAATAATTGGCTTCTATAGGAACTTAGAGTTTAGATAGTGTTATTGACTCTCCTAGTTCAGTATGATGATTCTTGAACACAGCTATTTTATGAGTCTTGGCTGTGGCCCTAAGCACTTTGTTTTCCAGTATTACCACCGGATACATAAATGCCACAGACACATAACTGGGTGAACCTTTTCAGATTGTAACTCAGCTTTGCTAAAGTCCCCAATTAGAGGTGTCCAGGGTTCTTAAGCACACTCTTTTTTTTTGCTTTGGACCTTGACTTTAACCGCTCAGTCTCAAGTTTTCACTTGACACCTTCACGCCACAAGCACATGGTAAGGGACAGCTTGGTTTAGCCGCTTAGGCCAGGATTTTATTCCTTTAGGCCCTCCTATCCACTGATGCTCAAAGCCTTGGGATCCTTTTTATTTACCCTTGCCTTTTGGTTTTAAGGGTTATTGGCTTTTTGCTCTTGCCTCTTGGTTTTAAGAGCTTTTGGCTTTTTCTGCTTGTTTTTTCTTTTTCTATTTTTTTTTTTTTTTGCCTTTTTTTTTCTGTAAGCTTTGTTCTTTGCTGCTTTTTCTTGCTTCAAGAATCATTTTTATGATTTTTCAGATTATCAAATAACATGTCTCCTAGTCATCATTCTTTCAAGAGCCAATATATTTAACATTCTTAAACAACAACTTCAAAAGACATATGCACTGTTCAAGCATTCATTCAGAAAACAAGAAGCATTGTCACCACATCAATATAATTAAGCTAAGTTCAAGGATAAATTCAAAACTCATGTACTTCTTGTTCTTTTGAATTAAAACATTTTTCATTTAAGAGAGGTGATGGATTCATAGGACATTCATAACTTTAAGACAAGGTTACTAACTACTAATGATCATGTAATAAGACACAAACAAAGATAAGCACATAACATAGAAAACGAAAAACAGGAGAAATAAGAACAAGGAATGAATCCACCTTAGTGATGGTGGCGTTTCCTTCTTGAGGAACCAATGATGTCCTTGAGCTCTTCTATGTCTCTTCCTTGTCTTTGTTGCTCCTCCCTCATTGCTTTTTGATCTTCTCTAATTTCATGAAGGATGATGGAGTGCTCTTGATGTTCCACCCTTAATTGTCCCATGTTGGAACTTAATTCTCCTAGGGAAGTGTTGATTTGCTCCCAATAGTTTTGTGGAGGAAAATGCATTTGAGGCATTTCCGGGATCTCATGGTGATGAGCTTCCTGCGCCTCTTGAGCTCCATGAATGGGCTTTCTTGCTTGCTCCATCTTTACATTGAGAATAATGAGAATTTTTAACTAAACCTGCATGACATACATAAGTGATAAATGATTTTTGAGCTAGAGAACACATAGCCTGTGAGTTTTGAGCTTAATTGTATGGTTACATTTAAACCATAATTTTTATTCCTGTGTGTTCCGCCCTTCTTTTATATTCTGATGTTCTTTACTTTGCTTTAATCTATATGTCAAATTATAGAATATAGAATATAGAATATAGATACATACCAAAAGAGTGATTGAGGCCATTATTTGATTTTAGCTCACTTATCCCAAAAATAACCTACCTTTCACATCACCCTTGTTAGCCCCCTTGAGCCTTTAAATCCCTTTTTTTTTATTCTATTAGCCACACTACTAGCCTTAAGCAGAAAAATAAAATAAAATCCCAAGTTGAATCCTTGGTTAGCTTAAGATAGAAAATTATGAATAGTTTAAAATGTGGAAAACCTATTGGGAACATGGATGATAAAAACAAAAGGTAGAAAAATTCGAAAGGAATAAAATAACTCAAATTAAGAAATTTTGGGAAGCATGCTCATGAGAAATCAAAGTGATTAAATTACCATGTGCATTAAAAAAATCATTAAAAAAAAGTTATTTTTCAGTATTTAATAAAGGGGATACAAAAAGAATTCCCCAAATGCAAAATAAAAGCAATGCACATGGGATAAAAATAAAAATTGAAACATGAGCATGTAACATCCAAAAGTGGGAAAAACATGGGAAAATAGGTAAAGAAGTTTTGTTTTACTAAGTATGTATGTTAGGTGAGATCTTAGTCTAATTAAGGATTCACTTATTAGCTCACTTAGCCTTATACATATATCCTTACCTTTACCTTGGCCCCATTACAACCTTAATTAAAGACCTCATGATTTTTGGTATGACTGTATTCTATAATTGTTGATTGGTTAGATGAAGAACAAAGTTATAGAAAGGAAGAATAAAAAGAGGAATAGAGTGATTAACCCAATAAACACTGAGTGACTAGAGAGTAAACACAAATCCAGTGAGGGTTCAATAGCTCTTTAGCATTTATCTTTGTTTGAATTATCTAATTGTCTTGCAAGTTCATAAAATGCTTTTCTTTTTTTTTTCTCCCATCTCAATTGTAAAAGTGCTTATTGATTATCTAAGGCTTTGCTATATATACATATATGACTCCTTGAGAATGTGAATTAATTTAACTACCTGTAAGCTTTATATATGAGTGAATAGAAAAGTAGAATTGCATGATGCATTTAGGTAGTTGCATTTAGATTAGATTGCATTGCATAACATTCCATCACTTTAACCTTACTTATTACCTTGGATTTAGCATGAGGACATGCTATTGTTTAAGTGTGGGGAGGTTGATAAACCCATATTTTATGGTATATTTTGTGCTTAGTTTGAGTGATTTATTCAACTCTTTACCCACTTATTCTAATTAATTGCATGGTTTTACTTCTCCTTCCTTATTATGTGATGTATGTGAAAAACATGTTTCCTATGCTTTTAAATTAATTATTTTAATTACCTTTAATTTCATTCGATGCCGTGATTAGTGTGTTGAGTAGTTTCAGATATTTTAGGGCAGAATGACTTAAAGGATGAAAAAGAAAACATACAAAAATGGAAGGAAAGCACAAAACGGAGTCCTTGAAGAAACTGGCATCCACGCGATCGCATGGACGACGCGATCGCGTGCCACGCACAAAGAAGCAGCGACGCGGCCGCATGACTGACGCGACCGCGTGGCAAGGAAAAGCTCCGAACGACATGACCACGTGACCCACGCGGACGCGTGACAGAGGCCACGCACCAGAAATTGCAGAAATCGCTCCCAGCGAATTCTGAAGCCCTTTTTGGCCCAAATCCAAGTCCAGAAGGCATAGACCAGAGGTTATGAAGTGAGGGAATGCATCCATTCAGGGAGAGCTCGCCAATTTTTACTTTCCATGATTTAGATTTAGTTTGGAGAGAGGTTCTCTCCTCTCTCTTTAGAATTAGGAATTAGATTTAGGATTTTTATTCACTTTTAGGATTATCTCTTTTGATCAGGTTCAATATTCCTTTTATTTATTTTTGCAAGCCACTTTATGAATCCTTTCATGTTATAGATTATTTGAATTAATGTTATTTGAGGTATTTCAGTTTAATATTGATTTCTATTATTCATGCTATTGTTACTTTTACTCTGAAGACATTTTTTATTCCAAGTAGATTTATTTTTCTCCTTTTGGTCTTGGTTAAGGAATCAGTAACTCAGGAGTTATCCAATTCAACAGCATAATTGATAATTGTTATCTTTGTTAATTGAATTGAACTTCCATAATCCCAATCTTTTCTTAGGAAATAAATAGGATTCGAAGATCAAACTAATTAGTCCCTTGACTTTCCTTTACTTTAGTAAGGGTTGACCAAGTGGAATTAAGATTCAACTTTCATTGTTGTTGATAAGAATAACTAAGTCTGAACTTCCAATTTCACATACCTTGCCAAAAGTTTGCTTTACAGTATTTATTTATTTATTTTAATTGCTATTTAAATCAATTGTCATATTTGTCCCTCATTCTTAAAACCCCCAATTCTACAATCTCCATAACCAATAATAAGAACATACTTCCTTGCAGTTCCTTGAGAAGACGACCCGAGGTTTAAATACTCGGTTATCAATTTTAAGGGGTTTGTTACTTGTGACAACCAAAACGTTTGTACGAAGGGATTTCTGTCAGTTTAGAGACTATATCTACAACGCGAATGTTTTTATGAAATTCTTTACTGGCAAAAATCCTAACGTCACTCCCACTTAGTTTACCGCTAACTATTGAAGGTAAGTTAAATGGATAAATCAATATGAATCCTCAAGTCCTAGTCAACTCCCAAGGAAAGACTAGAGTTAGTGGAATTCAAGTCAATTAGCAACTTTCAATTATCAATCAACAAAGGAGATTGATAACTCAAGCGTCTCCAATTACTCAATTCGAGCTAAAAGTATAAAAATCTAACTTAAAGTCCTCCCAAGCATTTTGTCAAACACTTGGAAGGCACAACATAAAAGTATAGAAAAGCAATAAGAGATAATAAAATCCAAACAACCAATTGCAAGCATCAATAACACAAATTAAAGAAAGCAATCATAAATATGAAATACCTCAAATTGTATTAAATAGAAAATCAGATCAAACATGATAATTCATAAACTAAAGTGGATAAATAAATAAATCACCAAGAGAAGAGAAACTAAAGTGCTAGAATAAATAAGAATAGAAGAGAAAACTAAATTAAACTAAGGTAGAAATCTGAAATTGAAAATAGTTAAACCTAAAAATCCTAAAACCTAAAGAGAGAGAGAGAGAGAGCCTCTCTCTCTAGAAAACTGCATCTAAAACCTAAATTGTGTGAATAATGAGTTGTATGAATGAATTCTGAATGATTCCCCGACTTTGTAGCCTATAATCTGTGTTTTCTGGGCCGAAAACTGGGTCCAAACTCAGCCCTAAAATCGCCCCCAGCGTCTTCTGCACTTTCTGCACGTGGCGCATGTCACGCATACGCGTCAAGCACGCGCACGCGTCGCAGTGCAATTTTGCTTTTCACGCGCACGCATTAGGTACGCGCGCGCGTCGTTCCTCGCTGGTCAGCTCCTTAGTTTCTTGTGTTCCTTCCCTTTTTGCAAGCTTCCTCTCCATCCTCTAAGCCATTCCTTCCCTATAAAGCCTGAAAACACTTAACACACATATCAAGGCATCGAATGGCATAAAGAGAATAAAAAAAATATAAAATTTAAAGGCTTAGGAAGCAAGTTTTCAATCATATACAAAATTGGAAAGGAATTGTAAAATTATGCAAATTGTATGAATAAGTGTACAAAGACTTGATAAAACCACTCAATTGAGCACAAAATAAACCATAAAATAGTAGTTTGTCAGTCTCTAATATTTTCTTGTTCGATGCTTAATTTATCCTTGACAATTTCAAAAACATTTTAATTCTCTCATTACGATATTCAAACTACAAACAGAAAAATGTGTTCATTATTATTTGTTATTTGAGTGAGATGACATTGTTTATGATCAATTTCCTTCATACTTTTGTAGAGAAATATGGGCTTATTTACAATACTTCAGAAAACTTTTATTAATATCATTTCCTCAAATTAAACTGTGAAATTAAAGTACTAGTTAAACAAATTAAATGATCTCGTATTATTCATTCATGTTTGATTTTTTGTTTGATATAAACTTTTGATACACTATTAGCCTCGTTATTAATAAGTAATAAAACTAATGATCATACATTACTCAAACTATTGTATGGCTTCATATATAAAATATAGGAGTGCTAGGGGTCAGTAATTTTTGTAATTTATAACCATTAAATAGTTATTAATGATAATTTTAATGGTGTGAAATTGGTATGAGATTTTATCTCACTTTTCTTTGTTGGATACATATTGGCCAAAATTTAAAAAAGTTACTGGAGACTTTTCCTATAAAATATCTAACTTACGTATTCTTAGTTGTATCACACCATGACAATAAGGTATAATATATTCTCTCTCTTACATAAATGGTATAGTTCATCATGGATTGTTAAGCATCGCAATATCAATCTGATTATTATTTATATCGACCAAGATAAAATATTCCTACTTTCTGCTAATAGCTAAAAGTTTATGTGTGTGTGTGTATATATATATGTTCGATAAAACAGTTCATAATATTAAGAATTCGAAAAGTTTAGAACATAAAGTAAATTTTGTCGTATATAATATCTATACGCTTTTCTTCTCCTTTAGGAATATAATTCCTGCATTTAATTTGTATTTAAGAAATTATTAATTTTTTTTTAAAGTATTTGAGAGTCGTAGTTTGAAAACAAAAGAAAATCATAACTTTCTTTTCCTTTTTTAATGCATTTTATTTTTTAATTTGCATTCCTTAATTATTGTTAAAATAAATAGATAATTTTAAAAATAAATATATAATTATAAAGATTATGTATATAAAATTATAGATATTAAGTTAAATAAGATAATTTATTATTGTCTTTTTAAATATTACTCATTTTTTTCACAAAATATTGTGTACATACGAAAAATTAACGCTAAATTAACCACCATATATTCGTATATAAATATATATGTTGTTTAACTTATTTTTAATATGTATTTTATATTTTAATATATATATATATATATTACACTAATTATTGATTTTAATAATTGAATTTGATGTATATCTAATAATTTTTTATTACGAATTAGCTTAATATAGTTTCAGAATAAAATTTCACCATGAAATAATTATGATAAGAGATAAAACTCAAGTCATCATTGTTCAACTTGAAAATTGAAACAAAATTAAATATTAAAAACAAAAATATTTGAAGTTCTTATTATGAAAACTTTAAAACCCAAAACATACCTTACCCTAATTAAAATCTAAAAAGATTAAATATCCGTTAGCACTGTGCTAAGAACAACAACCTCACAAGAAATACATGCTCCATTATTATCTTCTTGATATTTAAAGCCGTGAATGCTTAAAGTTAGGTCGGGGGGCACAGAATAGAAAAAACGAATTAAACAAGTTGACTTTTTTGGGCTTCTGCGCACTACATTTATTAATTAACTTCTTTATTGATTATTAAAGTCTCCTTTTTAGTTATATGCTCAGTTTACTACTTGTGAGTCTTAAGATTATTTAAAATAAAAATAATGAAGTGTTTTTAAATAATAAATATCTTAAAAATGCTTCTTGAAAATTTAACTTCTTTAATTTTCTAATATTAATTACTCATATAAATAGTTTTAACAGAGTCTATAAGAAAAATACTATTTATTTATTAAATTATTTTAGTACATTGTGCCACCTATTTAAGCACCAAAGAGTAAGTGCTTTTCTCTATGTACCATTATACCAATATATCTGCTTATTAGTGCTCTTTTTTGTCATCGAATTTATTAGTGTTAGTGATTGTGTGGCTTTTCAATCCCATCATCATTCAATTATTCAAGATGATTCACAGAAATGTCCAAAGGCTCTTATTGCTACTTCTCTTTCTGGGTTTCTCCTCTTATCTTCTTCTCTCTGCTTCTGCTGTCCCTGCAACCAGTAAGACCGGCCTTCAAAGTTTAATATTATTGTACCTATTCTGTTTTATTATCACTTATTATTATAGGAATTGGATATATTATTGAATTAATATATTTAGAGTGACAGATAACTAAAAGAGAATGGAAAAAGTAATTAATATGTAGTTATTACTTGATCATCCGTTTGTCTGTTTATTTTAATTTGTGTGGATCTTAATATGATGAATAATTAGGGATTAATTTGATTTAATTTGTGTGATTAAGGAACCCAGAATTTGGATGGTGAAGAATCCGAAGATGCATCACTTCTACTTTCTTTAGCTAAGGTTATTTCTTCAATCTCTCTCTCTACATAATTGTTGGATGATAACAATTTTGATCCAAAAGATTCCAAGGTTTTGGATTATTTCAGTGATTTGATATTCACATAATTTTCATGGCATCATATTTAATCTCTTTTGAATAAAAGAAAAATAAAATACATATTAAAATATATATATATATATATATACCTTGTTTTTCTTTTTTCTCTGTCCTACTACACAAGAATATGTGTATGTGATTAATATATATAGTGTACGTGTGAAAATACTCACTAGAAAATGATCATGTCCAATTTCAAAGTCTTGGTTCAAGTTTATGACTTCTTAAATTACCATGATAGCTAAGATATACCAGGAAATTAAAGAGTAGAAAAGATAAGAGAACAACTAGGGAACCAAAAGTATATCAACAAAAAATCAGCCAAAATGTGTTTGGGTTCCATGAAAAATCAGGTTTTGGTTTGTGTTCCGTGATCTCAGGAGCGGTTTTCAAACATATTATTCAAAAAATAATTTTAATTAAAGGGTTTTGTTTACTTTTTGGCTGATCACATTTTAGTTCCATATACTTTTTCAAAAGATAAAAAGTCTTACCAACCTATTAATTATTGTTGTGGAGTTGCATCAACTTATATACATGACAATAAGTTATATGGACTGCTATTTTTTAACAATAAAAATCAATAGTATATATGGTTCTCTGTAATTAAATTTTTCTCATATATTTTTCCTACCAGAATATGCAGAAATTGGAAAATAATGTTAAGGATGTGGTGATTGATGTGGAGGAAAGATTCATAAATAGGAGGATGGATTTGGAAACACAAGACTATGAAGGAACTGGAGCAAATAAAGATCATGACCCCAAATCCCCTGGAAGTGTTTAATTAATTATCCCAAAATAATGCACATTAAATTAATTAATTAGTTTAATTTGCAACCCATGGAAGCTGTAAAATAGGATCTCTAGATACTTAAGTGTTTTGTCTTCTAATGTCGTTATAGTATATAATATAAATATATAATACAATATATATGTATGGAGTATGTATGGTTCTCTTCCCTTTGTTTAATAGCATCAATTGTATAATTTTCTGTGCGCTTGTTATAATAAAAGATCATATGTAATTTCGTTATTTCATTCAATTAAATAAAATTGCCGCTTAAAATGAAAAAAGAGAAAACAATTGATGATTGTAAAAAACGGAGGCTTGAACCAGGACAAGGATGAAGCAGCATTTGACGTGTACTATTGTCCCATTATATATTTTATTTTTGTTAATTTATTTCGATTTACATTCTTTTTATAGTGTTGGGTTGGTGCACCGCATGCTCAAACTTTTTAATTAAGTGGTTTTTAATGTTTTAACTTTCAATTAATTGCGGATCCAACTTCACTCCACCTTGAATCACGTGCAGGTTCAGCTACAAATTACAATTTCCATGTGTCAACAAATTATTTAAAAGTAATATTATATAATTAATAAAATTTATTATTTTTTATTAATATTTAATTAATAAAAATGTTTTTATATATACTAATATTTAACTTTTACATTTTAAATTCAAAATTTTAATAGTATAAAAATAAAATATTAATCTTCTAATTTTTTCATTAATTAAGAAGATTTAAAAAGACAATTGAGAATTTGAAAATAAATTGACATTGTTGGCATTAGCATTTAATAATAATTATATTTATTTATTTTTGGAATAATATTATACATCTAAGTCTTTTATGAACCAAGTCCAATCAAGTTAAATAATAAGATTTATAATAATATTAGTTATAACTAATTTTTATTATATTAGACCAACTTGATTGGACTTGGTTAACAAAAAGACTTAGATGTATAGTATTATTCGTGTTTTTGTGAGACAAAACAATTGATTTGTTAAAAGATTTTATTTATAGTTATGCAAGGAGGGTTCTCTTTGGGAAGATTTTTCAAAAGTTTTAAAGGTCTCCTTTAGAAATAAAGTTATTGGTGCAAAGAAATCTAAGGCCTTAGCACTTGTAAGACCTCTTTTTGGGGATGGTATAGCGACAGTGGTAGATAAGCAGGGTGATTCCCAACCTCCGTGTGTTAGCTTCACAAAAGAGGCAAAGCTCTACTTGACAGAACCTTATAGAGATGCCTTATTGATTAAGGTCTTGGATAAGAACTACAGTTACACAGCTCTTTCACATAAGTTTCGGATGGTCTGACGCATCAAAGGTGGCTTCGATCTTCTAGACGTGGGATTTGAAAATTTCCTAGTGAAATTTGATGCCGCTGAGAATCGGGATAAAGTCATGCCTGGCGGCACGTAGTTGATAGAGGGGCATTATGTCGCTATAAAATCATGGAATGTAGATTTTCGGCTATGTGAAGAGTCCTTTGGGTTAACGCTTATATGGATTCAAATTTTGGGGCTTCCAATCTGGTGCTACCAAGAGCAGTCTATGATGCGTATTGCTTCTGCGATAGGTGTCCCGATCAAAGTAGACCTGGCCACTAAATTGGCAGAGAGAAGGAGATATGCCTGGACACGTGTTTAAATAAATTTGAGATTGCTGGTGATAAAGAATATTATTATGGAAGAGGTAACTCATGCAATGGAGTATGAAAGTCTAAATCTGATATGTGCTTCTTGTGCACGTTATGACTATCATAAGGCACAATGCTTGGGTAGAATCACCACGAAAGGGAAGGGTGTTGATCCTGGCGCCGGTAAGACCCAAGTTGGTAAAAAGTCAACGCCAATTAATGATAAAAAAAATTCAAAGATCAAATACAACAGATGATGTTGTGATAGGCGTGGTTGTTGGCGAGGATCACGGACCCAATATGAATGATAATTCATTGGCTAATAACTTGCATGAGGATCACGTTGAAGAGGCATGCAAGAATGAAGAAGTAGGCTGGGAGCAAGTATTAAGGAAAGAGAAATATAAGCTGGGCCAAAAGTTTTTAAGGCCCAAGGAAGGGAATACTCAAGTAAAGGTTTAGATAGGAAAGTAAGGCCCACATTGCATGCTCCTCTTGCTGACGGGTCCGCTTATTCACGAGCCATGATCGAATCTTGAACCATGCTCCAGCAGCGTGGGTCGCGTGTGAGGAATGGAGATGCGTCTGCAATGCCGTCTTCTTACCAGAATCTAGCGCCCTTCGGCTCCTCTCTCTGGAAATGGCCAAGACCGTCGTCCTTACAGTGCTCGTTAACGGAGAAGCATGGAAGCACGGTGTGGACACTTCCGTGAAGGTTGCTGCAGTGGCAATACCACCGGGGATGGAAGTCTCACCGTCAAATGAAGCAACAAGGGAAGGTAGGGATGAGGGAGTTTGTCCCGTGATTTCAAGCCTTATCTTGAGATTGGTGAACCAATTTTATATTCACTGCTGTTTTATTATTCTATCTTTATATTATGGATAGTTTAAATATAATAGTTTGGAATATTAGGGGTGTATCTAATAAGTTAGCCCGGGCGAATTGTAAAGAGCTTGTTAGAAAATTTAAAGCTGACTTTTTTATTGTGGTTAAAACTCATTGTCCTTTTCAACAATTGAAACTGTTCTGGAAAAGGCTTGGTTACCATTCTATTGGTACAGTGGAGGCAACGGGACATAAGGGGGTATATGGTTTGTTTCTACAATACCGAATACTTTCTGCAAGTGGGTATATGCTTTTGATCAGTATGGTGGAAGTTCAGTTAGATAATGTGATTTGGAGGTGTAGTGGTATTTATAGTAGTCTTTATTTTAATACCAGAGTTCTTCTATGGGATTATCTTGTGACTCAGTCCTCCTCTTTTTTGGGCCATGGATCATTCTTGGTGATTTTAATGAAGTCATCTTCTCTCATGAATCTAACGATTATCTTTTTCGAGTCAACATGCAAATCGGTTTGCTGCCTCATTTGGGGATAGCGACTTGCTGACTTAAAGACTATCAAAAGATGATTTTCTTGGTATAGAAAGGTGAAAAATTATGTTGAAGTGGCGAAAAAGCTTGACCAAATTTGTATTAATAGTGAATGGTTATCTCTATTTTCGGAGGCTTATGCAAAAATACTAAATAGACTTCAGTCTGATCATTGTCCCATTCTAGTGGCTATAAAGGGTGGCCCCAACCAAAAAGGAATTGACGTTTTCGGTCTATTGCGGCTTGAGCTACCCATCGGGGGTATAGAGATATTATGACCCAATCGTGGCGGTCTGGCTATAAACAGTTGTATGGCAAGCTTTCGGAAGTGCAGAAGAACTCTCTAGAGTTTAATTCTAAAGTGTTCGATAGTATTTTTGTTAGGAAAAGCAAGTTGGAACGCTAAATTAATTTCCTACAGAAGCATCTGGAAGTGATGGAAGATTCTTCTATGCGGCAAAAAGAGCGACAGTTGATTGAGAATTACAATAACAATCT
Organism: Arachis ipaensis; assembly: GCF_059453495.1. Lineage (NCBI taxonomy): Eukaryota > Viridiplantae > Streptophyta > Magnoliopsida > Fabales > Fabaceae > Arachis > Arachis ipaensis. The sequence continues at coordinate 120,856,395 of NC_142441.1, forward strand.
TGTTCAAAAGGAACTTCTGTGGATTTAGAAATCCAAAGGGCAGTGGGTAAAATTCGGGGATAGAAATACCAATTTCTTTCATGTTTAAACTCTGGTGCGGAGGAAGCATAACAAAATTCATGGTCTCTTTCTCTAGGATAGAATGTGGAAAACGGATCCAGATTTCCTTTGCAGGTAAGCTGAGTCCTTTTCTAAAAGCTTATTCCGCCAAATTGGAGGATGTGGATTTGGGATGTCTTGGTGAAGTGCCACTTTCTTCCTAAATGAGGATGCTTGCTGTAACCATACAGCACCAGCTACATTGGACGAAGTTAAGTTGGCTATTTATAGTATGCATTCTTTTAAGGCGCCAGGTCTTGATGGGTTTCAGGCTTTCTTCTTCAAGTTGGCTATTTATAGTATGCATTCTCTGGTATGGATACTGATCCGAGAATGATGGAAACTCTTCTGATTCTTATTCCAAAGGTAGAAGCCCCAGTTTTCATGAAGGATTTCAGACCTATCAGTCTCTGTAATGTGGTTTACAAAGTTATAACAAAGGTCCTGGTCAATAGACTTCTTCCTCATCTCACAGACATTGTTGGGTCCCTTCAAGGAGGTTTTATTCCAGGAAGGAGAACCCTTGACAACATCATTATTACGCAAGAGGTTCTCCACTTCATGAAAAAAACAAAGTTCAAGAAAGGTATTGTGGCCTTTAAGATTGATTTGGAGAAAGCCTATGACAGAGTTGATTGGAGGTTTTTGAAACATACCCTTGGGAGTTTTAGCTTTTCTATCCCTATAATTAATTTGATTATGCGTGTCACTGCCTATTCATTGTATATCCTGTGGAATGGGGAGAGATTTTAAATAGCTTCACTCCTAGCCGGGGACTCAAGCAAGGAGTCCCAATGTCACCATATCTGTTTGTGTTATGTATTGACAGATTTTCCTACTATATTAATTATCAAGTTGATAGGGGCTTGTGGAAGCCGGTTGCTGCTTCTAGAGGGAGTCCAAGAATTTCTCATTTGATATTCACTAATGATTTGCTTCTTTTCTGTGAAGCTAAAAATGGCAAGTTCAAAATGTAATAGTTTCTTTGGATAACTTCTACAGAGCCTCGAGGATAAAAGTTGATGTGGAGAAATCTAAAGCGCTATGCTCCAAGAATGTCTCAGCGACAAGGAATGAGATTTTTACCGGAGTGTTGATAAACCCATATTTCATGATATATTTTGTGCTCAATTTAAGTGATTTATTCAACCCTTCACCCACTTATTCATGTAAATTGCATGATTTTACTTTCCCTTCTTTATTATGTGATATATGTGAAAAACATGTTTCCTATGCTTAAAAATTATCAATTTTAATTACCCTTTGTTACCATTCGATGCCGTGATTTGTGTGTTGAGTATTTTCAGATCTTCTAAGGCAGGAATGACTTAAAGGATGGAAAGGAAAAATACAAAAATTGGAAGGAAAGCACAAAATGGAGTTTTTGAAGAAACTGGCAGCGACGTGAACGCATGGACGACGCGGCCGCGAAAAGGCAGCGACGCGAACATGTGACTGACGCGGACGCGCGCCTTGAGTAGAACGCAGATGACGCGTACGCGTGACCAAAGCAAACGCGTGATAAGGAAAACTCCAGATGACACGACCGCGTGACCCACGCGGACGCGTGACAGACGCCACGCTCCAGAAACTACAGAAAAATGCTCCCAGCGATTTCTGAAACCCTTTTGGCCCAGATCCAAGTACAGAAAGCACAGATTAGAGGTTATAAAGTGGGAGAATGTATCCATTCATAGGGAGGTCAATTATTATTCACTTTTCACAATTTAGATGTAGTTTTTAGAGAGAGAGGTTCTCTCCTCTCTCTTAGGTTTTAGGATTAGGATTCCTCTTAAAGGATTTAGGATTTCAACTCTTTATCAGGTTCAATATTTCTTTTACTTTATATTTCTCTTTTACTTTCAGATACTTTAATGCTCTCATTTAATTACTTATGTTGCCAAATTGACTTATGAACTCTCTATGTTTAGATTGATTTTCTCTTATTAATGCAATTGAGGTATTTCAGATTTATGATTCTTATTTAGCTTTTTTATATTCTTGGCTTTAATTGATTAACTGGAGGCTCTTGAGTTATCAACTTATCGTGATTGATTGTTATGTCGGCTAATTGACTGGAATTCCACTCACTCTAGTCTTTCCTTAGGAGTTGGCTAAGACTTGGGAAACTAACTAATTAGTTCACTTGACTTTCCCTTGCTTTCGTAAAGGTTAACTAAGTGGGATTAACTTCAATTCTCATAGGAGTAACTAGGATAGGACTTCCGAATTTTCATACCTTGCCAAGAGTTTATTTTACAGTTATTTATTTATTTTACTTGTCATTTAAATTACTTGTTCCTTACTTTCAAAACCCCCAATTTACAAAACTCATAACCAATAGTAAGAACACCTCCCTGTAGTTCCTTGAGAAGACGACCCGAGGTTTAAATACTTCAGTTATCAATTTTAAAGGGGTTTGTTACTTGTGACGACCAAAACGTTTGTACAAAAGGATTTTCTGTTGGTTTAGAAGCTATATAGTTACAACGCGATCATATTTTTATATTTCTTTACCGATAGAAAAACCGATCGTCAAAATGGCGCCGTTGCCGGGGAATTGCAAACGTGTGCCTTATTATTAGTTATTGTAAATATTTTTTTTCTTTTACTTGTTTATTTGTTTTTGTTTTCTTTTATTTCTATTAGCTACTATGAATTCTCACCCCTCTCACTTTGAGTTTGGTTCTAAATCTGTTGAAAGGAGTGGAAGCTACAACAGGAATATGCATCAAGGTCTAAGCAATCAAAGATGGATGGAGCGAAGAGGCCCTGATCAACCCTTTAGGAAACAACACCCTCCAAGATATCATGGGCAAGGACCACTCTACAATGTATACCAAGCTGATAGACATGGTGGACCCCCTTGTAATTACCAACAAGCCCCACCCTGTGCTTATAGACCATCCTCTCAACGTAGCTTTGAACCACCACACTCACAAGCTCCTTTTCACCATTCACCACCGTATGACCCTTATCCACCACAATTCTAATCCAATTACTCCCAAGAACCACCACATTCTTATTTTGAACCCTCTTCCCCAACCAATGAACCCTCATACCCACCCCAACCTCCAATAAATGACAAACTTCGTGTTCTTCTTCAAGGGCAAGCGAGGATGCAAAGGGGCGTATTGGACCTCACTACTGCCTTAACTGAGGTAGTAAATATAATAGCTTCCCGACATCTGAGCGCTCAAAATACTCCCATGGATGCATGTGGAAAATCAAAAGAAGAGCGTAGCATGAAGGAAACACTAGAAACTCTGGTGGACAATGAGGAGCATGGCTTTGTATTGGAACAAGTGGAGGAAGCCATGATAGTTGTAGAGGAAGAAGTGGTTGAAGATTTAGGAGATGCTGAACCTCCATGGGAATCGAGAGCTGTAAAGGATTCTGCTGAGAAGTTCGAAATTGATGCCAAAGAGGACAGTGCACAACATCCAAAGCATATACCTTGTGAAAAATTGGACGGAACAGACCAAGAAGTTGATTCCATAGACAGTGATGATCATAAATCAAGCTCTCCTAATCACGAACTCACATCCGCAACTGAACTCCTTGAGCCTGAAGAATCTTATCCAAGTGAATACGAAGATGATGTCGAGGTAGATTTCTCTCAACCTCCAACGTATGATTTGAGTGACGAGGAAGACATAGAAGACTTTGATCAGGATGCAGTTGCAGTTGAAAAATTTTGCAAAGAAGTGGAGGAATTCACAGAAGAATACAAGGGAGTAGAACTTACAGAACTAGTGGAAACACCTGTCCCAAGGCCATTACCACCTAATACAAGATTCAAATAGGTACAATCCTTAACCTTTATCTTTACCTTTCCACTTGAATATGGTTTGCTTGAAACAGATGGCCAGCTTAGAGCTCTCTGCGGCTTTAAAAATAAGAGAGAAATGACTCGTACTCAGAACTGGTGTGCAAGATTCAGTAAGGTTCCGCGCTTCAATTCGAAGTGCACAGATTGGTATCAAGTTCAATTGAATGGGTCTTAGGAGGCGTTTGGTCATCTTGGTGAGAACACAATTTCTAAACCGCCCGGATGGAAGAATATAGATCAAGCCAAAGGCGAATTTAAAAGCAAAGTTTGGGATCTTGGAAAATATTCTGACATTCGTAACCCCGGGAGCCTGAGAATCTGTTTGAAGCTGCTCAAAAGCTTTACATGCCTAGTTTGAGACCCCGGAGGCCGTTGGCATTCCAAACATTGGTGGAGATTTCTAGATGAATTTAAGCATAAGCCACCATAACAGGAAGCTCATCTAATGTCCAACTTAAGGACTTTAACTAAAAGTGCTAGGTGGGAGACAACCCACCATGGTATGGTCGTTTCTTTTTCAATTTTATTTCGTGTTGTTTGTTTTTATATTATATTATTTTCATTGAACCTGAATATTATTCATTAGCATTGCATACTTGCATAAAAAAAAAGCGCGCGACGCGACCGCGTTGCTAACGCGTTCGTGTCAGTCGCAAAAAACACCTCCCACGCGTCCGCGTCACTCACGCGAACGCGTGATCTGGAAATCGGCGTAAAAATCCAACGCCCAGAAAATCTGGGCTGGAATCGTGCGGCTGGTGTGCGTTTAGCACAAAACGGCTCACGCGTTCTCGTCCCTGACGCAAACGCGTCACTTGCAAAACACCCATCCTACGCGAAAGCATGAGCGACGCGTGGATAGCATGGCACCCTAATGGAGACAGAGAGTTGCGCCGAAATGACGCTGGAATTGTGCGTTTAGCACAATTTACAGCGACGCGGTCGCGTGCCTTTCGCGTCCGCGTCATCCATCTTGTACCCAACCCGCGCGATCGCGTCAATCACGTGACCGCGTCAATCCCATTGGCACGCGATCGCGTGGATTCAAAATCACTAACCCCAACCATGCGAAACCCTATTTCACCCCCGCGTCACCATTCTCTTCCCCCCAACCCCCCCTACTCCCTCTCTGCTCCCCACCCAAACACCACCACCCCCAACCACCACTCCGACCGCCGCACCACCCCCAACCACCCAGACCACCAAGCGACACCCCCCCTCTCCCATTTCTCTCCTTCTTCCTTCCCTCCCCTTCTTCTCTCTCTTCTTCCCTCTACCACCGCTGCCCCCACCGCGGCCAGCCACCACCACTACGCCACCAGCACCGCCTCCCACCACCGACCACCACCGACCACCACCACAGCTTCACCTCCCTCGCTCCCTTCTTACCCACCCCCTCCACCATTAAACCCTACCCAAAACCCCCCTGCCACCGAACAGCCGCCCACCGCCGCGCCAACCGCCCTTCACTGCCGCGTCAGCACCACCACCACCACACCCCCATCATCTCTCTGTTCCATTAATTTGTTCTTCCACACACCAGGTTCTGCCGAACGCCAATTTCTCTATCACTTGTAGTTATTTGCTTATTTTTCCGATTATGTTCAAATTAGGCTAGTTAGAGATGCATGTTTGTAGTGGATTCTAGGTGGTTAGGTAGCTAGGATGTGGTTAGTGGATTTAGGCCTGATAATTGTGCCGTACTTGTTGCTTGTTTTACCTATTCTGTAATTTTGGTCTGGCTGTGACATTTATACTGTTCATATGCTGTTCTTCACTGTTTCATGCTGCTGTTACACTGCTCTTTCATGTTCATATTACTTGTGTCTATTTGCAGCTTTATTTTAATTTATATGAACTATTCTGGTTGCTGTTTATTACCCGGGAACATCTAATTTTAGCCGGAATGCTGCCCAATTTTCTGCAAATTGTTTCCTTCTCATTCATGTATTGGTTTTGGCAATTTTGAATTTTCCATTACTTAGCTTTTACCAAACCAATTCATGAATGCACAGGATAGCATTCTTATTCCTTCTTAATTCCCTAGCTAGTAAATCGCATTATTGATGATTTCCTTTTAATTTTTGCTACTCTCATCTCTATTTGAATTTTCATCAATAACCTTATATTTTTGCCTAAATATGAGTTGATTATTCTTTAAATTTGTGAATTTCTTGTTACCTAGGAAACATTTATTAATGCCACTCACTTTAACTTTCTTTCTCCTAAACCCACTGCTTTCCACTTTCTAACCTCTTTTTCACTCTTAACCACTTTTAACTTTCAAACTTCTCTCTTTGTTTTTTAACTATTTACTTTAACTTTCTAACTCAAGGCATGATTCTTATTTTTCCTACTTAACATGAATTCTACTTATATTACATTTTGGATTGTGATTTTTCATCTCAGATTTCTAACTCAAATACATTCCATAATGCACATATACTTAACTCATTTCATAATCCTACTGCTCTTTTGCCACTATGTGCTTATCTTGTTATTATTCTATTTGCCTACTTGTCTTCCTACTTTGTTCTTCAATTATATCCTGGAATTTCTGCTTTTCAGGATGTCTGACCCTCAGCGCAAAGGAAAAAGCAAAGCAACCACTGGCAAAAGAAAAAGAGGTGAATCCTCTATGTCTATCCTGGACATTATGCATGATGATTCCTGGCGAGAAAAGCACTTTACCCCGCAAGAGAAGGCTGACCAGCTCCTCCCTGCCAATGATCCAGTTAAATTTGCAAACAGATACTGTGAGCTGAAGTATTCAGTGTTTGCCACCTCCAGGAACCTGTACCTGGAGAGGACTCTGAAAATTCTAGAAGAACTACAGTAGTACACCTCCGAACAGATAAAACAGAGAGGCTGGTTCTTCTTAGAGAGAAACCTGACAGAGGTCAATGCTTCCTGGGTAAGAGAGTTTTACTGCAACTATTTCAAGACTTCCCTGGATGCAGTGCACCTCAGAGGAAAACAGATACTGGTCACTGAGGAAGCCATTGAGGATATTCTGCAGCTTCAACCTAAGTCAGATCATCCTGACGGTTACCAAAAGGCTGAAGAGGATATGCGTTTTATGAGATTTGACTGGGATGCTGTCAAGCAAAGGATAGCCCTTGATCCTACTGTCCCATGGGTCATGGGAAAGAACACAGCGATGCCTAAGGGTATCAAGCTGATGTATCTAAATGATGAGGCTCGGCTCTGGCACCAGATCCTGAGCAACTTTGTTATGCCGAGCACTCATGAGAGGGAGCTGCCTGCTGCTATGATCACCCTCCTCTGGTGTGTGATGGAGGGTAAGGACCTGTATCTTCCACGATTCATCCGGTATTACATGGCCAGGGTCCATGTCAGAGGCACTCTCCCTTTCCCATATCTGATTACCCAGCTCGGCCGTCGAGCTGACGTGCCTTGGGAGCTGGCTGATGCGAAGCCGACTGCTGCAGACTGCAAGAAGATCATTCCTCACAGTAGGAAGTTTCAGGCTTTAGGCTACAGACCTCCATTCCTCACCGCTCCTGATGAGACAGCCACACCTTCAGTTGCCCCTTCTTCATCTACTGCTACCCCAGCTACCACCACTGCACCTTCACCTGCCTCAGAGCCTGTTTATCACCTCGTGCACCGCTTATTTCAGCAGCTGGACCAGATGGAGCACCACAATCGGCGGCGATATGAGCGATCTGAGTGTCGCAACAAGCGACGCTATGAGCACCTCAAGTTGATGATCCGATCTGGCGGCGACATCCCCTCCGAGCCTGACACACCATCAGAGCCATCCGAGGAGGAGGCGGACGAGCATGAGGAGGAGAGACATGCACAGAGAGAGGCTGAGCAGGCAGGACCAGAGCAGGCTGTGCCACAGCAGGAGGAGTCACACCAGATTCAGGCCGTAGACCCAAAGATTCCAATACAGTCAGAGCCTCCACTGCATTAGACAGATCCTCCTACCCTCATCCAGTCTGCAGACCTTCAGGCCACCACCGAGACTCCAGCAGCCCATCCTTCCGGCGATGACACTCCTTCACACCCAGCTTGAGTGAGCATCGAGGACGATGCTTTACTTTAAGTGTGGGGAGGTCGCCATCCCTGGCGTATCTTTTTGGTGAACCACTACAGACTCTTTTATCTTATTTTGTTATTTTCCTATATTTTTATTTTTATTTTTATTTTTCAGTACTTATACATTGTTCTTTTGCTGTGTTTCTACCCTATTTTCCGCATTTTGCACTTTAGTTCATATTTTAGCCATTTAGTTTAGCTTGCCATTCAAACTTATTAATTAGAGAATATGTGGATTCATTAGTATAGTTTACCCTTTTAGCATATAATAATTTGATTTAATTGAAAATAAAAGGAGTAAACTAGAAATCTTAGTAAATTAAAACAATCCACACACCTTGTATATATATCATTACATGTTAGTTAGTTAACAACATTTCATCAAGGAACAACACTAAGATTTTAAGGGCCACCCTAAGATTTACATTGAGAATAATGGAAACTCTTAATTTTTACTTGCATGACATGTATAACTAATATATGATTTTCGAGCTGGAGAACACACAGCCTGTGAGTTTTGAGCTTAATTGTATGGTTGCATTCAGACCATAAATTTCATTCCTATGTGTTTTACCCTTCTTTTTCATTCTGATGTTCTTTACTTTGTTTTAATTTATATGTCCAATTATAGAATATAGATACATACCAAGAGATGATTGATGCCATCATTTGAATTTTTCCTCACTTATCCCAAATTAGCCTACCTTTTACATCACCCTTGTTAGCCCCCTTGAGCTTTTTAATCCCCTCTTGCTCTATAAACCACATTACTAGCCTTAAGCAGAAAAACAAAATAAAAATCTCAAGTTGAATCCTTGGTTAGCTTAAGATAGAAATTATGTATTGTTTAAGTGTGGGGAATTTTATGGGAACATGGGATGATAGAAACAAAGTAGGAATTTAAAAAGAGTAAGCTATTTCAAAAACAAAAATTTGGGAAGCATGCTCATGTGAGATCAAAACAATGGGATTACCATGTGCATTGATTTAAAAAAAAAGAGAAAAATGTATTTTTACATTATTTAATTAAGGGAATACACAAAAAAAATTTCCCAAAATGCAAAATAAAAAGAGTCAACGCACATGGGTCAAGAATTTCAAACTTAAAATTAATGTATGAGCTTGTAATCCAAAAGGGAAAATGTTGGGTAAATAGGTTAAGGAACTTTAAAATCATATATAGTATGTATGTTAGGTGAGATCTTAGACTAATCAAGGATTCGCTTATTAGCTCACTTAGCCTTATACATATACCCTTACCTTTACCTTGGCCCCATTACAACCTTGAATAAGACCTCATGAATTTTGTATGTCTGTATTCTATAATTGTTGATTGGTTAGATGAAGAACAAAGTTATAGAAAGTAAGGATAGAAAAAGAATAGAGTAATTAACCCAATAAACACTAAGTGACTAGAGAGTAAACACAAAATCCAGTGAGGGTTCAATAGCTCATCACTATATATCTCTGCTTAAATTGTTAATTATCTTGTAAGTTTGTGAAATATTTTTACCCATCTCAATTGTAAAAGTGCTTTAACATTATCTAAGGTTTGGCTATGCATATATGATTCCTTGAGGATATGAATTAATTTAACTACATGTAAGCTTTATATACAAGTGAATAACAATTAGAATTGCATGATTCATTTAGGTAGTTACATTTAGAATAGATTGCATTGCATGAGATTCCACCACTTTAATCTTACCTTACTCTTTATCTTGGATTTAGCATGAGGACATGCTATTGTTTAAGTGTGGGGAGGATGATAAACCCATATTTCATGATATATTTTGTGCTCAATTTAAGTGATTTATTCAACTCTTCACCCACTTATTCATGTAAATTGTATGGATTTACTTTTCCTTCTTTATTATGTGATATATGTGAAAAACATGTTTCCTATGCTTAAAAATTATCAATTTTAATTACCCTTTGTTACCATTCGATGCCGTGATTTGTGTGTTAAGTATTTTCAGATCTTCTAAGGCAGGAATGACTTAAAGGATGGAAAGAAAACATACAAAAATTGGAAGGAAAGCACAAAATGGAGTTTTTGAAGAAACTGGCAGCGACGCGAACGCATGGACGATGTGGCCGTGTGCCCAGCGCGAAAAGACAGCGATGCGAACGTGTGACTGACGCGGACGTGCGCCTTGAGCAGAACGCAGATGACGCGTACGCGTGACCAAAGCAAACGCGTGATAAGAAAAACTCCAGATGAAACGACCGCGTGACCCACGCGGACGCGTGACAGACGCCACGCACCAGAAACTGCAGAAAACGCTCCCAGCGATTTCTGAAACCCTTTTTGGCCCAGATCCAAGTACAGAAAGCACAGATTAGAGGTTATAAAGTGGGGGAATGCATCCATTCATAGGGAGGTCGATTATTATTCACTTTTCACAATTTAGATGTAGTTTTTAGAGAGAGAGAGGTTCTCTCCTCTCTCTTAGGTTTTAGGATTAGGATTCCTCGTAAAGGATTTAGGATTTCAACTCTTTATCAGGTTCAATATTTCTTTTACTTTATATTTCTCTTTTACTTTCAGATACTTTAATGCTCTCATTTAATTACTTATGTTGCCAAATTGGCTTATGAACTCTCTATGTTTAGATTGATTTTCTCTTATTAATGCAATTGAGGTATTTCAGATTTATGATTCTTATTTAGCTTTTTTATATTCTTGGCTTTAATTGATTAACTGGAGGCTCTTGAGTTATCAACTTATCGTGATTGATTGTTATGTCGGCTAATTGACTGGAATTCCACTCACTCTAGTCTTTCCTTAGGAGTTGGCTAGGACTTGGGAATCTAACTAATTAGTTCACTTGACTTTTCCTTGCTTTCGTAAAGGTTAACTAAGTGGGATTAACTTCAATTCTCATAGGAGTAACTAGGATAGGACTTTCGAATTTTCATACATTGCCAAGAGTTTATTTTACAGTTATTTATTTATTTTACTTGTCATTTAAATTACTTGTTCCTTACTTTCAAAACCACCAATTTACAAAACTCATAACCAATAATAAGAACACCTCCCTGCAGTTCCTTGAGAAGACGACCCGAGGATTAAATACTTCGGTTAGCAATTTTAAAGGGATTTGTTACTTGTGACAACCAAAACGTTTGTACGAAAGGATTTTCTGTTGGTTTAGAAGCTATACTTACAACGCGATCATTTTTTTATATTTCTTTACCGATAGAAAAATCGATCATCAAGTGTCATCCATTAGATTCGTCCAGAACTTGGGTAAGTATCTTGGGGTTACTCTTAGTCACTCTCGGGTGACGCGAGCAGCGTTCAATGATGTTCTGGATAAGATTCGGGGGAGGCTGGCCAGCTAGAAAGGGAGATTGCTTAACAAGGCGGGAAGACTGTGTTTGATCAATTTAGTAGTGACTGCGATTCCTTCTTACCATATACAAGTATATTTCTTCCCTAAAAGGATATCCAATAAGATATAATCTATGATGTGTAGCTTTTTCTGGAAAGGTCAAGTTGATGGTAGAGGCGTGAATCTGGTTAATTGGAAGGTGTTAGTCACCCCTAAGAAGTTTGGGTGGTTTGGGGATTCGAGATCCATTTTGTGCTAATGTTGCTCTTCTTGGGAAGCTAGTTTGGCAATTTTTTCATCATCCAAACAAGTTATGAGTTCAATTGTTGGCGAAAAAATGTTGTTTCTCTCCCAGAGACTATTTCATCCAGTCTCGAGACACGGGCTCCTATGTTTGGAAGAGTGTATGTAAAACTTGGGATCTCTTAAAGGATGGATTTGTTTGGTGCATTGGGGATCTAAACCAGAACTTTTGATTTTCTAATTGGAGAAAAGAGGGACAGTTTTGTCATGAGATAAATTATGTTTACATTTCTGATTTGGATCTCCGGATCCTGGATCTTTGGTCATCTGGACAGTGGCACCTTCAAAATATATATTCTCCTCTAAACCAGTTTTTGCAAGGGAACATTCTTTCTTATAATCTGGATGTGCAAGCAAGTTTAGTGGTAGGATGGTTTTGGTCTGGTGCGACGTCAAAGGTTTATGACTCTCATAGTGGTTACTTATGGCTCAGTAAGAAAAAGTTTGGTTGGGAGGACCTGGGAAATTGGCTTTGGTTTTGGCATCAGCTTATTCTAAAAAAACATAAATTCTTGGCCTAACTTTGTCTTAAAGAGGCTCTGCCCCACTGCTACTTTTCGTTTCAGGAGGGGCATCTCAGCGACGGACAGCTGTCCACGATATTTTTCTGTCCAGAAATCGGTTGTTCATTGTATTCGGGATTGTCTAAAAAGATTAGCTAGTTTGGCAGGCTTTGGAGGTTTCTGATCAACCTTTGAATTTGATGAACTAGTTCTTGCTTCATAGCAAAGAACGTCCTTTTATATTCTTTTCTGGTCTATGGTGGATTTGGCGTTCTAAGAACAATGAGATCTTTCATCTACATAAGTCTTGGCCCCTGAATAAGGTGACTAGTATGGCTTTGTTCTTAGAAAAGAAGTTTCAGAATGTTTTTGAGTTGCAACGAATTTCTATCCCCTCTACCATTAGTGGATCATGGATTTTCTCCTCGGTGGGTACTTTTAAGGTTAATTGTGATGCAAGTTATCTTGGTACTGGTGATCATGTTGGTTTTACCTGTGTTAGCAGAGATTAAAACGGAAGTTGACAACGAGGCTATTTGGGAACGATTGAGAGTCGTTATATTCTGCAAGGAGAGTTGTTTGCTATTTGGAGATGATATCTTCAAGCCTGGAATTTGGGGTAAAGATAGAGATGTTATTTGTAAAACAGATTGTGTGGATGTCTTTACTCTTGTCAATAATTTCTAAGATAACTCTGGTTTTGTAGATCTTTTGGTGCTGAAAATTCGGGACATCATGTCTTGGAAATGGCATGTTGACCGCCGGTTGATATTGAGAGATGCAAACAAAGTGGCCGATATCATGACAAAGACGGCGATAAGAACTCATACTCACCAAGTGGAACTCATGTTGCCTTAAAAAAAATTTGAGAATAGCATTCAGCAAGATTGCCTTGTTTCTTAAACAATTTCTTATTTTTTATTTTTTTTTGTTTGTTTTGTTGTTATTTTTCAGGCAAAAAAAATAGCATTTCTACTCATCGTAAAAAATATTGTTTTATTAATATTCCAAACATGTAAACTAATGGACTATATTTTTCAATTATTGACTTACACATATAACCTTCCGATTTTTTTTAAAAAAAAAAATCATATAACAATTGGCAAGAGCAGTTGAAAATTTATGGTGTTTTCAGAATCTTCAGCTCGTGAATTTGATGGCGCGCATTATTTTTAACTACAATTATTGGAGAATATAGAATAAGCTTTGCAAGACAAAATTAAAAGAAGATAATTAACTAAGAAATCTCGGCGGTTAATATAGAATTTAAAGATTCTCGTACCAAACAAGGGTCGATCACTATCTCTCTGCCCACCGTTGGAAAATTGAATATTTCGTTCCACACTTAATTGGTTATGGAACTAATTGAGATTGACTTAGGTTTCTTAATTCCTACAACAATTTTATTGTTGTTTGCTACATTATAACGATTCTTCTTATGATTACCGCCTATTAGGTAGTACTGTATTACATATATACATGTAGGGTCTTAATGGATAATTAAGGTAGGATTATCTAAATTGTAAATTTTTTTAATTCGAATTTTATCTGCATTCTAAATCTCTTAATCTGATCTTACTTGTCTAACTTGCAAAAGATAAATTTAATTTTACTTAAACACAATATTTAATTATTTTTTATATGTTATAATATCAAAGACTTTATTTATATTATTAGCAAATTATGTTACAAGTTTAATAGTGACTCTTTCAGAAAAAGAGAAATTCGGAAGAGGAGAGTTGACGAAATTTTTTTCAATATTAGATTATTAATAATAAATTTCTCAAAAATGACTTAAATCATGTGTTATATGTTATTGTGGACTTTTACAAAACATCAGTGACATTTTGTCTTTTTATAATTAAAATAATATTTTTTTATAAAATATCGTTAAAAAATGTTTTTTTTTTTTTTTTTACAAAATATCAATAACGTTTTATTGTTTTGTAAAATGTCAGTGATGTTTTATTTTTTTATAATTAAATTTTTTTTATAAAACATCAATACTGTTATTATAATAGAATAAAATATTAAAATAATTAAATATTTTTATATTTTACGTTAAAATTACTCGTGTAAAACAATTAGCCTAGACTTGACAGGCACTCAAATCCAATCTTTTCTCCGTCCTCAGCCATTTCTAACCCAACCTCATTGACAAATGACAAGCTAGCCAAATACAATAACACATAAATCCATACATATCTCGTATTTCGAATAAAAATGTAAATAATAATTTTTTTATTTAAATAAACCCACCTATATTTTATCATTTTTTAAAGTTTAATTGATTAATCTATAATCAATCGTTACAATACATTCTATCATTAAAAAATTAATCTTACACTAGATAAATTTAAACAATACCATTTTTGCCAATAAATTAGGAACCCATTAACCATCAACTGTAAAATTTTAAATATAATTCAGATTTACGGTGAATTAGTCTAAAAATTTATAGAGTTAAAAAATACGGTAAAAAATTAAAAAAATAAGTTAAATAATTAAATAAATTTCATTAAACCCAACCTAGTTTATCCGTGATCACTTGTATGTTAATTTAACTAGGAATCTGTCACGGGTGATTCGAGGATAGGACGTTTCTAGATAGGAACCCTTCTCTTTGAACTTTCTTCATAGCTAATAATTGTATCCTACGTTACAATATGTGGGATTAGTCTACCAACATAACATCTTTATCCTAATTGTCCAAAACTAGAAACATATCCCTTATATACAACTTGTCGTCCTTACCAACAATTGATATTTTCATGCATCAATCTAAAACTGTTTTAGGTTCCTATGTACAAATCCATATATATCTAATTTAATAAACAGGGTTATCTTATATTTTCATCAGCAACTAGGGGTGTTCATGATTTGGTTAATCCAAAAACCAAACCAATTTTTTGGTTAACCAAAAATATAGTCTTGGTTATTAATTAAATTAGTTTTACATTATAAAATTGGTTATTAACCGGTTAATAAAATTTAAAACCGGTTATTAACCGGTTATTAAAATAAAAATCAATTTTAAAAAAATAACCGGTTTTTACATCAAAAACCGGTTATTTTTTTAAAATTGGTTTTTATTTTAATAACCGGTTAATAACCGGTTTTAAATTTTATTAACCGGTTAATAACCAATTTTATAATGTAAAACTAATCAAAAACCGGTTATTTACTAAAAAACCGGTTTTTATACTTAAAAAACCAGTTTTTCACCAAAAACCGGTTTTGTACTTAAAAAACCGATTTTTCACCAAAAACTAATTTTTATACCTAAAAATCGATTTTTATAAATTAAAAACCGATTTTTACACAAAAATTAATTTTTTTACATACAAAAATCCAATTTTTAACCTTTTTTTAAATTGAATTTTTTATTCTAAAAATTAATTTTTTTTCTTTCTAAATGATACGAGTAACATTTGTAATAATGAAATCCCTTTCATTGCTTCGTTCCTTTTTCTTTCTTATTTCTTTTCAGCATTTTCTATAAATAATTTTTTCTAATGTAAATAATTTTCTTTCTAAATGATACGAGTTACTTTTTCTTATCTCCTCTCCATCTCTCTCCCTTTCTCTCCCATTTCTCTCTCTTCCCCCTCCTCTTTCTCTTATCCTCTCTTCCTTCTCTCTCTCTCTCTCCCCCATCCTCTCTCTCCTCCTCTCTTCCTTTTCTCTCTTTCCCCCTCATCTCTATCTATCTATCTCTCTCTCTCTCTCTCTCTCTCTTCCCATCCCTTTCTTTCTCTCTATCCTTTTCTCCCTCTCTCTCCCCATGCTCTCTCTCTCTCCCCTCCCCTCTTTCTCTCTCCCTCTCTCCTTCCCTCTCCCCTTCTCTCTCTCTCTCTCTTTGTATCTCTCTTCCTCTCTCTCTCCTTGCCCTCTTTCTCCCCCTTTTTCTCTCTCATCTTCTCTCTCTCTTTCACTTCTTCTCTCTTCTCATCTCTTCCCTTTTTTTCTCTCTCCTCCTCTATCTCCTCATCCTCTCTTTCTCTTCTCTCTCTCATTTTGGAGAGAAGAGGAGAAAAGAGAGAGGAGAGAGATAGAGAGTGAGAAAAGTGTAATACCCGGTCTAACCGAAATTAATTAAATAATAAGTTAAATAAGAGCGAATATGGTTGGAAGATTTGGCAATTGGAATTTGATAATTCAAATATGATATTTGGATTCAGTGAATTTTTCCGAGTCGAAAAACATAGTTTTCTGCGTAAAAGCGCGCAGTGGAATTTTGACCGGCAGTACCGGCTGAGATCTGTCTGGTACTACAGCTGAGGAAATTGATTATGGGTAAATAAGATTAATAAATGAGGAACTATAATTAGGGAAGGTAGAAATATTTAAAGTGCAATTTAGAGCGCTAATCTTAAAGGTTTTGGCCCAAAATTGGGCCAATGGGCAAAAATAAGTGAACCGGGCCTAAGTGGGCCCAAGACCCAACATATATAAACATTAGTTATGAGTATTTCAGCTCATTTTGCCCTAAAGAAGGGGTGTTGGGCGCTGAAATTGGGAAGAGAGAAGAGAAGAGAGAAAACCTAGCTCTCTTTGATCTTCAAACCACCATAACTTGAGCTACGGAGCTCCGATTGACGAGCCGTTTGCGGCCACGTGTCGCTCTTCTCATCCTCTACAATTCTATCTAAGTTTTGTGGTGAGTATTCCATTCATCTCTGCCCAGTTTTCGAAATTCCCCACTGTTACACGTTTTTGGGTAATTAGTGTTGAAATCTTGTGATTTTGGGTGTTTAGGGATACTCCAACATGGATTCTAAGTGGGTTCTATCCCTACTTCATATGGGCTGAGGTAAGAAGTGCTCAAACCCTTGTGACTTGTCATTTTTATGAGCCCTAGGTTGATGTATGTATGTGATATTGGTTATGTTAGTGTATTTGGTGATGTTGGTGCACAATTGGGAGATTGGTATTGCTTGAGGAGCTTTGGTGAGGCTTGGAGCTAAGGTTGGTGAAGACTTCCAAAGAAGAGGCTCAATTAGTTTGGCTACAAGAGGTACGGTTTAAGTTTCATTTAAGTACCGTGTGTTGTGATGAGAATTCCTAGGCTAGATGCCCCTAGGATTAAGTTTGGATTGTGTAAATGGTTGGTGCTAATATGCATAGTTGGTATGTAATGTGAATTAATGATTTGGGTTGAGAATTGTGTGGCCTTGTATGCTTGGTGTATTGAGAATTTGATGTACTGGGTAATGAGTATTGATTTGTGGTTTATGCATTTAAATTATGATATTGGGCCGGAGGTCGTGGATTTTGGGCCGGAGGCCGAAAAAAAAAGGTGAGAAAGGTAAGTTGATGTGTGCATTGTATGATGACACAAGTGATTGGATGAATTTCAGGTAATGAATATATGAATGATTGGGTTGGTTATTGAATAATAAGGTTTGAGGAGTTGAGGTGTGGGATTTGGTAAATTTGGGTGCAATTATATAGATGAAGTATGTTTGGTTTTGGTTGAGATATATTATATGGTCATATATGTGATTATGATTATTGATGCCTTGATGGTATGATGATGCATTAGAGATATGTTTGTCGTGATATATGCTTGAGGAATGATTAAGGTTGATTTGTGGGTGAAGCCACGTGATAGTGAGTACGATATTGATTATGTATAATGATGGTTGATTGGAAATAGTGTTGTTGAAATTTGGCATGAGAAAGAGTATATGATATGTAAATTTGTTTGAGTTTGAGAAAGTGTCAACGTGCGAGTTGAGGAGGCTTGATGTTGATTTTGGTATATTTTGATTGATTTCAAAGAAAAGGCTGAAATTGGCATGTTTTGATTGATTTTGAAAAGAGTTGAAAATGGCTTGTTTTGAAAATGGCACTTTGTGGTTTTGTATGGAAACATGGTTTTGGGGCATATTTTGACGGGACATAACCTAGACTACGGATCTCTGTTTTCTGCCAAATCTATTTAGAAATGAAATTGGATCCGGGATGTCCATGCCGTTCGAAGGACGGGTGAAAAACGATTTAAAATGAGAGAGTTATGTCCGTCGGAAGATTGGGGGTTGAATCTGTAAATTCTGCAGCTTTTAACTTAGAAAATTTTTAGCAGAACGACCCTACGCGCGTAGGCACACCTGGCGCGTGCACGCCGTTCTTCCAGAAAGCACCATCCACGCATGCGCGTGGTGTGCGCGGGCGCGTCGATGCGCTGTACCAAATGCCCAGCTATTTTCCAGAGAGTTGTGCCAGGGTCGTGCCAGTTTTGTGCCTGGGCGCAAGAGCACCCACGCGTACGCGTGGCTGACGCTTGCGCGTCGATGAGTTTTTGGCCATCCATGCGTGCGCGTGGAGTGCACGTACGCGTGGCCCTGTTTTCATGCCAAAGTTGATTTTTGAGTTTTTAAAGCCAAACCTCATACTTTTAAGCCTCCGATCTCACCCCTTATGTATCAAATCATTATGGTATGCCTAGCAATGAGGAAGGAGCTAGGGGATGTGGTAACTTGCGAGTGGAGCAAGGGAAAAGGTTATGATCAATGATGATCAGATATGATTATATGAGATATGGAGGATGGCGGTGGAAGTACCGTGTATGCCATGAGCCGAAGGGCTATATTTATTGATAAATGGTTGGTTCTTGATTGGACCATGAGCCGGATGGCTGAGTTGTTGCCGGATATGGCGGAGCCATGTTGATAAATTGGCTAGTTCTGGATTGAACTGTGAGCCGGGTGGCTGAGTTATTGCCGAGTTACGGCAAAGCCATTATGGATTATGGCTGAGTATAAAGGCATATATGATAAATTAACGAATATGATAAATGAATAATGATGAAAAATGTTGAATGTAAGCATGCTTGTGTTTTCTCTCTGGTTGTAAGGGTGACAGGGCACCGATACCCTCTAATGGCAACAGGGCGCAGATACCCTCTAATGGCGACAGGGCGCAGATACCCTCTAATGGCGACATGGCGCAGATACCCTCTAATGGTGACAGGGCACATATTCCCTCTAATGATATTAATACGCAACAGAGAGACTGTGCCCGGGTTAGCTACCGGACATGTCGGGTTGGCTTGATAACCGACAGATGATATCATCAGCCATAGGGCAGGCATTCATCATTTGCATATGTTTGAATTGTTTGGGTTTGCCTATTTGTTTTGGATTTCTACATTATATATGCTAAGTTACCTGATTATGTGCTACTTGTTCTACTTGTACCCTAATTGTGTATTACTTGCCTGTATTGCTTGTGTTTGTACAACTGAGAGGCCCCTCATGTTGGTGTCGGTGGAGGTTGAGGGCTATTCTTGATGAGATGAATTGATGATGCGATTGCATGATTATGGTGATCATTAGTTGAGATGATTTGGGCTCCCTGGGTAGACGCAGTGATGTGGTTTCACTAGTTCTAGGGAGGGCATGATATATTGATATAGAATTGCTGAGACAGCACGACTGATGATGGCTTTGTTTATGATTCTGAAATCTGATTCGTGGGAGAGTCAGCGAGTTGGGAGTCATATGAGATGTGATCTAGATTTAGTATTCCCTTACGACAGATGCCTATTTATAGATTAGTGAGAATCTAGGCTGGATACTTGGTGAAAAGGAGTTTAGGATGCTTGGTGAGTTTTTATTGCAGTGCATTGTATTTATTTGGCACTTTTACCGTACTGGGAACCCATGGGCCCGGGGTTCTCATTCCGTATATATCTCTTGTTTTTCAGATACAGGTCCAGGTGCTCAGAAGTGAGTTGTGGGTCGTCTGAGAGACGGCGAAGATCTTTATTTCCTCTACTTTGTGTTTGATTAGAATCTCTCCACCTATGTTTTGAAAAGATTATATTATGTATTGAACTCTTTTGGAACTTGCCTATAGAGGCTCTTATGTTTCCTTTGGGAGAGATTAGGATATACTGTTGTCATCTACTTTCATACTGTACCCTAGCCGGCCTAAACTTCGCGGGTCGCGACTAGTGGCTATTTACTTATGTTATATATATCTATCTGTTATCTATCTCTTAATCTCCTCTACGCCTTGTCCGTATATCGTTTTCGGCTTCACGGTTTATGTTTTGTTGTCGAAACGTGAGTGATACGTCTTCGCGATTTTATTTCTACTCTTTTCAGGCTTCTCGATTAATACTCTTTTCGAAATTACCTATATTTATATATTAAAAATCCACCTGAGAGTCGTACCACCGTAATATCATTGACTTATGACTCGAGCATAAGGATTTGAATATTAGGGTGTTACAAAAAGGCTGAGAGAGAAAGAGAAAAGAGAGAGTAGGGGAAGAAAGAGGAGAAGGAGAGAGAAGGAAGAGAGGAAGAGGAGGAGAGAGAGAGAAAGAAGGAAAGGAAAGAGAGAGGAGCGAGAGAGAGAAAGAAGGAAAGAAAAGAGAGAAGAGCGAGAGAGAGAGAGAGAGAGAGAGAGAAAGAGAGAAAAGAAAAAAAGAGAGAGATAGAAAGAGAGGGGAGGGGGAGAGAGAGGAGGGAAAGGGGAGAGAGAGATAGATAGAGAGATAGAGAAAGAGAAAGAGAGAAGGGAAAAGAGAGGAGAAAGGAGAGAGAGGGAAGGAGAGGAGAGAGAGGAGAGAGAGAGAGGAAGAGAGAGAGAGAGAGAGAGAGAGAGAGAGAGAAAGGGGAAGAGGAGGAGGAGATAGAGGAGGGGAGAGAGGCAAAGGGAGAGATGAGTAGAGAGAGGAAGGGGATGAGAGAGAGAAAGAGAGAGAAGGGAGAGGGAGAAATAAGGCAATGAGAGAGAGAGAGAAAGAGAGAGAGACAGAGAGAAACAGAGAGAGAGAAGGGAGAAGGGAGAGTGAGAAGTAGAGAGAGGGAAGAGAGAGAGAGAGAGAGAGAGAGAGAAGAGAGAGGGAAAGCAAGGGGGAGAGAGAGGGAGAGGGGAGAGAAATAGGGGGAAAAGAATAGAGAGAAGGGGAGAGAGAGAAAGGAGAGAGAGAAAAGGAAGTATTTAATTTGGTTTTGGTTTTGGTTAACCGGTTAAAAGCCGGTTTTTTTTAATTTGGTTTTGGTTAACCAATTCTAAAAAATATGGATATGATTTTTAAAATTGTTTTATTAAACTGGTTAACCAAAATGTGGTTATGGTTTTTTAACCAGTTAACCACATTTTGGTTTTTTTATGAACACCCCTATCAGCAACGAGAAAGAGAGGAATATACTGTAGTCTGTAGGGGGAAGAAAGAAAGGGGACAAATGAATGTACATTTCAAATTTTGATATATTTAATGAAAAAATATTTCTTAAAATGTTGAATTTCTATTGGTTTCACATTTGAGTTTATTTTCATTTTCACAAGAGAGGTAGAAATCTAAATTTCGAGTTAAATTTTAAAATAATTTTTGAAATTTACGGATTGTACTGATTTGATCTCTAACTTACGAATTGTATAGTTTGTGTTCTTGAATTTGTAAAAAATATACCTAGTTGGTCTCTCACCCCATTTTCGGCGAATTTGCCTGTTGTCGGCTAATTTTTTATCACTTCATCATCTTCTTCTTCTTCTGAGCATAAACATTCTGCGCTATGAAATTCTCAGGCCTGACTACTGTCTAGGATTTCAAGGGTGAAACTATTTGGTTTCGTGGAGTTCGCTCACACTCTAAACTTCGTGCGTGATCGTTGTCGGGAAGGAGAAAGGGTTCTTCGCGAAACACAGAGGCTGTTCTGAAAAAAAAATTAATGCTTTCAATTTAAAGGTATGCGTCATTGTGTTTGTTTGGTCAGAATTTGATGTAGGTTGATGAAAATATTTCATTGTTCATTATCTGTTAGGGTGTTTGTGTGTTTTGTGGGTAGTAGAAAATTTTTTTCTATGTTATGTTTTCACAGAGGAAAGATGGATATTTTATTCAATACAATTTTATTTGGGTTGGTTGATGGCTGTTTCTGAATTTATTGTTTGTGGGTGAGCGCCATAGTTTGTGGTTGTATATGTGAATTTTTTTGAGGCTTTAATTTATTTTTTTTCATAATGTAGATGAAAACTTTGATGGATATCTTGTTCCATCATGGGAGAACATTTAAAAAGAATGATGACGAAATACTAATTTACTCACCGGACAGTAAAACTTAGGAGATTTAGACGAGGATATATTAGATATCTTCTTCGTGAGAAACTATTACAAGAAATTCGGGTATAACAAGGTAGTTCAGTGTTGGTGGCTGCCTCCGGAGAGGAGTTTAGTGTAAGACCCAAATTTTTAGAAATTAAATAATAAGTTATTTATGATTTATTATATTTATTTAAGATTATATTTTCAGAGATTTTATATATAAATCGGACAATTTCTCAACTTTAACTTAAAGTTTTAGTAATTGAAAAATAATGAAAATTTTATATGCTTTAATCAGAATATTCATATTATGAACTTTATTTTATGAATAAAGGGAAAATCTATTTGAATTACTGGTGCACGGAATTGTGATCACACTTTTCACAACTCCGCACAACTAACCAGCAAGTGCACTGGGTCGTCCAAGTAATACCTTACGTGAGTAAGGGTCGATCCCACAGAGATTGTCGGTTTGAAGCAAGCTATGGTCATCTTGTATATCTTAGTCAGGCGGATTCAAATGGTTATGAGGTTTTGATAATTAAAAAAGATAAATAAAACATAAAATAAAATAAGGATACTTATGTAATTCATTGGTGGGAATTTCATATAAGCGTTTGGAGATGCTTTGTTGCTTCTGAACCTCTGCTTTCCTATTGTCTTCATCCAACCATGCGTGCTCCCTTCCATGGCAAGCTGTATGATCCTCTCGGATGAAAAATACCAGGTACGGTTTCTACACGGCTAATCAACTGTCAGATTTCTCGTCTCGGATGAAAAATACCAGGTACAGCTACCGCACGGCTAATCATCTGTTGGTTCTCACTAGCATCTGAATAGGATCTCTCTATCCTTTTGCACACTGGCACTGCGTCCAACATTCGCAAGTTTGAAGCTCGTCACAGTCATCCCTTCCCAGATCCTACTCGAAATATCACAGACAAGGTTTAGACTTTCCGGATCTCAGGAATGCTGCCAATTGGTTCTAGCCTATACCACGAATATCCTAATCTCACGGACTCGGTCCGTGGATTAGAGACCCAAGAGAATATACTCCGGCTGTCGTCCAATGACTAAGTTGAACATCATGTAGACCGCTTGTGGTTGTTAGGCACGCGGATCTTGGCTAAGCGAGTAACGAAGATAGTACCCCTTCATTCTGACTTAACTGAATTAAGTACGAGAGTATATCTTGGAGAAGAAGTAGGCATGAATTGAAAGAGAAACAATAGTACTTGCATTAATTCATGAAAAACAGCAAAGCTCCGCACCTTAATCTATGAGGTGTAGAAACTCCACCGTAGAAAATACATAAGAGAGAAAGGTCTAGGCATGGCCGTGTGGCCAGCCTCCAAATCTTATTCCAACCATACGAATACAATAGTAAAAAAAGTGCTATTTATACTAAACTAGTCACTAGGGATTACAGAAAATAAGTAACTAAGTGCAGATAGTGCAGAAATCCACTTCTGGGGCCCACTTGGTGTGTGCTTGGGCTGAGCATTGAGCTTTAAATGTGCATAGGATATTTCTAGAGTTAAACACCAGCTTGGATGCCAGTTTGGGCGTTTAACTCTAGTTCTAGTGCCAGTTCTGCATTTTATGCCAGAAAAAGGGTCTCTGGTGGGCGTTTAGACGCCAGTTTGGGCTGTCAAATCTCGGGCAAAGTATGGACTATTATACTTTGCTGGAAAGCCCAAGATGTCTACTTTCCAACAAAATTGAGAGCACACCAATTGGGTATCTGTAGCTCTAGAAATTCCATTTCGAGTGTAGGAGGGTCAGAATCCAACAACATCTGCAGTCCTTTCTCAGCCGCTGAATCAGATTTTTGCTCAGGTCCCTCAATTTCAGCCAGAAAATACCTGAAATTATAGAAAAACACATAAACTCATAGTAAAGTCTAGAAATGTGATTTTTGCATAAAAACTAATAAAAATATAATAAAAAGTAACTAAAACATACTAAAAACTATGTAAAAACGATGCCAAAAAGGGTATAAATTATCCGCTCATCACAACACCAAACTTAAATTTTTTATTGTCCCCAAGCAACTAAAAACAAAATAGGATAAAAAAGAAGAGAAAATACAATAAATTCCAAAATTATCAATGAAGATTAGTTTTAATTAGATGAGCGGGGCTAGTATCTTTTTGTTTTTGAACAGTTTTGGCATCTTACTTTATCCTTTGAAGTTCAGAATGATTGGCATCTATAGGAACTTAGAATTCAAATAGTGTTATTGATTTTCCTAGTTCAGTATGTTGATTCTTGAACACAGCTACTTTATGAGTCTTGTCCGTGACCCTAAGCACTTTGTTTTCCAGTATTACCACCGGATAGATAAATGCCACAGACACATAACTGGGTGAACCTTTTCAGATTGTGACTCAGCTTTGCTAGAGTCCCCAGTTAGAGGTGCCCAGAGCTCTTAAGCACACTCTTTTTTTTTTGCTTTGGACCACGACTTTAACCGCTCAGTCTCAAGCTTTTCACTTGACACCTTCACGCCACAAGGACATGGTTAGGGACAGCTTGATTTAGCCGCTTAGGCCAGGATTTTATTCCTTTGGGCCCTCCTATCCATTAATGCTCAGAGCCTTGGATCCTTTTTACCCTTGCCTTTTGGTTTAAAGGGCTATTGGCTTTTTCTGCTTGCTTTTTCTTTTTCTTTCTCTTTTTTTTTCGCCATTTTATTTTCGCAAGCTTGTGTTTTTCACTGCTTTTTCTTGCTTCAAGAATCAATTTTTTTGATTTTTCAGATTATCAATAACATTTCTCTTTTTTCATTATTCTTTCAAGAGCCAACAATTTTAACATTCATAAACTTCACTATAAAAAATATGCATTGCTCAAGCATTCATTCAGAAAACAAAAAGAATTGCCACCACATCAAAATAATTAAACTATTTTCAAGATAGAATTCGAAACTCATGTACTTCTTTTTCTTTTTCAGAAAACATTTTCATTTAAGAAAGGTGAAGGATTCATGGAGTCATTCATAGCTTTAAGACATAGACACTAGACACTAATGATCATGTAATGAAGACACAAACATAGACAAAACATACAGCATAAAAATTGAAAAATAAAAAAATAAGAACAAGGAATTTAAAGAACGGGTCCACCTTAGTGACGGCGGCTAGTTCTTCCTCTTGAAGATTCTATGGAGTGCTTTAGCTCCTCTATGTCTCTTCCTTGCCTTTGTTGCTCCTCTCTCATGGCCTTTTGGTCCTCTCTGATTTCATGGAGGATAATGGAGTGCTCTTGGTGCTCCATCCTTAGTTTTCCCATGTTGGAACTCAATTCTCCTAAAGAAGTGTTGAGTTGCTCCCAATAGTTGTGTGGAGGAAAAAGCATCCCTTGAGGTATCTCAGGGATTTCTTGATGAGGAACTTCCTCATGCTCTTGTTGAGGTCCATGAGTGGACTCTCTTGTTTGCTCCATCCTCTTCTTAGTGATGGGCTTCTCCTCTTCAATGAGGATGTCTTCTTCTATGACAATTCTAGCTGAATTGCATAGGTTATAAATGAGATGAGGGAAGGCTAACCTTGCCAAAGTGGAGGGCTTGTCCGCCACAATGTATAGTTCTAGAGGTATGATCTCATGAACTTCTACTTCCTCTCCATTCATGATACTATGGATCATGATAGCCCGGTCTATTATAATTTCAGACCGGTTGCTAGTAGGAATGATAGAGCATTGGATGAACTCCAACCATCCCCTAGCCACGGGTTTGAGGTCAAGCCTTCTCAGTTGAACCGGCTTGCCTTTGGAGTCTCTCTTCCATTGAGCTCCTTCCACACAGATATCCATGAGGACTTGGTCCAACCTTTGATCAAAGTTAACCTTTCTAGTGAAAGGATGAGAATCTCCTTGCATTATTGGCAAATTAAATGCCAACCTCACGGTGTCCGGACTGAAATCCAAGTATTTCCCCTGAACCATTGTGAGCCAATTCTTTGGGTTCGGGTTAATACTTTGATCATGATTCTTAGTGATCCATGCATTAGCATAGAACTTTTGAACCATTAAGATTCTGACTTGTTGGATGGGGGTTGGTGAGAGCTTCCCAACCTCTTCTCCGAACTTCACGTCGGATCTCTGGATATTCACTCTTTTTGAGCATGAAGGGGACTTCGGGAATCACCCTTTTCTTGGCCACAACTTTATAGAAGTGGTCTTGATGGACCTTTGAGATCAATCTCTCCATCTCCCATGACTCGGAGGTGGAAGCAATTGCCTTCCCTTTCCTCTTTCTAGAGGTTTCTTCGGCCTTAGGTGCCATTAATGGTTATGGAAAAACAAAAAGCAGAGCTTTTTCCCACACCAAACTTAAAAGGTTTGCTCGTCCTCGAGCAAAAGAAGAAAGAAGTAGTAGAAGAAGAAGAAATGGAGGAGATAGAGGGGAGTAGTAAATTTGGCCAAGGAGGTTTAAGTGTTTGTGATGTGTGAAATGGAAGGTGGTAAGGAGGGGTATTTATAGGGTAAGAGAGAGAGGGAAGTCGTGTATGAAGGGGTTGGGTTTGTGAGGGAAATGTTTTGAATTTGATTGGTGAGGTAGGTAGGATTTTATGATGGGTTTTGGGGAGTAGTGTTATAGAGAGGTGTGAAGAGAAGAGAGAGTGAGTTGGGGTAGGTGGAGATCCTGTGGGGTCCACAGATTCTGAGGTGTCAAGAAATTCTGCTCCCTGCACCTTTCTGGCATTTAAACACCCTCTGTGTGCCATTTCTGGCATACAAAACTCTGCAACCTTTTCTGGTGTTAAATGCCAGGCTGATGCCCATTTTTGGCATTTAACGCCAACCAGACACCCTTTTCTGGTGTTAAACGCCAGTCTGTCTACCAATTCTGGTGTTTAATGCCAGCCAGACACCAGACACCCTTTTCTGGCGTTTAACGCCCAGAATGCTGCCAAACTGGGCGTTAAACGCCCATTCTGCTATCCTTACTGGCGTTTAAACGCCAGTAACCCTGTCCTCCAGGGTGTGCTATTTTTGATGCTATTTTTTATTTTGCTTTAATTCTGCAGCTATTTTTATGACTTCACATGATCAACAACCTGAAGAAAACATAAAATAACAATGGAAAAAAATGTCTATAAAATTAAACATAATTAAATAACATTGGGTTGCCTCCCAATAAGCGCTTCTTTAATGTCAATAGCTTGACAGTGAGCTCTTAGAGAGCTTCACAGAGACTCAGATCTTAATGGTGGCCTCCAAACACCAAACTTAGAAGTTGAGTGTGGGGCTCTGTTTGACTCTGTATTAAGAGAAGCTTTTCATGCTTCTTCTCCATGGTTACAAAAGAAGATCCTTAAGCCTTAAACACAAGGTAGTCCTTATTCAATTGAAGAACTAACTCTCCTCTGTCCACATCAATCACAGCTCTTGCTGTGGCTAGGAAGGGTCTTCCAAGGATAATGGATTCAACTTCATCCTTCCCAATGTCTAGGATTATGAAATCAGCAGGGATGTACAGGCCTTCAACCTTCACTAAGACATCCTCTACAAGTCCATAAGCTTGTTTCATTGATTTGTCTGCCATCTCTAGTGAGATTCTTGCATCTTGTACCTCAAAGATCCCTAGTTTCTCCATTACAGAGAGTGGCATGAGGTTTATTCCTGACCCCAGGTCACACAGAGCCTTCTCAAATGTCATGGTGCCTATGGTACAGGGTATTAAGAACTTTCCGGGATCCGGTTTCTTCTGAGGTAATTTCAGTTGAACCAAAGCATTCGGTTCATTGATGAGCAATGGAGGTTCATCCTCCCAAGTCTTATTACCAAATAACTTGGCATTCAGTTTCATGATTGCTCCTAAATACTGAGCAACTTGCTCTTCAACAATATCTTCATCCTTTTCAGAGGAAGAATACTCATCAAAGCTCATGAATGGCAACAGTAAATTTAGTGGAATCTCTATGGTCTCTGTATGAGCCTCAGATTCCTTTGGTTCCTCAATAGGGAACTCCTTAATGGTTAGTGGACGTCCAGCAAGGTCTTCCTCACTGGGAATCACTGCCTTTTTTCTCTCTCCAGGTTCAGCCACTTTGGATATAGTTATGGCCTTGCACTCTCTTTTGGGATTCTCTTTTGTATTGCTTAGGAGAGTACTAGGAGGAGTTTCAGAAACTATTTTACTCAGCTGACCCACTTGTGCCTCCAAATTTCTAATGGAGGACCTTGTTTCAGTCATGAAACTAAGAATGGTCTTAGATAGATCAGAGACTATGGTTGCTAGGTCAGAGAGGCTCTGCTTAGAATTCTCTGTCTGTTGCTCAGAAGATGATAGAAAAGGCTTGCTATTGCCAAACCTATTTCTCCCACCATTATTATTAAAGCCTTATTGAGGCTTCTGTTGATGCTTCCATGAGAAATTTGGATGATTTTTCCATGAAGAATTGTAAGTGTTTCCATAGGATTCTCCCATGTAATTCACTTCTTCCATTCCAGGATTCTCAGGATCATAAGCTTCTTCTTCAGAGGAAGCTTCTTTAGTACTGCCGGATGCAGCTTGCATTCCAGTCAGATTCTGAGAAATCATATTGACTTGCTGAGTCAATATTTTATTCTGAGCTAATATTGCATTCAGAGTATCAATCTCAAGAACTCCTTTCTTCTGAGTCATCCCATTATTCACAGGATTTCTTTCAAAAGTATACATGAACTGGTTATTTGCAACCATTTCAATGAGTTCCTGGGCTTCTGCAGGCGTTTTCTTCAGATGAAGAGATCCACCAGCAGAGTGATCCAATGACATCTTGGACAATTCAGACAGGCCATCATAGAATATACATAAGATGCTCCATTCTAAAAGCATGTTAAAAGGACACCTTCTGATCAATTGCTTGTATCTTTCCCAAGCTTCATAGAGGGATTCACCTTCCTTCTGTCTGAAGGTTTGGACTTCCACTCTAAGCTTGCTCAACTTTTGAGGTGGAAAGAATTTGGCCAAGAAAGCATTGACCAACTTTTCCCAAGAGTTCAGGCTTTCTTTAGGTTGTGAGTCCAACCATATCCTAGCCCTGTCTCTTACAGCAAAGGGGAAAAGCATAAGTCTGTAGACCTCGGGATTAACCCTATTGGTCTTAACAGTATCACAGATTTGCAAGAATTCAGCTAAGAACTGATGAGGATCTTCCAATGAAAGTCCATGAAACTTGCAATTCTGCTGCATTAGAGAAACTAATTGAGGCTTAAGCTCAAAGTTGTTGGCTCCAATTGCAGGAATTGAGATGCTTCTTCCATAGAAGTCGAAAGTTGGTACAGTAAAGTCACCAAGCATCTTCCTTGCATCTCCACCATTGTTATTGGGTTCGGCTGCCATGTCTGCTTCTTTTTCGAAAATTTCTGTAAGGTCCTCTCCGGAGTGTTGTACTTTAGCTTCTCTTAGCCTCCTCTTCAGAGTCCTTTCAGGTTCAGGATCAGCTTCAACAAGAATGTCTTTATCCATGTTTCTGCTCATATGAAAAAGAAGAGAATAAAGAGAATAACAGAATCCTCTATGTCACAGTAGAGAGATTCCTTTATGTGTCAGAGGAAAAGAAGAGTAGAATAAAGATGGAAAAAGAAGAAATTCGAACACACACACACACACACACACACACACACAGAGTTCGAATTATTAGATGAAGAGAAGTGTTAGTAAATAAATAAAATAAATAGAAAGAGATGAGAGAGAGAGTATTCGAATTTTAAAAAGAGGAAGAAGAAAAATATTTTTATTTTTATTTAATTAATTAAGTTAGAATTTAAAATTTAAGAAAAGAAATAAAGGCAAATTGAAAACTAAATAAATTAATTAATTAAAAATATTTTTGAAAAAGTTGTTAGTTAGTTTTCGAAAATGAGAAGTGAAAAAGTAGTTAGGTAGTTTTGAAAAAGATAAGAAATAGTAAACTTTTAAAATCAAACAAAAAGTCAAGTATTAAATTGAAAAAGATTTGAAAATAAACAAGAAGTTAGGAAAAGATATTGAAATTAAATTTTGAAAAAGATATGATTGAAATTTATTTTGAAAAAGATTTGAAAAAGAAATTAAAAAGATTTGATTTTTAAATTAAAGTTGATGACTTGACTAACAAGAAACTAAAAGATATGATTCTAGAATTTAAAGATTGAACCTTTTTTAACAGGCAAGTAACAAACTTGAAATTTTTGAATCAAAACATTAATTATTAGTGAAGTTTTCGAAAATATGAAATAAAAATAAGAAAAAAATTTTGAAAATTTTAGTTAAGAAATTTGAAAATATTAAAAATAAAAATGAAAAAGATTTGATTTTGAAAAAGATTTTAAAAGATAGAATTTTTAAATTGAAATTTTGGCTTGACTAACAAGAAACAACTAAATTTTAAAAATTTTTGACTAAGTCAACCCAAAATTTAGAAATTTATGAGTGAAATAAGGGAAATATATTATTTTTTATTTTTTTGAATTTATGAAAAAAGAGAAAAACAACAAAATGAAACAAAATATAAAAATTTAAGATTAAAACAAATAATGCATGCAAGAACACTTTGAATGTCAAGATGAACACCAAGAACACTTTGAAGATCATGATGAACATCAAGAACATATTTTTGAAAATTTTTAAGAAAAGAAACACTTGCAAGACACCAAACTTAAAATTTTTTAATGTTTAGACACTATGAATTCGAAAATGCATATGGAAAACAACAAAGAAATCCAAACAAGAAAAATTAAAGATCAAACAAGGAAAATCATCAAGAACAACTTGAAGATCAAAGAAGAACACAATGCATATATTTTCGAAAATTTAAGAAAAATTAAAACATGCAATTGACATCAAACTTAAAATTTGACACTAGACTCAAACAAGAAACACAAAATTTTTTTGGTTTTTATGATTTTATTATTTTTTTTGTATTTTTCGAAAATTATTTTGGAAAAAGAGAATAAAAAAATTCAAAATTTTTAATAAAAATTCCAGGATTCATGCAATGTTAGTCTAAAGCTTCGGTCTAAAAGAATTAGACATGGCCAAATGGCTAGCCAAGCTTTAGCATAACAAATACAGACATGTCCTTTCTACAATGGAAAGTGAAAACCTCGGTCCAAAAGGTTAGACATGGCTTAACAGCTAGCCAGGCTTCAACATATCTCATGAAGCTCTAGAATTCATTCTTAAAAAAAAATTTATGAATTTTTCGAAAACTAAAATTTTTTTTTTCAAAAATAAAAATAAAAAGCTTAAACATAAAATAAAATTACCCAATCTAAGCAACAAGATGAATCGTCAGTTGTCCAAACTTGAACAATCCCCGGCAACAGCGCCAAAAGCTTGGTGCACGGAATTGTGATCACACTTTTCATAATTCCGCACAACTAACCAGCAAGTGCACTAGGTCATCCAAGTAATACCTTACGTGAGTAAGGGTCGATCCCACGGAGATTGTCGGCTTGAAGCAAGCTATGGTCATCTTGTAAATATTAGTCAGGCGGATTCAAATGGTTATGAGGTTTTGATAATTAAAAAAGATAAATAAAACATAAAATAAAATAAGGATACTTATGTAATTCATTGGTGGAAATTTCAGATAAGCGTTTGGAGATGCTTTGTTGCTTCTGAACCTCTGCTTTCCTATTGTCTTCATCCAACCATGCGTGCTCCCTTTCATGGCAAGCTGTATGATCCTCTCGGATGAAAGATACCAGGTATGGTTTCTGCACGGCTAAACAACTGTCGGATTTCTCATCTCAGATGAAAAATACCAGGTACAGCTACCGCACGGCTAATCATCTGTCGGTTCTCACTAGTATCGGAATAGGATCTCTCTATCCTTTTGCACACTGTCACTGCGCCCAACATTCGCAAGTTTGAAGCTCGTCACAGTCATCCCTTCCCAGATCCTACTCGGAATACCATAGACAAGGTTTAGACTTTCCGAATCTCAGGAATGCTGCCAATTGATTCTAGCCTATACCACGAAGATCCTAATCTCACGGACTCGGTCCATGGATTAGAGACCCAAGAGAATATACTCCAGCTGTTGTCCAATGACTACATTGAACATCATGTAGACCGCTTGTGGTTGTCAGGCACGCAGATCTTGTCTAAGCGAGTAACGAAGATAGTGGGTGATTGTCATGGGTCACCCCTTTATTCTGACTTAACTGAATTAAGTACGAGAGTATATCTTGGAGAAGAAGTAGGCGTGAATTGAAAGAGAAACAATAGTACTTGCATTAATTCATGAAAAACAGCAGAGCTCCGCACCTTAATCTATGAGGTGTAGAAACTCCACCGTAGAAAATACATGAGAGAGAAAGGTCTAGGCATGGCCGTGTGGCCAACCTCCAAATCTTATTCCAACCATACGAATACAATAGTAAAAAAAGTGCTATTTATACTAAACTAGTCACTAGGGATTACAGAAAATAAGTAACTAAGTGCAGATAGTGCAGAAATCCACTTCCGGGGCCCACTTGGTGTGTGCTTGGGCTGAGCATTGAGCTTTACACGTGCATAGGCCATTTCTAGAGTTAAACGCCAGCTTGGATGCCAGTTTGGGCGTTTAACTCCAGTTCTAGTGCCAGTTCTGGCGTTTTACGCCAGAAAAGGGTCTCTGGTGGGCGTTTAGATGCCAGTTTGGACCGTCAAATCTCGGACAAAGTATGGACTATTATACATTGCTGGAAATTCCAAGATGTCTACTTTCCAACGCAATTGATAGCGCACCAATTAGGATTCTGTAGCTCCAAAAAATATATTTCGAGTACAGGAGGGTTAGAATCGAACAGCATCTGCAGTCCTTTCTCAACCTCTGAATAAGATTTTTGCTCAGGTCCCTCAATTTCAGCCAGAAAATACCTGAAATTATAGAAAAATACACAAAATCATAGTAAAGTCTAGAAATGTGATTTTTGCATAAAACTAATAAAAATATAATAAAAAGTAACTAAAACATACTAAAAACTATGTAAAAACAATGCCAAAAAGGGTATAAATTATCCGCTCATCAATTACCTCTAATTTTGAAGTAGAGTATTTATTTGAAAAATAATTTTGTAAGTAAAAATAAATAATATTCTCAAGAGTAATTATATGGAACTATATTTGGTTTTCAATTACTATTCTATACCTTAATTTTATTATTTGTTCCCAAAAGAAACCCTAATTCCCAAATTTCAAAACCCAATTACCCAAACCCTAAAATCCAAACACACTAACCCTAACACACTCACCTCACTCACGCCACCACCCCCTCACCCCACCCTCACTCACGTTACTCATTGCACACACACAAAACCCACAGGCGGAGGAAGAAGAAGAGAGAAGCGGGGGAAGGAGCTATCGCTGCCACACCTCGGTCATAAGTCGCATTTCGTCGCCAACCGAATGCAATAAGAGATAGACGAGCTTGAGAGAGAAGGATAGGCAGAAGGAGGAGCCACCGTCGTTGTCTGTGGAGCCGTCCACGTGCTTCGCCGTCGAGCCATGACCCGTCGCCGCCATTTGTGCGTCGTCACCACTAGTAGGGTTGAGTTTCGGTTTTTGCATGTTGCATTTGGAGCTGCTGTTGTTACGGAAGCGTTATGGAGCTGTGGTTGCGGTTGCCGCTGTTGCGGGCCAGTAAAAAGAGGGTTTTGTCGCGTAGTCGAGTTGCAATCGAGGCAGGGGCTTTTTCTTAAACTCTTTTTACTTTCAAGAATTGTTACAAGTCAATATTAATGTGAAAAATATATTTTTATGATTTTTTAAGTCTTATAGATTGAACGAAGTTGTTTTGAATGAATGTAGTTGCTTGCCTGGTTAGGTTATTGATCGAGTGAAATTGTTTAGTTGGGTTTTGTGCTTGGTTTGAAATTGTTATGATAATGATTGGATTGTGGTTATTTCTAAATATTGAGACTGAATGTTTGCTGGAATGTTAGTTATGTTGATTTCTTTGCTTTGGACGTTGGATTGAAAATGATTTGATATTTGAAAATAGTTTAATTAACAAAAATGATTTGATATTTGAAAATGATTTTGATTAACGAAAATGATTTGATATTTGGGAACGGTTTGATTATTGAAAATGATTTGATATTTAGAAACGATTGAGAAGGGTTTGAGGGATGTTTGGATGCGACCTGAGAAGGGTAGTAAAGTCTGAATTTTAGAGCAGATGTTGTCAAAATTTTATGAGAAATTAAAAGTTTTATTTTGGTTAAATTGATTGAAAAATTATTTTATTTTGATTTTGATTTAACTAAAGAAAAGAGTATGATTTGGGTTGTTTTAGCGAACTATAAAGTGATTATTATAGAAAAATAGTTATGTTGTTTCAGTTAAAGATTTTGAATTGCAAACAGGATGATTTTTGAGTTCTTTGAAGGGGTTTTAAACTTAAAAGGTTTTGAAGTTAGTTTGGAGTTTCTGGTTTAGTAAAAATGAGGATTTCACTTACTTTTCAAAAAGATTGAATTTGGAAGTGGACTATTATGCTTGGTCCAATTATGCTCCTTACCATATCCTAGAGGTCTCACACCTGCCCCGTTATCGATGATCATTGGGATTCTACTGACACGATGCCAAACTTGCAAACTAGTCAATCTCATGGGTGCCTCTTCTTGTTCAGTTCCATTATTCCTAAATGAGTCTTTGTTGAGCCGAAAAGGATGATTAATATCGAGGAACCTTCGATGATAATCAAACCACGAATTCTTACCCTTATTCGTCAGGCAAAATGCCTTTGTATCTTCCATACAAATGGGACATCACATTCTGTCTTGAGTGGACCAACCTCATAACATCCCGTATGTAGGAAAGTTGTTAATGGTTTACATCAACACAGAATGCAGTTGGAAGTTTGTCTTGGTTGAAATATCATAAGTTTCTACAACATTAACGCACAACTCCATCAACTCATCAACCAAGGGTTGCAAAAAGACATCTATTTTAGCCTTTCGATTGGATACAAATTAAGAACATGTATGGGTCTTTCATGCACATTTCGGGAGATAGATTATCTGGAGTCACCACTACATGCCAACAAGAGTACGCGTTACCGAAATTAGAATTTGGTGCAAACCTGTCAGAGGACAAAGCTAATCTAACGTTCCTGGCTCGCTTGCAAATGTAGGGTGGACCCTATTGTAACACCCTAACTTTTAACACCTCATGATCGTACTAAAAATTTGAGCGCTACTTACCTCTATTCCTTTAATTATACACTATGTTTATTTAATATTAAGCCTTCATGAATATGAACAGAAACTTGTATTAAGAAAAAAAAGGAGACTGTGTTTTAAACCACTTAATCACAAAAGTATATATATTCACATAGCTTTATATACATAGACTTATTTCAAAGATCCTCAATACAAGTCCTACCCCTCTAAAAACCAAAAGAATAAACGATGAGGGGAAAATAAATTCTAACAACTCAACTTGTAAGCATAATATTCTATGCTCCTGTAGCTCCGCACGAAACCTTTGCACCTGTAGCTGAAAGGGGTGGAGATAGGGGGTAAGAATTGGAGAGTTCTTAGTAGGGTCGGGGTGTATAGTTAAGTTTGTTTCATTATATTCTCAGTCAATAACAACAGTCAACAAAGTATAATCCAACTCAGTAATTACAGAACATAGAATCGAATCACAAGCACACACAATCATAGAAAACACAACCACAAACAAATATGCACAAATAAGTATGATGCATGTCTAGTCCTATATAGGTCATCAGCTCATGTGTCGGTTTGTTGCCTGACTTTCGACACTGGCCCTAAGATAAGCGTTTCGTACCGCCGTCCTTATCTCAGCCAACGTCCCCTCCATGATCTTTACGCATCCCCGTCCTCATGGGGAACCTTCCTTTTGGTCTCCAGTGAGCATTATGCATCACCGTCCTCACTGAGCCGTCTCTATAGTATCAAGTGAGCGTTATGCATCGCTGTTTCCACTAGATACTTGGCACTAAGGCCCAAACAGCACTCAATTTCTTTTTAATCTTTGCTTTCTACTCTACTGTGGCAGAGATACCTTTAATTAATACCTTCTTTTCTATCTGCTCTACTGTAGTAGACGTTCTTTAGTTTCTTTTATTCTTTTAATTCTTTTGTTCTCTGTTCTATTTTGAATTATATTTCTACTTAACTCAGCAACCTTTGTCTGAGTTTGGCTTCCAATGCCATAACCTCTGTAAGCAATCTCTGTCTTACAGGTGCGACTCTCTTGAGCCGATGTATGCAGACATAACCTCTGTAAGCAACTTCTGTCTTATAGGTGCGACCATCCCCTAGATTGGCTGATGTATCTCTGGAAAACAAATCTCGGTGGACTCACCACCATATCTCTGCTTATCTTATTTTCTTTTCGTTCTTTCTTTCTTTCTTTCTTTTCTTTCTCATCATTCTACAATATAAATTATCTTCGCATTATTCCCTCGCCTTTCCCTAAATGTCTTATGGAAAAGAATTATAAAGTACTTTAATTAAGTCTGCATTTTCTAAAACTTTTAAGATCACTCGGTTTGCTCTTATCTTAATTATTATAATATTAATAATATTTTTACTAGATAATATTTTTTATAAAATAATAATAACAATGATATAAATAAGATATTTTAAATAGTAAATAATATATATATATATCTTAAAACTTAGTTTATAAAACCTTTTTTTATCTTTTATTAATTACTTTCTAAATCACGAACTTTTAATATTCTATTTTTAACCTTAATATTTTATAAAATTATATTTAAAACCCTCACTTATTTTTATATTTATAAAATTAATCCTGAACTTTTATATAATACCCATTTTTATTTCTGTACTTTATTTATTACCCAAAATACCCGAAAACGTATATAATTACAAATTGTACCTCGATTTTTATATATAAATACAATGTTACCCTTCAAAAATAAATTTTAAATACTAATCTTCCTCTTATACCCAAAACCGAAACCCTTAGTCCTTCTCTTTCAAAATATTACTTGTATTTTAATTCGTTTTTGAGTATTTTGGTTATCGATTTTTCTCAACTTTTAATTTAATCTTTTAACCACCAAATCTCATCAATTTCCTTAAAATACTACATCACAATAGTCCCAAAACCATTAAAACAACTACAACTAAGCTGTTCCTCATAGCCAAACCAACAAATCACAATCAACAGCAATAATTCAATATAAACTCATTCAAACTCAAACAATAATCAATCAAATCAACATTCACTTATCAAATTCACATTTAATTATTATAAAGTTACCAAACCCTACCTTCGTATGAAATCAAAATACTCGAGGCTCCGGAGAAGCTTTTCAACTGAGCTGCTGAAGAAAAAAATATCAGAAATTATCTGTGCCTCCTAGAATTCCAATTAGCCAAATTCAAGGAGAAGGAAAGCTATGTCACCGTTAACTTCTACCAAACAAAAGTGATACCAACACGTAGAAGAGGAAAATAAGAAAAATTTTATCGGATTAGATTTTTTTATTAGAATTACAGATCACAAAAAATCAAGAGCCGAAGATTTCTGGTCACGGTGGTTCTCATTTTCTCTCCCTCACGGCTCTCTCTTTCTTTTCCTTGTGATGTTCGGTGATCAAGAGAGGAAGAAGGGAGTTAGAGGATTTAGGATAGTGATAATGTGTTTGATGGAAATAAGAAATATGTGTCTTATTAAGCATGTATATATATACATGTATAAGCCACGTTTGGCTTCTTTCTTATTACTTCCTTAATGGCCTTCGGCCAAAGGAATAATAATAATAATAATAATAATAATAATAATAATAATAATAATAATAATAATAATAATAATAATAATAATAATAATAATAATAATAATAATAATAATAATAATAATAATTTTTTTGTTTTTTTTGAAATATTTTTTAAAAAATTATTTAAAAATTTTAACGAATTTTAAACTCAAAGTATTATAAAATTTAATTTAATTACTTTTAGAAAAATAATTTTTTTAAATAAAATAATAAATCATCAGTAACTTATTATTTAACTTTTCAAAAATTTGGAGTGTTAAATTCTACCCACTTTATAAAAATTTTGGCCCTCAAAAATTGCTATATTAAAACGAGTTCAAACTCAAACCAAAGAAAATAGGGTCCACGAAGAGAAGTACAAGCAATTAGATTTACAGGCTAACAGAGGTATGATGAGCGGATAATTTATACCCTTTTTGGTATTGTTTTTACATAGTTTTTAGTATGTTTTAGTTACTTTTTATTATATTTTTATTAGTTTTTATTCAAAAATCACATTTCTGGACTTTACTATGAGTTTGTGTATTTTTTTATGATTTCAGGTATTTTCTGGCTGAAATTGAGGGACCTGAGCAAAAATCTGATTCAGAGGTTGAAAAAGGACTGCAGATGCTGTTGGATTCTGACTCTCCTGCATTCAAAGTGGATTTTCTGGAGCTACAGAAGCCCAATTGGCGCGTTCTCAATTGCGTTGGAAAGTAGACATCCTGGGCTTTCCAAAAATATATAATAGTTTATACTTTGCTTGAGATTTGATGGCCCAAACTGGCGCTAAAAGCCAGCCTAAAACTTTCTGGCGTAATACGCCAAAACTCGCACCAAAATTGGAGTTAAACGCCCAAACTGGCACCCAAGCTGGCGTTTAACTCCAAGAACAGCCTATGCACGTGAAAGCTTCAATGCTCAGCCCAAGCACACACCAAGTGGGTACCGGAAGTGGATTTATGCACTATCTGCACTTAGTTACTTATTTTCTGTAAACCTAAGTTACTAGTTTAGTATAAATCACACTTTTTACTATTGTATTCGCATACTTTTGGAGCTTATGCCATATTTCACATTTGGAGGCTGGCCACACGGCCATGCCTAAACTATTTTCACTTATGTATTTTCTACGGTTGAGTTTCTACACCCCATAGATTAAGGTATAGAGCTCTTCTGTTCTTCATGAATTAATGCAATTACTACTGTTTTATATTCAATCACGCTTGATTCTATTCTAAGATACTCACTCGTACTTCAATCTGGAGAATGATATGATCCGTGACACTCATCATTATTCTCAATTCTATGAACACGTGCCTGACAACTACTTCCGTTCTATCTGAGCTCAACGTAGTCATTGGGCGACAGCTTGAGTGTGTTTCTCTTGGATATCTAATACACGGACCGAGTCCGTGAGATTAGTATCTTCGTGGTATAGGCTAGAATCATTGGCAGCATTCCTGGGATCCGGAAAGTCTAAACCTTGTCTGTGGTATTCCGAGTAGGATCTGGGAAGGAATGACTGTGACGAGCTTCAAACCTGCAAATGTTGGGCGCAGTGACAGTGTGCAAAAGGACAAGGGTCCTATTCTGATGCTAGCGGGAACCGACAGATGATTAGCCGTGCGGTAACTGTACTTGGTATTTTTCATTCGAGACGAGAAATCCGACAGTTGATTAGCCATGCAGAGATCGTACCTAGAATTTTTCATCCGAGAGGATCATACAGCTTGCCATGGAAGGGAACATGCATGGTTGGAAGAAGACACTAAGAAAGCAGAGGTTCAGAAGCAACAAAGCATCTCCAAACGCTTATCTGAAATTCCCACCAATGAATTACATAAGTACCTTTATCTTATTTTATGTTTTATTTATCTTTTAATTATCAAAACCTCATAACCAATTGAATCCGCCTGACTGAGATTTACAAGATGACCATAGCTTGCTTCAAGCCGACAATCTCCATGGGATCGACCCTTACTCACGTAAGGTATTACTTGGACGACCTAGTGCACTTGCTGGTTAGTTGTGCAGAGTTGTGAAAAGTGTGAATCACAATTTCGCCCACCAAGGTACATAGGGACAATAAGGTTTGGTCAGAAAATAATCAGATCATATTCTGGAAAACCCAAAGCAAGGAATTCCAATGAAGGTAATGAAGGAAGAGATGGGATGAGTTCGTGTAGCACGAATAAAGAGTATACGTCGAAACTGAGCTAACTTCGTAATCTCTAACGTTTCCAAATCCCGTAGTTCGCATTATCTATTACTTCTATTTCGTCCATGACAACCCATTAGTGTTCCCATATACATAAGTCATTAGTATTAAGTTGGCCAGACCTAATACCATGAGGAAGGCAACGGTCGACTAACAATATTAATCAATAGACAATCATGCATCTAAAACTCAAACTCTTGTCATTAAGACAAGTCCTATCGCATGACAGACACTCAGAGTATGCAGTAAAGCATAGTCATTCCATTCTCAAGGCTCTAACAGAGTAACAGGAACAAACTACTTTGATACCATAATGTAACACCCTAACTTTTAGCACCTCATGATCGTACTAAAAGTTTGAGCGCTACTTATCTCTATTCCTTTAATTATATAGTATGTTTATTTAATATTGAGCCTTCATGAATACGAACAGAAACTCTTATTAAGAAAACAAAAGGAGACTTTGTTTTAAACTACTTAATCACAAAAGTATATATATTCACATAGTTTTATATACATAGACTTATTTCAAAGATCCTCAATACAAGTCCCACCCCTCTAAAAACCAAAAGAATAAATGACGAAGGGAATATAAATTCTAACAACTCAACTTGTAAGCATAATCTTATATGCTCCTGTAGCTCCGCACTAAATCTTCGCACCTGTAGCTGAAAGGGGGTGGAGATAGGGGTAAGAACTGGAGAGTTCTTAGTAGGGTCGGGGTATATAGTTAAGTTCGTTTCATTATGTTCTCAGTCAATAACAATAGTCAACAAAGTATAATCCAACTCAATAATTACAGAACATAGAATCGAATCACAAGCACACACAATCATAGAAAACACAACCACAAACAAATATGCACAAACAAGTATGATGCATGTCTAGTCCTATACAGGCCATGAGCTCATGTGTCAGTTTGTTGCCCGATTCCCGACACTGGTCCTGAGATAAGCGTTTTGTACCGCTGTCCTTATCTCAGCCAACATCCCCTCCATGAGCGTTACGCATCGCCGTCCTCATGGGGAACCTTTCTTTCGGTCTCCAGTGAGCGTTACGCATCGCCGTCCTCACTGAGCCGTCTCTATAGTATCAAGTGAGCGTTACGCATCGCCGTCCCTACTAGATACTTGGCACTAAGACCCAAATAGCACTCAATTTCTTTTTAATCTTTGCACTTTACTCTACTGTGGCAGAGATACCTTTAATTAATACCTTCTTTTCTATCTGCTCTACTGTGGCAGACGTTCTTTGGTTTTTTTATTCTTTTAATTCTTTTGTTCTCTGTTCTTTATTGAATTATATTTTCACTTAACTCAGCAACCTTTGTCTGAGTTTGGCTTCCAGTGTCATAACCTCTGTAATGAACCTCTGTCTTACAGGTGTGACTCTCTTGAGTCAATGTATACAGACATAACCTCTGTAAGCAACCTCTGTCTTACAGGTGCGACCATTCCCTAGATTGGCTTATGTATCCCTAGATTGGAAAGCAAATCTCGGTTGACTCACCACCATATCTCTGCTTATCTTATTTTCTTTTCGTTCTTTCTTTCTTTCTTTCTTTTCTTTCTTATCATTCTACAATATAAATTGTCTTTGCATTATTCCCTAACATTTCCCTAAATGTCTTATGGAAAAGAATTATAAAGAACTTTAATTAAGTTTGCGTTCTTTAAAGCTTTTAAGATCACTTAGTTTGCTCTTCTCTGACTTATTATAATATTAATAATATCTTTACTAGATAATATTCTTAATAAAATAATAATAACAATGATATAAATAAGATATTTTAAATAGTAAATAAATAATATATATATCTTTTCCTTAAACTTAGTTTATAAAACCTTATTTTTTTAAACTTTTATTAATTACTTTCTAAATAACGAACTTTTAATATTCTATTTTTAACCTTAATATTTTATAAAATTATATTTGGAACCCTCACTTATTTTCATATTTATAAAATTAACCCTGAACTTTTATAAAATACCCATTTTTATCCCTGTACTTTATTTATTATCCAAAATACCCGAAAACTTATATAATTACAAATTGTACCTCGATTTTTATATACAAATAAAATGTTACTCTTCAAAAATAAAGTTTAAATACTAATCTTCCTTTTATACCCAAAATCGAAACCTTAGTCCTTCCCTTTCAAAATATTACTTGTATTTTAATTTGTTTTTGAGTCTTCCGGATACTGATTTTTCTCAGCTTTTAATTTAATCTTTCAACCACCAAATCTCATCAATTTCCTCATAATACTACATCACAACAGTCTCAAAACCATTAAAATAACCACAACTAAGCTGTTCCTCATAGCCAAACTAACAAATCACAAGCAACAACAATAATTCAATATAAACTCATTCAAACTCAAATAATAATAAATCAAATCAATATTTACTTATCAAATTCACATTTAATTATTATAAAGTTACCAAACCCTACCTCCGTATGAAATCAAAATACTCAAGGTTCTGGAGAAGCTTTTCGACCGAGCTGTTGAAGAAGAAAACGTCAGAAATCATATGTACCTCCTAGAATTCCAATTGGCCGAACTCAAGGGGAAGGAGAGCTACGTCACCGTCAACTTTTACCGAACAAAGGTGACACCAACACGTAGAGGAGGAAGATACAAACACTTTTATCGGATTTAATTTTTTTATTGAAGTTACGGATTGCAAGAAAATAAAAGACGAAAAGATTTCCGGTCATGGTGGTTCTCAATTTCTCTCCCTCACGGTTCTCTCTTTCTTTTCCTTGTGATGTTCGGTGATCAAGAGAGGAAGAAAGGAGTTAGAGGATTTAGGATAGTGATGATGTGTTTGATGGAAATAAGAAACATGTGTCTTATTAAGCATGTATATATATACATGTATAAGCAACGTTTGGCTTCTTTCTTACTACTTTCGTAATGGCCTTCGGCCAAAGGAATAATAATAATAATTCTTTTATTTTTTTTGAAATACCTCTTTGTAATAAAAATTATTTTAAAATTCTATGAATTTTAAACTCAAAGTATTATAAAATTTAATTTAATTACTTTTAAAAAAATAAATTTTTTAAAATAAAATAATAAATTATGACTAACTTATTATTTAATTTTTCAAAAACTCGTGGTATTATACCTATCAAAGAGCTTACAAGCATCTCCACGTGACGGGTGTGTCATAAAACCATCATCTATCTTGTTGTTACTATTCCAGGTCATGCAAGAGGCCAAACTCATCGATGCATACAACTGTTTTAACCTAGGGATTAAGGGCAAGTAGTGCATTCGTTTGTTTAAAATTCTCTTTAGCCACCTTTACCAATCCATTCTTTCTCGACATGAAATCTCAGTGCATCACAAAATCTACAAGTAGTTAGATCTACGTCCTCTTGTAATACAGCATACAAGTATTCAAACAGCAACCGATTTTCACTGAATTTAGACCTAATTTTGAAACTAACTTCTTTGCTTCGGCGAAGCCACTAGTCCAAACAGGTATTAAGTCATTGCAAAGGGTGATCCACTTATTAAAAGACTCTTGGGTGTGATTTGACTCAAATTTAATACTCATCATTCTAACACATGTATAAAATTTCGAATGAACAGGCCCCTCGTACAAGGGTTTTGCGGTAGATTCTAATAGATGATAAAAACTCTTTGCATCTAGGTTAGGCTCTTGTTCAACATCTTCCGTACCAGTAACACCTATTGCATCAAACACCATCTTGTTGTATCTCTCTTAGTTACCCTCCCAATTCATTTCTTCCGTGTTTGGTTCTCTAACCATCTGACCCTCGTCGATCGACCCCCAACCATATTGAAATTTGAGGCAGACTAGTTAATTCCCTACTCATCCACTTCTCCGTGTTCCGTATATATCCAATACCCATCCATGAACCCATTACAGTAAAGGTGAAGTGTTATATCCGAAGGTTTTAACCACTTAGTTAGCTGGCACTTATACTACGGACACTTAGATACCCTTTGAGACCTAAACGGTTCTATGTTGAAGACATACGAAACAAACGTGTCAACTCCTTCAAAGAATTCAAGTTTTAAACCCCTAGACCACTGTTATCCTTATCATACATGCACAAATGATGACTTAGAATTATCTTGCAACAAACACACTAGAATTCATCCAACAACACAACTTATTAAAATTTTTAGAAAATTCGGCAGGGTGTCTCCTATAATTAGAATCTGCAACCAAACTCGATTATCATTTTCTCACAAACCAAAGCTATTTTAATCAATTTAAATGAAAATTTTCGGTAGAAATTTCCCTTAGTTCAGAGACATCCACCAAATAAATTTAATAGTTTTCACAGAAAAATATAAGCAGGCATAAATTAGAACAAACATGAATTCAATAACACATCAAATGCTAACCGTTCTAGTGCGCAACCTCTTATAACTCCACAATTTTTCAGCAAACAAGGGTTTTGAGAAGGCGCCTTTACGCGACTTTCTCCCACTTCTGTCCTAAAATGCTATCCTAGGAAAAGTAAGTCCGGCATAAAACTTAAACAATTGATTATATTTAAAGATAAAAAACCTACCTGGAACATGGGTGCACAGAGTACAGAAGAAGCAAACTCCAATTAATCTCAAAGAAATAGCACCATTCTAATGAAAAAAACTTGCTAAATTCACAAGGTGAAAATTTAACAAAATAAATAAATCTTCCAACATCTCGTGTAAAAACCGCAACTAATCAACCGGTTAATTAAGTAATTAATATTGCCCAAATTAGATTCCGAAAAGTTAGAGTGAGAATTTGAGGATTTAAAGGTGATTTTTGGACTTAGTGGATCTTTTTGAGTCAGAAAATG
Source organism: Arachis ipaensis (assembly GCF_059453495.1). Lineage (NCBI taxonomy): Eukaryota > Viridiplantae > Streptophyta > Magnoliopsida > Fabales > Fabaceae > Arachis > Arachis ipaensis. The sequence goes on from NC_142441.1 coordinate 120,901,380, forward strand.
TGCTTTCTGCGAAAAACCGTAAAAAACTGTGAACCGACAGTTGAACCGGTTGAACCGGTTCAAGTCTGCCCGGTACCGCACGAGAAAAAGTGAAAACAGTCAAAAACCTTAGAAAAATATTAGAAATGAAAAACCGTACGTAATTTTAAAGGTTTGGCCCGAAGTTGAGTCAAACGGGCTAAAAACGCTAACGGTTAGACTGGGCCCAAGCCCAACATATAAAAGGTTCATTAATGAACCCATTTCCAGCACACACACACATAACACACAACTTCATGCTGAAATAGAAAGGGGAGAAGAGAACACTATTCACACATCTCTTCTCTTCGCGATATCTCGAGCTACGATGTTCTGATTTGCATGCTGTCAGTGGCTACGCGTTCCTTGTGAAGAGCTCTACAAAATCCATGTAAGAAACTGATAAGGAAAGCTTGAAATCCCTTCAGTTCTTCTCATCTAAATTTCGGGTTTCTAGGATTTTGGATTAAGTGAGTTTTTGTGATTTTGGATGTTTAGGTTTGCTCTAATCCTTGCTTAGCATTGGATCTTTGCTATCAAATCTGTTGAAAAAGGTAAGAGTCAATAAACCCTTGTGAAATTTCAAGTTTGATAAACCCTAGGTTGAATTATTGTGAATTATGTGTGGTATAGCTTGAAGTGGTAAGTAATTGAACTTGTTGGAGCTTCTTGGTGATTGTTGATGGCTTGGATTGTGTTGGAAAAGCTTAGCTTGTGCTCAACTTTGGTTTAAGGGCATATTAGAAATCGGCCAAGGTATGGTTTCGGTTTCCTCTATGTAGTATATAATATTCATAGACACTTAGGCTAGTGACCTATAGGATAGGTTTGGATTTATATAGTTGGTTGATGTTGTATTTTGAAATGATATTGATGTGTTGAGAATTTATGATATTGAGATATGATTCTTGATGACTTTGAATGATTGTATATTATTGGATATGGATTTAAATCATGAATGAGGTTGATTATGTGAATTGATGAAGATGAGGTAATGATTGGTGAATGTATTGGTGAAGGATTGATTTAGAGTCATATATTTGATGTTGATGATTGAGAATGGTGATTGGTAACCCTAGAAGGTAAATTGTGTTGTAAATGGAGATTTGGTATTGGTCTAGTTGGATGTGGCTTGAGGAATTGCTAAATTTGAGTGTATGTGAAATTTGGGTAAAAAGGGAATTTTGGTAAACTTTGTTTGATCATAACTTTTGCCTTGGTTTTCAAAATTTGATGAGATTTGTTTAAAATTAAAGATCTTTGAAAACCCTTTAAATTGATATAAACTTTGAAAATTTTGGAATTTTATAGAAGAAGTTATGATCATTCAAAGTTTGTGTTAAAAATCTGAAATTCTGCTAAGTTGCAGAATTTCATGATTTCTGATATGTGCGAGCGCACACCCTTGTGCGGACGCACACCCTACGAAAATTTTGATCTGTGCAGATGCACACACCTGTGCGCACGCACAGGCAGGGAAATGCATTCTGTTTGCAGCGCTAGCACAGCTTGTGCGCGCACATATCTAAGGATGAATTACAACCTGTGCGTCCGCACACGCACCTGTGCACACGCACACGTTGGGAAGGCCAGTCTGTTGGGGCGCTGGCACAGATTGTGCGAGTGAACAGATTCTGTAAGTTTTGCCACTTGTGCGTACGCACATATTTTAAAACTCTTCGGAGCACACGCACGCACACACCCCTGTGCGGCCACACACGCCCTGTTTCTCAAAATTTTATTTGTTTTCAACTATTCTACCTTTCCAACAAGGTTGTAAATTTTCCTAACATGATTTTGAGGCTTTTGGGCTTAGTTTTGAGTATTAAAACATGGGATATAATCTAAAGGCTTTAGTAGATGAATTTAAGGCAAATTAGAAAATAGAGGCCTAGGTTTCTGGCGTGCTGAGAATGGTTTGACGTTAGGTGAAGGATGATTGATATATGAGATGAGAAATTATGAATTGTTGATGTTCGGAAACTGAATTGCAGATTGACGGTGGTTGAGATGAGTCGAGGACTCTGAGTGAGATTGATGGATCCACTTTATACTGAAAATGTTTTCTGAAAACCACTGTACCATTGTTTTATATTGAGATTATGAGACGCTATGTGCCCGGCAGGGACGGTGGTTGGATCCCGCCTGTCGAGGTAGCGGCGGCTACATAATGGCGATGGTTCATCCTGCTTGCGTTGAGATGTGAGGTCTGTGGCAAGAGTATCCCGCTCGCATCCCTTCGGATCTATAGAGCGTGCAGGCACCGGTACTTGGACAGTGATCCGAGCACTATATCTCGGGGGTTCTCATATGAGAATTCCGAAGGGCGACGTCTCCATGGAGATGTGTCGGGTTGGCAGTTGAACCGACAATGTGATATCACAGCCAGTAGGACAGGCATTCATCATATGCATTTCCTATCTGTTTGCATGCTTTAACTATTTGAAATAGTTTGCCTATTTGTATAACATGCCTATTTGCCTATTTGCATTGTATATTACCTGTGTTTTCTACTGGAATTGAGGAGGTTCGGAAGGCGGTGGCGATGGGATCGCATGGAGGATCGGTTGGTGAAGGCTATGGGACAGCGGTGTTTAGTTAGAGTAGAAATCCCTAAGATAGATTACCCGGTTTAACTATGTTAAGGTTTATACATTATGCTTATTTGTTTTAGAATGCTTTAAGTTTGAATCTTGTGATGGATATGGAGCTTAGGATTGCCTTTGGCCTCCCGGGGTCTTATATCGTACATCACTGGGCACTGTTACCATACTGAGAACCTCCGGTTCTCATACCGTATTTCTGTTGTGTTTTTCAGATGCAGGTCGCAACCCACCTATGTGAGTTGCTTTGGATGGTGACAGAAGCGGAGGATCATGGATTCTTTTGGAGTTTTTTTTTTTTTGGTTTAATTTGTTTATACATCTCTCCTTTTGTATTTTATTTTTCCTAAAGGCTTACTTTTGAGAGAACAAAACTTGTATAAGCTATTTTCATTGTATGGTTCTGTATACTTGTATATGGCTAGCTGGCTTAAACTCCGCGAGCCGTGGCTAGTTTCTTATGATATTATATACTTATCTTTTATTATATATTATCTGTTTCTTGTGTCTTAAGCTAGTAGCTCTGTTAGTACGTGTTTTTCAAATCCAAAAATTTGAGCTATATCTTTTATCGAGCTTCTAGATTATATTATTCTTTCTATATATTATATGTATGAGCTTTAGAACTGTCGTAATCTCTGGTTAAGCTTTGCTTTACGACGCGAGGTAAAGTTTAGGCTAATTAGGGTGTTATATTTAGTGGTATCAGAGTGGTTCGTCCTCGTGAGCCTGAGGGATGGACCAATTATGCTTTATTGCATACTCTGTGTGTCTTTTTCTTTGATGCTATTAGGTTATTTGTTTGATATTGCATAGCATGCTTGTTTGTGAGTGCCCGTTTGGGATAATTGACGCACTAGGCTTTTGATATTGAGACTGATCACCTTGATATCGATTGTTTGGTGTAGACAGGAACCCTACATGGCCACTCGCGGGCGAGGTCGAACACGTACCCGAGAAAGTAGGAATGAGCAACCAGCTGACAATCATGCCAAATTCATGGCGGCAATGGCAAATCTCGCTAATACCATGGAAGCTAATGCTGCTGTGACTCTGCAAGCTGTGCAGAGGTTAGACCAACCGGTGGGGAATGGCAATGGGAATGGAGAAGGAAATGCCAATGATAATGCTGAGGGAAACGGCGATAACACGAGAGGAGTTTCGATGACCTTGGCGACGTTCCTCAAGGTTCATCCGCCAACTTTCCGAAGATCCACTAATCCTATTGAAGCGGATCACTGGTTTCAGGCTATGGAGCGTGCTTTACAGGTGCAGCGTGTTCCTCTCAATCAATATGTCGAGTTTGCCGCTTATCAGCTAGCGGGAGAGGCCCAGCGCTGGTGGCAAGCAGAGTGTCGCTTGCTACAACTTCAGAACGCCGACATTCCATGGGAGGTGTTCCAAACGGCCTTCTACAAGAAATACTTCCCTGAGTCTGCAAGGGAAGTAAAGGAGATGGAACTAATGCACCTGAAGCAAGGTTCCCTGTCTATGGCAGATTACACTAGCAAGTTTGAGGAACTCTGTAGGTTTTCTAGGGTATGTCAAGGTGCCCTGGAAACTTACAAGAGCTGGAAGTGCATTAAGTACCAGAGGGGTTTAAAGGATAGTATTATGACTGATGTGGCTCCTATGGAGATCCGTGTCTTCTCTGACTTGGTGAACAAGGCTAGAGTAGTGGAAGAATACGCCAAGACCGTGGCGGCATCCAAGGACACTCATGGAGGGAGCTCTAGTCGGGGGCATGGCAAGTATTTTCAACCTAGAGGTCAAAGCTTCAAGAGAGGAGGATATGCGCCTCAAGGTCAAGGAGGCTTTAGAAAAAACACCCATGATCAAATTCAGCATGGCAAAGGGAGAGGAAATCAGAGTAAGAGTTCTTCGGATTTAGTTTGTGGTCGTTGTGAACGTTTTCATCCATATGACTCTTGCAAGATTGGTATAGGTGGGTGCTTCAACTGTGGCTTTCCTGGTCATTTTGCGAGGGATTGCACACGTGGGAAGAACCAGAGTGCGGGTCAAGGTCAGCACCAGGGGCGAGTCTTTGCTGTGAATGCCAAGGATGCTTCCAAGGCGGATCTGTTGATAAGAGGTATATGTCTAATTGGTGATAAGTCCTTAGTTGCATTATATGATACTAGAGCTTCGCATTCGTTTATTTCATTTGCTAAAGTTGAGGAATTAGGCTTGAAAGTGTCTGAGTTACCATTTGATCTGCATGTACATACTCCGCATCAGACAGTTATGACTAGGTCAGGTTGTAGACAAGTAGGTTTCAAGCTCGAGGATAGAGACTTTGTGCATGATTTGATCTGTTTACCAATGGTGGGGCTAGAGATCATTTTAGGGTTTGATTGGTTGTTAAAGAATCGGGTTTTGTTGGATTTCTTTGAACGGACAATTCGGTTTATGCCGGAAAGAGAAAATGGAGCAGTGGTAGCTACGAGGTATTACCTGAACTCTGTAATGGTGCATTGTAGTGGGGAGGAGTGTCAGGGCTATATTCTGTTGGCTGCTAATATGTTGGGTGATGCCCAGAACTTGGATCAGATACCGGTGGTTAGAGATTTTCCTGAGGTATTCCCAGAAGATATCCCTGAGTTCCCATCTCAAAGGAAAATTGAATTTGCGATTGAATTGGTGCCGGGAGCCGGACCAGTGTCGATTGCGCCGTATAGAATGGCTCCGATAGAGTTGGAAAAGTTAAAGACTCAGTTGGAAGAGCTTTTGAACAAGAGGTTCATTCAACCGAGTGTATCATCGTGGGGAGCGCCAGTTTTATTGGTGAAGAAGAAAGATGGAGGAATGCAATTGTGTGTGGATTATAGACAGTTGAACAAAGTGACGGTGAAGAACAAGTACCCGCTGCCAAGGATAGATGACTTGATGGATCAATTGCAAGGAGCTGGAGTGATTTTCAAGATCGATTTGAGATCCGATTACCATCAGATAAGGAAGAAAAAGGATGATATTCCTAAGACAACGTTTAGAACATGCTATGGACACTAAGAGTTTGCAGTAATATCCTTCGGGTTAACGAATGCACCTACTGTTTTCATGGATTACATGAACAGAGAAGAGAGAGTGAGTTCGCAGAAGTTAGGGGGAGGGGTTCATATTTGAATTTTACCCCAATTTCACCATTGGATTTAGCAGCAAAAATTTTCGATAGTAAATTGCCTAAACGCAGCGTTTCACTAAACCGATATACCGGTAGCCGAATCCAACGGTAATGGTCACCGCTAAATCCGACGGTATTCAGCGTATTTCTTGTAGTGTGGATTTATAGGCAGAATGATAAATTTCGCACCTATTTTTTCCGTTCACTCTCCAATTATTACTAATGAATTTACCTTCATAAACAGAAATTTGTCGGTAATGATTTGACCGTAAAACCGTCGATAAATCCGCCGGTAAAACTGACATTAATGTGCGACGCTAAATACGACAGTAAATCTGATAGTATTCAGCATTTTTCTTGTAGTTATACTTTCAGACACTACAAGAAAAATGCTAACTACCGTCGGATTTAGCATTGTAGAGTAGCATCAGATTTACCGTCAAATTTACCGGCAGTAACCACGTCAAATCTGTAAGGTTAAGTAATTAACAGTGGATTCTATTTTATAACGATAAATTTGCCGGTAATATTTGGAGGAAAAATAAATTAGATTGGTGCGTCCTTTACCGTCGGGTTTATCATCGGAAAAATTCGACGGTAACTCAATTTAGTGAAATGATGCATTTTGGTGACACGCAATGGTTTACCGTTGGAATTTTTTGACGGTAAATCTGACGGTAAAAAGGGTGTAAATTCAAATTACGAACATCTTCCCCCTCATTTGAACCCTTACCACCGTCACTACCATCCCCCCTTTTTCTTTCACATTCCAGCTGCCATCACCATCATCTGCTGCCGCCGCCGAGACCACCGCCGTTGCCACCCCCTCTCCGTTGCCGTCAAACCTTTACGCTGATGCCTCCTTCTTCCCCTCCCTCTCTCTCTCTCTCTCCCCTTCGCCGTCACCACCATATGCTGTCACCATCATTTGCCGCCACTGAAACTTTGGCGATCAAGGCTGCAACATCCACCTCTTACCTTATTTCTTGCTTTATTATTCATTACAGGTTCTTGAGAAACTCTTTTTTAGTTATTTTAATTAAGTTTAATTTAGTTTTGGTTTGAGTAGAATTTTAATTTTAATTTTGAATTAATTTTAAATCTAGTGGATTTAGTTTTCCAATTTTAGTTGATTTAGGTTAGATTCAATACATTAGGTTTTAAATTGTTGAAGTGTTTGGACTTATTTGTTATTTTCTACGTTGATGACTATTTTGCTAAAAAATTGTTGCTAATATTGTTTGCTAATTATTTACTTTTAGTTTAATTTAGTTTATAATTGATTATAATTTCAATTTTAATTTTGAATCAGTTTCAAAGTTAGTTTAGTTTAGTTTTTCTAATTTTAGTGGATTTAGCTTGATTAAGTTAGGTTAGATTCAATACATTAGGTTTTGGATTGTTGAAGTATTTGGAATTGTCTAATTGTGTTAATTGCTGCATTGATGACTGTTTTGCTGAAAATGTTTGATAATTGTTTAATTTTAGTTTAATTTAGTTTAGGTTTGATTAGAATTCCAATTTTAATTTTGAATCAGTTTCAAAGTTAGTTCATTTAGTTTTCTAATCTTAGTGGATTTATGTTGATTAAGTTTGGTTAGATTCAATATATTAGGTTTTGAATTGTTGAAGTGTTTGGAATTGTCTAATTGTGTTAATTGTTGCGTTAATGACTGCTTTGTTGGGAAATTGTTGCTGAGATTATTTGATAATTGTTTATTTGTAGACATGTTGACAGTTAGAGGTGCTGCAAATCAGGCTACTGGTTGTAGTTGTAGCCGTGGTTGGGGTAGAGGGAGGTTTTTTCTGGTACCTCGGGACTTGTGGATCCTCTCCCTCTACTCTAACCACCCTGGTGACCCCACATGTTGTTGGTTTAATGGACCAACCATTTATCATGGTCTCTAACCCCAACTAGTGCCTTTGTCTACGACGATGACGACGCCGCTTCCAGCGACGGATGTCGTGCCCCGGGGTCCAACCACGGAAGTGAGGCAGCAGCTGATGCCCCTCCACCCCTCCACCACTTATGTTGATTTGGTTGCCTGGTTAGTGTTTTTTGTTTCGATGATTATGGTTGTTGCTGAAAGTTTCCGAAATTGATTCCTGTTTAGTGGATTTAGGTTGATTTGGTTGGCTGGTTTGTGTTTTTAAGTTTCAATGATTATGATTAACTTTATTGCTGAAAGTTCTTGAAAATTGATTCCTATTTAGTGGATTTAGGTTGAAATAGTTGCCTGGTTATTGTTTTAAGTTTCAATGATTATGATTAACTTTATTGCTGAAAGTTCTTGAAAATTGATTCCAGTTTAGTGGATTTAGGTTGATTTGGTTGCCTGGTTATTGTTTTAAGTTTCAATGATTATGATTCTTGTTTAGTGAATTTAAGTTGATTCTTGTTTGTGGGTTGTTAGGTTTGCGGCAAATAGCAACGCGTGTACTTAGGAGATGACCAATGTCATCAAGCTGATGTACGACCATCTCTGGCCTAGTTACACGAAGATCCCCACTGAGACCAGGGAGCGGTGGTTTCAGTGGTAATTATTTTTTTTTAGTTTCAAACCTTTTTAGCTAGTTTATATCTTCTATCTTACTTAACTAATTTTAAGTTTCTTTATTACAGTTGCACTTTAGGTGGGATGCTGAGCACAACCTTACCATCAGGAAGATATTCGACCCTAGAATGGATTGGCGGCTCTAGCAGATGCTGGATGATGTTCCTCAAGGGCGGGACTGCCGGACGTGCTGGATCCGACTGGACATAAAGAATGCTCTATTTGTTCATTCGGAGATCGATGAGGGGTTCTAGCATCGGCGTCTCACCAACAGAGCTAACAGGGCCTCGACCAGGTCGTTTAAGTATACTAGCAACTTAGCGACCTTCATGAAAACTAAGGGCAGGTTGGTATGTAAAGTAACTTTGAATGCATCATGTGTAGTCAAAGTCGTTGGATCGTGCGATGACATTGGCGGAGACGTTCAAGTGCACCCACACGCTAAAGGAGAACAAAGAGACATTTGCTGATCAGCAGTGTCAGGACCACTATGTGAGTAAACATACATCTGATTATCTTCTGCTATAAAATTATTAGAGATTCACTGTATATCTATCGTACTAATCACAATAACTTGTGTTAATTACACAGGAGTCCTACACATAGAGACTAGAGGTCGTGACTTAGTAGTCTCAACAAGGTGGAGAGGACGCCACCGATGGCTCTGCAGCTTCAGTCGTCGATCCCAATGCGGTTTGGCACGAGACTGCCTCAGCGCCGTACAAGAACCACGTATATTGGATGGGGTCGTTTTTTGCTAGTAGCCTCTGCACTTCCACGTTAAGGCCGTCGTCAGGCTCAGCCACCAGTCGAGCCCGAGGAAGGCGTGGATTTGAGGCTGCAGGTACAGGAGCTCTAACGCAGCCTTCAGCAGTAGGCTTAGGAGCTTAACGATTATCGGGAGAGGTATCAGGAGATCTTCATGCGCGTGACGTGTACGGATGAACTCAGGCTGGAGTGGGGGGAGTCGTTGGAGCGGATGGCAGCGTATGGAGGCTCAGATGGAGGTGTACCAAGACCAGATACACGTCGCTGGCATCGACCTTGCTGGTGGCATATGAACATGACCACCTTCTACGCCGCCGACTCAGGGCCACGGGATTGACTACAACAACGACTACTTGGATATGTAGTTATTAGTTTTTCGTTTTATTGTTTCATTGTATTCATTTGATGTACTTGACTTTTAATTTATTTGAATATTTTATTATTTATTTTAATAAAAATTTTTCATTATTTATGAATCAACCACTAATTGTGTGAAAAAAATTTAAATTTAATATTAAAATTGACCATTTATTTCAAATTTAAAAAGAAATTGACATTATCGTCAGAATTACTGTAGGAATAATCCGATAGTAATAGTGTGCGAAACAACATTTTTTGGTGCCAACAATATCATCGAAAAATCTGCTGGTAACTAATTGGTTTTCTGAGCTGATAATTCGTCGCAAAATCCAACGATAATTACCGTTGGACGAAAAAATTTCGACGGTAAACATTTATTGATGAGGTTTATACCATCTGATTGTTTATGTTGGTAATTGAATTATCGTCGGATTTTATTCATTTTTTCAACGGTTAATCCGACGATACTCAGTGTTTTTCTTGTAGTGAGAGTGTGCGGTTTGTACCTGACGTATCATAACAGGGAAAAAAAGGGGTGAGAATATAAATTGCAATTGGCATACTATATGATACTTCCATACTTACCTCTCATATTTTTTTGGTTAAATTACACAGTGAGTGTTGGGATTGGGGTGTTATTTTGGAAAGTGAAAAAAGTGAGAGTGAGAGAACTGGGAAGGGGCGGGGTGGGTTCAAATAGAATAAAGAGTTTTTGATCATTTTCAAATAGTTAAATTACATGGTTGGTCCTCATACTTTTACTAAAATTACAAATTGGTTCTTATTGTCAAACATGTGCAGCTCACATGTTTAAAATAAAAAATATTCTGAGAATATTCTGTTAAATCAAACACTTTTTGAACGGCAGAGACTAAATTATAAATTTTAATCTTTTTAGGGACCCAATTATAAATTTTTAAAGTATAGAGACTAATTTGTAATTTTACTGAAATTTTATGGATGTAATTTAACCTTTTTTTTTTTTTTTGAAATTTTAAAAATTGTAACATGTGATATGTTAAAAGAAAATAAAGAGAAATAATACTTATATAATAAAATATGCGAAAGTAAACTTTAAACGTAAAATCATATATATTTCTTTCTTTTAACAAAGAATAGTTTTTTTTTTTTCAATAATTTTAATGGTAGTATTGAGTTCAAATCAGAGTGTATAAATTTGATGGGAGTTTTTTGTTTTACTAATCCAAAAGCTTATCAATCATCTTTATTTGCAAAAGAATCGTTTCAATTATCTTATCTTTGAGATTACTTTTGTTTGTCGATGGATTATTTTCTCGATTCTTTAACACATGTAAAATACATAAAACATAATCATGAGAAAAGTCATTAAACACACCTTTTATATATATTAGAGATAAATTGCTTAGAAATAAAGTCTAAATAACATATATGAGACTTAAAGAGCCTTTTTCCCCTAGCTAGACTAATATGATATGATCAAAATCCATGATATTCAACTCTAACTGACATTGCATAATCAAGAGAGCGATTGGTATCCACTATACAGTTCATTGTTGTTCACATACATTGTAGGGATCGATGTTGTGTATATCTAGTAATGATGCCAAAACATCTCAACAATGCAATGATATTTGGTTATCTTTAGTCAAAATTTGGATCATTATTGATCCACAATTGGATGTCGATTCACAATTGTAATACGAACCCATCATGATTTTCAATTTTTCATAGTGGAATCCAACATATCACTTAGCTTCAATGTCCTACAATGCAAGTAGCATTTTGTTTTCTTCGCTTAATAGAAAGCAGTATATTTATAATTTCATATATAGCGTCTGTAATTAGATTACGGATCCCATACACTTTTTAGATTATGGATTGGCAAGCACTAACTTATTCATATAAGAGAAATCTAATTAACATTTAATGTTTATTTTTTTTATTAATTATTTAAGCCAATATCATTTTTTATATCGAACATGCGTAGAATATTACTATTTGGAATATTCTATATCTATCTCATGCATGAAATGAGATCAGCGTCCATAAGGCCAAAGATATGGCTTTAAGCTTAACGAGCATTTATAGAAATATTTACAAATTGTCTACTAAACAAATTCTCATAGTGATAAGTAAATATAAAGTGATTATGTTCTTATTAAAATATATTCTAAATTTTTACTACGTATTCTATTTTTTTTTAACTTTTACTTAAAAAGCATCTTTTATATATATATATATATATATATATATATTAGCAAGTTAATTTGACATAAATGAGATAATTTTCACAAACACTTAGTTTGTGTACTTTCACTTAGACAAGAGCATTATTGTGGGTTTATGGTCGAATAATTAGTTCTTGAAAGGTAGGTTATTTTTTAAATTTGTCTCTAAAAAATTTTATCAATCAAATTAATTCTTCAAATATTATAAATTAATTATTTTTATTTTTTTGTCACTTAATTAGTAGTTTCTGTCAACGATCGATGATATAAAATGTTAACTGATAGCATACATGACATCTATCATATCTATTATCTAATTAGACGTTGAACAAATATATTTATAAAAATTTATCAATTTAATTAGTATATTTTTCTAATTATATAAACTATAACCCTAATATAACCTAACGATACTAAATTGATAAATTTTTATAAATATATTTATTCAATGTCTAATTAGATATGTTAGATATCATGTATGATGTGAGTTAACATTCTATATTATTAATTATTGACAAAAACTATTAATTGAGTGACTAAAAAATGAAAATAATTAATTTATAATTTTTAAAAGATCAATTTTATTAATAAAATCTTTTAAAGACGAATTTAAAAAATGAATTTTTTTATGGACTAATTTAACTATTAATCAGTATTATTGAATATTGCAAAACGAATGGATTATTTTATATGTATTCTCTCAATTATATATAACGCCTCTTTAATTTATTATTGTTATTTATTTTTTTTCATTTTGGACATGTATCTATTTTTAGTTCTTTTAGAACTTACGGTACTTTTTATTTGGAATTATACCAACCTCTATAATGGCTGTCTATATCAAGTGACATGATGACTACTTCTACATGAGCCATTCAGCCGATTTCTTTCGTTATAAATGTTACAAGCAAACATACATATGCATGTATGCATATTAGTCTATGTATCTTGTATAGGAGGTATTTCACATATATCCTTCAATTCTATTTAGTATTTCAGTATTTTTAGTAATTAATTTTAACTATATATATTTTATAATTAAAATTAATAGTTAAAATTAATTTTAAAAATATTGAAACATTCGACACCATGATTAATGGGAAAATCATCCTCTTGTACATAATACTTCCATTCAAAGCAATAACACAATAAAAGAAATTAAATGGTATTGTTTAACAGATTTTTCAGAGATCAAAGCAAACTGAGTTTATTTGTGAATTTATTTGGGTTGATTTAGTATTTAATTTGTGGGAACAAAATCTACTTTTTTTTTTTTGCAAATACTAATTTATCATACCTCAAAGTCTTTTATTTTTTCATGACTAAAAAGTAAAAATTTTTTATATATATATATTTTTAAAAATAAGATAAACTAAAAAACCAAAGTAAAATCAAATGGCGAATTAAATACTTCAAATGCAAATAAAATTTAACCAAATGTAAATTTTGTTACAAAAGTAAATAAAAGAAATTATAGACAAATTTAAAATATAAAAATGTTCAAAGTTAAATTTACGAAAAAGATAAACGGTATGAAAATAAAGTGCAAAATTTGTAAAAGAAAATGAAAAGTATGGAAGGAAACTTGCAGAAACTAACTCAAGACTAAGAATCTCAGAAAGTCGTAGGGATATGAGATGTGAGAGTGTTTTTTAGAAGAATTTTCAACCACCAAATTTTTGTTTGCTATCCTATTTATAAACATCTTTCACCAATTTTCAAATGACACTTGTTAATCTGATGATGACTCAATGAAATAACCGTTCCCGCCAAGTATAACTTGATAACTGCTCCCTTGGCCACATTTACCACTCTGCAGAAACTGCTCTACCATCAAATTGACTTTAACCTAAGCCGAATTTGTCTTGCCAACTCTATCAATCGAACCCTTTCTCGATTTCGACAAATATCACTAATCTAGAACTTGACTTATCAATTACAAATATTTTTATCAAGTAACAAATTGGCCCCTTAAATTGACAATTCACCTCTTATGCCAAATAGTGAATATGTCGATTCAATCCTTTCAACTTCCAAATAACTTAGAACTGACATTCAAAAACCTATAACTGACATCTTCTTGATGGTAACCGTCCCTATTGTCACATCCATTAAATACGCGTCCCATCACGTATGTCTTCCCATTACTCGCGCTTCCTCTTCATTCAAAAAAAAAAATGCTTCATCTCTCCCATTCTTATAAATACCTAATCCTCAAGCAATCCCAACTTTACATTTTTTAGAGAGAGAAAATATTTTTTAACTCACATTACTCACTCTTACATATAAGAGATCCTTACCTTCATCATCTTTAACTTACTACTCTGAAGTGAAACTCATCATTTCTATATTCTATGAGATCTCCATTTTTTTTCAGGTAATAATTTACAAAACCTATTTTCATTCTCGTTCTTACTACCTATTCAGTATTTGTTCTTTAATCTAAACTCCAGATTTAAAATCAAGAACATATTCTAGGATTTTTGTTGTTATTTATTTTTTTTAATTTTGTTATTTTCTTAAACTCCATTAACACCCCCCTAAACTTTCCTTCAATTTCTTCTATTTTCAAGCCATAGCTTCTGAAGAAATACAAATCATCAAAGAAGGAGAAAGAATCGATTGAAGAAACTTCCAACACCAACCTTAAAGTGATATCGAGAGACTTGGATACTATCGTTGAGAATCCAATCGATACCACCAATGTGGACAAAATCCTTTTTCCTTTTGTTGTCGATAACCAATTGCACTATTTTCTAAGTCCCTTACTTCCTCCTTCCCGTATCGATGAAGTACTTCCCTTCTTTCCTAGCTTACCCAATCAAGAATTATTGATCAAGGATGACATATGCATGGCCCCATTCGATGATTTGACCCGAGGTTTTCGAAACAACCCAAAAGTTTTATTGATGAACATTAATTTCCTAACTTGGTTTAAAAGGCTAGAACCAGTTAAAAAGGATTTTTTGGCTATTAAAGGTACATATGACTTGCTTCAACTATCTCAATACCAACCTACAACTCATCATTGGATGATGAGGACTACCATTTACTTTTGGAGTCGAACCACCAACAATCTACAACCCCCATGTGGAATGGTAGGTCCTACACTATTCAATGTTGCTGATATCACTGGTCTTTCTCCTTCTGGGACCAATATCACTCCCGATCTGAAGCCATCAAAAAACTATAAAATCAATTGAAAAAGCTCAACCTATGAGAAATTCATAAAAAAACAATATGGGGCAAGGTAGTGATCCCATCACTGAAGAAGAACATATAACGTTCTTATGCTTTTGGTTAAATGCAGTAATTTTCTACTTTTACAGCGTAACTATGCAAAAGCTCTACTAATCTTTGGCCACCCATGAAGGTGCATTGAATTATTGCTTATTGAAGCTTCTTTTAGGCAACTTATAGGATGAACTGGGCTAGATGGTCGAAAGTCTCCGTAATTGAATGCCTCTAAGTGCAAGAGGCCCTCTTTAGCTCTTCCAATTATGGTTAAATGCTGTCTTTGAGAAATTCATGGGCATCGATCAAACACCACTTGCGACCAAACAACGTGTCGAAGGTATTAGGTTTTCAGCCTTAAAACCTGAATTTCCTTGTCCCAAAATAAGAGACTTGTTTGGACAATCTTAACAAAGCTTATAATGCAAAATCTTTCCAAAACGAAGACCTCAAACTCGTCCCTTTTGTAGAATGTAAATGTGGCCCAACTTGGTTTTGAGATCCCAGAATTTCAAAATCTGACAATGAAAAATTGTAACATCATGTGGACAATACTTGGGGTAATTTCACAGCTATTCAAGTTTTCACCATTGGATTTTTCATATACAAAAAAGATCAATATCGAGTAACCCTCCATGCCCTATATTTGGTTGCTTGATAAATGGGTTTCTCTCAAGCTTTGCCATCCCTATTTGGCTCGGAGTTATCAAGCCAACTTGAAAAATAAGTTTATAATTCTAAATCACAAATGTCTTAACTATTAGGCCGCAACAAAAGTCGACGAGTTGATTACGATCCAATCGACTTCATTCCCAACTTTGATGTGACCAAATATTTCCTCATCTGGTGGCAAAAATATTTTCGCAATACAACCGCAACCTTGAACAAATTTTTCTAGGTATGGTAAAAGTTTTTCTCATTATGGTCGAAAAAAAGCTGCTATTAAGGTCGTTTCAAAGCACAAAGAAAAAACTTCAAAGGCCTCGAAAAAGAAAGTTAAAGTGTCAAAAGCTTCATCCACTGCTTCAAGTCTAGCAGAGATAACCTTATAACAAAATTTGTTCCTCAAGATTTCATATATGTCAACAAATAACTAATTTCGTTTTTCATCATTTTAGTATTAATAATTTCTTTTTAAGACCAAACAAAAGTAAACATCTACCTAAGAACCAAGAAAATCCACCAATTCCCCTTCTAAAGACTCCAGTACCAAGTTTTCTCAATCAAGTGCTGACATAGTGGCTAACAACCAGTATTTCTTTGCTCACCAAAGGCAACACCAACCATCACAAAGGAAAGGAGTAATGGAGTTGGAAGGAGTGGACTCAATCCTAGCTCAAAACAAAATGATGCAACAGCAAATTCAACAACAATTTGAGCAAATGGCCAAGAGGATTGATAGCCTCCAAGTTGCAGTAGTAAACATAAGCCAACCATCACCCACGTGGGGGACAAATAAAGAAACTCAAGAGGATCAGCAACAAGAACAAGTCCAGTATATGCACAATCAAAATTCTGGATTAAATGAAGTTTATGGTGACACTTACAACCCCTACTGGAAGAACCACCCCAACCTCAGATGGAGAGACAACCACACTCAGACTCAACAGCCATGGCAAAAGAATTCAAACCAAAACAGTTGGAAAAACACAAACCACAACAACCAGCAGAATAACAACCAAAATACATACAGAAAACCCCAAAACACTTACCCCAACTCTAACCATTATCCATCCAATAACCAAGCCAACAACCAAAACACTCACCATCAACCCTCAACACCTCACAACCAACCAATCTCACAAGACTCTCAGAGGATCACTAACTTGGAGCTCTTAATGGAGAAAATAATGAAGCACCAAGAGATGACAACAAAGAACCAGGAAGCTTCCATGAAGAATATGGAGAGGCAGATTGGACAGCTTTCCAAGCAAATTGCTATTGAGAGACCTTTAAGCTCACTTCCAAGTGACACCATTCCAAATCCAAAAGAAGAGTGCAAAGCTATATAGCTAAGGAGTGGAAAGATCTTGGTGAAAGATGAAGGAGCAACCAAGAAGCCAAAGAAAAATGACAAGAAGCAAGCTGAGAAAGAGGAAGCCAGCAACAAAGAAGTGACAACAAGCAAGCAAACTTCAGAGAAGCCTAATACAATAGAAGAACCAACCAAGGAACAAAGGCAGGTAGTGAGCTTCACACCTCCATTTCCATATCCCCAAAGGTTCAACAAGGAGACTAAGGATCAACACTTCCCCAAATTCCTTGAAGTCTTCAAGAAATTGGAGATCAACATTCCCTTGGCTGAGGCATTAGAACAAATGCCCCTATATGCAAAGTTCTTAAAGGAGCTCATCAACAAGAAGAGAAGCTGGCAAGAGAAGGAGACTATTATGCTCACTGAAGAATGTAGTGCTGTGATCCAAAGGGGTATCCCACCAAAGCTCAAAGATCTGAGGAGTTTTGTGGTTTCATGCACCATAGGCAAGACGACATTGGAAAACGCTCTATGCGATTTAGGTGCCAGCATCAACTTGATGCCCCTCTCAATGGTGAGAAAGCTTGCTATAGAAGAAATCAAACCTACTAGAATGTTACTAGTGATGGCTGATAGATCAATCAAGACGCCCAATGGAATTATAGAAAACTTACTGGTGAAGGTTGGAGAATTTATCTTCCCTGTAGACTTTGTGGTCCTGGACACAGAAGGAGAGGGAAACAACTCAATCATCTTAGAAAGACCATTTCTAGCTACAGCAAGAACCACTATCGATGTAGAGAAGGGAGAAATTACCTTCAGGGTGCATAATGAACAAATGGTCATCAACGTTTTCAAATCAATGCAACATCCCTCTAAGCAAGAGAATTACATGAAGGTGGATGTGATAGAAAGCTTGGTAGAAGAAATGTTTGAGAACAACTATCAAGAACACCAGGAGGAGCAAGAAGAGGAAGTGGTAGAAATATCCATTGAAGACAAGGAAGAGGATAAGCCAAAACAGGAGTTGAAGCCTCTCCCTCCTCACCTCAAATATGTATTTCTTGGGGAAGCAAAAGCCTTACCAGTAATCATAAACTCCTCTTTGAACATGGAAGAGGAAACAAAGTTGATTGAAGTATTAAAGGCTCACAAAACAGCCTTGGGTTGGACAATTGAAGATATCAAAGGCATCAGCCCTGCCATCTGTCGTATGCATAAAATTTTATTGGAGGAAGAGTCAAAACCTGTGGTTCAACCTCAGAGAAGACTCAACCCAACCATGAAAGAGGTGGTTCAAAAAGAAGTGATGAAGCTATGGAATTTTGGGATATTCTTTCCAATCTTTGACAGCTCATGGGTGAGTCCGGTTCAAGTTGTACCAAAAAAGGGAGGAATGACAGTCATTACCAATGAGAAGAATGAGTTGATCCCCACTAGGACAGTGACTGGGTGGAGAATGTGCATAGATTACAGGAGACTGAATGATGCTACAAGAAAAGATCACTTCCCTCTGCCCTTCATTGATCAAATGTTGGAAAGATTGGCCAGCCATGCTTACTACTGCTTCCTAGATGGATACTCTAGGTACAATCAAATAGTGGTGGATCCCAAGGATCAAGAGAAGACTTCATTCACATGCTCATTTGGAGTTTTCGCCTACAGGAGGATGCCCTTTGGGCTATGCAATGCCCCAACCACCTTTCAAAGGTGTATGCTATCCATTTTTTCTGATATGGTGGAAAAAATTTTAGAAGTCTTCATGGATGATTTTTCTATCTTTGGCAATTCATTTAACACTTGCTTGCATCATTTAACTCTTATTTTGAAAAGATGCCAAGAAACTAATCGGTATTAAATTAGGAGAAATGCCATTTCATGGTTCCGGAAGGAATAGTTCTTGGGCATATAGTGTCATGCAAAGGTATAGAAGTTGATAAAGCTAAAATAGAAATTATTGAAAAACTCTCTATACCTGTTAATGTGAAAGCAGTAAGGAGTTTTCTTGGGCATGCTGGCTTTTACAGGAGGTTCATCAAATACTTTTCAAAAATAGCAAAACCATTGAGTAATTTACTAATGATTGATACCCCCTTCATCTTTGATGACAACTGTAAACATGCCTTTGAAACTCTAAAAAGAAAACTCATTACAGCACTAATTATCACACCCCCTGATTGGAACTTACCTTTTGAACTTATGTGTGATGCAAGTAATCTTGCTATTGGTGCTGTGCTGGGGAAAAAGAAAGACAAGTTGCACCATGTCATATATTATGCCAGCAAGGTGTTAAATGAAACATAGAAAAATTATACCACCACTGAGAAAGAACTTTTGGCAATTGTATATGCATTTGACAAGTTTAGGCAATACTTGATTGGTTCAAAGATTGTAGTGTACACTGACCATGCTGCTCTGAAGTATTTAATGTCTAAACAGGATTCAAAGTCAAGGCTTATTAGGTGGGTTATGCTGCTACAAGAATTTGATATTGAAGTGAGAGATAGAAAGGGAAGTGAAAATCAAGTAGCAGATCATTTATCAAGAGTGCCACAAGAAGCCAATCAAGATAGACCACAGCAAGTAAATGAGAATTTCCCTGATGAGCACCTTTTCCAAGTTCAACAAGCACCTTGGTTTGCTGACATAGCAAATTACAAAGTAGGAAGGAAGATACCTCAAGAATTCTCCAAGCAACAAGTGAAGAAGCTACTCAATGAAGCAAGGAAGTTCTTGTGGGATGAACCTTTTTTATTCAAGAGATGCTCTGATGGAATGATTAGGAGTGTGTCCCTGAAAAAGAAATGAAAGATATATTATGGCATTGTCATAGTTCAGCATATGGTGGACACTTTGGACCAGAGAGAACAGCTGCTAAAATACTACAGAGTGCATTTTACTGGCTAACCATCTTCAAGGATGCCAGGGAGTTTGTTCACCAGTGTAATGAATGCCAAAAGGCCGGCGGATTGACAAGAAGGAACGAAATGCCTCAAAATTTTATTCTTGAAGTGGAGCTGTTTGATCTTTGGGGCATAGATTTTGTGGGACCCTTCCCCCCTTCCTATTCCTTCAAATACATCTTGGTAGCAGTGGAATATGTCTCAAAGTGGGTGGAAGCAATAGTCACAACAACATGTGATGCACAAATTGTTCTTCAATTCTTAAAGAAGCGCATCTTCACCAGATATGGAATACCTAAGGGACTTATAAGTGATGGTGGTAGTCATTTTTGTAACAAACAGATGCAGAAACTCCTTCACAAATATGGGGTAATGCATAAAGTAGCCACACCATATCACCCACAGACCAATGGCCAAGCAGAGCTTGCAAATAGGGAATTGAAGAGGATTTTGGAGAAGACTGTGGGAGCAACTAGGAAAGATTGGGCCAGAAAGCTTGAGGATGCACTCTGGGTATATAGGACATTATTCAAAACTCCTATTGGGAAGTCCCCATTTCAGATGTTATATGAAAAATCTTGTCATCTCCCTGTAGAGCTTGAACATAAAGCTTTTTGGGTCACTAAACTCCTCAACCTTGATTCTCAAGCAGCAGGAGAAAAGAGGCTGCTACAACTAAATGAGTTGGATGAGTTTAGGCTAGAAGCTTATGAGAGTGCCAAGATATACAAAGAAAGAGCTAAGAGGTGGCACGACAAGAAGATCTCAAAGAAGGAGTTCAAACCAGGACAGCAAGTACTGCTATATAATTCAAGAGTCAAGATCTTCCCTGGCAAGCTCAAATCAAAGTGGACTGGTCCATATGTGGTGACAAAGGTTTTTCCTTATGGAACCCTGGAATTATTAGATGAAGTAACAAAGAGTCATTTCACAGCCAATGGTCACAGGGCAAAGCACTATTTGGGAGGCCAATGGGACAAAGAAAAGGAGGTTCAAAACCTGAATTGATTAAAGAATGGAGGATGTCAAGCTAGTGACAATAAAAGAGCACTTGTTGGGAGGTAACCCAACCTGAGGTAGTGTTCTTTTCATAGCTATTTTAATAAAAAGGTCAATTAGTTTTATCTATATTGCAAGAAGCTAAGTTTGGTGTTGCACACCAAAACAATCTAAGGGAGAATGAAGGATTCTAAGTTTGGTGTTTCACTAAAAACTTCATCATAGAACACATTCTCACCTTCTGTATAATGCTAGCCTCAAGCAATCAGATAAACTAATTAACCAATCTGCTGTTTCATAGTTTTTAGTTTTATTACCTTTAGCAAGGAAAAAGGATTTCACATATGGTTAATTTGTTGCATGAGAAACACTGGCAAGGAACTAAGTTTGGTGTTCACACACCAAAGTAAGTTCAAAAGCTTACAAATAAGTTTTGCATATTAACTGGGTACCTAAAGGGCTTGAAAAGCAAGCAACTTTTGAGGAGTATGCAACAAAATAGCCAATAAATTAAAGAACGTCTGCATTATGACTCAGAAGGGGCACAACAGAAGGAAGAATGAAAAGCTGCAACCCAACAAGTTGTATTTACATTTGATCCTTGTTGTTGTGAAATATTTTAATTCAGGGACTCCTTTATGTCTGGCTAGAAGGTTCATTTAGTTGTAAGTGGAAGTACATGCTAAAGAAAGCTATCTGCATAATCTTGTCATCCTTCATTAGCTTGGGAATTTTGTTTTGTTCCCCTTGCCGTTTGAATAAAAGAAAAAAATGATTTAGAAAAGTAATTGTTCAATGTTGCAAAAGTTAGGATGAAAGTTAGTGGTGGTATGTGTTTGATTCAATTGTTAGCTCACAAAATAAATGCTGCATAATGACATGTTCTTTGAAGTCTAAGCTGGTTTGCTGCTATGAAGCCTTGTATTGATGAAAGTCCCTTGAAAATAAATCAAAACATGAAAGAAAAAGAAAAAGAAAAGTCAAGAAGTGGCAAAGAAACAAATAATAAGGCTAGACACCAATAGCTTGGACCCTAGGACACATGCCTGTGGTGTTTTTGTACTAGGATATGCTTGGACAAGTAAGTTCTAAGGAGTATTTCAAAACTTAGCCACTTAGATCAACTGATTTGGGATTGCCAACAAAGTCCACAATAAAGAGCAACCTAGCTACAAAACACTTAGTTATCCAAAGAGATGCTAGGCACCAATGATCCTAGGAAGAAAAAGGTGAGCCATGTGTCTGTGGTGAAGGAATATTGAGTACAATTAAGCCAAAGGCTGCTGCAACATTTGCCACCAAGCCTTCAATAAATAATAAGCTCTCTAAGCAAAATAAAGAAGGAAAAAGCTAACAAGGGAAGTAAGCAGAAAGCAAGGCATTGTAGCAGTAACCTTAGTGAAACCTTAAGGAAACATTGTTTATTTAGCAGCAAGTAATAAATGAGCCACCATTGATCTGCATAAAATCCCATGAACCAATTTCAACTATCTACTAAATAAGGACATGCATACTTCTCTATTCCATTTTAATTTCTCTTATGTTTATTGCTTGCTTGGGGACAAGCAAGTTTTAAGTTTGGTGTTGTGATGACAAGTTATCTTGTGCTAATTTTTTTAGCAATTTTTTATTTGTTTCATTAAGTTTTATGCACTTTCTTGCATTGTAAGTAAGTAATTTGGAGTGGAATTGCATGGTTTCTTTGAATCAATCAACCACCCTTTAATTGATACTAAATCATGAGGTTTAAGCTAAATTTAATTGATTTTTAGATGATTTATAAACCTTGTGAATTTGGTGATACTTTGATTGGTTGTTTTGATTACTTGTAGGTGAAGAAAAGAAGAAAACAACAAAGCATAGCCTAAGAAGTGTGGCCCAAGGAAGAGAAAAGTGTGGCAAAAGAAACAAGGAAGCGTGGCACAATGAAGGAGGAAAGCCACAATGCTCTCTCCAAGAGCTCAGTGCTCTCCAAATTAAAGGAGCACAATAATGAACCAAGGAAGCAAGGCTTGGATGCTACGCTCTCCTTGAGAGTGGAGCACAATAATGAACCAAGAAAGAGAGGGGAGAAGCATTATGCTCCGCTCTTGTCAAGAGCATTATCGGGCTTCACCCAAAAATAAATTCAAGGAAAAAGCTAACCAATGCTTTCCACAAGGTTCGAACTCATGAGCAAGGGGGAGTGGGGGAGCGCTACTCACAAAGGAAAATAAGCCAAAAATGGATAAAATGCTACCCCAAGGATCGAACAAAGCACCTCAAGGAAGCAAGAAGAAAGGCGCCACTTGGTGCACAAAAGAAATTGGCCAGCGCATGCCTCCAGCAAGATTCGAACCAGGAGCCCCTCCTTTGAAGCACCAATGATGCGCTCTCAAGGAGAGCTGAGCGCTACTTTCCTTGCTTGCTAGCAACTTGACACGGCCAGGAAAAATTGGTGCGCACAAGACATGCCAAGACAAGGCAATGCTGTGCTCTTGCCAAGAGCAGAGCACTACCCTGATGCACACAAGTTCGACACGCAACAAAGGGCCAAGGACACGAGCCACAATGTTGCACTCTCACCAGGAGCAGAGCACACTACTGGGAGCAAACACCCATGGGCCATAATTGAACCAAAATTCAATTTAAATTCAATTCTTCACCAAATTAAAAGGCCCACTCAAAATTCAAAAATCCAAAAATAGGAAGTGTATAAATAGAAGCTAGTTTGATTTAGATAGGACTTTTACTTTTCTTTTAGAATTTTAACTTGTAATTTTGAGAGCTTTACTTTGATTTTGGAACTCTGAGTTTATTTTCGAGAATTGGGAAGGAGAATTGATCTCTCTTCTTCCTTGTTCTTGCTTCTACATTCTTTACTTCTTGTTTTAGATCTTGGGTGGAAAATTGAAGAAATTCTGTTTCAATCTCACCTTGAGATCCCTTTGTTTGTTTTCTGCATAATTTCAGCAACTGAGATTTGAATCCAAATTCTCTTTACTGCTTTCTTCTCTACTTCTCCTGCAATTTACTTTTCTACTTCTCTTACAATTGTTCTTGGTTGGATCAAGGAAGGATTGAGATCTAGACTTGTTCTCTAGTCTCTTCTAACCCTGGGATCTTTGATTCCTCTTGAACCATTGCAATTGAGCTATATTTTGTTCTCTGTTTGGATTTTTAAGCAATTGTTCTTTTCTTGTTTAGATCTGTTGCATTCTAATTCACCCTTTACTTCTCTGTTTAATGCCATTTTACTTTCTCTTGTTTAATTTCTGTATTCCCAGCTCCCGGATCCTTTTATTGTTCAAGCAATTTACATTTCTTGCACTTTAAGCTTCAGTCATTTACATTTCTTGCAATCTAAGTTTTTGTAATTTATATTACTTGCACTTTAAGATTCATCTTATTTACTTTCTTTGCTCTTTAATTTACTGCAATTCTTCCCTCTCCCTTTACAATTCATGCAATTTAGCTTCTGTCAATTACAAACCACTCAAACCAACACTTGATTCGCTTGACTAAATCAACCACTAAACTAAAGTTGCTCAATCCTTCAATCCCTGTGGGATCGACCTCACTCACGTGAGTTATTATTACTTGATGCGAACCGGTCCACTTGCCGGTGAGTTTTAAGGTGATTGGAATTCGTTTTCCAAAATATCCATCACAAAGTATGGACTATTATATATTTCTGGAAAGTCCAAGATGTCTACTTTCCAACGCAATTAAGAGCGCACCAATTGGGCTTCTGTATCTCCAGAAAATCCACTTCGAGTGCAGGGAGGTCAGAATCCAACAGCATCTGCAGTCCTTTTTCAGCCTCTAAATCAGATTTTTGCTCAGGTCCCTCAATTTCAGCCAGAAAATACCTGAAATCACAGAAAAACACACAAACTTATAGTAAAGTCCAGAAATGTGATTTTTATTTAAAAACTAATAAAAATATAACAAAAACTAACTAAAACATACTAAAAACATACTAAAAACAATGCCAAAAAGCGTATAAATTATCCGCTCATCACAACACCAAACTTAAATTGTTGCTTGTCCCCAAGCAACTGAAAATCAAATAGGATAAAAAGAAGAGAATATATTATAAATTCCAAAATATCAATGAAACTTAGCTCCAATTAGATGAGCGGGACTAGTAGCTTTTTGCCTCTGAACAGTTTTGGCATCTCACTCTATCCTTTGAAGTTCAGAATGATTGGCATTTATAGGAACTCAGAATTTAGATAGTGTTATTGGTTCTCCTAGTTCAGTATGTTGATTCTTGAACACAGCTACTTTATAAGTCTTGGCCGTGGCCCTAAGCACTTTGTTTTCCAGTATTACCACCGGATACATAAATGTCACAGACACATAACTGGGTGAACCTTTTAAGATTATGACTCACCTTTGCTAGAGTCCCCAATTAGAGGTGTCCAGGGTTCTTAAGCACACTCTTTTTGCTTTGGATCACGACTTTAACCGCTCAATCTCAAGCTTTTCACTTGACACCTTCACGCCACAAGCACATAATTAGGGACAGCTTGGTTTAGCCGCTTAGGCCAGGATTTTATTCCTTTAGGCCCTCCTATCCATTAATGCTCAAAGCCTTGGATCCTTTTTACCCTTGCCTTTTAGTTTAAAGGGTTACTGGCTTTTTCTGCTTGCTTTTTCTTTTTCTTTCTTTTTCTTTTCGTCATTTTTTTTCGCAAGCTTCTTCTTTTTCACTGCTTTTTCTTGCTTCAAGAATCAATTTTATGATTTTTCAGATCATCAATAACATTTCTCCTTTTTCATTATTCTTTCAAGAGCCAACAATTTTAACAATCATAAACAACAATATAAAAAATATGCACTGTTCAAGCATTCATTCAGAAAACAAAAGTATTGCCACCACATCAAAATAATTAAACTAGTTTCAAGGATGAATTCGAAATCATGTACTTCTTATTCTTTTGTTTTTAGATCATTTTTCATTTTAAGAAAGGTGATGGATTCATAGGACATTCATAGCTTTAAGGCATAGACACTTAGACACTAGTGATCATGTAATAAGACACAGACATAAATAAAACATAAAGCATAATTTTTGAAAAATAGAAAAATAAGAACAAGGAAATTAAAGAACGGGTCGACCTTAGTGATGGCGGCTTGTTCTTCCTCTTGAAGATCTTATGGAGTGCTTGAGCTCCTCTATGTCTCTTCCTTGCCTTTGTTGTTCCTCCCTCATGGCTCTTTGGTCTTCTCTAATTTCATGGAGGAGGATGGAATGCTCTTGGTACTCCACCATTAGTTGTCCCATATTGGAACTTAATTCTCCTAGGGAGGTGTTGATTTGCTCCCAATAGTTTTGTGGAGGAAAGTGCATCCCTTGAGGCATCTCAGGAATTTGATGATGAGGAATTTCCTCATGCTCTTGGTGAGGTCCATGAGTGGGCTCTCTTGTTTGCTCCGTCCTTTTCTTAGTGATGGGCTTGTCCTCATCAATGAGGATGTCTTCCTCTATGTCAACTCCAGCTGAACTGCAGAGGTGACAAATGAGATGAGGGAAGGCTAACCTTGCCAAAGTAGAGGACTTGTCCACCACCTTGTAGAGTTCTAGAGATATAACCTCATGAACTTCTACTTCCTCTCCAATCATGATGCTATGGATCATGATAGCCCGATTTATAGTAACTTCAGACCGGTTGCTAGTGGGAGTGATTGAGCGTTGGATGAACTCCAACCATCCCCTAGCCACGGGCTTGAGGTCATGCCTTCTTAGTTGAACCGGCTTCCCTCTTGAATCTCTCTTCCATTGAGCGTCCTCTTCACAAATGTCTATGAGGACTTGATCCAACCTTTGATCAAAGTTGACCCTTCTAGTGTAGGGGCGTGCATCTCCTTGCATCATGGGTAAGTTGAATGCCAACCTTACATTTTTCGGACTGAAATCTAAGCATTTCCCTCGGACCATTGTAAGCCAATTCTTTGGGTCCAGGTTCACACTTCAATCATGGTTCTTGGTGATCCATGCATTGGCATAGAACTCTTGAACCATTAAGATCCCGACTTGTTGAATGGAGTTGGTGAGAATTCCCCAACCTCTTCTTCGAATCTCATGTCGGATCTCCGGATATTCACCCTTTTTGAGCTGAAAGGGACCTCGGGGATCACCTTCTTCTTGGCCACAACTTCATAGAAGTGATCTTGATGCACCCTTGAGATGAATCTCTCCATCTCCCATGACTCGGAGGTGGAAGCAATTGCCTTCCCTTTCCTCTTTCTAGAGGTTTCTCCAGCCTTTGGTGCCATAAATGGTTATGGAAAAATAAAAAGCAACGCTTTTACCACACCAAACTTAGAAGGTTTGCTCATCCTCGAGCAAAAGAAGAAAGAAAAGAGTAGAAGAAGAAGAATTAGGGGAGATGTAGGGTGGTGGATGTTTCGGCCAAAGGGGAGAAGTAGTGTTTGTGATATGTGAAAATGAAGGATTGAAGATTGGTTTATATAGGAGTGGAGAGATGGTTTGGGTTCGGCCATGTATGGGTGGGTTTGGGAGGGAAAGTGGTTTGAATTTGAATGATGAGGTAGGTGGGGTTTTATGATCGATGGATGTGGATTGGTGAAGAGATTATGGAGAAGAGGGTAGGATTTGATAGGTAAGGGTTTTTAGGGAAGAGGTATTGAGGTGATTGGTGATTGGTGAAGGGTATCTGGGGAAGGGTGTTATGGGAAGGTGTGAAGAAGAGAGAGAGAGATGAGGTAGGTGGGGATCCTGTGGGGTCTACAGATCCTAAGGTGTCAAGGATTTCTCATCCCTGCACCATGTTGGCGTGTAAACGCCCCCTTGATTGCCAATCCTGGCATTAAACGCCAGGTTGCTGCCCATTTCTGGCGTTTAACACCAGCTTTTCTCCCCTTTCTGACGTTTAAACGCCAGTTTTTCTCCCTTTTCTGGCGTTAAACGCCAGCTCTGTGCCCCTTTCTGGCGTTAAACGCCAGTCTGGTGCCCATTTCTGGCGTTAAACACCCAGAATGGTGCCAGACTGGGCGTTTAACGCCTATTCTGCTACCCTTACTGGAGTTTAAATGCCAGTAAGCTTCTCCTCCAGGGTGTGCTATTTTCAATACTATTTTTCATTCTGTTTTTGCTTTTTTCAGTTGTTTTTGTGGCTTCACATGTTCATTAACCTACAGAAAACATAAAATAACAATGGAAAATAAATAGATATGATTAAATAAAATTGGGTTGCCTCCCAACAAGCGCTTCTTTAATGTCAATAGCTTGACAGTGGGCTCTCATAGAGCCTCACAGATACTCAGAGCATGATGATGGCCTTCCAACACCAAACTTAGAGTTTGAATGTGCGGGCTCTATTTGACTCTGCATTGAGAGAAGCTTTTCATGCTTCCTCTCCATGGTTACAGAGGGAGATCCTTAAGCTTTAAACACAAGGGAGTCCTCATTCACGTGAAGGACCAATTCTCCTCTGTCAACATTAATCACATCTTTTGCTGTGGCTAGGAAGGGTCTGCCATGTATGATGGATTCATCCATATACTTTCCAGTGTCTAGGATTATAAAATCAACAGGGATGTAGTGGCCTTCAACTTTTACCAAGACATCCTCTACAAGTCCATAAGCCTGTACAAGGATCCCTAGCTTCTCCATCATAGAAAGTGGCATGAGGTTTATACTTGACCCCAGGTCACACAGAGCCTTCTCAAAGGTCATGGTGCCTATGGTACAAGGTATTGAGAACTTTTCAGGATCCTGTCTCTTCTGAGGTAATCTCTGCCTAGTCAAGTCATCCAGTTTTTTGGTGAGCAAAGGGGGTTCATCTTCCCAAGTCTCATTACCAAATAACTTGGCATTTAGCTTCATGATTGCTCCAAGGTACTTAGCAACTTGCTCTTCAGTAACATCTTCATCCTATTCAGAGGAAGAATACTCATCAGAGCTCATGAATGGCAGAAGCAAATTCAATGGAATCTCTATGGTCTCTGTATGAGCCTCAGATTCCCATGGTTCCTCATTAGGGAACTCCTTGGAGGCCAATGGACATCCATTGAGGTCTTCCTCAGTGGAAATCATTGCCTTTCCCTCCTCTATGCATTCGGCCATGTGGGACGTGTTTATAGCCTTGCATTCTCTCTTTGGGTTCTCTTCTGTATTGCTTGGGAGAGTACTAGGAGGGAGTTCAGTAACTTTTTTACTCAGCTGACCCATTTGTGCCTCCAAATTTCTAATAGAGGACCTTGTTTCATTCATGAAACTTTGAGTGGTCTTAGTTAGATCAGAGATTATGGTTGCTAAGTCAGATTGGCTCTACTTAGAATTCTCTGTCTGTTGCTGAGAAGATGATGGAAAAGGCTTGCTATTGCTAAACCTATTTCTTCCACCATTACTGTTGTTGAAGCCTTGTTGAGGCCTCTGTTGGTCCTTCTATGAGAGATTTGGATGATTTTTCCATGAAGGATTATAGGTGTTTCCATAGGGTTCTCCCATGTAATTCACCTCTTCCATTGCTGGGTTCTCAAGATTATAAGCTTCTTTTTCAGATGAAGCTTCTTTGGTACTGCCTGTTGCTGCTTGCATTCCAGACAGACTCTGAGAAATCATATTGACTTGCTGAGTCAATATTTTATTCTGAGCCAATATGGCATTCAGAGTATCAATCTCAAGAACTCCTTTCTTCTGATTTGTCCCATTATTCACAGGATTCCTTTCAGAAGTGTACATGAATTGGTTATTTGCAACCATTTCAATGAGTTCCTAAGCTTCTACAGGCGTCTTCTTCAGATGAAGAGATCTTCCAGTAGAGCTGTCCAATGACATCTTGGACAGTTCAGACAGACCATCATAGAAGATACCTATGATGCTCTATTCTGAAAGCATGTCAGAAGGACACCTTCTGATCAATTGCTTGTATCTTTCCCAAGCTTCATAGAGGGATTCACCTTCCTTCTGTCTGAAGGTTTGGACTTCCACTCTAAGCTTACTCAATTTTTGAGGTGGAAAGAATTTGGCTAGAAAAGAACTGACCAGCTTTTCCCAAGAGTTCAGGCTTTCCTTAGGTTGTGAATCCAACCATATTCTAGCTCTGTCTCTTACAGCAAAGGAAAAAAGCATAAGCCTGTAGACCTCGGGATCAACCCCATTGGTCTTGACAATGTCACAGATTTGCAAAAATTCAGCTAAAAACTGATGAGGATCTTCCAATGGAAGTCCGTAAAATTTGCAATTCTGTTGCATCAGAGAAACTAATTGAGGCTTAAGCTCAAAGTTGTTTGCTCCAATGGAAGGGATAGACATGCTTCTCCCATAGAAGTCGGGAGTAGGTGCAATAAAGTCACCAAGCACCTTCCTTGCATTGTTTGCATTGTTGTTATTTTTGGCTGCCATGTCTTTTTTTGTTTGAAAATTTCTGTTAGGTCCTCTCCAGAGAGCTGTGCTTTAGCTTCTCTTAGCTTTCTCTTCAAGGTCCTTTCAGGTTCAGGATCAGCTTCAACAAGAATACCTTTGTCTTTGCTCCTGCTCATATAAAAGAGAGAAGAAGAAAGTATGGAATCCTCTATGTCACAGTATAGAGATTCCTTGAGGTGTCAGAGGAAAAGAAGAATAGAAGAAAGAGGTAGAGAGGACAGAATTCGAACTTATAGAGAGAGGGAGTCCGAATTGCACATTGAGGATGAGTGTTAGTCCCTTAAATAGAAGAAGGTGAGAAGGGGGGAAAGAATTTTCGAAATTAAATTTAGAAAGATTTTGAAATAATTAAAAGAAATTTTGAAAATTTGGTTGATGATTTTCGAAAATTAAAATTGAGAAAGTAATTAAGTGATTTTGAAAAAGATTTTGAAATTAGAAATCAAAAAGATATGATTGAAAATCATTTTGAAAAAGATGTGGTTGAGAAGATATGATTGAGAAGATAGGGTTTTAAAAAGATATGATTGAAAGGATATGATTGAAAAATAATTTAAAATGATTTGATTTTAAGATTAATGACTTGGCTAACAGGAATTTTAAAAGATATGATTCTAAAATTCAAATATCAAACCTTTCTTAACAAGGAAGAAATTTTTGAATCAAATCACTAATTGTTAGCAAGGATTTTCAAAAATAGTAAAAAAATGGAAAAGATTTGATTTTGAAAATATATGATTGAAAAGATATGATTTGAAAAAGATTTGATTTTGAAAAATTATGAAAATTTGAAAAAGATTTGAATTAAAAACAAAATCTTCCCTCCTGTGCCCTCCTGGGGTTAAATACCCAGAATGATATCCATTCTGGCGTTTAACGCCCAAAATACTACCTTTTTGGGCGTTTAACGCCCAGCCAGGTACCCTGGCTGGTGTTTAAACGCCAATTTTCCTTCCTTACTAGGCGTTTTGAACGCCTAGCTTTTTCTCTGTAATTCCTCTGCTGCATGTTCTGAATCTTCAATTCTCTGTATTATTGACTTGAAAAGACATAATTTTAAAATTTTTTTTGAATTTTTAATGATGAGAAACAATCAAAATGCAACTAATCATGGAAAACTAAGGTCAAATAAACAATGCATGCAAGACACCAAACTTAGAAATTTTCATATTAGAGACACTAAAAAATTGAGAATGCATATGAAAAACAACAAAACACACAAAACAAGAGAAATTAAAGATCAGAGCAAGGAAATCTTCAAGAACAACTTGAAGATTAATGAAGAACAAAATTCATACATTCGAAAAATGCAGGGAATTAAATAAAACATGTAGGACACCAAACTTAAAAATTGACACTAGACTTAAACAAGAAACACAAATTATTTTTTATTATTATCATTTTATAAAAAAAAATTTTGTATTTTTTTCAAAATTATTTGGAAAAAGAAAATAAGAAATTCAAAATTCTTAATGAGAATTCCAGGAATCATACAATGTTAGTCTAAAACTCCGGTCCAGGAATTAGACATGGCTTACTAGCCAGCCAAGCTTTCAATGAAAGCTTCGGTCCAAAGCACTAGAAATGGCCAATGGCCAGCCAAGCCTTAGCAGATCATTACATTCAACAGCAAGATTGATATAAATCAACAAGCTCTTGTGATGATAAGTTGAAACCTCGGTCCAAAAGATTAGACATGGCTTCACAGCCAGCCAGACTTCAACAGATCATCATGAAACTCTAGAATTCATTCTTAAAAACTTTGAAGAATAAAATAGAGACATTTTTTTTTTGAAATTTTTCGAAAATAAAAAGTAAAAAGCTTAAACATAAAATAAAATTACCTAATCTGAGCAACAAGATGAGCCGTCAGTTGTCCAAACTCGAACAATCCCTGGCAACGGCGCCAAAAACTTGGTGCACGAAATTGTGATCTCAACGGCGCCAAAAACTTGTTACACACGATTGTAATCTGATGAGCGGATATTTTATACGCTTTTTGGGGATAATTTCATATAGTTTAGAGTATGTTTTAGTTAGTTTTTAGTCTATTTCTAGTAGTTTTTAGGAAAAATTCATATTTCTGGACTTTACTATGAGTTGTGTGTTTTTCTGTAATTTCAGGTATTTTTCTGGCTGAAATTGAAGGAGCTGAGCAAAAATCTGATTCAGGCTGAAAAAGGACTGCTGATGCTGTTGGATTCTGACCTCCCTGCACTCAAAGTGGATTTTCTGGAGCTACAGAACTCGAAATGGCATGCTTCCAATTGCGTTGGAAAGTAGACATCCAGGGCTTTCCAGAAATATATAATAGTCCATACTTTGCATAAGGATAGACGACGTAAACTGGCGTTCAACGCCAGTTCTCTGCCCAATTCTGGCATCCAGCGCCAGAAAAGGATAAAAAACTGGAGTTGAACGCCCAAACTGGCATAAAAACTGGCGTTCAACTCCACAAATGGCCTCTGCACGAAATCTCAGCCCCAGCACACACCAAGTGGGCCCCGGCACACCAAGTGGGCCCCAGAAGTGGATATCTGCATCATCCATCATAGTCCACTCATATTTTGTAACCCTAGGCTACTAGTTTAGTATTTAAACAACTTTTAGAGACTTATTTTGTATCTCATGACATTTCAGATCTAAACTTTGTATTCTCTGACGGCATGAGTCTCTAAACCCCATTGTTGGGGGTGAGGAGCTCTGCTGTGTCTCGATGAATTAATGCAAGTATTTCTGTTTTCCATTCAAACGCGCTTGTTCCTATCTAAGATGTTTATTCGCGCTTAACTGTGATGAAGGTGATGATCTGTGACATTCATCACCTTCCTCAAACCACGAACGTGTGATTGACAACCACCTCCGTTCTATATCCGATTGAATGAGCATCTCTTAGATTCTTTAATCAGAATCTCCGTGGTATAAGCTAGAACTGATGGCGGCATTCATGAGAATCCGGAAAGTCTAAACCTTGTCTGTGGTATTCCGAGTAGGATTCAAGGATTGAATGACTGTGACGAGCTTCAAACTCCTGAAGGCTGGGCGTTAGTGACAGACGCAAAAGGATAGCAAATCCTATTCCAACCGGATCGAGAACCAACCGGTGATTAGCCGTGCTGTGACAGAGCGCGTGAGCGTAGTTTTCACTGGAAGGATGGAAGGTAGCCATTGACAACGGTGATCCACCAACACACAGCTTGCCATAGGAGGACGTGCGTGCGTGAATCAGAAGACAGAGGAAAGCAGAGATTCAGAGGACAAAGCATCTCCAAAACTCCAACATATTCTCCATTACTGCACAACAAGTAACTTTTAATTTATGCTCTACTGGTTATTCACAATTCAACTGATAAACATAATTGACTTCCTGACTAAGATTTACAAGATAACCATAGATTGCTTCAAACCAACAATCTCTGTGGGATTCGACCCTTACTCACGTAAGGTATTACTTGGACGACCCAGTGCACTTGCTGGTTAATGGTACGAGTTGTGAAAAGTGTGATTTGCAATTTGTGCTACCAAGTTTTTGGCGCCGTTGCCGGGGATTGTTCGTGTTTGAACAACTGACGGATTATTTTGTTGCTTAGATTAGGAAAAATCTTTCTTTTTTTTGGTTTAGAGTCTTTTATTAATTACCCCTTGTTAAAATACTTTAAATTTATAGCTCAGTTATTTAGAACGTGGTGTTTATGTTCATGATAATTGGCTATCATATTTTTTAAAAACCTTTTTCAAAAATAATTTTTCTATTAAATCCTGTGCCAAACTTTAAGTTTGGTGTTTTCAAAAATAATCTTTCTTAAAATAAGGTCCCATAACTCATTTGGCTAGAACATTAATTTGATTGGGTTAGAATCTTTTATACTCTTTTCAAAACATTCTTTTTCAAAAATATTTTTTTCTATTAAATCTTGTGCCAAACTTTAAGTTTGGTGTTTTCTTGTTGATTTCCCTTTGATTTTCGAAAATTTTGTTTGGTTTTCAAAAAAATTTTAAGTTTGGTGTTCTTCCTTCATGTTCTTGTGTTCTTGTGAGTCTTCAAAGTGTTCTTGAGTTTCCTTGTGTCTTGATCTTAAAAATTTTAAGTTTGGTGTTCCTTGGTGTTTTCCCTCCAAATTTTTCGAAAACCAGGAGCATTAGATCTAAAAATTTTAAATCTTGTACTATCTTATTGTTTTTCTCTCTCCTCACTAAATTCAAAAAAAAAATATCTTTTCAAAATATCTCTTCTAACTTCCTAACTTCTTATCTTTTCAAAATTTGTTTCAACTAACTAACTAACTTTTTGTTTGTTTCTTAACTTTTTCAAAACTACCTAACTAACTCTCTCTCTCTAATTTTCGAAAACATCTTCCCTCTTTTTCAAAAATTTCGTTTTTTTTACTA
The DNA here is from genome assembly GCF_059453495.1 of Arachis ipaensis. Classification (NCBI taxonomy): domain Eukaryota; kingdom Viridiplantae; phylum Streptophyta; class Magnoliopsida; order Fabales; family Fabaceae; genus Arachis; species Arachis ipaensis. Next base: position 120,935,894 of record NC_142441.1, read on the forward strand.
ATTATTTTTAATTTTTTTACGAAAAAAAAAAGAAAAAAAAAATTTCAAATTCTTTTTAGTTATTTTATTTTATTTAAGTATTTACTTCTTATAAAATAAAATAAATAAAAAGATAAATCAGTCCAAGTTATATCCATAGATCCATCATGGACATAAGTGGAGATGGACAGTCCAGGAGGACTTTGGGGTCATATTCTAACCCTTCTACTGCTTCATATGGGAGTAGCATCTGCATACCCTCCATTGGAGTTAGTAACTTTGAGTTGAATCCTCAGCTCATTATCATGGTGCAGCAAAGTTGCCAGTATTCCGGTCTTCCACAGGAAGAACCTACAAAGTTTCTGGCACAATTTTTACAAATTGCTGACACAGTACATGATAAGGAAATAGATCAGGATGTCTACAGACTATTACTGTTTCCATTTGCTGTAAAAGATCAAGCCAAGAGGTGGTTAAATAACCAACCTAGCCCAGGTGTTAATTACACGACCTTGACTATCAACTACAGATTGGTTGAAATTGAAACCATTTAAATTGAAAGCCATAGTGCTAATACCTAACGCGGTAAACCAATATTTCTGGGAGCGAACTCCAGGCGAATATGAAGCGCATGGATACAAGTTATGCCGTGGAATGAAAAGGCCAGCATAAGAACATGGAATCAGCTGACAGAAAAATTCCTGAATCAATATTTCCCTCCAAAAAGGATGACACAGCTAAGGCTGGACATCCAAGGCTTTAAACAAGGAGATAATGAATCTCTTTATGATGCCTGGGAGAGATACAGAGAGATGCTACGAAAATGCCCCTCTGAAATATTTTCAGAGTGGGTTCAGTTAGACATCTTCTACTATGGGCTTGCAGAAGGAGCTCAGATGTCTTTAGATTACTCAGCCGGTGGATCTATCCATATGAGAAAGACAATTGAAGAAGCTCAAGAGCTCATTGATACAGTTGCCAGGAATCAGCATCTGTATCTAAGCAGCAACCCTTCCATGAATGAAGAGGTTAAAACAGTAACTGCTGAATTCAGTACTGTAAAACAAGCTGCTGAATTCAATCAGCAATTAGATTTTCTAACAAAGCAGCTAGCTGAATTCAAAGACAGGTTACAGGAGACAAGGATAGCTAATATGCATATGGAAGAACAGTTTAAGCAAACAAAGCAGCAGCTATCAAAGCAAATAGCAGAAGAATGCCAAGCAGTTCAATTAAGAAGTGGGAAAACATTAAATACCCCACCTCAAGGCATAAAAAATTCAAGAAATGAGCAACCCACCAAAGATTCCCCTGAGGACAGTAAGAGCCCAGGGAAAAATAATTCTGGCACTAAAACGCCAGAAAATAGGTGGAAGGCTGGCGCTGAACGCCCAGACCATGCCCAAAACTGGCGTTCAGCGCCGGAAACAAGGCAGGATTGGCGTTCAACGCCAGAAATGGGCAAGAATCTGGCGTTGAACGCCCAAATGGGGCAGAATCCAGCGCTGAACGCCCAACAGGGGCACATTTCTGGCGTTCAGGCGCCAGGAACAGACAGTGAGTTGGCGTCTAACGTCACTCCAGCTTCTAACTCTGGTACGCAATTGCCAGTGAGGGATCAGACACACATAAGTGCTGATAACAACCCCTCTAAAAAGGCTTCTTTAACCACTAAGGTTGAGGAATATAAAGCCAAGATACCTTATCCTCAAAAACTCCGAAAAGAGGAGCAGGATAAGCAATTTGCTCGCTTTGCAGATTATCTAAGGACTCTTGAAATAAAGATTCCATTTGCAGAGGCACTTGAGCAAATACCTTCTTATGCCAAGTTCATGAAAGAGATCTTGAGTCATAAAAAGGAGTGGAGAGAAACAGAAAGAGTTCTCCTCACTGAAGAATGCAGTGCAGTCATTCTGAAAAGCTTTCCTGAAAAGCTTAAAGACCCTGGGAGCTTTCTGATACCATGCATATTAGAAGGTGATTGCACCAAGACAGCTTTATGCGATCTTGGGGCAAGCATCAACCTGATACCTGCATCCACTATCAGAAAGCTTGGCTTAACTGAAGAAGTTAAACCAACCCGGATATGTCTCCAACTTGCTGATGGTTCCACTAAATACCCATCAGGCGTGATTGAGGACATGATTGTCAGAGTTGGGCCATTCGCCTTTCCCACTGACTTTGTTGTGCTGGAAATGGAGGAGCACAAGAGTGCTACTCTCATTCTAGGAAGACCCTTCCTAGCAACTGGACGATCCCTCATTGACGTCCAGCAGGGGGAAATAACCCTGAGAGTCAACGATGACAAGTTCAAGTTGAACGCTGTCAAAGCCATGCAGCATCCAGACACATCAACAGACTGCATGAAAGTTGACCTTATTGACTCTTTGGTAGAAGAGATCAACATGGCTGAGAGTCTCGAATCAGAGTTGGAAAACATCTTTAAAGATGTTCAGCCTGATTTGGAGGATTCAGAGGACATGAAAGAGCCTCTGAACTTTCTTCTGAAAGAGGAAAAACCTCCTAAACCAGAGCTCAAGCCACTGCCACCATCCTTGAAATATGCATTTCTAGGAGAAGGTGACACTTTTCCAGTGCTCATAAGCTCTGCTTTAAATTCACAGGAAGAGGAAGCACTTATTCAAGTGCTAAGGACACACAAGACAGCTCTTGGGTGGTCCATAGGTGACCTTAAGGGCATAAGCCCAGCTAGATGCATGCACAAAATCCTATTGGAGGATAATGCCAAACTAGTGGTTCAACCACAGAGGCGGCTAAATCCAGCCATGAAGGAAGTGGTGCAGAAAGAGGTCACCAAATTACTAGAGGCTGGGATTATTTATCCCATTTCTGATAGCCCCTGGGTGAGCCCTGTTCAAGTCGTCCCAAAAAAGGGAGGCATGACAGTGATTCATAATGAAAAAAATGAACTGGTTCTTACAAGAACAGTTACAGGGTGGCGCATGTGTATTGACTACAGAAGGCTCAATACAGCCACCAGAATGGATCATTTTCCTTTACCATTCATAGACCAGATGCTAGAGAGACTAGCAGGTCATGATTATTACTTCTTTTTGGATGGCTACTCAGGCTATAACCAGATTGCAGTAGATCCCCAGGATCAAGAGAAAACAGCATTCACATGTCCATCCGGAGTGTTTGCTTATAGAAGGATGCCCTTTGGGCTATGCAATGCACCTGCAACCTTCCAGAGATGCATGCTCTCTATTTTCTCTGATATGGTGGAAAATTGTTTGGAAGTCTTCATGGATGACTTCTCAGTATATGGAGACTCATTCAGCTCCTGTCTTGATCACCTGAAACTTGTTCTGAAAAGATGCCAAGAAACCAACCTAGTCCTAAACTGGGAAAAGTGTCACTTCATGGTGACTGAAGGAATTGTTCTTGGGCATAAAATCTCAAACGAGGGAATAGAGGTGGATCAAGCAAAAATAGAGGTAATTGAAAAATTACCACCACCTGCCAATGTTAAGGCAATCAGAAGCTTTCTGGGGCATGCAGGATTCTATAGGAGGTTTATAAAGGATTTTTCAAAAATCGCAAAACCTCTAAGCAATCTGCTAGCTGCTGACACACCATTTGTGTTTGACACAGCATGCCTGCAGGCGTTTGAAACGCTGAAAGCTAAGCTGGTCACAGCACCAGTCATTTTTGCACCAGACTGGACATTGCCATTTGAGTTAATGTGTGATGCCAGTGATCATGCCATTGGTGCAGTATTGGGACAGAGGCATGACAAGCTTCTGCATGTCATTTATTATGCCAGTCGCGTTCTAAATGATGCCCAGAAAAATTACACAACCACAGAAAAAGAACTACTTGCAGTGGTTTACGCCATTGACAAGTTCAGATCATACTTAGTAGGATCAAAAGTGATTGTGTATACTGACCATGCTGCTCTTAAATATCTACTCACAAAGCAGGATTCAAAACCCAGGCTCATCAGATGGGTATTGCTTCTGCAAGAGTTTGATATAGAAATAAGAGACAGAAAAGGGACAGAGAACCAAGTGGCTGATCATCTGTCCCGGATAGAGCCAGTGGAAGGGACGTCCCTCCCCTTTCTTGAGATCTCTGAGACGTTCCCTGATGAGCATCTATTTGCCATTCAGGAAGCACCATGGTTTGCCGATATTGTAAACTATAAAGCTGCAAGGTTCATACCCAAGGAGTACAATAGAATACAAAAGAAGAAATTAGTTAATGATGCAAAGTACTACTTGTGGGATGAACCCTATCTCTTTAAGAGATGTGCAGACGGAATTATCCGTAGGTGTGTCCCCAGAGAGGAAGCACAGAGAATCCTATGGCATTGCCACGGATCTCAATATGGAGACCATTTCGGAGGTGAGCGAACAGCCACCAAGGTCCTCCAATGTGGCTTCTATTGGCCCACACTCTATAAAGATTCCCGAGAGTTTGTACGTAATTGTGACAGTTGCCAAAGAGCTGGTAACCTGCCTCATGGTTACGCCATGCCTCAACAAGGGATCTTGGAAATAGAGTTGTTTGATGTATGGGGAATTGACTTCATGGGACCTTTCCCACCATCATACTCAAACACTTATATTCTGGTGGCAGTTGATTATGTATCAAAATGGGTTGAGGCTATCGCCACACCCTCCAATGATACTAAAACAGTGCTGAAATTCCTCCAGAAACATATCTTTAGCAGGTTTGGTGTCCCTAGAGTGTTAATCAGCGATGGGGCACTCACTTCTGCAATAAACAGCTTTACTCTGCCATGGTTCGGTATGGAATTCGCCAAAAAGTGGCCACTCCATATCACCCACAAACCAACGGGCAAGCTGAAGTCTCTAACAGAGAATTAAAGAGAATCCTGGAACGGACAGTAAATACCCGTAGAAAGGATTGGGCAAGGAGCTTGGATGATGCTCTGTGGGCTTACAGAACAGCATTCAAGACCCCTATAGGGACCTCTCCATACCAACTCGTGTATGGTAAGGCATGCCACTTGCCCGTGGAACTGGAACATAAGGCCTACTGGGCAACCGGATTCCTAAACTTAGATGCCAAATTAGCAGGAGAAAAACGATTGCTCCAGCTAAATGAGCTAGAGGAATTCAGATTCACAGCTTTCGAAAATGCCAAGCTTTATAAAGAAAAATAAAAAAAATGGCATGACAGAAAGCTGTCATCTAGAATCTTTGAACCAGGACAAAAAGTCCTGTTGTTTAACTCTAGACTCAGCCTATTCCCCGGGAAACTGAAATCCCGGTGGAGGGGACCATACGTGATTACAAGTGTGTCACCATATGGTTATGTGGAGCTTCAAGATATTGATTCTGATAAGAAGTTCATTGTCAATGGACAGAGAATCAAGCATTATTTTGAAGGCAACACTGAGCAAGAATGCTCAAGGCTGAAGCTAGATTAAAAGCTCAGCAAGGTCCAGCTAAAGACAATAAAGAAGCGCTTGCTGGGAGGCAACCCAGCCATGGGGCAACAATCCTCTAAGCATTTTGCCCTATTTTTATTTTTATTTGTTTATATAAAGTTCACTGACACTAAGGTAAAGAATCATTTGCATAAGTTTACAGGGTTACAGAAGGAATCTACACACAAAATAGAGATAGGGAGCTTACTGGCAAGAAAACGCCAGTGAAGGCCATTTTGGGCGTTCAGCGCCCAAAATGGGCATCCAGTGGGCGCTGAACGCCAGTAAGGATAGCTATCTGGCGTTCAACGCCAGAAAAGGGCAACAACTGGGCGTTGAATGCCCAGGAGAGCAGCATTTGGGCGTTGAACGCCCAAAACAGGCAGTGTTTGGGCGTTCAAACGCCAGGATGGTGGGGAGGAGCTCTCCTTCTACCCATCTCCTTCTTTTTCTTTTGCTTGAGGACAAGCAAAGCTCTAAGTTTGGTGTGCTTATCCGTGATCACTAAGATCATGGCCCCTAAAGGAAAACAACCCACTCCAAGAGGAGCAAGGGCGTGATTTAAAGGAACTGAAGCGCCAGAACTAGAGGAACATCCACTTCCCAAACCTCAAGGTTGTTGAGTTCTAATCTTAGCCTTAACTCTGTGATAACTGTTCTTATTTTAATTTTACCTTAGGAGTCATATAGTAGTGATTAGTATCTATTTTGATTTTATCTCCAATTAAGCTATAGTTTATTTTTCTCATCATCAGCAAACATGAATAAAGTAGTAGATCTTTTGAATAAGAAGCAATAAAATTTCGAGTTTTAATAAGAGAAATTCTAATTAGTTAAATGTGGTGGCAATGCTTTCTGTCTTCTGAATGAATGCTTGAACAATGCATATATCTTTTGAATTTGTTGTTTAAGACTGTTAAATATGTTGGCTCTTGAAAGAATGATGAACATGAGACATGTTATTGAGAATCTGAAAAATCATAAAAATGATTCTTGAAGCAAGAAAAAGCAGCAAAGAACAAAGCTTGCAGAAAAAAAAAAGAAAGAAAAAAAAAAAGAGAAAGCAAGCAGAAAAAGCCAAAGCTCTTAAAACCAAAAGGCAAGAGCAAAAAGCCAAAGCCCTTAAAACCAAAAGGCAAGGGTAATTAAAAGGGATCCCAAGGCTTTGAGCATCAGTGGATAGGAGGGCCTAAAGGAATGAAATCCTGGTCTAAGCGGCTAAACCACGCTGTCCCTAACCATGTGCTTGTGGCGTGAAGGTGTCAAGTGAAAACTTGAGACTGAGCAGTTAAAGTTAAGGTCCAAAGCAAAAAGAAGAGTGTGCTTAAGAACTCTGGACACCTCTAATTGGGGACTTTAGCAAAGCTGAGTCACAATCTGAAAAGGTTCACCCAATTATGTGTCTGTGGCATTTATGTATCCGGTAGTAATACTGGAAAACAAAGTGCTTAGGGCCACGGCCAAGACTCATAAAGAAGCTGTGTTCAAGAATCATCACACTGAACTAAGAGAATCAATAACACTATCTGAATTCTGAGTTCCTATAGATGCCAATCACTCTGAGCTTCAATGGATAAAGTGAGATGCCGAAACTGTTCAGAAGCAAAAAGCTACTAGTCCCGCTCATCTAATTAGGATCTGAGCTTCAATCAAAAACTCTGAGATATTATTGCTTCTCAACCTATTAGTCTTCTATTTTATTTGTCTAGTTGCTTGAGGACAAGCAACAGTTTACGTTTGGTGTTGTGATGAGCGGATATTTTATACGCTTTTTGGGGATAATTTCATATAGTTTAGAGTATGTTTTAGTTAGTTTTTAGTCTATTTCTAGTAGTTTTTAGGAAAAATTAATATTTCTGGACTTTACTATGAGTTGTGTGTTTTTCTGTAATTTCAGGTATTTTTCTGGCTGAAATTGAAGGAGCTGAGCAAAAATCTGATTCAGGCTGAAAAAGGACTGCTGATGCTGTTGGATTCTGACCTCCCTGCACTCAAAGTGGATTTTCTGGAGCTACAGAACTCGAAATGGCATGCTTCCAATTGCGTTGGAAAGTAGACATCCAGGGCTTTCCAGCAATATATAATAGTCTATACTTTGCATAAGGATAGACGATGTAAACTGGCGTTCAACGCCAGTTCTCTGCCCAATTCTGGCGTCCAGCGCCAGAAAAGGATCAAAAACTGGAGTTGAACGCCCAAACTGGCATAAAAACTGGCGTTCAACTCCACAAATGGCCTCTACACGAAATCTCAGCCCCAGCACACACCAAGTGGGCCCCGGCACACCAAGTGGGCCCCAGAAGTGGATATCTGCATCATCCATCATAGTCCACTCATATTTTGTAACCCTAGGCTACTAGTTTAGTATTTAAACAACTTTTAGAGACTTATTTTGTATCTCATGACATTTCAGATCTAAACTTTGTATTCTCTGACGGCATGAGTCTCTAAACCCCATTGTTAGGGGTGAGGAGCTCTGCTGTGTCTCGATGAATTAATGCAAGTATTTCTGTTTTCCATTCAAACGCGCTTGTTCCTATCTAAGATGTTTATTCGCGCTTAACTGTGATGAAGGTGATGATCTGTGAAATTCATCACCTTCCTCAAACCACGAACGTGTGATTGACAACCACCTCCGTTCTATATCCGATTGAATGAGCATCTCTTAGATTCTTTAATCAGAATCTCCGTGGTATAAGCTAGAACTGATGGCGGCATTCATGAGAATCCGGAAAGTCTAAACCTTGTCTGTGGTATTCCGAGTAGGATTCAAGGATTGAATGACTGTGACGAGCTTCAAACTCCTGAAGGCTGGGCGTTAGTGACAGACGCAAAAGGATAGCAAATCCTATTCCAACCGGATCGAGAACCAACCGGTGATTAGCCGTGCTGTGACAGAGCGCGTGAGCGTAGTTTTCACTGGAAGGATGGAAGGTAGCCATTGACAACGGTGATCCACCAACACACAGCTTGCCATAGGAGGACGTGCGTGCGTGAATCAGAAGACAGAGGAAAGCAGAGATTCAGAGGACAAAGCATCTCCAAAACTCCAACATATTCTCCATTACTGCACAACAAGTAACTTTTAATTTATGCTCTACTGGTTATTCACAATTCAACTGATAAACATAATTGACTTCCTGACTAAGATTTACAAGATAACCATAGATTGCTTCAAACCAACAATCTCTGTGGGATTCGACCCTTACTCACGTAAGGTATTACTTGGACGACCCAGTGCACTTGCTGGTTAATGGTACGAGTTGTGAAAAGTGTGATTCGCAATTTGTGCTACCATAATCTCAACTCCTTTTCACAACTCCGCACAACTAACCAGCAAGTTGATGGCAAAAATTGTTGTGGGTAAGGAATTTCTCTTATAGAAAGAAGAATTTTGTTGTAAGCATAGCTCCAAACCAACAAACAATCCTCACATCAAATTAAAATTCGGTTTTGTCACAAGTACAAACCCCAATAAGAATTAACCGGAGTATTTGGACTCCGGGTCGTCTCACGAGGAATTACAATGAAGTGTATGCTTATTGGCTATGAAGGGGACAAGGGGGTATGATTGATAAAGGGGCAAGGAAGTAAATGGACAACAATTTAAATGATAAGAAGAGTAAATCAAGCAAGTAACTAGAGAAAGCAAGTAATAAAGGGAGACATTCATGGCAAGAATTGAGATCATAAGCTTTCTATCCTAGTCATACATTGATTAATTCATCTTATTTATTCAACTCCAACAAACGGAAGAAGGTATCATGTCATCTTCACATAGGGAGAATGTCAAACAAGACTAGTTAATCATGTCACAATAATAAACAAGAATTTATCTTATTACGTCATCTCCAACATTGGAAGAAGATATAGGTTATCTTCCATAGAGAGAAAGTCTAACAAGACTAGCTAATCTCAATCCAAAAGTCCTAATCAACTCACTAATTAAATTAGCAAAAGATTAGCGTCAATGGAAACAATATTAGCTAACAACTCTAGATCACCAACATGAGTTGGGTTTTTTATGACTCAAGATTGACTAATTACTCTTTCCAAACCAAGAATGCTCAAAATCTACTCTAAAATCCAACCAAGTATTTTATCAAACACTTGGAAGGTATAAAAGGAAAGCATAGTAAAATTGCAAGGAATGTAAATCTACACTACTCAATTGCAAGGAAAATAAATCAACGACTCAAGTCATCAAGAAAAAGAACATCAAACATTAAATTTTATTAAAAGTAAACAAAATCCAACATGAGCATTCATAAACATAAAAGAGTCATAAAAATAAAATTGACAAGAGAACTAAGAAGAATAGAGTAGAAACAAGAAATTGTAAAGGAAACAAGATGAAATCAAGAAATCATGCCTAGATCTAAGATGGATTAACCTAACCTAATTCTAGAGAGAAGAGGGAGCTTCTCTCTCTAGAAACTAACCTACATGATGCTAATGCTACAAACAATTGCTTCCCCTTTGCTTGGACTTCAATTCTGCATGAAATACACTCAGAAACAAGTTGGATTTGGGCCTAGGCAGCTCAGAAATTGCCCCCAGCGTTTTACCTTTACTGGGCCACGTGAGAGTACCGGCGCGTGCGCACCATGTGCGTGTACGCATCGATTGGCAATTTCTCCATCCGCGCGGACGCGGTATGTACGCGTGCGCATCTATAGGCGAGACCACTTTTTGCGCATGCGCGCCTTGTGCGCGTGCGCGTCCTTTGATGCATTCCCAATCTTTGTTTCTTCATGCATTCTCCCCTTTGTATGCTTTTCTACTCATTCCTTCCATCCAATACTTGCCTTATAACCTGAAATTACTCAAAAAATACATCAAGGCATTGAATAGAATTAAAGTGAATTAAAATCACCAAATTAGGGCCTAAAAAGCATGTTTTTACACTTAAGCAAAATCCAAGGGAGAATTACAAAACCATGCTATTTCATTGAATAAATGTGGAAAAATGTGATAAAATCTCCCAAAATAAGCACAAGATAAATCACAAAATCGGGGTTTATCACAAGTGCACTGGGTCGTCCAAGTAATAAACCTTACATGAGTAAGGGTCGATCCCACGGAGATTGTCGGCTTGAAGTAAGCTATGGTCATCTTGTAAATCTCAATCAGGCAGATTCAAATGGTTATGTGGTTTTGGTAATTTAAAAGATAAATAGAATATAAAATAATATAGAGATACTTATGTAATTCATTGGTGAGAATTTCAGATAAGCGTATGGAGATGCTTTGTTCCTTCTGAATCTCTGCTTTTCTACTGTCTCCATTCAATCATTCATACTCCTTTCCATGGCAAGATGTATGTTGGGGGATCACCGTTGTCAATGGCTACCATCCGTTCTCTTAGTGAAAATGGTCCAAATGCGCTGTTACCGCACGGCTAATCAGCTGTTGGTTCTCGATCATGTTGGAATAGGATCCATTGATCCTTTTGCGTCTGTCACTACGCCCAATACTCGCGAGTTTGAAGCTCGTCACAGTCATCCCATCCCAGATCCTACTCAGAATACCATAGACAAGGTTTAGACTTTCCGGATCTCAAGGCCGCCAATAATTCTAGCCTATACCACGAAGGTTTTAATCTTAGATTAGAAACCCAAGAGATACACATTCAAGCTTGTTTGCATGTAGAACGAAAGTGGTTGTCAGGCACGCGTTCATAGGTGTGAATGGTGATGAGTGTCACATAATCATTACATTCATCATGTTCTTGTGTGCAAATGAATATCTTAGAGAAGAAATAGGCTTGAGTTGAATAGAAAAATAATAGTACGTTGCATTAATTCATGAGGAACAGCAGAGCTCCTCACCTTAATCTATGAGGTGTAGAAATTCCACCGTGAAAAATACATAAGAACAAAAGGTCTAGGCATGGCCGTGAGGCCAGCCCTCAAAATGTGATCAAGAGATCAAAAGATGAACTAAAGATGAAAATACAATAGCAAAAGGTCCTATTTATAGAAAACTAGTAACCTAGGATTTACAAAAATGAGTAAATGATGCAGAAATCCACTTCTGGGGCCCACATGGTGTGTGCTTGGGCTGAGCATTGAAGCTTCCACGTTCATAGGCTTCTCTTGGAGTTGAATGCCAGTTCTGGTGCCAGTTTGGGCGTTTAACTCCAGCTTTTGTGCCAGTTCTGGCGTTTAACACCAGAAAAGGGTCTCTGACCAGAGTTTTGACGCTTTTGGGCCATCAAATCTCGGGCAAAGTATAAACTATTATATATTGATGGAAAGCTCAAGATGTGTACTTTCCAACGCAATTGAGAGCATGCCAATTGGGCTTCTGTAGCTCCAGAAAATTCACTTCGAGTGCAGGGAGGTCAGAATCCAACAGCATCTGCAGTCCTTTTTCAGCCTCTGAATCAGATTTTTGCTCAGGTCCCTCAATTTCAGCCAGAAAATACCTGAACTCACAAAAAAACACACAAACTCATACTAAAGTCCAGAAATGTGATTTTTATTTAAAAACTAATAAAAATATAACAAAAACTAACTAAAGCATACTAAAAACATACTAAAAACAATGCCAAAAAGCGTATAAATTATCCGCTCATCAAAAGCCAGGAACAAAGAATCGAGTATCGAACCCTCACTGGAAGTGTATACACTCTAATCACTCAAGTGTTTAAGGTTCGATTCTCTCAATTCTCTACTAATCTTGCTTTCTAAGACTTGCTCTTCTTCTAACAATCAACAAAAATTTAATGCACAAATACACATATCAAGAGGTCTTTTAAGGGTTGTAATGGGGTTAGGGTCAAGGTAGGATTGTATTTGGTCAAGTAGACTAAAATCTAAATCCTTGATTAACCTAAACTTCCCACCTAACTTAAGACAATCCATTAAATCACTTGCTGGGCTTGCAGCTGTTTAAGAGGAGCAAGCGCACTAGGCCCTCTTATAATATAAGGCCCGTAGCTTTGAGTAGTCCCGATCTAGACTTTCATAATCAACTATACAAAGTCCCTTGAAATGGCTTCCTCCCCTGCTTCTCCTTCCGACTAGTTGACACTCACAGCTGAACACTACCACCTAGCGCACTAAGGCCCCTCAAACGGCTGGCTCAACTTAATCGATAACTAGAGGGTTGAATGAATTCTCGAAAGAGTGTCTGCGGGCTTAGATGAGAGTGGAGTTGAAGTCTTAGGGTAAGCCGTACGCCATTCGGATATCAGCTGTTTCTGTCATAAGGCAAGCCCCTGCATTTCTAGTGATAAAGGCATCTACTTTTTTCTGCCTTCTCTAGAAAACGAAGGAGATCTTCATTCTACCCATTAACTATGTTTACCACATATTCATGCATCCTAATTTTGAGTACAACTCACATGCATTGCTACCAACACTTCTTTTGGGGCATTTTGTCCCCTTTTATTATTTGCTCTTTTTCTTTTTTTCTTCTTTTTTTTTCTTTTTTTTCTTTTTCTTTTCTTTTCTTTTGTTTTTCTCAATGTATATGATTAAGATATTGAATGCAAGAATATATCCTCAACTACTTTTTTTTTCACATTTTCACCAGAATATACAACACCCAATTTCCAAACCAAATGTTTCCAAACCCAATTTTCCACACTTAAATCATGAACACTTTCACTAGTCTAAGCTAACCAAGGATTCAAATTAAGGACATTATTACTTTTCTGCTTAGAGTTAATGATGTACTAAAGTAAAGAACAAATAGGGTTAAAGGCTCAACATTGGTTTGCAAAGGATAATGAAAAGGATAAGGCCATATGGGTATGTGAGTTATAGTGAAACAAGGCCTCAATCACATAAGTGCATGCATACATCAAACAATGGAAATATAGAATCAAGCAAGACAGAGATCACAATTTTAGAGAGAACAACACACACCAAAATAAAACATTGGTTGATAAAATGCAACCAATCAAATAGGGTCAAAATCTCACGGGTTTTGTGTGTTCGAGCTCAAAACTATGTCCCAAATTAAATATCTTCAAGCAAGTTCAACAAAAATTTTAATTCAAATTAGTGAAATGCTATTAAATAGTTTCTTGGAAAAGAATTCATTACTTCAACCAAGTAGTGGCAAAATATGCACAAAATCTAACACACATGCAATCAATCATGCAAATGCAACAATGAACCAACAAAAAAAATTAAACATTGGTGTTGAGTAGAAAATAACTAACCCACGGAAGTCGGTATTGACCTACCCACACTTAAAGATTGCACCGTCCTCAGTGCGTGCTAAGATGTGCAAGTGGAAGGGTAGCTACAACTGATACTTTTCCTCAAAAGATGGTGCGGAGAGACTTGTTGTGTCCTAGTTAGAAATTTTTCCTTTTCACTTCTTGGTGGCCATCCTGAAAGAAGAGAAAAAGGAAGAAGAGTGACCCACAAACAAAGAGATGCTAACAAATAAAATATGAGTGGGCTAATGCCAAGAAATGATGAAGTTCTCAACTATATGGTAGCTACAACACGCAAGTGAGAAAATAGTAGAAGCGACGGGCATGTCAAGTAAATAGCAGACAAGTCAGGAAGCACCCAAAGCAATGCAAGAGATATCCAACAGTTGAGTAAGAACAGTGAACATCAATAGAAAAATAGCAAATTCAAAAAAAGACATGAAAACAAGTACAAAATTAAAATGCAATGAATAATAGTATGCAAATGCAATAAACAAAATAGAATAAAAGAGAATAAGGATGAAAAGTTAAAGACATGAAGAAGAAGAAGAAGAAAGTAAGAAGGGAAGAAGAAAAGGAAGAAAGGAAGGAGGAAAGAATAAGAAAGGAGAAAAGAAGGAATAAGAATGGAAAACAAGACGCGACGCGCGCGCATGCCTCACGCGTACGCGTGAAAACAGAAACAGCCATGCAACGCGTAAGCGTGGATTCCTGAAAATGAACCGTGATGCGTGAGCGTCAGTCAAGAGTGTGCGTGACTACTCACGTGCTAAATGCACGATTCCAGCACAGTGGCAGCCCAACTCTCTGTCCAATTACCAGATTATGCCAATGTTCAGTCCACGCGTATGCATTGCTGACGCTTACGCGTGGATTGGCAAAATTGCAGGTGATGCGTACGCGTGGGTCACGCGTATGCGTGGGGTGGCTTGTGCGCCAGGCACCCCTCCCGCATAGTTCCAGCATAACTCTAGGTTTAATATACTAGAGAGCGAACCTCCATATGACGCGTGCGCGTCATTGATACTTACGCGTCATATGAACTTTTTTTTAACACCAGAAATTAATAAACAACTAAACCATAAATTAAACTAAATAAATATAACTAAAAATGAAAATTTAACTTATTACTAATATAAACAAAAGGGAAATTAGAAAGAATTTACCATGGTGGGGTGTCTCCCACCTAGCACTTTTAGTTAAGGTCCTTAAGTTGGACATTTAGTGAGCTCCTTGTCATGGTGGCTTGTGCTTGAACTCATCTTGAAACTTCCACCAACGCTTGGACTTCCAATAAGCTTTAACATTCCGAAGTGAATTCGCCAAGCCTTGATGAAGTCCTTCACAAGCTTTGAGTTCCCAAAGTTGATCCTCTTGTATGCCGGGTGATGAACGGATTTTTGATGGTATAGAATTTCACAATAAATTCTCGTTGCGAGTATAGTTTCTAACCAACAAAGAATCCTTTCATACAAAAATTTGGTTGTCACAAGTAACAAACCCAATAAAAAATCAACCGAAGTATTTAAACCTCGGGTCGTCTCTCAAGGAATTGCAAGGAAGTGTACTTATAATTGGTTATGGGATTTTATCTTTTTGGGTTTTGAAATAAGGAACAAGTAATGTAAATAACAAGGAAATAAAATAATAATTTAGAAAAGTCTTAGCAAGGATTGATAATTAGAATTCTTATCCCCATTATCATAGTCACTTATGATGGTAATTATCTCTTGCTTTCACTTAGTTAACCTCTAACAATGAAGGAAAGTCAAGTGAGTAAATCAATTTGAATCCTCAAGTCCTAGTCAAATCCTAAGGAAAGACTAGAGTTAGTGGAATTCAAATCAACTAGCAACTTTTCAATCACCAACCAACAAGAGACCTTGACAATTCAAGAGTCTCTAACTACTCAATCTAAGCTCAGAACATAAAAATCTAATTTAAAATCCAACCAAGCATTTTATCAAACACTTGGTAGGCGTAAAATAAAAACATAGAAAAATAATAGAGAATGTAAAATCTAAAACCAACAATTGCAAGCATCAATGATAACAAATAAAGGAAGAAGTAATAAACATGAAATACCTCAAATTGCATTAAATAGGAAATTGAATCTAACATAAAGAGTTCATAAATTAAATTGGGAAAATAAATAAACCAACAAGAGAAATAGATAAACTAAAGTGCTAGAACTAATAAGAGTAGAAGAAAACTAAATTAAAGTAGAGTAGAAATTTGAAATTGAAAATAGCTAAACCTAAGAATCCTAAAACCTAGAGAGAGGAGAGAGCCTCTCCCTAGAAAAATTACATCTAAACCTAAAATTATGTGAATGAAAGT
The DNA here is from genome assembly GCF_059453495.1 of Arachis ipaensis. NCBI lineage: Eukaryota > Viridiplantae > Streptophyta > Magnoliopsida > Fabales > Fabaceae > Arachis > Arachis ipaensis. The sequence continues at coordinate 120,951,808 of NC_142441.1, forward strand.
TGTCTCCCTGATTCCTCCACTCTGCAGCCTCTAATCTGTGTTTTCGGGCTTAGAACTGGGCCAAAAACAGCCCAGAAATTGCCTCCAGCATTTTCTGATACGTGCAGTACGTGGCTCAGTCACGCGTACGCGTCACCTACGCGTACGCGTCGCTGAACTTTCGCAAGGTCACACGTACGCGTGATCCACGCGTGCGCATCACCTAACAGCATGGCAACTATGGCAAATTGCATATCATTTTAAAGCCCCAAATGTTAGCTTTCCAACGCAACTGGAACCGCCTCATTTGAACCTCTATATCTTAAGTTATGATCGCTTTAGTACGAAGAGGTCAGGCTTGACAGCTTAGCAATTCCTTCAATTTCTTGTGTTCCTTCCACTTTTGCATGCTTCCTTTCCATCCTCTAAGTCATTTCTGCCCTATAAATCCTGAAACACTTAATACACATATCACGACATCGAATGGTAATAAGAGAGGATTAGTAATTAGCAATTTTAAGGCCAAAGAAGCATGTTTTCAATCAAAGCACAGAATTAGGAAGGAAAATGTAAAACATGCAAATTATATGAATAAGTGTGAGAATAATGGATAAAATCTACTAAATCAAGCACAAGATAAACCCTTAAAATGGGGTTTATCACCGGGATCCCAAATCTTGTTTCTACACCCGTCTTGAAGTGGATCATCATTGTTTCCACTGGTTAGCAAGCAATCCCAATTCTCACTGAAGCATCCCAAAAACTTCCTAGACCCAAACAATTGAGAACTATACCAGCCATTGCACTTAGACCTCGAACATCTAACCATAACGAACCTAGGATTATATTGCCAACCACTAACCATCCCCTTTTTTTCTTAAGACCATAAAGAGCTCTGAGTTGTTCATCCGTCTCAAGCAAACCATATGTAAGTGAGAAATTAAAGCGTAAAGGGATGAGATTTACACTCTAGAATGAAAGGATGGACGGTGATGGCTTTGGGAGAGGTGTCTCCAGTGGCGGCTCTGCCAATGTATGGTTCTCTCTCTTGGACTCCTCTTTGATGATCTCCACCTCTTGACAAGCTTCTTCAATATTAACCTTTTCTTCAAGTCCAATGGGAGAGGCTTAAATTATGGATAGAAATTCATTAATTATTGAATCTATCTCTTGATCAACCTCCTCAAAGTCTTGAACCATGATATGCTTTGGAGGTTGCACACCCTCCTCAACATCAAATTCAAACATCTTGGAAGGAGGTTCTTGATAAACCCCGATTTCGTGATTTATCTTGTACTTATTTTGGGGAATTTTGTCACTTTTTCTCGCATTTATTCAATAAAATAGCATGGTTTTGTAATTCTCCTTTGAATTTTGCTTAAGTGTAAAAACATGCTTTTTAGGCCCTAAATTGGTGATTTTAATTCACTTTAATTCCATTCAATTCCTTGATGTGTTTGATGAGTGATTTCAGGTCCGTAAGGCAAGTATTGGATGGAAGAAATGAGGAGAAAAGCATACAAAAAGGGAGAATGCATGGAGAAACAAAGATTGGGAATGCACCAAAGGACGCACACGCGCACCAGGCGCGCACGCGCAAAAGTGATTTCGCCTATGGATGCGCTCGCGTACATGCCGTGTCCACGCGGGTTGAGAATTTGCCAGCGACGCACACGCGCACATGGCGCGCATGCGCCGATACTTTCACGTGGCCCACTTGAAGGCAAAACGCTGGGGGCAATTTCTGAGCTGCCCAGGCCCAAATCCAACTTGTTTCTGAGTGTATTTCATGCAGAATTGAAGTCCAAGCAAAGGGGGAGCAATTAGTTTAGCCAACATGAGCCTTTAGTTAGTTTTCTAGAGAGAGAAGCTCCCTCTTCTCTCTAGAATTAGGTTAGGATTAGGTTAGAATATTTTAATTTCATGTTTAGTTACTTGATCTCATCTTGTTTCTTCCATAATTTCTCATTTCTACACCTTGATCCTCTTAGTTTTTATGCTAGTTTCTCAATTTGCTCTCGTTTGTGATGATGACTCATGTTGGATTTGTTTACATTTAATGCAATTTTGATGTTGATGTTTCTTTAATTGATGAATTGAGTTGTGACCTCACTTTTCTTGCAATTAATAGTGGTAGATTTTAGTATCTTTGTAATTTATGATGTTAACTTTTATTGCACTCTAAGTGTTCGATGAAATTCTCTCTTTAGTTCTTGAGTAGTTTTATCAACTCTTGGTCTAGGCCAAGGGACTTGAGTGATCTTGAGTTTTTGGATACAATGGATTTGGTAATTTGAGAATCCTGTGTGATCAATTTGAAGCTCATTGACGCTAACCCACTACTAAGCCAATTGGTAGGGAGGTTAGGACTTATGGGTGGATGTGATCAGGCCTATTTGACATACTTCCAGTCTAGGAGTAAATGTTACGTACTTAAGGCTTCGAGAAGTAGACTTAATGGGTTAGCCTCTCATAATTGTCAATAATTGGTGTTAACTAGGATTGTGATCTCAAGTACCCAAGTCTTAGCCAAGAGTTCTTTATTTTGCTTTCTTTACTTACTCGCTCAATTTACTTTCTTGCCATCTCATAAACAAAACCCCCTTTTTACCCCATCATAGCCAATACGCATGCACTCAATTGGTTCCTAGGGAGACGACCCAGAGTCCAAATACTCTGGTTAATTCTTATTTGGGGTTTGTTAATTGTGACAAAACCATCATTTTAATTTGATGTGAGAGTTGTTTGTTGGTTTGGAGCTATGCTTACAACGAAATTCTTCTTTCTATAAGAGAAATTCCTTACCGACAACAAAAATCTCTCTGTACCAAATTAATGGCGCCGGTGCCGGGGACCCAATGGTGCTATATTATTGGCTATTGTACATATTGTGAATAGCTTGAACTTTGGTTTGTTTGCCAGTTTTTACTAGTTAGGATTTTATCTTCTTTATTTCTTATTGCCCTTTGTCTTTATTTTCTATTTCATTATGAATTCTCATCTTTTTGGCTATGAGTGTAGTTCAAACTATGTTGTAGAAAATGGAAGCTCCAATGAGGATATGCATCAGGGATTTGGGAATCAAGGATGGGAGGAACGTCAAGCTTATGAACAACCTTCATGGCAACAACCTCCTACGAACTCCTATGGGTATAATTCTGATCCTAACGTACGCCAGTCCAATGTGTATGATGACCCTTGTTGTGGTTGTCAACCACAATCATCATATGCATGTGACCCCATTCCTCAATATAGCCACACATCATACTCACAAGCCTCACACCACCATTCTACTCTACATGACCATAACTCATACATACCATATCAACCACCGTTCGAATAACATATGGAACGACCACCATCCCAATACCAATATCCCCAAGAACCACAATTTCCACATACACCACCTCAAGAACTCCACCAACATGAACTACCTTCCGATTACAACAATCTTCCCTTAACCGAGGAACCATCTCTTTCACCACTACCTCCCGACGAAGCCTTCATATCAGAACTGAGAGACCTTGAATCTCACATCTTAAGGCGGCAAGAGGAGGATGAAACTAAGTTTGAGGAGCTAAGAGTAAAGATAGCTAGCATGGTAGAAGCCGTGAATCACTTAACGTCTCACCTAAGTTCATGCACTTTAAGTACCCCCATTGTTGAATGTGGATAAACAATCAAGGAGCTTAGTGAGAATATGAACTTGAAGCTCCATGGTGAGGAAGGTGAATTGAAGCAAGAAGGACAACAAGGGGAGAAGATAGAGATTAGCAAACAAAAGAAAGTAATGGATGGATGTTTGGGATACGTTGAGCACATAAAGGAATCTCGAATTGAAGAACCCTCTTCCAAGAAGCTTGAAGGGGATGTCGAAGAAAAGAGTAATGTTGCAGAAGTAAACAGAGAGTCGAAGAAAATTGATCAAGAAGTAGGTTCCATCACTTGTGATTTTTTACCCATGTTGATCAACCCCCTTGACGATCTTGTTGAACCCTTCCCCAGTGGATTAGAAAGCAAGGTTGAGGAAGACTTGAAACCTCCAAGGCCTACTGAAGATGAAGAACTGGGAGAAGTATTCCAAGCAACAAGCGCTCCTATCTATGATGATTCCGAATCAACATATGATCCGTCCGAGTTTGAAGAGTCCTTCCCCAAAATGTCTAGATTTGATGATGAGGTAGATTTTACTTTACCTCCTATCTATGATGAGAGTGATGGGGAAGAAATAGAAGAAATTGGTGAAGAAGGATGTGAACTTAAGGAAGCTCGGCATGAGGAGGAACTTGAAGAACCTCGCCAAGTGGTGGAAACCTCTAGAAGAGGATGGACGGGAGTAGAGCATGCTTTATCAAGATCTTTGGGAACTCCCCCACCTAGTTCGTCATCCAATCCTCTGCTTGAATGGGTAAAACTTCTAACTCTCAACTTTACTATCCCACTTGAGTATGGTTTGCTTGAAACGGATGGCCAACTTAGAGCGCTTTGTGGAATTAAGCGAAAGAGGAGGATGTTTGGTGGTTGGCGTTCTAAATCTAGGCTCATTATGGTGGGAAGCTCGAAATTGGAGAGCATGGGTTGGTGTAATGCTCGATTAATTGGGTCTAGGAGAGTAGTTTGGTGCTTCCATGAGAATTCTGTTTTCTCGTCGCCCGAACAAAGTCAAGGCAATCAACTAGAAGATGGGTGCGAGGACAAGATATAGGATCCTGGATTATCTTACGATGGTCAATCTCGGGAGCTCACATCTTGGAAAGGACCTCACCAAAGCTTAATGAAGAAGGTTGGAACTTCTGATAACCGAATGAAGGACAAGCACTCTTGGAGGTTCAAGGATGAACACAAGCATAAGCCACCTTGACAAAAAGTGCTTAGTGGGAGACACCCTACCATGGTAAACTCTTTCCATTCTCTTGTAGATATAATGAATGAATGAATTGGATTCCATTATATATAGTTTATTTACTTCTTGGTATATTTTTCTTTTCTTGCTAAGGTGTTTATACATTCTATGCTTTAATAAGGGATAATTCTTTGAATTGAGTTTTTGCTTGAATTGCAAGTTTTCTCAAGTTATTTGAACAATCCCTGATGCCAGGGCATCTTGGACAGTTTCACTGACCTTTTCTTTACTGTTTTTAGGGTAGTTTCATGCATTTCTTTAGGAAATAAGCTAGTTTTGGGTAGATATTCACTTACACCTTGAGTCAAGCATACATTGTGCATTTTACATGATTTCATGAGGATTTTGCATGAATTTAGTGACAAATTGTATGCTGCATTACCCATGACTTGGACTAGAACTTTGATGCACTCTATTGCTTGATTTCAGGACCAAAGGAAGCAAGGAAAGGGAGGTAACTTGCAAAGTTAATGAGAAAAGTGATTGCCAATAACACTCTCAAAGCCATCATTGCCCACGTTAAGAGTCACGTTAACTAAGTTAACATGAACTCTAACGTGGAGAAGGGAAGTTGAGCCAACGTTAGTGACACTTAACATTGTCACTAACGTTGGCAAACACTCATGAGTGGCCACGTTAGAGTCCACATTAACTTAGTTAACGTGGCCTCTAACGTTAAAGGGGGGAAGAGAAGCCAACGTTAGTGACATTCAACATTGTCACTAACGTTGGCCTAAGGATGCAACACACCACGTTAACTCCCACGTTAACTTGGTTAACGTGGGAGCTAACGTAAGAGGTGAGAGTTGTCGACAACGTTAGTGACACTCAACATCGTCACTAACGTTGGAAGCAACCACACAACCCCCAAGGAGCCATGTTAACTTCCATGTTAACTTAGTTAACATGGAAGCTAATGATGAGGAATGAATGATGAGCCAACGTTAGTGACACTCAACATTGTCACTAACGTTGGGATGGCTAAGAATGGCCACGTTAGAAGCCACGTTAACCTAGTTAACGTGGACTCTAACGTGAGATCTAGGGGCACATTGGAACGTTAGTGACAATGTTGAGTGTCACTAACGTTCTCGAAGATTGGCAAGGCCACGTTAGAAGCCACGTTAACCTAGTTAACGTGGGCTTTAACGTGAAGCAAAAAGGGGCACACTGGAACGTTAGTAACCATGTTGAGTGTCACTAACGTTCTCGAAGGTTGGCAAGGCCACATTAGAAGCCACGTTAACCTAGTTAACGTGGGCTTTAACGTGAGGCAAAGGGGTACATTGGAACGTTAGTGAAAATGTTAAGTGTCACTAACGTTCTCGAACTTATACTTTCACTAAATGTTAACACCCCTAACGCCCTGAGCTAAAGTCTCTGCCCACTTAGCACTTTTTCTCTGCAAGTAAAGCCAAGCCCAAATGAAGAAAAGAACTGCTTCAAACTCAAGATCCAAAGGCCCAAGACTTGAAGAGCAAACTAGAAGTTGAAAAGAGTAGTATATATAGGAGTAGCTTTGAATTGATAAAAGAGTTCTGGAAGTTGGAAAAAAGAACTACTCTCTGTATTTTACCTTCTCTGCATTTTCTAGTTTTATGATGTATTCTCCATCTTTATTTTCATTTTCTAGAGCTATGAACAACTAAACCCCTTTCATTGGGTTAGGGAGCTCTGTTGTAATTTGATGGATCAATACTAATTTTCATTATTCTTCTTCTATCTTTTCTCTTGATTTTACTTGAAAGCTTTCGATCTTCATCCAACTAGGTAGTTATCTTGGAAAAGAAGCTATTCAAACTTGGATCTCTTCTGAACCTTGAAAGAGGAATGAAGAGATCAAGCTAGAAATGCTTTCTCATGCTGGACCAAATTGGGTTTGGATGGGTATGTGACTATAACCCTCTCAATACTTGATTTGGGAAATGCATGTGGTATAATCAGTGACCACACTTCATCTCTTCTCATGAGCAATTGACCAAGGAATTGGCTATTGATCAAGATTTGAGAGATTGAATTGCAAGAAATTGTAATTCAATCAATTAAGATTGCCAAGGAGATCAATGAATGCATTGATTGAGGAAGAGATGAAAATGAACTTGATCCGGAGAATTGCAATATCTCCTAAGCCCAATGAATTCCCCTTCTCTGATCTTATCCATTCTCTTTAATTTCTGCCATTTACTTTTATGAGCAAATCCCCCATTCCCATTTACAATTCTGCAATTTACTTTCAGTCATTTAATTCCAGTCCTTTAGTTCTAGCATTTACTTTTCTGTTATTTACATTCTCGCCATTTCATTTTCTGCAACTCTCAACCCAAATTCTGGATTCGCTCAACTAGAACATTCTTCTAATTAAAGTTGCTTGATCAATCAATCCCTGTGGGATTCGACCTCACTCTATTGTGAGTTTTTACTTGACGACAAATTCGGTACACTTGCCGAAGGAAATTTGTTGTGAGACAAGTTTTTCGTGCATCAAGTTTATGGCGCCGTTGCCGGGGATTGATTTTGCATCTACAATGATTAAATTGGAAGATCACTAGATTGAGCATTTTTATTTCTGTGAATTTTATTTTTCTGTTTGAGTGATTTACTTTCTATTTTAGTTAAACTTCTTCCCTTCCCCCTCTACTCTTTTGTTTTTCTTTGTTATTTTCAAATTCTGTTTGCTAACCTACTAACTGTTTGATAGATTGTATCACCCACAACTAACAGTAATTCTGACAAAAATACTTTCTGCACTTATCTTTTCTTGCTTGCACTTGTTGGTTGTATGATAGGGAGAAGAAGCGGGGCTTCAACTTCCTTCGATTCTGAACCTGAGAGGACCCTCCTTAGATTAAGGAGGGAGGCAAGAGGAAAGAAAGTGGTTGGTGCTGAGAAAGAGGAAGAATTCTTTGAACCAAACATGGAAGACAACATGGAAAACCATCATGAAGAAGAGGCTCATGACCATGGGGGAAGAGGTAGAGCAAATCATGCTGGTGAGGATAGAAGAGTTTTAGGCTCTTACATCAATCCAAACCCAGGCAATTGCGGAAGTAGCATCCAAAAGCCAACAATCCATGCCAACAACTTCGAACTTAAACCACAGCTCATCACCCTTGTTCAGAACAACTGTTCGTTTGGAGGAGGTGTCCAAGAAGACCCCAATCAACATCTAACCACCTTCCTGAGGATATGTGACACAGTGAAGTCTAATGGTGTTCATCCTGACACCTATAGACTGCTCCTATTTTCATTCTCACTTAAGGATAAAGCAGCCAAATGGCTGGAGTCTTTCCCAAAGGAGAGTTTGACAACTTGGGAGGATGTGGTGAACAAATTCTTAGCAAGATTTTACCCTCCTCAACGAATCAATAGGCTGAGAGCTGAGGTTCAAACTTTCAGGCAACAAGATGGTGAGACTCTATATGAAGCATGGGAGAGGTTCATGGACTTAACAAGGAGGTGTCCACCTGACATGTTCAACGAATTGGTGCAGCTGCACATTTTCTATGAAGGGCTCTCTTATGAATCAAAGAAGGTTGTAGACCATTCATCCGGAGGATCCTTGAACAAGAAGAAAACCATTGAGGAGGCTATAGATGTCATTGAAATAGTAGCAGAGAACGACTACTTCTATGCTTCCGAAAGAGGGAACACAAGAGGAGTAATGGAGCTAAACAATGTAGATGCTCTGTTGGCCCAAAACAAGCTCATTACCCAGCAGTTGGCTGACCTCACTAAGAAGATGAAGGGGAACCAAGTAGCAGCAGTCTCCACTCCATCAACAACCCAAGAAGGAGTGAATGAAGAAGCAGAGGGTAGTCAGGAGCAAGCCAACTACATTGGGAATTCACCAAGGCAAAACCATGATCCATACTCCAAGACCTACAACCCTGGATGGAGAAACCACCCAAACTTTGGGTGGGGAAGTCAGCAAGATCAAAACCAAGACCAGAGACGTTACACTTCCAACAACAATACAGCTCACCAACAATTCACACAGAGGACATCTCAGCACCCCCACAACAACACTTCTCCACACGCCTATCAAAACCAAAACAGCACATCTACTCTGAATCATCCATCAATTGATGACAGGCTCTCTAAGATTGAAACCTTACTTGAAGGAATATGCCAAGAGATTCAAGAAAATAAGGTGTTCAAAGAGGAGGTGCGAGCCAATATTAAGAACCAGGGAGAGACCATTATGAAGCTGGAATTCCAGGTGGGATGTTTAGCTGAGAAGATTCCCAAACCCACTGATAGCTTCCCAAGTGACACGGAGAAAAACCCCAGAGGAGAAGCAAAGAAAGTAAGATGGGAAGATTGCAAAATGGTCACTACAAGTGATCAAGTGACTGAAGACAAGCATGGAAAACCTTTCGAACAACCTGATGACAACTCAACAAGGGAGGATGATAGAGATCACCAGGAACCAGAAATCTCACAACAAGAGTTGCTGAAACTCTATGCACCCTTCCCTCAACTGCTCAATGGTGCTGTGGGAAAAAGAATATACTCAAGGTTCCTAGACTTGTTTGCATCTCTACATGTAAACATATCATTCATCAAGGTAATTCAACAAATGCCTGCATTCATCAAGTATATGAAGGAACTTCTTCCCAGGAAAAGCTCACTCAAAGGAGGCCAGACTATAGTGATGAACAAGGAATGTAGTGCCCTTATTCAACCTGAGTTGCCTACAAAAAGAAGAGACCCAGGGAGTTTTCACATTCCTTGTGCCATAGGTGAAACCATGTTCGATAGAGCACTATGTGATTTAGGAGCCAGCATCAACTTACTGCCCTTATCCCTGGTGAAGAGGCTGCAGATCAATGAGATAATGCCTACAGATGTGATCATCAGACTGGCTGACAAAACTCAAAAGCAAGCAACAGGAGTGGTGGAAAATGTGTTGCTAAAGGTTGGGAAATACTTTCTCCCAACAGACTTTGTCATCCTGGACATGGAAGAGAGTCACACTCACCCAATCATATTGGGAAGACCATTCCTAGCTACGGCAAGAGCACTTATCGATGTAGAGAAAGGGGAGCTAATATTGAGAATCCATGATGAACGACTCAGCTTCAATGTTTTCAAACTCTCACAAGAAACAGATCAAGAGGACAAGGAACTAAACACAGATGATAATGAGACACTGAAGGAGGAGACAAGCACTGAAGCACAGCCAGTTCATTCTGAGATCCCCTTAATTGATAAACAAGGAAAACAGCGATGGCCACAGCTCAAGAAAAAGTTGGAGGAACCTAAACCTCTAGAGGCAGGTGGAGATAGCATCATAACTCCTTTAGAAAAAGAGGTAACCGAGGGCAAGGCAACCTCAAAAGAAACAAAGAAGAAGGTACCAAGGAGGTGGAGGAACAAGAAGATCCCTACGGAAGACTTCTCTCCAGGGGATAGAGTTATCTCAGCTTACTTCCCAGATATTCCCCCTAATCTCCCCACTGTACCATCTCAGTTACCTAAGGTCTTCACTATCAACAGAGTTCTCTCCCTGGAACATGTAGAAATCATTGATACCACCAATGGATACAAGTCCACAGCAAGAGGGGAAGACTTCAAGCAGTACCAACCACCCTAATGAGGGAGTAACGTCAAGCTAGTGACGCTAAAGAAGCGCTTCATGGGAGGCAACCCATATTTTATATGCTTTCAGAAGATAGTGAATAAGTCAATATTTATGAATTTCAATCCAAACATGACAAACAATTGGTGAAAACCTTCTTGTGCAGAATATAGTGAGGAACAAGTTTGGTGTTCAAAGCAAACCAAGATGCATGCTAGTCTTGGGAGCTTTGAACACAACACCTTCATCACAGTGCTCCAAACTAAGTTTGGTGTCACCCCATGGTGCCACCAAAATGCATATAAGGACCCACCAATAGTTAGTTAGTTAGTTGGAATTCATAAATAAATAATCAAATCTTTTCTTCCCTTTTATTAATATTAGCCGTAAAGTTCATATGGTCATTTTAATATCCTTTCTTACTTTTCTTAGTTTGTCTTTATAGGAAAAGAAAAGGAGCATTAAAAGGGATAGATTGGACAACCAAACAAAGAAGGTTCGGACACCACAAAAGGAGGGGCTACACACTTGTTCTAAAAAGGGAATACATTGGAAAATGTTGCCATGCAACATTGAAAAAAAGGGACCCCTAGAAGACCGAGCAATCCCCATCATAAAGTGATGATCCTTGTCTTCTAGCCATGCATAACCCCAACCGTCCATCAAGTGACCACTTCATCAATCTACACCCTCCATTCTCTCACAACTTCTCTATATAAACGACCCTTGTCTGTACCACCCTTCATTGTCATCACACACCCTTCACCACTCTTCATTTCGGTACAAGACACCCCCTATCCGATTACAAACATTCCTCCCCTCACTCTCTTCATTGCCATAAAACCCTAAACAACCAAAAGTCTCCACAACCTTACCACCTTCACATATTAACCATCATTCATGGCATCTTCAAGTTCTAAGAGAAGGAAGGGAAAGGAACCCATGGAAGAACACCCATATGATGAGAAGAGATTTAGAAGCTTGTATCATGCATTGCAATACGGGTGGATGGTTGATAAGGAAATCATTTATGAGCTGGGATTTCAAGTTAAAAAGACTGAGTGCCCCGAAATTACAGAGAAGGTAGAAAGGAGAAGATGGGAGCTCCTCACCGACCCGGTCATTAAGGTGAATGCAAACCTCATAAGAGAATTTTATGCAAATGCGGTTCGATATGATAAAAAGGATGAGTCCTATACAAGCTTTTTGAGAGGAAAGATGGTGGACTTTGGTCCCATGAGTGTCATGAGGGCATTGAAGCTACGGTCTATACAGTTTGAAGAAGAAAGCTATCACTCAAGATTGGACAACCCCAATTATGACCAGATTCTGCAAGACATTTGTGTACCAGGAGCTGACTGGGAAAGGGGTGCGGGAAACAAACCAAAGTTCATCAAGAGAACAGATCTCACTCCTGAAGCCAAGGGGTGGTTTGAGCTAGTGAGAAGGTCTATTCTCCCAGCTGCAAACAACTCGGAGGTGAATGTCAAGAGAGCCACGATGGTGCATTGTATACTGAAGGGAGGAGAAATCAAGGTTCATTGACTCATAGCTGAAGGCATTAGAAAGATGGCAGAAAAAAGCGACTCAAGAGGAACGTTAGGTTACCCCAGCACTATTTACCGAATATGCAAGAAAGCTGGGGTGGTCTTTGAAGATGAGGACCCCGTATGGATAAAGGAAGGCATTCCAATAACTGTACGAAGGATGAATGCTGCAGCATCCCCCCTGCCTCAACGGAAGCAAAGGAAGAAGACAGCTCCTCAAGTAGTGGAAGGACAAGTCTTCGAAGGGCAAGCACCACAGACCTTGGACATGCACCAATTGCAGGAAGCCATTGATGGCTTGTCTAGACAATATTTGGAAAGCCAAGGAGTACAGAAAGAGCTTCAACTACAGATGATGGGGCAGCAAGAGGAAGCACTCTCAAGATGGATGACCCAGCAAGGTGAGTGGCAAAGGCAAATGATGGAACAGCAATTAAGTCAAGGACAACAATGGGGAGAAACATTCAACAGGATGGAACAAAGGCAAAATGAGCAACAAGAATCCATCCAGAAGCTGATCAACATCCAAGCACATCAAGGGGCACACATACATGAGATGCATCGAAGACAAATAGAACAGGCAGAACTATTAGACGAGCAAAGGGCATTCACAGAAGGAGTTTACATGAGCGAGACAGGACATCACATAAACACTCAAGCCAGGCTCGGCTACTTAGTAGGACAACTGCTAATATTGCATCCAGGAATAGCCCGGTATGAAGAAATGAGGGATGAATTAGCACGAGAAGAGAGACAAAGGGTAGAAGAGAGCCATGAATCAGTGAGGAAGGCACTTGAGGATTGGAAGCAAGCAAGATTGGTACGGCTGCGAGAAAATGCAAGAGGACACAAGGAGGAGCAGCAAGGAAAAGAGCATGGACGGCCCCAAAAGTAAAAGGTGGTGGAGTTCCTTCTTTACTCCATCTTTTTCTATGCTTTAATAAGGAAGATCTTGTATGGAATAGAACATGCTTCCATGTTAGTTTGAACCTTTTCAATTCTGCATTTTAAGCTCTTATTGCTTAGGTCCATGATTTCTGGTTTAAATGTCACTGCATCTTTCCCTTATTTACTTGTAAGCTTGTCCATTTTAAATCAAATGAAGAAGAGAATGTTTATGTTTTTAAAAGACCAGAGTAGAGTTCATAATGTGGAAGTGCATTCATGAATCTTTGGGGTAGTCATAAGTTAGCTAAGTTGGTTCAACCACAAGGTTAGAAGGACAATTATCTATCCTGAATACTTGACTTTGGATATACCCATAAGACTAAGTTAATAACAAGATCCTAATAAGAGAAAAGGGAAAGAACAATGGAAGTGAAAAATAAAAGAAAGAAAGAGAGTAAGCAATAAGGCTAGGCACCAATGGTTTTGATCTTGAGGCATATGTCTGTGGTGCTCCTGTGTGAGGGATCTACTTGGATGAATAAGCTCTTTGGGGTGCTTTATCACTTGGTAACTTGGGTTAACTAACCCGGGATTATCAGCTGAAAGTCCACTATCAAGAGTAACCCTCACTACAGAGCATTTAGTAACCCAAAGAGGTGCTGGACACCAAGGTCTCAAGAAAAGAAAATAAATAAACTATATGCCTGTGGTGTGTATGTATGGGGGAGAGACTTGAGGGAGTAAGTCCTTAGGGGTGCTTCAACACCTAACACCTTGAACCAACTGGTTCGGGAGTGTTGGCTGAAAGCTTATCTTAAAGAGTTGCCCCCTTACAGAGCACTTAGCCTAAATAACACAAAAAACCCTTGAAATAACAATAAAAGGATCAATGAATAAAAGTCTCATGGGATATAAACAAAGTAAGTGTTTAGGGACATGATAAAGGTCTGAAAGCCAGTAATGGAATGAACCTAAGTTGCTATGCATGAAACCACCATAAAATCAGTAACATGACTTCCACAAGAATGACTCATTCCTCTGGATATTCCATTCATCATTCTCTTGTTCCAGTACTTGCTTAGGGACAAGCAAGCTTTAAGTTTGATGTTGTGATGCCAGGGCATCTTGGCCAGTTTCACTGACCTTTTTTTTTACTGTTTTTAGGGTAGTTTCATGCATTTCTTTAGGGAATAAGCTAGTTTTGGGTAGATATTCACTTACACCTTGAGTCAAGCATACATTGTGTATTTTACATGATTTCATGAAGATTTTGCATGAATTTAGTGACAAATTGTATGCTGCATTACCCATGACTTGGACTAGAACTTTGATGCACTCTATTGCTTGATTTCAGGACCAAAGGAAGCAAGGAACGGGAGGTAACTTGCAAAGTTAATGAGAAAAGTGATTGCCAATAACACTCTCAAAGCCATCATTGCCCACGTTAAGAGTCATGTTAACTAAGTTAACGTGAACTCTAACGTGGAGAAAGGAAGTTGAGCCAACGTTAGTGACACTTAACATTGTCACTAACGTTGGCAAACACTCATGAGTGGCCACGTTAGAGTCCACGTTAACTTAGTTAACGTGGCCTCTAACGTTAAAGGGGGGAAGAGAAGCCAACGTTAGTGACATTCAACATTGTCACTAACGTTGGCCTAAGGATGCAACACACCACATTAACTCCCACGTTAACTTGGTTAACGTGGGAGCTAACGTAAGAGGTGAGAGTTGTCGACAACGTTAGTGACACTCAACATCGTCACTAACGTTGGAAGCAACCACACAACCCCCAAGGAGCCACGTTAACTTCCATGTTAACTTAGTTAACGTGGAAGCTAACGATGAGGAATGAATGATGAGCCAACGTTAGTGACACTCAACATTGTCACTAACGTTGGGATGGCTAAGAAAGGCCACGTTAGAAGCCACGTTAACCTAGTTAACGTGGACTCTAACGTGAGATCTAGGGGCACATTGGAACGTTAGTGACAATGTTGAGTGTCACTAACGTTCTCGAAGATTGGCAAGGCCACGTTAGAAGCCACGTTAACCTAGTTAACGTGGGCTTTAACGTGAAGCAAAAAGGGGCACACTGGAACGTTAGTGACCATGTTGAGTGTCACTAACGTTCTCGAAGGTTGGCAAGGCCACGTTAGAAGCCACGTTAACCTAGTTAACGTGGGCTCTAACGTGAGGCAAAGGGGTACATTGGAACGTTAGTGAAAATGTTAAGTGTCACTAACGTTCTCGAACTTATACTTTCACTAAATGTTAACACCCCTAACGCCCTGAGCTAAAGTCTCTGCCCACTTAGCACTTTCTCTCTGCAAGTAAAGCCAAGCCCAAATGAAGAAAAAAACTGCTTCAAACTCAAGATCCAAAGGCCCAAGACTTGAAGAGTAAACTAGAAGCTGAGAAGAGTAGTATATATAGGAGTAGCTTTGAATTGATAAAGGAGTTCTGGAAGTTGGAAAAGAGAACTACTCTCTGTATTTTACCTTCTCTGCATTTTCTAGTTTTATGATGTATTCTCCAAATTTGTTTTCATTTTCTAGAGCTATGAACAACTAAACCCCTTTCATTGGGTTAGGGAGCTCTGTTGTAATTTGATGGATCAATACTAATTTTCATTATTCTTCTTCTATCTTTTCTCTTGATTTTACTTGAAAGCTTTCGATCTTCATCCAACTAGGTAGTTATCTTGGAAAAGAAGCTATTCAAACTTGGATCTCTTCTGAACCTTGAAAGAGGAATGAAGAGATCAAGCTAGAAATGCTTTCTCATGCTGGACCAAATTGGGTTTGGATGGGTATGTGACTATAACCCTCTCAATACTTGATTTGGGAAATGCATGTGGTATAATCAGTGACCACACTTCATCTCTTCTCATGAGAAATTGACCAAGGAATTGGCTATTGATCAAGATTTGAGAGATTGAATTGCAAGAAATTGTAATTCAATCAATTAAGATTGCCAAGGAGATCAATGAATGCATTGATTGAGGAAGAGATGAAAATGAACTTGATCCGGAGAATTGCAATATCTCCTAAGCCCAATGAATTCCCCTTCTCTAATCTTACCCATTCTCTTTAATTTCTGCCATTTACTTTTATGAGCAAATCCCCCATTCCCATTTACAATTCTGCAATTTACTTTTAGTCATTTAATTCCAGTCCTTTAATTCTAGCATTTACTTTTCTGTTATTTACATTCCCGCCATTTTATTTTCTGCAACTCTCAACCCAAATTCTGGATTCGCTCAACTAGAACATTCTTCTAATTAAAGTTGCTTGACCATGTTCTTCATCGAAATACACAATTCTAGCAATCCTATCGACCTACTGGCTAATTGATCATACTTAGCACTGATATCAGCCATTATTGGATTAACAATTATAGTCATTTACTGAGTTAGCAAATTAACCAAGTCATGATGACTTTCATCCTTAAAAGCAGCTAATGACCCTGTACTTTTTTTACGTAGAGCCAACTTGGTAATTTCGACTCATATCAGAATGAGAAAAATTTGGCTGTTTGTTTACTGTAACTGGCACATTTTTAAATTAGATTGGAGGCACATAACTACCATATGGTGGCACATAACCAAGAGGAAGGCTAAATAGGGCCACCCAGCAGTTACTGAGGGTTGATTTTGTACTGGAGCAATTCTAGGGCGTGAATTTTTCTCATTTCCCCCAGTATTCGCATTAACTGCAACATTTTTCATAGAATTCTGGGTAATTCTCTTTGCGTGTAATGATAAATTTGCAGAGGTTTGTGCAATACCTACTAGTACATTTGATTCAATATTACTATTTGAAATTTCTTCAGACATTTTAACAATTTTACCACTTTGCAATCGCATACACTATAGAAACTTTTTTAAGCATGAAATCAACTTTGACACTTAAAATTTTCTACTGGACGTGCCAATTTGTTTGACAGATTTTTCATAGATCAAAGCAAACTGAGTTTAATTGTGAATTTATCTGGGTTGGTTCAATATCTAATTTCTAGGAGCGAAACCTACTTCTTTTTGCAGAAACCAGTTTACCATGCATCAAAATTTTTTACTTTGTCATGACGAAGAAGCAAAGATTTTTTATATATTTTTTTAAATGATGAACTAAGAAACCAAAGTAAAATCAAATTGCAAACTTAAATACTTCAAATGCAAATAAAACTTGATTGAATGTAAACTTTGTTACAAAAGTAAATAAAAGGAATTAAAGATAAACTTAAAATATAAAAATGTCCAAAGTTAAATTTGTGGGAAAGATAAACTGCATGAAAATAAAGTGCAGAATTTGTAAAGAAAAATGAAAAGCATGGAAGGAAGCCTACAAAAACTAACTCAAACCTAAGAATCTCATAAAATTGCTGGGTATATGAGATTTTTTAAGCATTTTTCTAAGAAGAATTTTCAACAACCAAATTTTTTTTGCTATCCTATTTATAAACATCTTCCACCAATCCCCAAATGACACTTGTTAATCTGATGATGATTCAATGAAATAACTGTTCCCGCCAAACATGACTTAATAACTGCTCTCTTGGCTATATTCACCACTCTACAGAAACTGCTCTACCATTAAATCAACTTCAATTCCAATTCTACTAGAAAAATAACATATTACACACGGATTATTTTGACAAAATTTTATTATAAAAAATATCGACAGATTTTGTGTTGGTAAAAATACAATTATACTGCACATACAAGTCTTTTTAGTTTACAAATCTTACAAGTTGGGCCAAACCCAACAGAAGCTACACTCACCCACAAAAGCGTGTTGACACGCGCATCACGTTTCCAAAGCGCTCCCTCACTATTAAGAACGACTCTTCTTCTTCTTCCGAAAATCATAACTATCATTTTTTCTTCGCGTTTCTCCTCCTCCTCCTTTTCTTCCTTCTTCTTCTCCTTTTTTGTTGGTGTTTCTCCTCTTTTTTCTATGCGTGTTTCATCTTCATCATCGTGTTTCTCCTCCTTCTTCTTTTGATTTTGTAACATTATGTATTTTTTTCTTATTTGTTTGATTTTTTTCTCCAAAAAAGAATTATGAGAATATGAAATAAGAAGATGAGGAGGAGGAAGATGAAGAGTTCTGAATTATGCAGAACTTATCAAAATAAAAATACACCCAAATATCTTCATTTTACACCCAAATATCTTCGTTTTACACCCAAATTTGCTGCAAATTCAAAAATGAGTTATGTTACATATACACTAAAATCAACCACTAAAGTCAGCCACCAGTATAAAATACATACTGGAATACAAATAATACAGTGAAAATAAATTAAAGCACACATATATTTATACACAAATACATTGGTGGTTGATTTTAGTGGCTGATTTTAGTGTACAAATAGCATTTTCGTACAGAAAAATATTTTCTCTAATTCTTCATTTTTTCTTCTTCTTTTCCTTATTTCTTTCTTTCTTTTAGTTAAATGAATGTAAGTTCATCCTCTTCCAAGTAATTTTGTAGCATTATGTATTTCTTCTTCTTCTTTGTTTGGATAAGAAGAAACTTGAAAAGGTAAAACAAAAAGAAAAAGATGAATAAGAAAAAAAGAAGAAGAAGATGGTGATAATGATGAAAAAAAAGAACCAGCAGAAGATGAAGAGGAAGAAGAAGAAGAGTTCTGAATTTTGCAGAACTTATTAGAATAAAAATACACCCAAAATTCCTTAAAATACACCCAAATATCTTCATTTTATACCCAAATTTGCTACAAATATAGAAATGAGTTATGCTACGTGTACACTAAAATCAGCCACCAAAGTCAGCCATCAGTATAAAATACATATTGAAATACATATATACATTGAAAATAAAATAAACCACACATGTATTTATACACAAATATATTGGTGGCTGATTTTAGTAGTTGATTTTAGTGTACAAATAGAATTTTTGTATAGAAAAATGTTTCCTCTAATGCTGTATTTTTTCTTCTTTTCCTTATTTCTTTCTTTCTTTTAGTTAAATGAATGTAAGTTCATCCTTTTCCAAGTAATTTTGGAACATTATGTGTTTCTTCTTCTTTTTTTTTTTTTGATTTTTTGTTTTTATTCTTGTTAAGAGAGTAAAACAAGAAGAAACTTGAGAAGGTAAAACAAAAAGGAAAAGATGAATAAGAAATAAAGAAGAAGATGGTGATGATGATGAAAAAAAAAGAAGCAGCAGAAGATGAGGAGGAGGATGAGAAAGAGTTCTAAATTATGCAGAACTACTTATCAGAATAAAACTACACCCAAAATTCCTTAAAATACACCCAAATATCTTCGTGTTACACCCAAATATCTTCGTTTTACACCCAAATTTGGTGTAAATACAGAAATGAGTTATGCTACGTGTACACTAAAATTAGCCAACAAAGTCAGCCACCAGTATAAAATACATACTGGAATACAAATATACATTGAAAATAAAAACCACACATGTATTTATACACAAATACATTGGTGGCTGATTTTAGTGTACAAATAGCATTTTTGTACAGAAAAATATTCTCTAATGCTATATTTTTTTTCTTCTGAATTGAACCACACCTCAGCCACTTGATTGGATTCAAAACAATAAAAGGAAGAGAAGACTTGTAAAGACTTGTATGAGAAAAATGCTTGTATGTGGAGAACAAACTGTTCATCAATACCATAGAGGGGCTGCAAAGACACCAAAAATACACCATATTAAAATAAGTATAAACTATAGAATGCAAATAGAACTATAAAACTATCATAAAAAATAACAAAAATCAGATTCATGAATCATCATTAAACAGAAACTAAAACAATTCAACTAAAAGAATAAGACAATTCACCCTCAGTGAGATGAAAAGTCATAAACTGTAAATACACCCAAACTTTCCTAAAATACATCCAAATATTCCTGATTTACACTCGAATGTCTGATATAAAATGCATAAAATTCATCAGAACTAGTACACTAGATTCAATTCAAACAAGGAATAATAAACAGCAAATTTCATAAACAAGGTTCACGCATTATTCAACTACACAATTATAAACTATTAATTGGATTCAAATTCAAATTCAATTATTAACTGGAATTAAACCACACTTCAGGAATATCATTGGATTCAAATTCAAAATCCACTTCGCTCTGGTTCAACTGATAATCTGAAGTTAAATCATCCATTATCTTCAAAACGATTTTAGAGCTTAATTTCAGAAACAATGGAAAACGAAAAAAACGAAGAAAGAGAATAGAGAGAGAAACTTATGTAAACGGCGAAGGAGAAAGGAGAGAAACGCACGAAAGAGATCGAAGAGAGAAGACAAGAAAATGCAGAAGGAATTTAAAAAAGGAAATGAAATCCTTTCGAAAAAAGAAGTTATATATTTGCGCGTTAATTGATTGAAAAATCTGTTAAGACGCGTAAAACATACATGCCATAAGAGGCGTGTTTTAGGAATTACGGATTTTCAGGACTTGTATAGTAAAAAGGCTTGTATGTGGAGATTAATCCGTAAAAATATTAAAAATTTTCTCAAAATTTACTAACAGATCTTCTCAGTAATTGTATTCATAAAATTATAATTTTAATTTCAAATTTTTCACTAATGAAAAATCCATCTGTAATCGCTTATATACATCTGTCAGAAATTTGAATTACCACAAACACAATCTGAGAAGCGTTACACAAAAACAGTATTCACTAGTCACTCTCCTTCACTGTTCTTCCATTCCAGGGTTTAAGCAAGCCCCCCTCCCCCTCTCTCTCTCTCTCTCCATTTTGACGTCCTCTGTTGCCGCCGCCATCATCACATGAGCTCTCTCTGTCGTCGCTCTTATCTTACGAGCTCCCTCTGTCGCCACTCTCGTCGCTGCTTCTTGTAACGACCCAACTTCCATAACGTCATGATCGTACCAAAAGTAAGGCGTTACTAACCTGTTTTCCTTTATTAACTATTTACAATTGAGCCTTTAGTTCGCTGTCGCGATTTAGTTTTATAGAAAATTCCGGAAAATTTTTGTTTTTATTAATTAAAATCATATAGCAAACATCACCAAGTATAATAATCACATAATTATTAATAATAATAAATATTATACAAAAGAAAATAAAACTCAGGTACAACTCCTATCCCTCTGTATAAAATATAAACTAAAGTAACAAGGGCGGGGGAACTCTATAAAAATAACTTAACTTAAAAATAAATTCTATAATTTCCCGCAGCTTCAAATCGAGTCTTTGAACCTGTGTCACTGAAAGGGTGGAAGATTTTAGGGTGAGAACAAACCACACATTCTTAGTAGGGAATGGGAATGCCGTAAAAGTAATGAAATAGAATGCAAATAATTAACACACTCAAGAAAACTATATTTCATCAAACCTTTTGAATATACTCTTAGTTTTACTTTAACTAATTGATCACCTCTTTCGAAAACTCTAAACTCAAAACCGTTCTCAATGACAAGATTAATTATACCAATCATTTTTCAGCCATTTAATTAATTTTCAGTCACAACAAACAGTTATTAATCATCTCTATACATTCACAGACTACTCGCACAAGTAAGAAACTCAATTCAATACACAAACAAATCACAATAAAACAAACAATACAATCACAGAGAAGTAATACAAGCAAACACAACTAAATGCAAATGCACAACCATTATGATGCATATCTGTCCAAAGCAGGCCATGAGCTCACGTGTCGGTTTACACCCTGCAGCCCGATATTACCTAAGAACAAGTCCCAGATATGGTTTCCCATTGTGTCCTTAGTGCATATGTGTCGGTGGTAAGAATACCACTCCTTCATGACTACCGGCAGTCGGCGCAAAGCCCGACCCCATAATATACGTACAAGGGGAAACAGTGATCCTCAGTTCATGGGCGTCCCCGAGATTGATTCACAAACAAAACAATGATCCTCAGTTCGTGGGTTTCTCCGAGATCAACATACAACAACAAACATGATCCTCAGTTCATGGGTTATACCCGAGATCAATACACAGTAAACAACGATCCTCAGTTCGTGAGTTATACCCGAGATCAACATACAACAGTTCGTGGGTTATTCCCGTAATCAATGACTATCAATTCGTGGGTTTTTCCGCATTTAAAACAAATAACAATTTATAGGTTTCCCCGAGATCAATAATCATTCAGTTCGTGGGTACTTCTCGAATTTAACAAATTATCAATTCTCCATTCTCTTTTTCCCTTTGAATCCTTAACACATTTTCTTAAACCTTTCTTAACTTTCTCAACCATTCGTCCATAAAAATCTCAATCATCAATTCAGTTCATAATCTCTGCTATGGCAATCTTGAGTCAAGCCAACTTTAAAACTATCTTTCATTTTAGTTCTCTATCAAAGACTCAAGAAAATCATTTATTTTTAAATTCATTAAACACTTTTCAAAACATAACCTTTCATTAGAAGTAATCAAATAAAACTCTTTCTCAAGTTTACTAACTTCCCAAAGATTCAAAAATCATCTCTCTTTACTATTCAAATTCAAATATTATAAATTCATTAAACTTCTAAACAGCAATCCTTTATTTTAAACCCAAAACATAATTCTTTTCATATTAATTCAATCTCAAAACATGGTTTCTTTCTTAAATAATTTAATTTTGAAATATAAACCTTTCCTTGGTAAACCGAATTCAAAATAAAATAATTCTTTTCTTAACTAAATAAAACTCAAGTAATATAATTTTTCAAATTCAAAAGTTCTAAAATAACTTTTTAAATGAAACCTCAGATTTTTTATAAAATTTCGGCAGCACCTCCCCTAAAACTCGGACTTAGCCACCCTTACGGGTTCCTTCTTTCTCTACAAATCACCAGCCTTTTTATCAACAATTTCAAACAGGCAATTCTCAATCAATCAGACATTCACAATTCATAATAATTAACAAATCAATCGTACTCCACAATTCCAACTAATCCATCAATCCAATTATAATCTCATCAATTCATATTTACTTTTCACATATCATAGATTCCTTTCAAAATTAAACTCAATCAACTAGTAATCCCAAAAATCAGCCTTTCATAATTCTAATTATTTTAATGTCATTTACTCTTTTGCAAAGTTACTATTTTGTTTTAAAAGTAAAATTTGAAGAAAATGATTTGGTAATCAAACTTCAATCTTTTAACAGTTCTCAAACTTAATTCTAATTAATCATGAATCAACTTTAAAAACCATCAAAGCCAATTCCAATCAGTTGTTGTCAGTATCACAGTCGTTCCGTTACATCAGATAACTAAAAACAACAAGAAGCACTTATTCTTAATAATCAGAATACAGCCACAACTTAGCCAGAATTAATCTTATCAATTAATCAATCACTCACAGCAACAGAACCAGTCACAATCACAGCCATAATCTAAACTCAATTCACATCCGCATCCAACTTCAATCATAACTCAGAATAATCACCACAACTAACTTTTCTCAAATACATTTCATTCAATAATTAGCTCATCATATTTCAATTTAATAAGTAACATTAAATGAATCACCACTTGCAGCCACATTTCAACCAATTCCAACCCGTCACAAGTCCATTTCACAGCTATTCGAATATATTAAAATTCCAATTCAATATCAAATAATTCAAAATAACTCATTCAAGGTCAGCATCTTAGCCAACTCATCACAAAAATCAGTAATTCAAAATACAATTCACAACCAGATTTCAACCAATTCAGCAATATCATGTAAGATCAGAATTTCCAACAAATTCATCAAAATTAGAAAACCAATATCAGTCACAGCATTAACCAAAATTAATCTTGTCAAGTTAATTACTCACGATAACAAAACCCAGTGACATTCTCCACCATAACCTAAACTCAATAAACTAATTGAAACACCAGAATATCATCTCAATATCAAACTTAATCCAAATTTCACAATCTCAAACCAAGCTTATTCCTATCAATTAATCATATTTATGAATTATTTGCAATTACTCACTAAACCTCATTGGCATTCATAAGTTAAAAACGGTTAATTTCAAATAAAATCCCCTACCTCAATTAGTCGAAACCATCAAATTTAAACGCAACGATCCCTTTCTTTTTCCCAGTTTACAACAGCCAATGCGGCCGGAACAGCAGCAGCAGCCTCACTTCTTCTGGGGCAGCAACAACAATGACAATCGCGCCTATCCCAATCACCTCTATAGCGGTGACATCAGTGGTTCCGGATAAGGACGATAATACTAAACAGAGACATTAACATATACTATTGTAATCAAAACAAAATATGGTAGAGAAACAGATTCGAAAAACAGAGCATGAGCAAGAGTGTTACAGTTTCAAGAATGGAATTGAGAACGCAGGGGAAGCTGCTGTCGAGCAATAGCAGTGGCGCTTCCCTTTAGGCTTGATGGTGATTGAATTGTGACGGCGAGGTTTCCTTCGACGGCAATGGTGACAATGGCGTGCGGCGTTGGCGTCGAAGACTCCAGTGCAATGACGAGAACGAAGCTTCTTCTCGGTCAGTGGTTCACAACTCGCAGCTCCCTCTCAACGTCTCTCTCTCATCTATGTTCCACAGCAGCGACCTCAACTGGCGCCAGCGGCGGACTTCACCCACGGCGATGGGGACGGCTCGGACAACAGCGACGGCACACGATGGCGCGCAACGACAACAGCAAATCCCTCTCTACGCGACGTTGACTCTATGCCTCCTCCTTTCTCCGACTCGGACCTAACGACGGACTCCAAGGCGGCGGCAAGAAGCTCGACGACGTTTGGTCTCCATAGTGACGGCGGTGAGACACCGGTGATGGCGAGCTAGACAGCGGCTGGGTGCGACGATGGAGTCTCCTTCAACGGCAAGCATGGGCTTTCTCTCTCTCCAGCGATAGCGGCTCCGACCATACCAGCGGCGGCGACGCATGGGGCTCCATGGAACGGTGGTGACGGCACAGGCAAGATGCGGCGGTGGCGACGAACTAGACAGCGTAGAGTGCGGCTGGGAGGCGAGTTCGGTGGCAGATCAGCAGCAGGGCGCAGCTCCCTCTCTCCCTTCTCAGCTCTCCGTCACGCTCTCCCTCGAACCCTCTCTCTCTGCTCTCTGTTTTGCTACTGAACATTACGCTGAAGGAAGATTGGAAGGGGGTGGGGTGCGGCTGTGGTGAGGGGCTAGGGTTAGGGTTTCGTAATTTAGGAATTAGGATTTCTGATTCAATTTGGGAATTTAGGCTTAAGAATTAGGGATTTTATAAAAGAATATGGATAGATATGAATAGATATTTTGATAAAATTGGAGGGTAGAATAATTTTAAAATCAAATATACTCCGTTAAAAATATTTAAGAACATTGTTTATCAACATATTACTAAGTTCAATCCATTATTTCTAATTTAAAATATAAAATAAACATATTAATCACATTTTTATAAAATATAGTTCAAACTCAATATTAATTATTTAAATCAAATGGTATAATTTTTCATCATTTTTCGGTCACCGGAACATTAATTTCAAATTGTAAAATAACTAATAATAAACATTGTACAAAAATATTAATTGACTTAAACTTAAAGTATTTATAAATATCAATCTAATCATTTTTAATAAAATTATTTCTAGGAGTTCAAATTAATAACATAATTCATTCAAAATAGAATTTATACAATTTTTCTTATTTTTCAATTATCAAAATTATAATTTTAATTATGCCAAATATCTAATAAAGATTATATAAAAATTTTAATTAATTTAAACTTCAATTATCATGAAACTTTATTTAATTACCTTTAGTAAAATAATTTTCTTAAAATAAAATTATCAACAAATAAAATAAATTACAAATAACTAATTATTTGATTTTCAAAAACTAGGGTTGTTACACTTCTTCTCTCCTCGCTGGAGATTTGTCATTGTCCCTTCTGGTCGCCGTTAGTTCATGTAGGCCTCCGCCTACTTCTCGTCCCTAGCCCTAAACCTGTCCCTTCCTTGTTCTTCTTGAAGTTGAAAATCAAAGAATATGATCAAGGAGAGCTCTTAGATTTGCAAATCAGCTGTTGCTGCTACAGAGAACGGAGTTTTTAAATTCTAAGGTATAAAGTTTATATATTTATGTAATTTATGAATCTGAAACATAACACTTTTTATGATTGTGATATAGAATGAAGTTTGTTTATGAACTATATATCTGAATTGCTAAAAGTTTTTATCTAGAATTTGCATGCATGTTCTTGTTCTTTCCTATTCTTGTTATGACTGCTGATTTAGGCTCCTCCTTCTTGTCCTTGTCTGAATCTGCTCTGTTGTAAATCTGATTAATGGCTTTTGTTCTGATTCTGCCAAATATGCAATTGTTTTAAATGTGTCTAGTTGCTTTTGTCTGAATCTACTCTATTATTTTCAACAATTGTGAATCTGCTCTATTAGTGCCATATATGTACACATTTATTTCAGATTAAAATAAGGTAAAAAGTTTATCAATTGAACAATTACGTGTGTAGTAGTGTCTTTTAATTGCAGGTTATAGAGTTAATGTGGTTTAGCACTTTAGTTTATATTGTTTATAGTAGTGTATGAATTGGAAATATTTATAAGATAATTTGAAGTAGAAGAAATGAAAATAATAAGATAATTGGAATTATTATTATTATTTGTTAATGCATTCATAAGCCGAAGGCTTCAAGTGATGGATCGTACCTTGTGGATAAAGCAAAAGAAACAAGTGGAGCGAAGCTGTTTAGCAACATAATGTTGGATAACAAGATTGATATGCCACCTATGTACGTGTAATGTTTCCTTCCTATACTTTCTTCAATCAATTTAAATTTTAAACCACAATCATATTTATATGCAGGAATAAAGAGTTTATTTTTCTATCAGGAACAAAGACATAGTGCTGGATTTATATGCAGATTTATTAGAATTTATACAAGATAATCATATAAGAATTAAAAGAACTATGGATTGATAGGAATGAGTTGAGATATAGCTCGTAAATGACGATCTATACAATTGAAAGGTGCCATTGCATGAATTAATGGTAAGATTGATGTACCCTATGATAAGTTGAAGTTTTGACTATGGAATTAATGTTTTCATTTAAGAATAATGGGTAGGACTTGTTTTACATTGTATGCTTCATTACTCTTTTCTTTTTCTAGTCTTGCTCATGATATGGAATAATCTAGATGATAAGTTCTGATAAGAGTTATCATCAACGTAACCATTACTTCTTTTGAATGTTTATAGAGCTCAGTGCTAACATTGGAAGAGTCAGCACTAGACATTGATCAGGTTGAGAATATCATAAAGTTTTGTCTTACAAAATAAGAGATGAAACTACTTAAGGTTGGTAAATACCAAATATTACTGCTTATCTTCAATGGTGGAGACTACATTTCTACCATGACTTGGAATGTTTTGGCTTACATCTCCATAAAATTCTCGTTAGAGTTCTTAGGGTTGATGCAAGTTTTTTCATTCAAGATTCAGTTCCAAACTCAGGTAGAAAAACTGCCATTACTTGAATCCTTTATAAGATTGAATTTTAAATTAATTTGCAGGTTGAGTGAGTCATTATTTTTTTGTAGGTTTGCTGACCTTAGAAATAACCTGAATGTTATGAATGCTGCAGCAGATGAGGCATGATAACTTCTTTTATTCTCAAATTTTTTTTTTTTACTTTCCTTTCCTTTTTAGTGGAGTCCGGTAGTTGAGATATTTTGACACACTCCAATATTTTTTTAGGCTTTGCCATTAGATTCAGATTGGATAGTCTTCTAAAGCTTACTGAAACACGTGCATGAAACAACAAGATGACTCTCATGCATTACTTTGCAAGGTATACAAAGTTACTTATTCATTGGATGAAACACTAGCTTCAACAATCATAACACACTAAGCATGACTAGCAATTTGATCGGAGAAAAAATAGTCTTGTGATTTTGGTGGGTGCATGTATAGTGACACAACACTGTTAGCTCTGGCATTGAGATCTTAAGAAGGTAAGTAGAATGACCAAAAAGAGTAGTGAAAAAGCACCGGGCTATTTGGCTAAATGTTATTTATTTTTTGATAATATGATGAATTTGTTTATTTTTTAAAATATTATAAATATTTTAATATAAGTTAGATAAAAATTGGATGAAAATTTGTCTTGATTAAATTTATATTTATTTTGTATAAAAATAGATTTATTTTGCAATGAAAAAATCTAAAAAAAAATCTGCTTTATTATACTGACGGATTAATAGATAGAAAATTTGTCTGTATGCAGAATTATAAATGCTTTCTTTGGCTCTAATTACCAACAGAAAATCTGTCAAAAAATTGACACTAGTTACCGACATAAAATATGTCGAAAAATCTGACGTTTATAGCAAAATGGATGGAACGATTACCAAAAAAAATATGTCGGTAATAGAGAAAAATCTGTTGGTAAATTACTGATGAAAAAAATCTGTCAGTAACTAATTTTTGATGAGGCTTTTAAAGACGGACAAAATCGGTCGGTAACTAAAAATCCGTCTGTAATAAAGATCAAATCTGTCTATAAATTCGCCTGTAACAAGCAATTTTCTAGTAATAAGACGAATTACAACATTATCAAAGTTAATCCAAGTCTTTCTCGCAGTCAAGCTTATATAGACAAAAATTTGTCTTGCAAACTCTATCAATAGAACTCTTTCTCGATCTCGACGAACATCACTAATCTAGAACTTGACTCATCAATTGCCAATATTTTTATTGAGTAACAGGCACATATACACTTTTTATATATTCTTTATCTTTTATTTTAAATGTAATTGATAAGAAATGAGATATATAAAATATTTGTGTTTTATATTATAAAAAAAAAAAAGTATACGAAAGAAGTAAAATAGACAAGATAAAAAGACTCAGTTCAGTCAAACAAAAACGGAAACAAAACAGTAGTTACTGGTAAGCTACACCTAACAAATTGATAACACCTAATCTATTTTGACCAAATCTTTAACATCCCTTGTCCTCTAAAACTCATCAAGTTCGGGGCGGAAAAGACCGCGAGTTTGTCACGGAATATAATCTCTCACACTGAGGGGCAGCAACAGGTTCAATGAACACATCATGCTACTTAGCATGTTCTTATCGTGCAATAATATGAATGATGTACAGTTGTGTAATGCCTTGGGAATTTGTGTTTGTAAGATTTAAGTGGATTGATGATTGTGGGTACGAATGTATACAATTATGAATGAATTCAATAGAAAATAGGATGAACATGTGGTTTTGTAAAAGACTAATGTTACTCTACCAATTTGCTAACTCAACTACACTAATTCTATTACTTTTCCCTTCAGCCAACTATATATCGTTACTATTTGATGCTTAGTACATGATCTCTTTAAAAAATTGAAGATATCAAGCTCAAAGTGCTTTTCCTTTTATGCAGAGAATTGGATTGCTGTAAGGAGGAAAATTCTCAGGTTGTTACAAAATATAGGATGAGTTTTCAAACCATGAAATTTGATTAGGTCCAAGATAAATGCAAATGGCAAATATGGATTTTATATGGCAACGAAATAAATCTCTATCACATATTTTTTCAACAAATAAAGAAGGATCTAATTTTGAGGCATGGCACTGCTCCTATGTTAGATTATGGTGTAAGGTTTTAAATGGATAGAACTAGATTGGTCGAGTGGTCAGCTCACTCGTCCGCTTAAGTAAGAGTCGGGAATTCGAATCTTGTTTTATACATGTAGCAATTCATTAGCTAGCGACAAACTTTTAAACGAAGCTTCCAACCAAAAAAGAAATTATATTGTGTAGGAAAACTGGGCCTCAAGTGTCTCTCTGATCCAAACGCATCCTCCTTAGGAGCATTATTGATCCATAAGATACTAGAATTAAAATCATATTCCGCTAGATTTGACTAGAATTTGGTAAAGATTCTCCTCCAAACCAATTGAAGACGCATTATAATGCTACCTATCCAAGTTTATTTTGTTAATTAAGTCTAATCAATTTGATCTAATATAATAAAAATTAGTTATGGCTAGCATTATTCCAAAAATTATTATTTAACTTGGTTGGACTTAATTTATAAAAAAATTTAGATGTGTACAGGAGCAGAGTTTAGTTGAGACAAGGAGGTCATGACCCTCCAAACTTTTTATAAAAAAATTAGTAGTATTTTTTTAAAAAATAAAAAATAATTTAGTTGACTCAAATATTTTATTATGACTTAAAGTATCCAGGTTCAATCTTCATCTCTTGTTGGACTGAACTGAGTGGGCCTTTGTTGGTTCACAATTCACAACACATCAAAATTAAAAGATAAAATCAAATCAAATAAAAAAATTATCTAACAAAAAAAGATAAAAATAAAAAAAGATCATTTAACAAAATAAAAGATAAAAATCATCTTTATAAAAACGCAAAAAAGATAAGAATAAAAAAGATCATTTAACAATCAAATCAAATAACAAAAGTTATCTAACAAAAAAAATCATCAAATAAAATAAAAGATAAAAATCATCATTATAAAAAAAATCATCTAACAATCAAATCAAATAAAAAAGTTATCTAACAAAAAAAATAAGAATAAATAAAGATCATCTAACAAAATAAAAGATAAAAAAACATCATTATAAAAACCCGCTGCTTTGCTAGCAGCTTTTCTATTCGTATTTCTCAACTCTCTATTCAACAAGCAACACTCTCTCTACCTTTGAGTTCAAATATAAAAATTAGGTATTTTATTTATTTAGTTTAATATTATTTTATATTTTACTGTTTATTTAATTTAATTTTTTATATGATAAAAAATATTAGAATATTCAATAAGTATTGATATTATTGTATTTGTATAAATTGATAAAAATTTTTAATAAATATTATAAATTTTAATATTTGTCCTTCTAACTTCTTTTTTTATATATTTTACAGGATATATATTCAAATTTTTATATAAAATAATCATAAAAAATCAAAGAATTGATACATTTTTTAAGAGGAAGGCTAATATTCAAGAAGGAGAACATATAATTTCTACAACATCAATACTTGTAAATAGTTCTTCTATTTTAATGAATCATGAAGAAAGTGAGATACAACCTTTAAAAGTTCAAAGAGTTGCATTTGATGAGTTTGACCTTAATTCTTTGGAACGAGACCCTGGAAAATGGCTTCAAATTTGGCAATTTCACCCAAACCAGAAAGATGAGGTTAGACAAGCTTATCTTAAATGGGGTCCATATCAAAAACATCTTGACAATTATCCTCTATCTGGTACGAAGCATCCAAGACGATTTCAATATGCTTGGTTTGGTATTTTTCCTTCATGGTTAGGGTATTCACCTTCTGAAGATGCTGCATATTGTTCATTTTGTTATTTGGTTAGCAAAAAATCCAACGGAATTACACTTCACACAACTAAACCAGCAAGTGCACTAGGTCGTCCAAGTAATACCTGAGTGAGTCAGGGTCGATCCCACGAGGATTGTTGGCTTGAATCAAGCTGTGGTTATCTTGTAGATCTTAGTCAGGTGGTTGTTTGTTTAAAGCGCATAAAAGTAAAATAAAAATAACATTACTCAGTTGATGGTGAATGCAACGATGAGAAGATGGTTAAGACTTCAGAGATGCTTTGTTCTTCTGGATTAATTCGGTCTCACTATCTATGCCAACTCAATGATTTCTTCTATGGCAGGCTGTATGTGATCAACGCCTTTCTTGAGAGGCCGCCAATCTTCCTCCAGGCTAAACACCAGGGTTAGTGCACATCCAGTCTGATTGAGGGTGAAGCTCCTGCAGTCCATTTTCCTTGATGATCCTACTCAAAACACCACAAATAAGGTCGAATCTTCTGGATCAGAGAATGTTGCGCCTTTGTTTCTAGCCTTTACCACAAAGACCCTAATCTCCCCATACCTCGGCTGAACTGGTGTCTCGAGAAGTCCCAACGAAGTTGTGGATTAGCCGTCTAAGAGATGTATAATCAAGCTAGTTGATGCACCACTATTTTGTGGTACATTTTGTACTTAATTGAGTGGATTTTATCCACTAAACTCACACTTATTCATTGAATTTGCATGGTTTTACAATTCCTTCCTAATTCTGTTCTATGATTGAAAACTTGCTTCCTAAGCCTTTAAATTGTGTATTTTAATTCCCCTTTATACCATTCGATGCCGTTCCTAGCCATTCCAAAGCCATTCCTAGCCATTCCTTGTGACTGACGCGTACGCGTGACATGCGTCACGTGCAGAAATCGCAAAAAACGTTGGGGGCAATTTTGGGCTGAGTTTGGACCCAGTTTTCGGCCCAGAAACGCAGACTAAAGCCAGGGGACAAGCAGAGACTCAAGACACATTAATACACTTCTCATTATTCAGAATTTTAGATTTTAGATGTAGTTTCTAGAGAGAGAGGCTCTCTCCTCTCTCTAGGTTTTAGGATTTTTCTTAGTTTTAGGTTTATTTCTTCCCAATTCCAGGTTCAATGTTCCTTTAATTTAGTTTTCTTATACTTTTATTTATTCTATTACTTTAATTTATTCTCTTCCCTTATTAATTTATTAATACCTCGGGTCGTCTCTCAAGGAATTGCAGGAAAGTGTTCTTGTTATTGGTTATGAGTTTTCTGAAAAATTTTTGAATGAGGAATGGAAAAATAAATGATTATAAATTAAAGCAATAAAAATTAACAAGAGAGGATTAATGTAATTAAAATAAAAAGCCTTGGCTAGGAGAAGATTAATTGGAAGTTCTATCCTTGTTGGATTTCTCAAGATTAATAGTGATAGGTTGTTGTTTCTACTTAGTTAACCCTTACCGAATAAAGGAAAGTCAAGTAGGGAGCCAACTTCTATTCACAAGTCCTAATCCTCTCCCTTGGGAAGGATTAGCGTTAGTGGCCAGAGATTCCAATCAAAATTAACTCCTGAGTCTTCCAACTCAAGGGTCTCCAAATATTAATTGGTGTACGAAATTGTGATCTCTGGTAATGGCTCCAAAAACTTGGTGCTCTAATCTCAATTCATAATTTGTCACAACTTCGATACAACTAACCAGCAAGTGCACTGGGTCGTCCAAGTAATAAACCTTACGTGAGTAAGGGTCGATCCCACGGAGATTGTTGGTATGAAGCAAGCTATGGTCACCTTGTAAATCTCAGTCAGACAGATATAAAATAATTGTGGAGATTTCGAAATTAAATAATAAAAGAAGGATAGAAATACTTATGTAAATCATTGGTGAGAATTTCAGATAAGCGCATAGAGATGCTTTCGTTCCTCTGAACCTCTGCTTTCCTGCTGTCTTCATCCAATCAATCCTACTCCTTTCCATGGCTGGCTTTTTGTAAGGACATCACCGTTGTCAATGGCTACTTTTAATCCTCTCTGGAAAATGGTCCAAATGCTCTGTCACAGCACGGCTAATCGTCTGGAGGCATCACCCTTGTCGATGGCTGCGTCCTATTCCTCTCTGTGAAAATGGTCCGATGCGCTGTCACTGCATGGCTAATCATCTGGAGGTTTTCGATCATACTGGAATAGGATTTACTACCCTTTTGCGTCTATCACTACGCCCAGCACTCGCGAGTTTGAAGTTCGTCACAGTCATTCAATCCCAGAGTTCTACTCGGAATACCACAGACAAGGTTTAGACTTTCCGGACTCTCATGAATGCCGCCATCAATCTAGCTTATACCACGAAGATTCTGATTAAGAGATCTAAGAGATACTCATTCAATCTAAGGTAGAACAAAAGTAGTTGTCAGGCACGCGTTCATAGGGAATGATGATGATTGTCACGTTCATCACATTCAGGTTGAAGTGCGAATGAATATCTTAGAAGCGAAATAAGATGAATTGAATAGAAAAACAGTAGTACTTTGCATTAATCTTTGAGGAACAGCAGAGCTCCACACCTTAATCTATGGAGTGTAGAAACTCTACCGTTAAAAATACATAAGTGAATAGAGGGTAAGCATGGCCGAGTGGCCAGCCTCCCATGGAGGTCTAGAGATCTAAATATGATCAAAAGATACAATCCAGGATCAAAAGATGTCTAATACAATAGTGAAAAGTTCTATTTATAATAAACTAGCTACTAGGGTTTACAGAAGTAAGTAATTGATGCATAAATCCACTTTCGGAGCCCACTTGGTGTGTGCTTGGGCTGAGCTTGAAGTCTACACGTGGAGAGGTCATTCTTAGAGTTGAACGCCAGCTTTTGTGCCAGTTTGGGCGTTGAACTCCACTTTGCAACTTGTTTCTGGCGCTGGACGCCAGAATTGGGCAGAGAGCTGGCGTTGAACGCCAGTTTTCGTCATCTAAACTTGGGAAAAGTATAGACTATTATATATTTCTGGAAAGCTCTGGATGTCTACTTTCCAACGCAATTGAAAGCGCACCATTTTGAGTTCTGTAGCTCCAGAAAATCCATTTTGAGTGCAGGGAGATCAGAATCCAACAACATCAGCAGTCCTTCTTCAACCTCTGAATCTGATTTTTGCTCAAGTCCCTCAATTTCAGCCAGAAAATACCTGAAATCATAGAAAAATACACAAACTCATAGTAAAGTCCAGAAATATGAATTTAACATAAAAACTAATGAAAACATCCCTAAAAGTAACTAGATTCTACTAAAAACATACTAAAAATAATGCCAAAAAGCATATAAATTATCCGCTCATCACAACACCAAACTTAAATTGTTGCTTGTCCCCAAGCAACCGAAAATCAAATAGAATAAAAAGAAGAGAATATACTATAAATTCCAAACTATCAATGAAACATAGCTCCAATCAGATGAGCGTGACTCGTAGCTTTTTGCCTCTTGAATAGTTTTGGCATCTCACTTTATCCATTGAGGTTCAGAATGATTGGCATCTATAGGAACTCAGAGTTCAGATAGTGTTATTGATTCTCCTAGTTCAGTATGATGATTCTTGAACACAGCTATTTTATGAGTCTTGGCCGTGGCCCTAAGCACTTTGTTTTCCAGTATTACCACCGGATACATAAATGCCACAGACACATAATTGGGTGAACCTTTTCAAATTATGACTCAGCTTTGCTAAAGTCCCCAATTAGAGGTGTCCAAGGTTCTTAAGCACACTCTTCTTTTGTTTTGGACCTTGACTTTAACCGCTCAGTCTCAAGTTTTCACTTGACACCTTCACGCCACAAGCACATGGTTAGGGACAGCTTGGTTTAGCCGCTTAGACCAAGATTTTATTCCTTTAGGCCCTCCTATCCACTGATGCTCAAAGCCTTGGGATCCTTTTTATTTGCCCTTGCCTTTTGGTTTTAAGGGTTACTGGCTTTATGTTCTTGCCTCTTGGTTTTAAGAGCTTTTGGCTTTTTCTGCTTGCTTTTTCTTTCTATTTTTTTTCGCCTATTTTTTTTTCTGCAAGCTTTGTTCTTTGCTGCTTTTTCTTACTTCAAGAATCATTTTTATTATTTTTCAGATTATCAAATAACATGTCTCCTTGTCATCATTCTTTCAAGAGCCAACATATTTAACATTCTTAAACAACAACTTCAAAAGACATATGCACTGTTCAAGCATTCATTCAGAAAACAAGAAGCATTGTCACCACATCAATATAATTAAACTAAGTTCAAGGATAAATTCGAAACTCATGTACTTCTTGTTCTTTTGAATTAAAACATTTTTCATTTAAGAGATGTGATGGATTCATAGGACATTCATATCTTTAAGACAAAGTTACTAACTACTAATGATCATGTAATGAAGACACAAACATAGATAAGCACTTAACATAGAGAAAACGAAAAACCGAGAATGTAAGAACAAGGAATGAGTCCACCTTAGTGATGGTGGCATTTCCTTCTTGAGGAACCAATGATGTCCTTGAGCTCTTCTATGTCTCTTCCTTGTCTTTGTTGCTCCTCCCTCATTGCTTTTTGATCTTCTCTTATTTCATGAAGGATGATGGAGTGCTCTTGATGTTCCACCCTTAATTGTCCCATGTTGGAACTTAATTCTCCTAGGGAGGTATTGATTTGCTTCCAATAGTTTTGTGGAGGAAAATGCATTTGAGGCATCTCCGGGATCTCATGGTGATGAGATTCATGCGCCTCTTGAGCTCCATGAATGGGCTCTCTTGCTTGCTCTATCTTTTTCTTAGTGATGGGCTTCTCTTCCTCAATGTGAATGTCTCCTTCTATGAAAGCTCCAGCTGAGTAACATAGATGGCAAATAAGATGAGGAAAAGCTAGCCTTGCCCCAGGGGAGGGCTTTTCGGCTATTTTGTAGAGTTCAAGGTAGATGACTTCATGAACTTCTACTTCCTCTCCAATCATGATGCTATGGATCATGATGGCCCGATCCACAGTAACTTCAGATCGGTTGCTAGTGGGGATGATGGAGCGTTGGATGAACTCCAACCATCCTCTAGCCACAGGCTTGAGGTCCAGTCTTCTTAATTGAACCGGCTTGCCTTTGGAGTCAATCTTCCATTGAGCTCCTTCCACACATATGTCCATGAGGACTTAGTCCAACCTTTGATTAAAGTTGACCCTTCTAGTGTAGGGGCGCTCATCTCCTTGCATCATAGGCAAGTTAAACGCCAACCTCACATTCTCTGGGCTAAAATCTAAGTATTTCCCCCGAACCATTGTAACATAATTCTTTGGATTCGGGTTCTTACTTTGATCATGGTTCCTAGTGATCCATGCATTGGCATAGAACTCTTGAACCATTAGGATGCCGACTTGTTGGATGGGGTTTGTTAGGACTTCCCAACCTCTTCTTTGGATTTCATGTCGGATCTCCGGATACTCATTTTTCTTGAGTTTGAAAGGGACCTCGGGGATCACCTTCTTCTTGGCCACAACATCATAGAAGTGGTCTTGATGAGCTTTGGAGATGAACCTTTCCATCTCCCATGACTCGGAGGTGGAAGCTTTTGTCTTCCCTTTCCCTTTTCTAGAGGATTCTCCGGTCTTGGGTGCCATCAATGGTAATGGAAAAACAAAAAGCTTATGCTTTTACCACACCAAACTTAGAATTTTGCTCGCCCTCGAGCAAGAGAAGAAAGAATAGATGAAGAAGAAGAAGAAAATATGGAGAGGAGGGGGGAGGTGTGTTTCGGCCAAGAAGAGTAAAGAGGGTTGTGTTGTGTGAAAATGAGGAAGAATGGAGGGCTATATATAAGGAAGGGAGGGGGGTAAGTTCGGCCATTTAGGGTGGGTTTGGGTGGGAAATTGATTTTGAATTTTGAAGGTAGGTGGAGTTTATGAGGTAGGTTTATGGGGAAGAGTTGATGGATGTGAGTGGTGAAGGGATAATAGGGAAAAGAGATTGAGGTGATTGGTGAAGAGTTTTGGGGAAGAGTGTTTATGGGATTGTGTGAAAGAAGGGTGAAAAGAAGTGAGTGGAGGTAGGTGGGGATCCTATGGGGTCCACAGATCCTGAGGTGTTCAAGGATTTACAACCTTGCACCAAATTAGGCATGCAAAATGCCCTTGCACACAACTCTGGGCGTTCAGCGCCAGATTGGTGCTTGTTCTGGGCGTTGAACGCCCATTTGTGGTCCATTTCTGGCGTTGAACGCCAGAACCATGCTTGTTCTGGGCGTTCAGCGCCAGCCCTTCTCCAGGGTGCATTTCTGGCGTTCAAACGCCCAGATGCTGCCCATTTCTGGCGTTCAGCGCCAGAACCATGCTCTGTTCTGGCGTTGAACGCCCAAAACATGCTTCTTACTGGCGTTTAAACGCCAGTAAGGTCTTCCTCCAGGGTGTGATTTTTCTTCTGCTGTTTTTTATTTTGTTTTCAATTTTTATATTTATTTTGTGACTCCACATGATCATGAACCTAATAAAACATGAAAAACAATGAAAATTAGATAAATAAACATTGGGTTGCCTCCCAACAAGCGCTTCTTTAATGTCAATAGCTTGATAGTGGGCTCTCATGGAGCCTCACAGATGTGCAGAGCTTTATTGAGACCTCTCAACACCAAACTTAGAGTTTGACTGTGGGGGCTTTGGTTGACTCTGCTTTGAGAGAAGCTTTTTATGCTACCTCTCCATGGATGCAGAGAGAGATCCTTGAGTTGCAAACACAAGGTTGTCCTCATTTATTTGAAGGATCAATTATCCTCTGTCCACATCAATCACAGCTCTTGCTGTGGCTAGGAAAGGTCTTCCTAGGATGATGGATTCATCCTCATCCTTCCCAATATCTAGGACTATGAAATCAGTAGGGATGTAAAGGCCTTCAACCTTTACTAACACGTCCTCTACTTGTCCATAAGCCTGTTTTCTTGAATTGTCTGCCATCTCTAATGAGATTTTAGCAGCTTGCACCCCAAAGATTCCCAGTTTCTCTATTACAGAAAGGGGCATGAGGTTTATTCCTAAACCAAGGTCACACAGAGCCTTAAAGATCATGGTGCCTATGGTACAAGGTATTAAGAACTTTCCAGGATCCTGTTTCTTCTGAGGCAATGTCAGTTGATCCAGATCACTTAGTTCATTGGTGAACAAGGGAGGTTCATCTCCCCAAGTCTCAACACCAAATAATTTGGCATTCAGCTTCATGATTGCACCAAGGTACTTGGTAACTTGCTCTTCAGTAACATCCTCATTCTCTTCAGAAGAGGAATACTCATCAGAGCTCATGAATGGCATAAGGAGGTTTAATGGAATCTCTATGGTTTCTAGATGAGTCTCAGATTCTTTTGGTTCCTCAGAGGGAAGCTCCTTATTGATCACTGGACGTCCCAGGAGGTCTTCCTCCTTGGGATTCACGTCCTCTCCTTCCCTTACAGGTTCGGCCATGGTGATCAATTCAATGGCCTTGCACTCTCCTTTTGGATTCTCTTCTGTATTGCTTGGGAGAGTACTAGGAGGGATTTCAGTGATCCTTTTACTCAGCCAGCCCAGTTGTGCTTTCAAATTTCTAATGGAAGACCTTGTTTCATTCATGAAACTCACAGTGGCCTTAGATAGATCAGAGACTAAATTTGCTAAGTTAGATGAATTCTGCTCAGAATTCTCTGTCTGTTGCTGAGTGGATGATGGAAAAGGCTTGCTATTGCTAAACCTGTATCTTCCACCATTATTAAAGCCTTGTTGAGGCTTTTTCTGATCCTTCCATGAGAGATTTGGATGATTTCTCCATGATGGATTATAGGTGTTTCCATAAGGTTCACCTAAGTAATTTACCTCTGCTATTGCAGGGTTCTCAGGATCATAAGCTTCTTCTTCAGAAGATGCCTCTTGAGAACTGTTGGATGCAGCTTGCATTCCATTCAGACTCTGAGAAATTATATTGACTTGCTGAGTCAATATTTTGTTCTGAGCCAATATGGCATTCAGAGTATCAATTTCAAGAACTCCCTTCTTCATAGGCATCCCATTACTCACAGGATTCCTCTCAGAAGTGTACATGAACTGGTTATTAGCAACCATGTCAATGAGTTCCTAAGCTTCTGCAGGCGTTTTCTTTAGGTGAATGGATCCACCTGCAGAAGTATCTAATGACATCTTTGATAGCTCAGATAAACCATCATAGAATATATCCAGGATGGTCCATTCTGAAAGCATGTCAGAAGGACACTTTTTGGTCAGCTGCTTGTATCTTTCCCAAGCTTCATAGAGGGATTCACCTTCTTTCTGTCTGAAGGTTTGAACATCCACTCTAAGCTTGCTTAGCTTTTGAGGAGGAAAGAACTTGGCTAAGAAAGACGTGACCAGCTTATCCAAGAGTTCAGGCTATCTTTGGGTTGAGAGTCCAACCACACTCTAGCTCTGTCTCTTACAGCAAACGGGAAAAGCATGAGCCTGTAGACTTCAGGATCTACTCCATCAGTCTTAACAGTATCACATATCTGCAAGAATTCAGTTAAGAACTGAAAAGGATCTTCAGATGGAAGTCCATGAAACTTGCAGTTCTGCTGCATCAGAAAAACTAGCTGAGGTTTCAGCTCAAAATTGTTTGCTCCGATGGTAGGGATGGAGATGCTTCTTCCATGTAAATTGGAATTTGGTGCAGTAAAGTCACCAAGCATCCTCCTTGCATTATTGTTGTTGGGTTCGGCTGCCATCTCCTTTACTTGTTCGAAATTTTCAATAAGGTTGTCTCTGGATTGTTGTAATTTAGCTTCTTTTAGTTTCCTCTTCAGAGTCCTTTCAGGTTCTGGATCAGCTTCAACAAGAATGCCTTTTTCCTTGTTCCTGCACATAAGAAAGAGAAGAGAACAAGAAAAGAAGAGGAATCCTCTATGTCACAGTAAAGAGGTTCCTTATTGTTAGTAGAAGAAGAAAAGGAATAGGGGTGAAGAAGAATGAAGAATCCAAATACAAAGGTAAGGATAGGAGAAATGATTTGAGATGAAGAGATGTTAGTAGATGAATAAATAAATAGAATAAGATGAGAGAAGGAAAATTTCAAAAATAATTTTTGAAAAAGAGTTAGTGATTTTTGAAAATAGTTTTTGAAAAAGGTTAGTAGTTTTTCGAAAATAGAAATCAAAAATTAAAATAGTTAGTTAATTAAAAAGAAATTTTGAAAAAGAGGGAAGATATTTTCGAAAATTAGAGAGAGAGAGTTAGTTAGGTGGTTTTGAAAAAGATAGGAAACAAACAAAGAGTTAGTTAGTTAGTTGAAACAAATTTGAAAATCAATTTTGAAAAGATAAGAAGATAAGAAGTTAGAGAAGATATTTTGAAATCAAATTTTTGAAAAAGATAAGATAAGAAGATATTTTTTGAAAAGATATGATTGAAATTAGTTTTGAAAAAGATTTGATTTTTAAAATCACAATTAATGACTTGATTCACAAGAAATCACAAGATATGATTCTAGAACTTAAAGTTTGAATCTTTCTTAACAAGTAAGTAACAAACTTGAAATTTTTGAATCAAAACATTAATTGATGATGTTATTTTCGAAAATTATG
Source organism: Arachis ipaensis (assembly GCF_059453495.1). Classification (NCBI taxonomy): domain Eukaryota; kingdom Viridiplantae; phylum Streptophyta; class Magnoliopsida; order Fabales; family Fabaceae; genus Arachis; species Arachis ipaensis. Next base: position 120,992,616 of record NC_142441.1, read on the forward strand.
ATATAAAATTAAGAAAAAGATTTTCGAAAAATATTTTTAGAATTTTCGAAAACAACTAAGAAAAATGAAAAAGATTTGATTTTTGAAAAAGATTTTGAAAAAGATAAGATTTTCAAATTGAAAATTTGATTTGACTCATAAGAAACAACTAGATTTTAAAAATTTTTGAAAAAGTCAACTCAAATTTTCGAATTTTATGAGAGAAAAAGGGGAAGATATTTTTTTGATTTTTTTTTTTTGAATTTTTATGATGAGAGAGAAGAACATGAAAATGATGTAATGCATGAAATTTTTATATCAAAACAATGAATGCATGCAAGAATGCTATGAATGTCAAGATGAACATCAAGAACACATTTTTGAAAAATTTTATATGCAAAGAAAACATGCAAGACACCAAACTTAGAATTCTTTAATGCTTCGACACTAAGAATTCAAGAATGCATAGGAAAAACAAGGAAAGACACAAAACATGAAAATGCAAAGATCAAACAAGAAGACTTACCAAGAACAACTTGAAGATCATGAAGAACACTTATGAATGCATGAATTTTTGAAAAATGCAAGATGAACATGCAATTGACACCAAATTTAAAATCTGACTCAAGACTCAAACAAGAAACATGAAATATTTTTTTGATTTTTTTTTTATTTTATGATTTTTTTTTGGATTTTTATTTTATATTTTTCGAAAATTATTTAGAAAAAAGAAAAATAAGGATTCCAAAATTTTTAATATGAATTCCAGGAATCTTATGCTCTTTAAACTAAAGCTCTAATCAAAGGGTCAGGCATGGCTTAATAGCCAGCCAAGCTTTAGTATGTAACTCAGACATGACACGCCTGACATACCATATCCAAAGGAATTAGACAGGGCTTTACAGCCAGCCAGGCTTCAACATTCTTCATGAAACACTAGAATTCAGTCTTAAAAATTCTGAAGAAAAATATATTTTTGAAAATATTTTTTTTTTCGAAAACAGATGAGAAATTTTTTTTGAAAGATTTTTGAAAAATATTTTTTTTTAAAACTTTTTTGAAAATAAGAAGAAAATTACCCAATCTAAGCAACAAGATGAACCGTCAGTTGTCCAAACTCGAACAATCCCTGGCAACGGCGCCAAAAACTTGGTGTACGAAATTGTGATCTCTGGTAATGGCTCCAAAAACTTGGTGCTCTAATCTCAATTCATAATTTGTCACAACTTCGATACAACTAACCAGCAAGTGCACTGGGTCGTCCAAGTAATAAACCTTACGTGAGTAAGGGTCGATCCCACGGAGATTGTTGGTATGAAGTAAGCTATGGTCACCTTGTAAATCTCAGTCAGGCGGATATAAAATAATTGTGGAGATTTCGAAATTAAATAATAAAAGAAGGATAGAAATACTTATGTAAATCATTGGTGAGAATTTCAGATAAGCGCATAGAGATGCTTTCGTTCCTCTGAACCTCTGCTTTCCTGCTGTCTTCATCCAATCAATCCTACTCCTTTCCATGGCTGGCTTTTTGTAAGGACATCACCGTTGTCAATGGCTACTTTTAATCCTCTCTGGAAAATGGTCCAAATGCTCTGTCACAGCACGGCTAATCGTCTGGAGGCATCACCCTTGTCGATGGCTGCGTCCTATTCCTCTCTGTGAAAATGGTCCGATGCGCTGTCAATGCATGGCTAATCATCTGGAGGTTCTCGATCATACTGGAATAGGATTTACTACCCTTTTGCGTCTGTCACTACGCCCAGCACTCGCGAGTTTGAAGTTCGTCACAGTCATTCAATCTCAGAGTCCTACTCGGAATACCACAGACAAGGTTTAGACTTTTCGGACTCTCATGAATGCCGCCATCAATCTAGCTTATACCACGAAGATTCTGATTAAGAGATCTAAGAGATACTCATTCAATCTAAGGTAGAACGGAAGTGGTTGTCAGGCACGCGTTTATAGGGAATGATGATGATTGTCACGTTCATCACATTCAAGTTGAAGTGCGAATGAATATCTTAGAAGCGAAATAAGATGAATTGAATAGAAAAACAGTAGTACTTTGCATTAATCTTTGAGGAACAGCAGAGCTCCACACCTTAATCTATGGAGTGTAGAAACTCTACCGTTAAAAATACATAAGTGAATAGAGGGTAAGCATGGCCGAGTGGCCAGCCTCCCATGGAGGTCTAGAGATCTAAATATGATCAAAAGATACAATCCAGGATCAAAAGATGTCTAATACAATAGTGAAAAGTTCTATTTATAATAAACTAGCTACTAGGGTTTACAGAAGTAAGTAATTGATGCATAAATCCACTTCCGGAGCCCACTTGGTGTGTTCTTGGGCTGAGCTTGAAGTCTACACGTGGAGAGGTCATTCTTGGAGTTGAACGCCAGCTTTTGTGCCAGTTTGGGCGTTGAAATCCACTTTGCAACTTGTTTCTGGCACTGGACGCCAGAATTGGGCAGAGAGCTGGCGTTGAACGCCAGTTTGCGTCGTCTAAACTTGGGCAAAGTATGGACTATTATATATTTATGGAAAGCCCTGGATGTCTACTTTCCAACTCAATTGGAAGCGCGCCATTTTGAGTTCTGTAGCTCCAGAAAATCTATTTTGAGTGCAGGGAGGTCAGAATCCAACAGCATCAGCAGTCCTTCTTCAACCTCTGAATCTGATTTTTGCTCAAGTCCCTCAATTTCAGCCAGAAAATACCTGAAATCACAGAAAAACACACAAACTCATAGTAAAGTCCAGAAATGTGAATTTAACATAAAAACTAATGAAAATATCCCTAAAAGTAACTAGATTCTACTAAAAACATACTAAAAACAATGCCAAAAAGCGTATAAATTATCCGCTAATCATTAATCAACTCCAAAGCCAAGTTGGAAGCCTACTCCATTGACATGGATGCCAATTTTGCATGCATGTAAAGGGATTAGAAAGAAAACATGATAATTGGAATTGAATTGAGATAATCAAGCAAATAAAGAAATTAAATGGAAAAATACTCTTTGCATTACTAGTGGTTCATTGATATCCGATGAAAGATGCTCACTGAACCCATGTAGAATAGAGATAACCTTGTGCCGGTTCAACTCATTCATAAGGTTGAAGAACGAAGATACATCTTAGAATAGAGAATCAAACACGAATTGAGATAGAACAGTAATACTTTTATTAATCCATAAAACTCAGCAGAGCTCCTAACCTTAACCTAGGAGGTTTAGTGGCTCATACTGTACATAGAACAATGTAAAACGTGTAAAGTAGGGGTGCACATGGGTCGGGTGAAGTTGGATTTGATGTGACCCAGACCCGACCCGAAATATACACCGGGTCTATTTATTAGACCCGAACCCGGCCCTAGACCCGATGAAACTAATACACTTTCAGGCCACAATTATACCGGGTAAAAAATCGGGTGAAACCGGGCCGTTAACATTACATTACGTTGATACCTTCTTGTAAGCTAGCATGTAAAAATATCCAAATTTCCAAGACTCCAACCATTATTTAACATGGTAAAATTCATTTAGAAAAATATAACAAGAACCAGTCCTTCTTCAAAATTAAAGCATAACCACAATCAATACTAATATTGTCTAATAATACCAAATATTTAAATCAATACAAATAACACAATATTATGCATTAGTCTAAAGTCTTATACATTCTAAACATAAAATATTAAATTATAGTCTTATAATGACTAATAACACAAAATATTAAGGTTTACAATACTTAAATTCCACATAAGAATAGTCATGATCCATCACTAATAACACAAAATATTAATTGTGTATGATGACCGGGCCACCGGGCCGACTTCGGGTGACCCGAGCTATGGCCCGGACCCGACCCGAAATAATGACGGGTCTATTTTTGAGACCCTTACCCGACCCTAAACCCAATGAAATCACACAAAATTAGCCCCTAAAGTGTTCGGGACCGGGTCGGGCCGGGTCATATGCACCCCTAGTGTAAAGTGGTGGAAGATCCTAAACATGGGTGATCTTCTCCTATATATACTAATCTAATGACTAAGGATTACAGAAATATGATAGACTAGACTTAGGAGTGCGAAAATTCACTTCTGGGGCCCACTTGGTGAGTGTTTGGGATGAGATTGAGTGTCTCCCATGTGCTAATGTCCCTTAGGGGCGTTGAACGCTAGCTAGGGACCCCCTTTTGGGCGTTGAACTCCAGTTGCTTCCTAAGGAATGAGCTGGTGGCTGGCGTTGAACGCTAGTATTGGACCTTCAATTCTAAAACAAAGTATGGACTATTATATATTTTTGGAAAGCCCTGGATGTTAGCTTTCCATAGCCGTTAACAACGTGCAATTTAAACTTTTGTAGCTCCAGAAAAGCTCCTTCAAGTGCACGGAGGTCAAATCCTGACAGCATCTGCAGTCTTTTCTCTGCTTCTGAATCAGACTTCTGCTCAAGCTCCTCAATTTCAGCCAGAAAATACCTAAAATTACCATAAAACACACAAACTCAAATTAGAATCTAAAAATATGAATTTTTCACTAAAACCTATGAAAACATAATAAAACTTAAATAAAACATAATAAAAATTATATGAAAACAATGCCAGAAAGCATATAAAAGATCCGCTCATCAGAACACCAAACTTAAACTGTTGCTTGTCCCCAAGCAACCAAAAACAAAGTAGGATAAAAAGAAATATAAGGATGCAATAAATTTTAGAGTTCTCAATGAAATTCAGTTTCAATTAGATGAGCGGGACTAGTAGCTTTTTGCTTCTTAATAGTTTTGGCATCTTCTATTGAAGCTCAGAATGATTGGCATCTTTAGGAACTCAGATTCCAGATGATACTAATGATTCTGTTAGTTAAGTTCTTTTTTATTCTTAAACACAGCTTTTTTAGAGTCTTGGCCGTGACGCTAAGCACTTTGTTTTCCAGTATTACCACCAGATATATAAATGCCACAGACACTTTAACTGGGTGAACCCCTTAGGATTGTGATTCAGCTTTGCTAGAGTCCCCAGCCAGTGGTGTCCAGAATTTTTAAGTACATTCTTTGCTTTGGACCACGACTTTAACTACTCAGTCTCAAGTTTTTCACTTGACACCTTCACACCACAAGCATATAGTAGGGAAGCAGCTCAATTGAACTTCCTAGGCTAAGATTTCTCTTTTAGGCCCTCCTAGCCATTGATTTTCAAAGCCTTGGATCCTTGCTCTTGCCTTTTGGTTTAAAGAGCTATTGGCTTTTTCTGCTTTTTATTTCTTTTTTTCTGCTTTCTATATTTTTTTCGCATATGTTTTTTTTTATTGCTTTTTGCTGCTTTTTCTTGCTTCAAGAATCAATTTTAGGATTTTTCAGATTACCAATAATACTTCACTTGTATCCTCATTCTTTCAAGAACCAACATTCTTAAATTCTAACATCAAATATGCACAGTTTATTCATACATTCAGAAAATAAAAGCATTGCCACCACATCACATAATTAAACTATTCCTAATATAAAACTCGAAATTCATGCATCTTACTTTTCTTTTTCAATTAAAATTTTCTTTTAAGCAAGGTGATAGATGCATGAAATATTTTATAACTTTAAGACATAAAGACAGATGATCGTGCACTAGAAACAGAAATAAAATAAAATAAAATACACGGAAAACAGATAAATGACATAAGCAACAGGGGAGTAAAGGGAACGAATCCACCTTAATGATGGCGGCTACTACTCCGTCTGGAGGATCCAATGAAGTGCTTGATCTCCTCTATGTCTCACCCCTGCCTCTTTTGTTCTTCTCTCATGGCTCTTTGATGTCCCATCCTTAGTTAGTCCATGTTGGAGCTTAACTCTCCTAGAGAGGTATGCCATTGGTCCCAAAAAAAATTTTTGGGGAGGAAAATACATCCTTAAGGCATCTCAGGGATTTCTTGTTGAGGCAGCTCCGCATGCTCTTGCTGTGGTCCATGCGCCAGTTATCTAACATACTCCATCCTTCTTTTAGTGATGGGCTTGTCCTAAGGTTTCACTAGTTTTTGGTGCCATACTTAGGAGTGGTAGAAGTAAAAAGAAAAGCTTTTGCAACACCAAACTTAAGAATTTTGCTCGTCCTAGAACAAATATGAACAATTGGGAATGAGAAAGTTAGGTGGGGAAGTTGGAGTTTTTGTGGGACCCACTGGTTCTGGGGGGCTAGGGAATTCGAGTTTCTTGCCCCTTGTGGGCGTTGAACGCCTAACTCTCGCTCCTGGCTGGCATTCAATGCCAGCTTGATGCTCCTTATAGGGCGTTGAACGCCCATTAGGGTGCTTCTTCCTGGCATTCAATGCCAGGTCTCTGCCCCCTAGCTGGCGTTCAACGCTAGCTTTGCACCAGCTTTGCTGCTCCTCATGGGCGTTGAACCCCCACTCTGGTCTCCTTGTTTGGCGCTCAATGCCAACAAGGACTCTACTCCAGGGTGTTCTGTTTTCAGCTCTGACTATTTCTGTTTCTGTTCTAACTACTGCACATGATCATAAATATTAAAAAGTAAGGGAAAACTCTAAAAATAAACTCAAATGAAAATAAACAAAAGAAATAAGAACAGAAATATACTACTCATGGTTGGGTTGCCTCCTAATAAGCACTTTTTTAATGTCATTAGCTTGACACTTGATTGCTGACTTTCTTCCTCTTCTTCCAGTTGGTTAATAGAAATGACTCCATGGGAGAAGAAGAGGAGATTAGTGTCCTCAAATTTGAATTCCTTCTAACAAGCTTTCTTTTAGTGTGATGAGCTTGATTCTCCTTGCTTGTTAGGGTAGGGGTTGTATTGTTTCTCCATTCCCTATGCATCTTCCACTTGGGACCTTCCTCCTTGGTGGGTGGTGACTGCCCAACACCAAACTTAAGTTTGATGTCTGGGGAAACTATATGAGTTTTCACCAAGGGACGAGGCTTCAGTATTGCACTCTGCATGGCAGTACCTCCTTTGTCAGGGGGTAGTAGAGGTTGAAGGACCTTGATAATCATGTAATCCTTCTGTAACCTCATCACTAATTCGCCTCTCTCAGCATCAGAGAGGTTTCTTCCAGTAGATAGAGACCATTGCTCCAAAATCTTAGCAAAAGGAATATTGAAATGCAGCTTTTCATAGCCTTCCAAGGATTGTGAGCAGTGCTCATCCTTGGTCTCCTTTTGGGGCATCTGAGAGTCTGGTGCTTCAGGCTTTCTTCCCATAAGAGGGGCATGCAACAAAGTACTTCCAGCCTCTTCTTGAGTCTCTTCTTCATTTAATTCCTTAACAGTGTGTACCATTTTAGGCTCAGCCTCCTTGGTACTAATGAGGGCCAGAAACTATTCTCTTATCTGTTTAGATAAGTGCTATCTAGTTTGACTCAACTGTGCCTCTATAGTTCTGTTAGAGGCTCGGGCTTCTTGCAGCATCTCTTGAAATTTCAACATTTGTTGTGCAAGGAAGTGCAGTTGCTGCGGTAATGACTCACTTTGCTTTGGAGGGTTAGACTCAATAGATATTGCCTTAACCTATCCTTTCATGGAGGTCTCATCGACTGAGTACAGATGCTGATTCACGGCAACTGTGTCAATAAGTTCATGAGCCTCCTCAATTGTCTTTTTCATGTGGATTGAACCACCAGCTGAATGGTCTAAGAACATTTTAGCCATATCTGTGAGTCCATAATAGAAGATATCTAACTTTACCCATTCTGAAAATATTTCAGTAGGGTATTTTCGTAGCATCATCTTGTATCTCACCCAAGTATCATAAAGGGGTTCATTATCTCCTTGTTTGAAGTCTTGAATGTCCAGTCTTAACTAGGTTAACTTATTTGGTGGAAAGTATTGATTCAAAAACTTATCCACCAGCTAACTCCATGTTTTCAAGCTTTATTTGTGTTGATTATCCAACCACCTCTTTGCTTGACCTTTCACAGCAAATGGAAAGAGCAATAACCTGTAGACATCTTGGTCTACTCCATCAGTGTACACTGTGTCAGCATATTGCAGGAATTCAGCAAGGAATTCTGTGGGCTCCTGACGGGCGAAAAATTACCGATTAAGAAATTTATAATAAGAACAGTGTTGCAAGTACAGTTCTTTACCGACAAAAATTTTGCTTATCAATTTAAAAAGAGTTGTCACAATTTAAGAATAAAATACTGGGAGTAGAATTTCCAGGTCGTCTCCCAACGAGTTGACAAAATAGTGCTATTTTATTGGTCAGAAATTTTCCGAGAAATTTTAGAGTTGGAGAGCAGAAAAATAAATGATTATAAAGTAAAGCAATGAAAATTAACAAGAGGTTTTATGTAATTAAAATAAAAAGCCTTGACTGGGAGAAGATTAATTGAAAGTTCTATCCTTGTTGAATTTTCCCAAGTGTAATAGTAAGAGGTTGTTGTTTTTACTTAGTTAACCTTTACCGAATAAAGGAAAGTCAAGTAATGGAGTCAACTCTGATTCACAAGTCCTAATCCTCTCCTATGGAAGGATTAGCATTAGTGACTAGAGAATTAGCCAACAACTTCCAATTAAAATCAACACTTGAGTATTCCAACTCAAGGGTCTCCTACTAAACAACTCCCACGTCAAGTTAGGAGTCTACTCTATTGACATAAATACCATTCTCATAGACATATAAAGGGAAAAAGAAGACATGGTAATTCAAATTAATTAATAGCAGAAAATTAATTAAAGGTAAAAATAGTTCTTTGCATTAATAAACTCCAAAATCAAAGATATCCATATGTAACATCTGAACAGGGTAAATGGGTGATAAAAGAGTAAGGAAATAAGGAAACAAACTAGAATGATAGAAACTTCAACGGAGGTAGTAACTCTTCTCAATATCCAATCCAAAAGCATAAAACTAGAAATCTATGAATATGAAGAACCCTAGAAGAAGGAGTATTTTCTCTCTAAGATCTCAAAAGCTAAACTGCGTAAAAGTGAATGTGTGTTGAGTCTCTGCTTGTCCCTTGGCTCTAGTCTGTGTTTCTGGGCTGAAAACTGGGTCCAAACTCAGCCCAAAATCTCCCCCAGCATCTTCTGCGATTTCTGCACGTGGCGCATGTCACGCATACGCGTCGATGGTTCTCTTTGCGTGTCACGTGTACGCATCAGGTATGCGCACGCGTCGATGTGCAATTTTGCTTGTCACGCGTACACGTCAGGTACGCGTACGCATCGCTGTGAAAATCTCCAAAGCACGCGCACGCGTGAGCGATGCGTGCGCGTCGATCCTCGCTGGTCACCTCCTTTATTTCTTGTGTTCCTTCCATTTTTGAAAGCTTCCTCTCCATCTTCTAAGCCATTCCTGCCCTATATAGCCTGAAAACACTTAACGCACAGATCACGGCATCGAATGGTATAAAGGGGAATTAAAAATACACAATTTAAAGGTTTAGGAAGCAAGTTTTCAATCATAGAACAAAATTGGGAAGGATTTGTAAAACCATACAAATTGTATGAATAAGTGTGCAAAGAATTGATAAAAACCACTCAAATTAGCACAAGATAAACCATAAAATAGTGGTTTATCAGCTCCTCTTGAGGAAGTCCCTGAAACTGGCAGTTTTGCTGCACTAGAGTGATTAATTGTGGGTTGAGCTCAAAATGAGCTACTCCAATAGGAGGGGTACTAATGCTGCTTCGGTAGAAGTCAGGAGTGGGGGCTGTATAAGACCCCAAAGTTCTTCTGAACTGTTCATCCCCATTCGGGTTCATGGTGAACTCTTCCTGTTCCTGTACACTCAGTCAAGAAATAAGAAAATGGGAAAGTGTGTGTCTCTATATTAGAGTATAGAGCACTTCCAGTAAGATGTCTTGAGAAGACAAGAAGAATAGAGGTAGAGGGAGAGAGATGGAATTCGATTTTTTTTTAAAAGAAAACGAAATTAATTTTTTTATTTCTTTTATTTTAATTAATTGTTAATTTCGAAAAAAAAAAAAAAGAGAAAGAAAAATAAAAGAAGATTTTAAGACAACTAATTAATTAAAAAGATTTGAAAATTTTAAAGGTGATTTTTGAAAAAGAAGAGAGAGAAAGAAGTAGATGATTTTCGAAAATAGAAGAGAGAGAGAGAGAGAGGTAAGAATTTTCAAAAAAGAAGAGAAAAGAATTAGTTAGGAGGTTTTGAAAAAGAAGAGAGAGAAAGAAGAGTAAAAAAGAGAATAAGATAAGATAAGTAAATAACTAATAAACAAGATTTGAAAGAATAAGTCAACAACATAAGATAAGATTTGAAAATATTTTGAAAAAATTTGATTTTGAAAATTTTTTATTTTGAATTTTTTTGAAAAAGATTTGATTTTAAAATTTGAAATTGATTCAAGATAAGATAAAGATTTAGAAATTTGAATTTTAAAATTTGAATTTTAAAATATATTATAAGATTTAAAATTTAAAGATTTTGAAAATCAAATTTAAAAAGATAGTAAAGATTTAAAAAGATTTGAAAAGATAAGATTTGAAATTTGAATTTTAAAAAAGATTTGAAAGATAAGATAATATTTTATTTTAAAATTTGAATTTTGAATTTTGAATTTTGAATTTTAAAATTTAAATTTTTAAAATTGAATTTGAAACAAGATAAGATAAAGATTTTGAAAAATTGAATTTTAAATTTTGAGTTTTGAATTTGAAATAAGATAAGATAGAGATTTGAAAAAGATTTGATTTTTGAAAAGATTTGAAATTTAAAATTAAGATAAGATAAGATTATGATTTGAAATTTAATGAAAGATAACAAAAAGATAAGATAAGATAAGATAAGATAAGATAAAATCAAATTAAAAGAAAGACATGATAAGATAAAAAAAGATAAGGTTTGAAATTTGATTTTTGAAATTAAGATAAGATAAGATAATGATTTTGAAATTAAAATTTGAAATTGTGTTTGAGATTTTCGAAATTAATTTTGAAATAAAGATAGATAAGATATTTTTTTATTTTTTGAATTAATGAAGAAAGAGAAAAACAACCAAAAGACACCAAACTTAAAATTTTTAGATCTAACGACACAAAATTTAGAAAATTGCAAAGAAAAACTCCAAAAGACACCAAACTTAAAACTTTTAAGATCAAAACAAGAAAAGAAACAAGAACAACTTGAATACCAAGAAAGAAAAACCAAGAACAATTCGAACACAATGAAGAACACTCAAGAACAATTTTTGAAAAATTAAGGGAGAGAAAAATCAAGAAACACCAAAGAGACATCAAACTTCAAATTTTTAGGATCAAGGATTCAAATTTTGCAAAAATAAGCAAGAAAACACAAAGAGACACCAAACTTAAAATTTTTGAAATCAAAGAAGGAAAATAACCAAGAATAATTCGAATATGAAGAAGGGAAAATAAGAACACTTTCAAAAATTTAAAGAAAAGGATAAAAACAGATGGGATACCAAACTTAAAGATTGACACAAGACTCAAACAAAAGACAAAGATTACTAAAGAAAAGAAAAGGTTTTGAAAAATTTTTGAAAAAGAAAACAAGAAAAAGGGAAGACTCAAAGTAAAAAAAATCAAAACAAAATACATATCCAAAAACAGAAAAGGTTTTGAAATTTTTTTGAAAAGAAAACAAAAGAAAAGATAAAGATAAAAAAGAAAAGGTTTTGAAAAATTTTTGAAAAGAAAACACAGGACTAAAAAATCTTTGCTTTTCTGAAAGGGTTTTTTTTCGAAAAAGAAAATAAAAGACTTAAACAAAATTAAAAAGTACCTAATCTAAGAAACAAGATAATCCATTAGTTTGATCAAACTCGAACAATCCCCGGCAACAACGCCAAAATCTTGGTGCGCAGAATTACACTTCGCACAACTGAACCAGCAAGTGCACTGGGTCGTCCAAGTAATACCTGAGTGAATCAAGGTCGATGCCACGAGGATTGTTGGCTTGAATCAAGCTGTGGTTATCTTGTAGATCTTAGTTAGGTAGATAGAAAAGTTGTTTGTTTGTTTAAAGCGCATAAAAGTAAAATAAAAATAACATTACTCAGTTGATGGTGAATGCAACGATGAGAAGATGGTTAAGGCTTCAGAGATGCTTTATTCTTCTGGATTAATTCGGTCTCACTATCTATGCCAACTCAATGATTTCTTCTATGGCAGGCTGTATGTGATCAACGCCTTTCTTGAGAAGTCGCCAATCTTCCTCTAGGCTAAACACCAGGGTTAGTCCACATCCAGTCTGATTGAGGGTGAAGTTCTTGCAGTCCATTTCCCTTGATGGTCCTACTCAAAACACCAAAAACAAGGTCAAATCTTCCGGATCAGAGAATGCTACGCCTTTGGTTCTAGCCTTAACCACAAAGACCTTAATCTTCCCATACCTCGGTTGAACTGGTGTCTCGAGAAGTCCCCAACGAAGTCGTGGATTAGCCGTCAATTCCAAAACAAAGTATAAACTATTTCTGGAAAGCCCGGGATGTTAGCTTTCTATAGCCATTGAGAGAGTGTCATTTGGACTTCTGTAGCTCCAGAAAAGCTCCTTCGAGTGCAAGGAGGCCAGATCCTGACAACATCTGCAGTCCTTTCTCTGCTTCTGAATTAGACCTTTACTCAAGCTCCTCAATTTCAGCCAGAAAATACTTGAAATCACCATAAAACACACAAACTCAAAGTAGAATCTAAAAATGTGAATTTTTGCACTAAAACCTATGAAAACATAATAAAACTTAAATAAAACATAATAAAACTATATGAAAACAACGCCAAAAAGCGTATAAAATATCTGCTCATCAAGATCCTTGCTCACCACACAATAATGCAGTTGGAGCATGTCTAGATTTACTGAATCAGACAAGTCACATCCAAAATGTAATTGAGGATCATATTTCTGAGAAAATTTAAAAGAATCGATTGCGTCTAAAATCCTCCATTGATGCAACTCATTGGCTTACATTTCAAGCTTGTGCTTTCAGAGGCTATGATGAGACTCTAGAATAAAAAAAACCGAGGTAATTTTCTTGAAATGATAAAACTCATAGCATCTTACAATGACGAAGTTGCAAAAACTGTGTTAGAAAATGCTCCATATAATGCAAAATATATTTCACATCAAATTCAAAAAGAAATATTGCATATTCTCTCAAACAAGGTGAGAAAGCATATTTGTGAGGAAATTGGAGATTCCAAGTTTTGCATTGTAGTAGATGAAACTCGTGATGAATCCAAAAGAGAACAAATGGCACTTGTTTTGAGATTTGTTGATATACATGGTTTTATTCAGGAGCATTTTCTTGATCTTATACATGTCAAAGATACTACATCATTAACTCTGAAACAAGAATTGTGCGGCATTCTTTCTCGACATGGTCTTAATGTCTCTAATATTCGTGGTCAAGGATATGATGGTGCCAGCAACATGAGAGGGGAATGGAATGAGTTACAACCATTATTCTTAAAAGATTTCCCTTATGCTTACTATATCCACTATTTTGCTCATCGATTACAACTTGCATTAGTTGCTGCATCAAGAGAAGTTATTCCTGTCCATTAGTTTTTTCAAAATTGACTTTCATCGTCAATATCATTTGTTCTTCTAGTAAGTGACATGATGAGTTACATGCTGTCAAGAAAAATGAAATTGTCCATTTATTAGAGATTGATGAACTTGAAACTGGTAAAAGGGCAAACCAAATTGGTACATTGAGACGAGCAGGTGATACTCGATGGAGTTCTCATTTCTCTTCTATTTGTAGTTTGATAAATATGTATGGTGCAACGTTGACTGTTTTACAAAATATTATTGTTGATGGATCAACTTATTCTCAACGTGGTGATGTAGATAGTGCTTACAATACCTTGACCTCATTTGAATTTGTATTAATCTTGTATTTGATGAAAGATATTATGGAAATAACTGATATTCTTTGTCAAGCTTTACAAAAGCAGTCTCAAGACATAGTTAATGTTGTGCAACTAGTTCATTCTACAAAAACACTTATCCAAAGTATGAGAGATGACAGATGGGGGAAATTATTAAAAAATGTGAAATCATTTTGTGAGCAACATGATATTCTAATTCCTGATTTAACTGCTTCTTATGTTGCAAGGCAAGGACGCTCGCGTCACCAAAAATATAATATTACAGTTGAGCATTATTTTAGAGTGGAGATATTTGTAGTCACAATTAATAAGCAATTACAAGAGTTAAATAGCAGATTTAATGATCAAGCAATGGATCTACTAAGTCCGAGCTCTACTCTCACGCCTAAGAATGCTTACAAAAAATTTGACATTGCTAAGATTTCTACTCTTGTTGACAATTACTATCCTGAAGATTTTACTGAACAAGAGAAGATTAATTTTCCTTTTCAGCTTCAGCATTTTATTCTTGATACTTGTCAGCATCTAGAAATGAAGAATTTGTCAACGATTCATGAACTGTGTAAATATTTAGCAAAAACAAAAAAGTCAAAAGGGTATTACTTAATTGATAGATTGATTTGTTTGATATTAACTCTTCCAGTTTCTACAGCTACTACAGAGCGATCATTTTCAGCAATGAAAATAATGAAGACAAGGTTAAGAAACAAGATGAAGGACGACTTTCTCGCAGATAGTTTGATTATTTACATTGAGAAAGAAATTGCTGAAAAGTTTAGTTCTGATTCAATTATTGAAGATTTCAAGTCACTAAGACTCGAAGAGTACCATTATAAACTATTTTATATTTTTTATCTATAAAATTATTTATTTATTATTTTATTAATAACAAACTTAAAGAAGAATTATATTTATTAAATTTTATTTTAATATAAATATTATTATTAAATTTTTATGGTAAATTTTTTGCCCCCAAAATTTTATTTCAAACTCTCTCACTGAATGTGTAATATTACTCTTATAAATATTGGGTGAGACACCCACTCGAAAGGTATGCTATCTAATCTTAATAGCTCTTGAACTTAAACTAACCCAATTGTCAGACTATCTTGTAGGTACCACCCCTTATCTGATTCGGAGATATGGATTGACAAAATGTCTAGGTCCCTCCTAAGAAGATCCTACTATCAATTCTTGCTCCTATTTGTTTGGTGTTCTATTCTCTAGTATTCATCAAGATAAATTTTACAAATAAAACTTCAAGTTGCAAAAAAGAAAAAGAAAATGATGGATTAAATCATAACCAAATTTAGAATATGGTCTTTACAAGTGAGCAATTGTATAAACCTATAAGGAAAAAGAATAAATCAATGGTTTACTTGCACTGCTGTTTGTGAAAAAATCTTTCGTTTAGAAGTTTTGTTATCAAACTCTTCAACCTTCTTGATCCCGGACCAGGGTTGAGCACACCATAATTCTCACTCCTCAAACCTGAACATGTTCTATGAATTCCATCACTCTTTGATGAACACCATCCACCAAAAGAAAATTGCCCATGATGTCTCTTCAAAAGCTCTCTATCGATCTTATCGAGGACAGGATCACTCCGCTTGAACTTTCTGGCGAACGGACGGCTACTCATAACCATTTTCCGGAAATCTCGCAGCCCCAGAGACCTCGGATGCTGTTTTGGAGGATTGTCCCAAGTGATGTAATGAAGGTCATGGTTAGCAGTGGTGTTCTTGTAGTCATGAGAGTTGCATATGACCGTTTGGAAGTATCCTTCCGGCGACGACACGAAGTTAGTGTAGTAAAGGAGAAGGGTCCTTGGCAAATTTTCCCAGCCCATAATGCAATACTCTGAAAAAGATCTTGATAGTATTGTCCATGCTGAACCTGAAATTGTTTTTGCCATTTCCGAAGAACATTATTAATTAATCTAGTTGATTCAACATATATGTCACAAATATGGATTATATGTCATGCATCTTTAAAAGTATAATACAATATTATGTCTCAAGACTGCGTTGAATTCTGTCTTTGAAATAAAAAAAAAAAAAAGAAAAAAAGAAAAAAGAGATTTGTCCCTATTATCTGAACTATTTTTGGGACGAGTAATAGAAAGCCAACCTTTTTCATTCACATAAGCCAATGTTTTTTCAAATTGTTTTGTTTATTTTAGATTCTAGATCGTAAATCAACTGTAAATTCTAGAAAAAGTTATGCTTTGTCTTCACAACCAAACGGGTTTATATATTTACTATCTTTGTATTTCTATATTTCTATCTCAGAGACAATATTCAAATAATGTAGTGCAATGCTAAACACCATTAAGGTAGCGTTTGTTTTGAGGTACTGAGACAGAGACTGAGAGATTGAGACTCAGTATCGTATTTGTTAGTTCAGAGACTGGTACTAAAATTTCTGTCTCTGTCTCTAAAATTTCAGTATTTCAGTACCTCCAAAAAGTAGAGACATAGGGGGACTGAAATTTTTAGAGATGGAGACTGAAACTTTAATAACATTTTATACCTAAAATGCTTTCATTTCAATTAATTAATTCTAATTTTACCCGTTGTGCAAATTAAATTAGAGTTTTATTCTTGTTTCAATTCATGTCTCCTATTTTGCACCAAACAGAATACTAAAATTTATTTTAATCCATGTTTCTTAGTCTCTGTCTCTCAGTCTCGGTCTTTTTGTCTCTGTCTCTCCACCAAACGCTACCTAAGAGATGCCATCTTATGTTGATAAGAGAAAATTTTGACAGTCAACATTACATAACCAACATTGCAGCTAATATTTAATATAAGAAAAAAAAAATCTAAAATCCCTAAAAATAAAAACATTCAAAACTGAATTAAAAAAAAATTCAAAATTTAAAATTAATAAAAGCTCATCTTTAGTAGGTTTTATACAGGATTTGTTAGGCAACTTGTTATACTGTTGACTAAAATTGGCTGCTATAATGTTGTTCGCTCACATTACTTACAAATTTTAAATTCGCAACTAAAACAGAGAAAAAAATGTGATTGAATTGATTAATTAATTGAGAAATGTTAAGAGCCAATACATTTTATCAATATTAGTCAATATTTAATGTAATACTTTATTTTTAAAAGTTTAGGACTTAAAATTAGTATTTAAAACTTAAAAGTATTGACTAAAAATTATAAATTTTATTGGTGATATAGTATTTTTTATCTAAACACAAATTTCACTTTGAGAAAGAAGGCACGTGTATTGCTGGAATCAAAACAGCTCTAAAAGTATTAAGTAATAAGGCATCTATGGTTGCATGTGTATCAAACAAGAAATAGTGGACACCTCACACTGCAGGACCTGGTTATGCAGTTTTTCCCCCTTTACAAGTTTGATATTTAGTCTAAAAATTTAGAAGTAAATTGTCATATGTCACACATGAACATGTGCATCCCCCAAAGTTGAAGAGCTATCCAAGAATTAATTAATCATGATAATAGTTAAGAAGAGATACTATTGAATTCTTGGTGATTGATAAGTGATAGGTGTGGGGTTTCACTCAATATAATTACACTCAACCGACAAAGGTATGGTAAAGTTGTTGTTGAAGCCACATGTGATTCTTCAAATCCATGAACAGCTAGCACCACCACCAACCATTTAATTAATAATTACCAAGCATCCATGACCATGACCAATTGCCAAGATCTGACTAGGACAATTTGGTACCATCCACAACTCTTTAATAATAGTTGTATAATATTTAAACTTTAATTAAATTAAATTTAACCCTAAATCCAATCACTACCTATATAACTCTATAGGTTCAGGTGTTTTTGTTGCTTTGTTTTACATCATTATTAAGCAAATGTTGACCTTTATAATGTAGAAAATATTGCTCTAATCCAAAATTTCCTAAGCTAGTGACATGAAATGTAGAATGATATTATACGCACCAATAAGTAAAGACAAGAGGGAAGAAAAATATTTAAAAATAGAGATAAGATGTAAAATATAACTATATAAATAACTAAGGGCCTTAACCCCATGAAAATAATTATGATCTTAATTGATCATTGCAGTTTGCAGTTTTGCACCATATAAATATTTAAAAAGACAACTCGTGGTACAACTATTCAGGTTTCAGAGTTTTTCACATCGTCCTGATCTAAGCCATTTAAATAAGATTCATAACCACACATCATATTAGCATAAAAAAATGGTTTGATTCATATCTTAATTACTATTAGATGGGATATTATATCTGATCCTAATAACACCAAATCCATTAATAAGAATGTGTGTGTATGTTTAATGAACAATATAAAATTAAGTATATTATCAATACTAATAACAAAACCCAGAATAATAAGAATAGACATTGAAAGGCAAAGTAAAAGTAAAAAAAAAAACCAACCTGTGTAGAGTTTAAAAGATGTTGGGAGACTCCTTTGCTTAATGACCCACCAAATCTCTGATTTATTAAGACTATATAGACCCGGGTCTATAATCATAGGCTTCCCTCTCTTATTACTGAAAAAAGGGTATTAAAAAAAAGCAAAAAAAGTTAGAATAATTTAGAAACAAACCACAAAACTCTAAATAAATCAACAATGCTACTTACAATTTCCAACCCAAGCGACTGCTATGCTGTACAAAATTGATATCCCTTGGTACCTCAATAAAAGCTTGAATCAGATCTGAAAAATATTCATAGTAATCATCAACATATGCAAATCAACAACAATTAACAAAAAGGACTAAGGGTAAGGAGTATAATTATACAAATAATACTTATGAAACAACAGAAAAAAAAATAACATAAAATTTGACACCACTTTAATTAAGGCCACTCACCATACCATCTTGTGTTACCAAAGGATAATCAGAAGCACTAAGATTAATAAACCAATCCCAGTGACAGATCCTAAGAAGCATTGCCATGGCATGAAGGGTCGTTGCAAGCATTGTTGGTCCTCTGTATGTCACCAAATTGGGTTTCCCAACAACCCAAACATTCCCAACTTCACCAAACACAGGTTCATTGGCCACAAATTCTGCAACTTTCTTGTGTTCAATTTGTGGTGCCCCATAATCCATGTGAATCAAGTAGTAGTTCCCTGGGTGGTACAGAACCTTCATCAACCTCTTGAGCTTCACAAAATCCCCTTTTGATGCAGAGATCAAGTAGGCAAATGTAACTGGGTATGTTCTGTTGTTGTTGTTGTTGTTGACGGATTTGATTGCATTGAAGTAGCTTCTGCTGTTAGATATTGGTGTGGTTAGTCTTATGGGGATGTAGAAGAAAATGAGAAATATTGAGGTTACAATGAAGGAAACCATGAAGATTTTGATACCCATTTGAGAGAAAATTGCAACGGAAATATAAAAATTGAAACTTTGTGGAAGAGAAAAGTGGGAACTGAAGTTGGGAGATTGAGTAATTAAGAGGAAGAGGTTGTTATGAAGTTCAATGATTAATATTTGGGAGTTTTTGGTTTATAGTGTGAACTATGAAGATAAATTATTATTTTATTAAAATGTTTTGGGGAACTAGGAATATTGTGGCTTACATTTCATTTCATTTCAATGAATAGTAATGGTTCTTTTCTTTGAACTCAAGGTCTACATTTGTCATTAAGTTGAGACCTCAAGTTTTATATTCTGGTTAGTGCATTTTTGCACTTTATATAAGAACTACTATTTAATGGCATGCTAGTTGGCAGTTGCTATGTCAAAAGAAGAGGTAGAAGTTCATATTCTGTGCCCACTTCCTAGTAAAGTGGATGGATGTTCCTTGTTAGAGTACATTTGAGCCTTTTTGATTTAGTTACAATAATGTCCTTTGATTTTGATACATTTGCAACTCATGGGCATGTAAGTGATTGTGATTCTGTGAGTGAGTGTGCATGTGGCAAGAAATTGATGAAAATGACATAAGGTTATCATGTATCATCAATTGATTAGAGGGGGATTTTATGCTTCAAATATATGTTAATAATAATATCTAGTGATTATTGAACAAATGAAATTAGATGATCAAAAATTAAAAGATCATTGGATACGATAAAATAACACATTATTTGTGAGTAAATTATATTTTTTCTTTTGTAAATAATGAGTTTCTTTTTTTATTATTATTAATTTGGGAACTTGTCCCCAAGATTACTTGAAAATGGGTTGTATTTTGGCCTAAATGCGAGGTTTTGAGACATCGTCCAACTTCAGCTGGTATCAAGGTGCTGCCTTCCGAGTTTCTCTTAAGGAAGTAGGGGTGATATACCTGCAAGTAGGGGTGGCAAACGGGCTTAAATCTGTCAGGCCGGTCCGCATAACCTGCCAAAAAAGGCGGGCTGGGCTGAAAAATTGGGACTGCCAAATAGCAAAAGCACGCTTAACCCACACTGCCTAAACCGCATGCTTTGGCGGGGCGGGGCGGGCTTCTCCGCCGGGCTTAGTATTTTTTTGTAAGGGGTATTTTTACAATTTTTTTTGCCAAAACTCAACTTTCCCCAACCCAACTTACTAGAGAATGAAGATGAAAATTGAGTGTTTTGGATTATGTTTATTTTGTTTTAGAGATAATATTTATAATTATGTTTTGGATTATGTTTTTTTTTTGTTTTGGGAACAATATTTATAATTACAAAGACTTTAACGTTTGTGAATATAAAAATTATAATTTGTTTATACTTTTAGAAATTATAATAGTTAAAAGTAAAAAACAGAAGAAATTTTTTATGCCTTTATATATATTATTTAATAGTTAAAAGTAAAAAAAAAAAAGATATTTGGCGGGCTAAGTAGGGCAGGTTGGGATTCTGAGACCGCCTCACTAGGCGGGGCAGGGCGGGCTTCTGGCGGGGCGGGACAGGGCGGGGTGGGGCGGCCTTCCCCGCTTGCCACCCCTACCTGTAAGAGACTTCGATGCTTAAATTAGTAAGAGTTTAAGCAGGTTTTTTAATAGATTGAGTTCGAAAAATACTTAAGGGTATCAGATTATTTATAAGTGTAGATATAAAGTCAATAACCACTTTGAGTAGAGTTCCATCTTTGATGATGAATTTGTTATTTCCTTTTATTAGAGAAGTTGTTAAGATTTTTTTTAGATGAATAATAAAGATAATAAGAATTGATTAATATTTAACTTATTTAAATAAGTCGGACCATATTAGCGCTGCGTAGACCGATCTTTTATGAGGTCAGATAGATTCTAAAGTGTGATTTGAACTCTTACTATATAGATTAGACTTTTAATTAGTTTAGACCTAACTAAATTGTAAGCCATTAGATGAATAAAAATAATTAACCTTAATAATTTCTATTAGTTCAATTGATTTACCTACTTTTAGTGTTTACTTATCTAACATCTATGATTATTCTTAGACGGCAATGTACCGATTTGATTTACCTACTTTTAGTGATTATCCTTATCTTTAAATAAAAAGAAAAATGAATAATACAAAATACAATATGATGGTGTCCTTTAAAATTTAAGGTAATACTTTGTTTTTCCTCCATAACATTTAATTTGAATTTAAGTTTTGTTCTTAATTTTTTTAAAAATTTTAGGATAAAGTATATTTTTTATATCCTAGACCTTTAAAAAATTTTAAAAATATTCTTCATATTTAATTTATCTTAATTTTATTTTTAATACTTTAATTATATTATTGAACATTAACACCGCTAACGATAATATTGACATAGAAATTGTATGCTGAAGAAGTGTCGTCACTCATAAAAACATATGATACTAAATTACTTACTATAAGTATAATCACACATTTATTAGTAAATTATATAAAAAAAATTAAAGATATTCAAATTATTTTTATATAATTAAAGTGATACGCTTCAATAAAATAAATTATACAATTTACTAAAAGTAATGCTTACCAAAATTTTTATTTTTAATAAAATTATTACTGTATTAAAGTAAGTTTGAATAGAACTGGTACATTCTAAAAGTACTATCAATATAATTTTTATTTAAAAATTTTTTTACTAAGTAGTAAATAATATTTTTTTTTCTAAAGTCTAAACATTTACATTTTATTTAATTTTATGTTTAATATTTAGTTTCAATTATACCCTTAATATTTTAATAATGTGTTTCAATTATATTTTAGATAAGACAATACATGATGTAATAATTCTGTGGCTTTTTTTTTTTGTATATGAAAATAAAAGTAGTGATATACCTTAACATTATAATTTTTGATGTTTTTTAAAAGTATGGAAGATACACAAATCGGAGGGTTCGATTTCTATATTTCAAATTTTTAAAAAATTTTTTAACAGAAATTCTTCGATCCGATTTCACAAATCCTTCAATCCAATTTCTGTATTCTCACAAATCGAATGATCCAATTTCTGTACTTCGATTTTCACAAATCGGACGGTCTAATTTTTGTTTATCTAATTAAACGGTTTCATATTTAAAAATAACACACAATTAACCCACATTTAAAAAAAGTACTGTTGCTACTCTAATATCAAAAACAAAATCTGTAATTCTGTTGATGTCTTACTAACACGTGAATTAATGGTTGCGACGAATCAATGACACGTCAGGATATAATTATCACATTAATATCTATGTTAATGGGCTCAAGAATTTGAATATGGGAAGCAAATGGGTGTTTTGGCCAGAAATGGAGCAATGGTGTGTTTCACCCAATGATGGATGCAAGCCCAAAACGCAGGGGCATGTTGCCTGCGACAAGTGGTACGTGTGATGAAGTGGCGCGGCCTGAGGTGGACACGTGGCACCACGTAGGGGCGTGCTGGTCTAGCACGCGGGGGCGTGATGGTGACGTGTAGAAGCAGAAATGGTCCACGTAGGCAACACGTGGGGGCGTGCTGACCTAGCACGGGGGGGGGCGTGATGGTGATGTGGCATCACGTGGGGGCGTGATGGACACGTGGCCAAGCTTGATTGGTACACGAGGGCATCAAGTGGGGGCGTGCTGAGTCAGCACGCAGGGGCGTCCTGACACGTGGCAGTACGTGATTGGAGTTCGTAGTGAATGCTACTCTATATATAAGGCCGTGGCTGGGTTCATTTTCATTCTGAGGAAGTGTGAGAGTGTTCTTTGAGTGTGTTTCTGGTGTAATGGAGGATACCGCAAAGTTAGTAGTGTATCGTGACGGTGAGATAATACGTAATACTCATGAGGGAGTGAGGTTTGTGTGTCAGAATCCGTTTTCGTTTGTGGTTCCATGCGCGATGACGTTTATGGAACTTCAGAACGGTCTCTGTCAAAGCATGGAGAACGGTACATTAATGAGAGTGAGCAGAATTCTGTACCGGAATCCGGTTATAGTTTTTGGTGGTCTAATACAGTTTGATACCATGCCAGTCACTGACGAAGTGACTATGCGTAATATGTTTCAAATTCACCGGCAGACTCAGATGCGACAGCCACAGATTGAGCTGTATGTTGAGTTTGAAACTGTAGAGGCGGAAGGGATTCAAAATGAGATGATAGAGCTGCAGTGTACGAGGGAATGAGTAGTGACAGCGAAGAGGACTTCGAAGCCACTTATGAAGCCGGTGACGAAGAGCAGGATGGTGATGCGGGAGTTGAGACAGCAGCTGATAATGTAGTGGTTCACCCATCGAGCAGTCAACCGATGAACGTGCCACCTTTTATGCGTGAGTTGGATCTCGACGCCATGCATGCAGCGGAGTTTCCGGAATATTTAAACATAGGTACGTGATGACCGAATAATATGTTTTTTTTTAATATATAATTTGGATTGATTAATAAACGATGATGGGCACTTTCTGTAGGCGTTGTTGATCCCGAGGACGGAGAGTTCCGGATTGAAATGGAATACAGTTCTAGAAAGTCGGTCGTGGCAGCAATTAGAAGTTACACTATCGCTAGAGGAGTTGACTACGACGTGTATGAGTCTGAGCCACAGACGTTCTATGCAAAATGCAAGATGTATGGGCGCGGGTGCGACTGGCTAATCCGAGCCAGCTTGATACGGAAAAAAGGTTGTTGGGAGATACGCAGATACAACGGTAGGTACACGTGCACGATGGGAGTGATTTCACAGGATCATTCCAAGTTGGACTCGGACACAGTTGCTGAGGCTATAAGGCCATTGGTCGAGACTGACCCGTCCATAAAGGTGAAAACTATAATAGCCGAAGTCCAGTCAAGGTTCAACTATACCATCAGTTACCGAAAGGCTTGGTTGGCAAAGCAGAAATCCATAGTGAAAGTTTTCGGTGATTGGGAAGAGAGTTACCAAGCCTTGCCGTGGTGGCTCTCGGTTATGGTTTAGAAGATGCCTGGGTCAGTTGTCCAGATAGAAACACGCCCACTCTACAATGGGAATGAAGAGGCGCAAGGGGTAAAAATACTTCATCGCGTATTTTGGAGTTTCAATCCATGCGTTAGGGCATTCAGGCATTGTAAGCCCCTAGTTCAGGTAGATGGAACACACCTATATGAAAAGTACAAAGGTACACTTCTGGTAGCTGTTGCACAAGATGGGAACCAAAACATTGTGCCTATCGCTTTTGCCTTGGTGGAAGGGGAGACAGCTGATGCGTGGCACTTCTTTCTAAGGAATCTGCGAATGCATGTTGTTAGAAAAGATGGTGTGGGTATCATCTCGGACCGGCATGAGTCAATTCGAGTAGCAGTAAATCGTTCCGGAGGTGATTGGCAACCTCCAAGAGCATGGTGGATGTTTTGTATAAGGCACATCGGCAGCAACTTCCTACGAGCATTCAAAGTCCCTCACTTGCAAAAGCTTGTGGTCAATATTGGGTATTCAAGAACGGTGGAGGAGTATAACATCAACTATAAGAGGTTGCAAGAGCGAGGCGAAGCATATACCAGGTGGTGCGATGCCATTGGACTTAGACATTGGGTATTGGCATTCGACGAGGGACATCGATGGGGCCATATGACGACGAACCTTGTCGAGTGCATTAACTCAGTGTTGAAGGGTGCCCGTAATCTACCTGTGTTGGCGCTAGTCCGAGCAACGTATTATCGGTTAAATGAACTTTTCACACGGAAGAGTGCTGAGTCTCACGAACGCAAACGTGCTGGATATACTTATTCCGTATTCGCACAACAGCGGATAGAGGCAAGTATGCAACAGGCTGGGAATATAGTTGTGCACCGTTTTGACAGACGGAATGAAGTATTTGAGGTGCGCGAAATGAGTAGCGGAAAGGTATTAGTCGTTGATCTTGCACGATGTACGTGTGATTGTGGGCACTTTCAGGTGGAACGAATACCATGTCGCCATGTTATTGCTTGCTGTGCTAACCAGCGGATCGACTGGCACGTGTATGTGCATGACGTGTACAAGATGACAGAAATCCGTAAGGTATATAGATTCGAGTTCTCACCGTTAGGTGATGCCGAGACATGGTCTGCGTATGAGGGACCCACATTGGTCGCTAATCCCGCCTTGAGGCGAACGTCGAAAGGTCGCCCAAAATTGACCAGATACTTGAACGAAATGGACTTACGCGACATGCGTGGTCCTCGGATATGCCGTCTCTGTGGTGCTCAAGGACATAGTCGGAGTCGATGTCCTCAGCGTGCTGGATCAAGTGGTGGGGGGGAATGACTTTTATTTTCAGTGTGATTGTATCTTTGAATTTTTATTTTTATTTTTATTTTCAGTCCTTGAATTTGCATTTTTATAATAGATTTTCTTTTTTGTCTTAGTCATGTTTGTAATTTTAAATTTGAGGTTATCCATTGATGTTTAAGACCATGATAATGTTAACATTTACTGCCTTACTGAAGCAAAGATACAAATTTTTAACTACTAATAACATTGGCGAACATACAGAACATTAAATACATATTACATTGATACCCTAGTATGAAATCTAAAAACCCCAACCCCATGCTCACTTCTTACGGCCCATCCAGTTCAGTCCCTTACCCATTATGCCCAGACCTGGCTTTGACGGAGTATACCTATCGGGTGGATTTCGCTCCGTCCGTAGGTCATATGGGTGACCGGGAACTGCGTCACCCATATCTGCAGCGGCTGACCCACCTGCCTCTTCTCCAGGTGCCGACCCACCCGCCTCTGCCGGCAGTGCCGACCCACCTGCCTCTGCTGGAGCAGATGCACCGGGGTTGAACTCGTCAACAAGTGTGTATGTCCGCCGAATGTAACCACTATCACACGATGCACCCTCTGACATGTGGTCGGAAGCAGGACGCTACAAACCATGGCTCATACCTACTGATGTCCCACGTGGATCAGCTGAGGCTGACGGTGAATGCATAGCACTAAAATCTGACTAACCACCCAAACTAGCATTGGCCCAATTTTGTAGTTGCTGATCTCCGTGACCGCCGATGGAAAAGTCAAACCAATCATGACCGACTGGAATCGTCAGCATCGGCTGAGAGTGCTGTGAATGGTGGCTGTGCTGAGAGTGCTGGGAATGGTGGCTGGACGCACTCTGGTCCTGTGGCTGTGGTGGCTGTGGTACATAATAAGGAACTGGCTCAAACACTGCATACTGAGGTGGGACATGAGGTGCATGTGGGACCTGAGGTGCAGGTGGCTGTGGTGCAGCTGGCTGAGGAACATACACCGTCAATCTCAGCATATGTCCGTACGAGCGCATGTACCAATCCCGATACTCCGGGGTCGGTACGAAATCCCAGGTCATAAGAGGGTGTAGATCCCGCAGTCGAGTGTTTCGCTCCCATGCCCAAACAAACAACAGATTAAGAGGACCATCCATCTCCTTCGTATCATATCGTGATGCACGGCATAGTGCTCTGTAAATATGTGCAAGACATGCTGAACCCCAACTATAAGTATGGATCCGCTCGAAATCGCGAAGCAACGGTAGATACTTCGCATGGGCGTATGCGGTCGACTTATCTGTGAATAGAGTCGACCCTAACAGACAGAAAATCTGACATCTCATGTATCTCATTATGGACTCTTCAGTATCCAACGGCTCTTCATCTCTAATACTTCGAACCCAACCAAGCTTTATATAGGATTTCGAATTACGACTGAGCACCGGTTGACGTCTGAATATTGCCATGCTCTGACTCTGAACAAAATCACTACTACTATCAGTCCATCCACTCACAGGCTCTCCATCAATTGGTAACCCAAATATATGTGCGACATCTTCCAATGTCACTGTAACCTCACCCACCGGCAACACAAAAGTGTGAGTCTCCGGCCTCCACCTTTCAACCAGAGCAGCTAACAACGGGTGAAATCCTCTTATCATCCCAATCCTAGATACGTGGTAGAATCCAGTGGCGCGTAAGTAGTTTTCGACCCTCGAATTCCAACTCTGTGGCGGATCCAATTTACGCACCAACAAATTTCTGTTAGGCTGCATCAACAAAAATATATTTATTATATTAGTTATAACTATTCATTTATTAATAAACAAATATTACCATATCTATTTATAAAATGTATGTAATCACTTCAATTAATAATATTATTTACATATTTATTTATTTTAATATTTTATTTATCAAAATTATTAACGTAGACTGCAGTACCATTAATAGTTAAAATATTTTTTCTGATATTTTAATATTATAAATAACAACTTATATATATTTTTAATATTTATTTATTACTTTAACATTTATATGTTAAACTTTTGAATATGTTAAAAATATACATATTTATTTACTTACAGTATATATATTTTTTATTTTATTAGAGTATTATTTTTATATTTTTATTGTAGATATTTTTTTAAAAACTTTTAGTATATCGTATAGTATAGTATAATATAATATATATTTTATTTTAGTATTTTTATATTAGAAAATTAATGTAAAATTAACAAAAAATTATTTTTTAACATATTAAACAACAAAAAATAACAGATAAAATATACAATAAAAATATAATTTATCAACTTACATATATAGGATGATCCAAATAATTTATTATATGTTCTTCCGGAGCATTATAATTACGAACCATTCTTCAAAATAAATACAAAATAATATTTTTTTTTATTGTCTATTATTTTTTCACCCTATCCACTAACAGCAACACCCTTCCCCTGCAACCCCCTTCTTCCCTCTCACTAACACCCTTTCGAAACTCTCTCACAAACTCACCCTCTCACAAACTCACCCTTTCTGTCTTGTATATGGAGGGGAATAATGCTCCTTATATAGAGTTTGAACACCACCACGCTTTGCTGTTTACCGGGAAACCTGTCCCCTGCATGCCAGCACCTGCAGCACGCCCCCCGAGGTGAATAAGGAGCATTGGAACTCCGCGACGCCAGCTGCACTTCGCCCCTGCGTGGTGTCAGACGCGTGCATGGTCGCCGCGTCACCACGCCCCTGCGTGGTGGTGACACGTTAGTCCGCCAGCTTCACCTCGTCCCTGCATGGTGGTGACACGTTGGTCCGCAGCAGCTTCACCACGCCCCTGCGTGTTGACTGCGTATTCCACCACCCGGTAAATCACCCCAGCCTCCAATATTCTCCCAAAACACCAATTGCTTTTCCATAATAAAAATAAATTCCGATGTTAATGATATAAACCGCTAAGAATATAATTAAAATATATTTAAAATATTAAAAAAATAAAACAAAATTAAATACGAAGAATATTCTTAAAATTTTTCAAAAACGTTTGAGATAAAAAAAAATATACTTTTATATCAATCAATATTGGATAAACATTTTACTATTATCACTTCAATTAAAGCTATTAAAAATTTGAAACCAATATATTAAATATGTGAATGTAAAATATCGTTATGTTTTTAATCTTTTGGTGTGTGTTAATCTTATTTCTAAAGCTTATTTTTTTGTTTAATTTAAAATTAGGAATTAATTTTGGTGAAAAAAAAAAAAAAGCTTCAAGCAGCACAATTAATTTTTTCTCTCGCCTTTAACCCAAGCTAAAGGCTCTCATAGGATTTGAAGAAGTGTAGTGCAAATGTCCGTATAATATTGTGAATAAATTGTTATTGTGCTCCTTAAATCGGTATTATTATGTTCCATTCTCAAACACCAAAATGTCAGCAATGAGAAAAATCTCTCATACATAAAATACTAACTCAAAATATGATAAAAAAAAAAAAAACCATTAATTATACACGACAATGAACAGATGAAAAAATAAATACAAAGATGCAACAATAGTTTAGTAAAAGTATTTCTATTAGCTAGACATAAATATCAACAGCTCGTGAATACACTCAATAATGTAAAAAAATATTTGGAAGATGGTGGACGGATTGAGAGTGATAGACCTAAAATCCAAAATTTATCAATTTTTCTTCCAAAACAAAATAGATATGGAAAGAGTACTGAAAAAAAGTCTATAGTCTTTTAGAAACTCATGCTTACTCTTAAAAAATTGGAAAAGAATAGAAGATGAGGTGGAAAAAAGGCTGAACATAATAGATATTAAAGTGCAAAAATGTAGAACCTCCCACATAGTAATGTAAAAAAGCATAATTTGGAAGAAAAATTATAACTGCCCTAGGAAAAGTCAAAGAATGTGATATATTTAAAACCACGAAAGATTAGACACAAGGTTCATCAAGAACAGTCACCATAAACATAACCAAACCTATCTCTTAAAAGGTGTGAACATAAGAAGCAAAAAACACTACGAGCAGTGTATTTTCGACGTTAAAAATGAACGGTTAAATTTTTTATCCATATTTTTTAACAGTTTGTTGTCGGTATAATTTAAAAAAAAAAACAATTAAAAATAACATATTAAAATTGACAGTCAAATTGTTTATTATTTTGGTGACATTAAATATTTTTCTATTATTGTCACATTATCGACGAAGTGCTGGACAAAAATATTTTTTTAAAAAATCGACGAATATTGCATCTATTTATTATTTAAAATATCAATCCTATATTGTCATTGATATATTTGGATGATCTAGATTATTGTTAAAAATCAGACAAATAGTATTAAATTTAATGCATAAAATAGACGCTTAAAGTGTTTTTTTTTTTTCAAACTAAAATCAACAAAGATGCCATTGATTTTTATCAATAAAAATATGATTCCCTCGTACACTTTTTGTGGAACTTTTTTTTTTAATATTGGGCCTCCATTGGTGTAATCCACCAAAATATCCAAAGAAGCGTGTTTTACAACTATACGCATTTTTGAAAAAATCTAAATATAAATAAGTTATAATTTATTTTATTAATTAAAACTCCTTATTTTTAGAAACTATTTTATTAAGAATAATTAAATTGATTTTATGATTATCAAATTTTAAATTAATTTTTTTATATAAATTTTTTTATTATAACAAGATATTTTGAAAAAAGATACAATTATTATTATTATTATTATTATTATTATTATTATTATTATTATTATTATTATTATTATTATTATTATTATTACCTGCTTTGATTTAAAATAAAGTTTAGTTAATACTATTATTAAGTTTAAAATCTGCTGGTATGAATAAATATTGATACTCTTCGGTGAACTTAGCTTTGTTAATGTTTTATTGTATACCTTTTATTATTATGTTACTAATATCATTTATATTAGTAACTCATACATATTTATCCCTATTTATATTATTACTTGTGTTTTAATATATCCAACTTCATAGTTATCCGTTTAAAATATTTATAACTTGAATCGCTGACTCAACAGCTCCAAACCGTGACACATACCCCCCACATGTCAACTAAACACTGAAACACCTTAATCCCTCTTTAATCATCATCTTCATCACCGTATTATTGAGGGAAATAGAGAGAAAAGGATCGTGGGTGGGAGAGAGGTTTTTATGGCACTGTTGAACTTCTGGCTTCGATTTTTTGCAATCCGTAATTCTAATAAAAAATCAAAACCGATTAAAGTATTCGTATCTTCCAACTCTTCACGTTGATGTCATTTTTGCTCGGGAGAAGTCGCCGGAGGAAGCCGCTGAACCTTCCATAGACGCAGTCGTGAGGAGCGTCACTGTCGAGCTGCCGCAAGAAGAGTCAGACGAGATAAAGAGAGGACGCAATGGAGAAGAGAGGATGGTGTAGTGATTTTCTTCACCGCCGTTGCAACCACTGGAGCCATCAGGAGCCGCTGCCATTACTGTTTGAGGCTGACCAGAAGAGTGGTGACGGTGGCGCTGCTGCGTGTGACAACAAGCGGCTGCGTTGCCACTAATGCTCTCAGCCGTTGTTCTGCTCGTTGAAAATCATCACCGGAGCTGCAGCTGCTCTATTCCTTGGTTCTTCTCTAAGTACAGGTTGAGTTTCAGTCCTTGCATGTCGCGTTTGGAGTTGCTGTTGTTGTTGCAGAAGCAATATGGAGCTATGGTTGCGGCTGCCTCTGTTGCTGGACAAAAGGAATATGGTTTTAGAATCGTTTGGTTTTATGGGTTAGTGAAAACCAAATCAACTAATAACCCAAAACTACCATTAAATGTTGGACATTAATGACTCTAGGATTCTAATTCCTCAATCCCCAAACCAAGAGAATGCGCACTAGAACGGCTACGATTTGATATTTGCTTGAATGTTTATTTGTTTTAATTTATGCTTACAATTGTTTTCTTTGTGAAAATTGAGAAATTTTTTATGGAGGTCTTTGAATTAAGGAAAAACTCTACTGATTTTTCGTTAAAATTGTTTAAAGTCATGTTTGGTTTGTAAAAATTTAAAATTGTATTTGGTGGAGATATCTAATTATAGCCGAAACTCTACCCAAATTACATTGGTTTCAAGTAGACATTCAAGCAGAGGTAGTGGCAGGGGTCGGAATCGTGGCCGGGATAGAAGGCGGATGACACACACCTCAGAGACCACTCAGTCACCCTCTATATCGACTACGCCTATGACATCATAGGCACAGGCCCACATCACTAGTCATTCATCATGATCCCCATCCCTAATTATGTGAGTCCTGCAGCTGTTACTCCTCTTTAGCATGAGTCAGAGTGGACTCCTCCAACTCCTCCACCCCTTCAGCAGACCTCTACATCTATGCCTCCTCTCGTGACAGACCCTGTAGCAGTGCCAGCCTCCTCTCATGGGTCCTAGCCAGATCCCGTAGCACAGATGGTCACTAAAATGACAATTTATTCTATGGCATTACTAGGTAAAAACTTCTCTAATTCATATATAAATACAATATAGAGTGAAAATGTTTTAATGTATGTTTTTACTAAGTGTAAGTTCTCCATTCGTAGGTTTGCATCGGATAATAATGCTTGTACATAGGAGTATATAAACGTTATTAAGCTGTTGTATGACCACCCTTGGCTGAGTTATAAAGAGGTTCCCCCTGAGATCAGAGAGCGAGGTTTGATAAGTGGGCAGTAATACTACTATCAACTTTGCCTTTTAGTTCTATTTGTAGGAGAAATTAATGTGGGATGAGGCCCACCACTATCGCATGGTTAAGCATCTTCAGTAGATGTTACAGGACGTGCGTACGAGAAGGGATCACCTTACGCAGTGGCTTCGGTCCGACATTAAGAAAGCCATATATTTGTACTGGGAGACTGATGAGAGTTTCAAACATCGCCAGGCCACGAATAGGGCTAACAAGGTGTCGGCCAAGGCATCAAAGTACACAGGGGGTTCAGCCACAATTATAAAAAAAAGGACCAAAATGGTAAAACTTCTTTCATTATGTAAAGCTTGTTTTATCTTTGTTTCTTTAATTAATTATCACTTCGTTTAATCTGCTTGTCCACTGTGTGTAGACAAACTTACTGGACCATCCTGTTGCCATGGTGGAGGTTTTCAAGAAAATCCATATGCTCAAGGAGAAGGAGGGATTTGCTTATCAGCGGTCTGCGGACTTTTATGTGAGTAATTGACTAAAATTATTCAATAAAATACTATCATAACTATAGTTATCTTACCATTCACATGCCATGTATTGAGATTTATAAAGCTAGAACTTTGAGACCACAACCAGCAATCTCAACAAAGTAGGGAGGATGGCAATGCCTCAATCGCATCCATGGTGGATCCTGATGCGATGTGGTGCCAGACCGCATCCGAGTCGCAAAAGAACCGCAAATTTGAAGTGTGGTCGTTCTTTGTCAATGGCCTTCACACTTTCACCTTCAGGGCATCTTCTACCTCGGCCATCAACCCTACAAATCCTCAGGACATAGATTTGCGTGTGCAAGTTCACAGTCTAACCCAGAGCCTACAAGATTAGGGATAACAGCTACATTTGACTGAGGAGAGATAGAATGAACTCCTTGCATGCAAGGTAGAGTGGGATGCTTGGGATACGGAGACAGAATCCCTGAGGTAGGAGCTCAGGCAAGACTTGTAGCACATACAGTGAATGTGGCCATAGATGACGATCTACTATGAGTAGATACGCGTGGGTGGCAGCGCTGTTGTTGGACGAGGGCCCACCTCGTCATCTGCACTTGCACCAATACAGACACCGGCACCCATAGCGTCACCACATCAGGACCAATGGGATGATCAAGAGGAAGAGGAGGACGATGACAATTTTAAGGATCCATAGGCATTAGGGTTTTGTTTTGTCTTGTTTGATATTACTATTCTTTATTTGGTTGACGATATTATTTTATTTTGTTTTTGACATTTGTTATTTCCCATTTTAGTTTTTTCTTTTAATGAAGAATAAATTATTAAAATGGTATCCGGAAGTTTATATATATCGTTGACAAAAATAACCCCAAAAGATTCTAACGACAAATAAAGTCCTAAAAGATTTAAAAAGCACGACAAAAAGAATTAGATATTAAATATGTAAAATAACTTTAGAAACCAGATTTTAATACAATTTTTTGCAAGTATTATTTAAAAAATAAGATGTTTTCATATTTAAAAGAAGAGAATTTTTTTAAAAACTATTTATTGTGAATGACTAATTTTTTTTTGAAAAATAAAAAGATAAATCTAGATATCAAATTTTGCTCTAAATGTTTTTGTGTACTTTTTAAATATTTATTCAAACGTTATCACAAAAATTCAGATCAAATAAATAAGTCGTCTACTAAATATGAATTTTTTGTCACTTATAAAAATATAATATTTATTAGTTATTTTTGTCTCATTTTTAAAGTATTTAAGGGGTTGTTTTATCAATTGTATCTATCAAAAACTTATTTGTCAACACCTAAATTTTTTAAATACCGAATCAGTAATTAACTCTTTTAATAAAATATATTCAATTTTTATTATTTTTTATTTAAATATCAACTATGATAACGTGATCCACTAAAGCAGGTTATAATAAAGAATATTAATTAAAAATATTAACAAAAAATTTTTATTATCGTCGAATTTTGCAAAAAATAAATCAGACGGTAATCTATAAATTTATTTTTCAAAAATAATTATTAATTAATATTATTGTTAAATTTTCTGTAAAATAATTCTCACGGTAATCTATAAATTTATTTTTTAAAAATAATTATTAATTACTATTATTATTGAATTTTCGGTGAAAAAATTCGACAGTAATTATAGTGTCAAAAAATTAAAATGGCGCTATCTGTTGTGAAATAACTAAATAAATAAGGAAGATGTAATTATAAAATAAAGTAAATAAGTATAAATAGAAGACTCTAGTACTACAATTACTATCTTCATATAATAAAGATGATTAATATTGATATTAATATTATATGTAAAGAGTAATAGAAAAGAGTATTTAAAATACTTATAAAATAAAAGAAGAGAAAGAATTGTAGTAGAAATATAAAGAAAAGAGTATTTGATTGCAACATAAAGAGAGAATTGATTTCTTATTACTTGCTTGTGTATCAAAGCCTCAGCCTTATTCCCCTATTTATACTAGTAAAAAGATTCACTTTACAAATATTGGAAAAGCATGCACCGCATATCCTTTAATATTTGTGCTTCCCAATAGAACTTCAAAGGAAGAATAAATCATGCTGAGTAGATGGATATGGACATCCATATCGTAACACTCCCCTTGGATGTCCATTTAGGATTATGCCTCGTTAAAACCTTACTAAATAAAAACACAGTGGGGAAAAAAACCTTAGTGAAGGAAAAAGAGTACAATATCCTTTAGTAATGGGGACTGCCTCATTAAAAACCTTGTCAAGAAAAATCCAATAGGAAAAAAAAAACCTGACCAAGGAAAAAGAGTACGGTCTCCCCCTCTTGCCGACATCATTTAATGTTTCGAAATTGGCGCATCCCAATCTCATGTACCAATCTTTCAAAAGAAGATTTTGGGAGTGCCTTTGTGAATAAATCTGCCAGATTGTCACTTGAGCGGATCTGTTGGACATCAATTGTCCCCTGATTTGAAGATCATGAGTGAAAAAGAATTTGGGAGAAATATGCTTTGTTCTGTCGCCTTTGATGTATCCGCCTTTAAGTTGAGCAATGCATGCTGTATTATCTTTAAACAGGACAGTTGGAGCTATCTTATGATCAATCAGTCCACATGATGACAGAATATATTGAATCAGACTCCTCAGCCAAAAACACTCGCGACTAGCTTCATGAATCGCCAGTATTTCAGCATGATTAGAGGAGGTTACTGCTATCGTCTGTTTCGTGGACCTCCATGATATAGCTGTACCACCATATGTGAACAGGTATCCTGTTTGAGATCTCCCTTTATGTGGATCAGACAAGTATCCGGCATCTGCATAGCCAACTAATTGTGACTTGGATCCATAGGGATAAAACAATCCCATATCAACCGTTCCATGAAAATATCGAAAGATTTGTTTGACTCCACTCCAATGTCTTCTGGTTGGAGAGGAACTGTACCTTGCTAGTAAGTTCACAGCAAATGATATATCAGGTCGTGTATTATTAGCAAGATACATTAGCGCTCCAATGGCACTAAGATATGGTACTTCAAGACCAAGGATATCTTCATTTTCTTCTTTAGGACGGAATTGATCCTTTTTCACATCCAAAGATCTTACGATCATTGGAGTACT
This sequence comes from Arachis ipaensis, assembly GCF_059453495.1. Lineage (NCBI taxonomy): Eukaryota > Viridiplantae > Streptophyta > Magnoliopsida > Fabales > Fabaceae > Arachis > Arachis ipaensis. The sequence continues at coordinate 121,028,354 of NC_142441.1, forward strand.
TAATGGATGTGACTTATCCATATAAAATCTCTTCAAGATCTTCTCTGTGTATGATGCTTGATGAATAAAGATCCCACTTTTTATATGCTCGATCTGCAGGCCGAGACAAAACTTAGTCTTTCCAAGATCTTTCATCTCAAACTCTTCTTTTAGAGTTTTTATAATTGTTGGAATCTCTTCAGGAGTCCCAATGATATTTAAATCATCAACGTACACAGCAATAATAATGAATCCAGATGCAGTTTTCTTTATGAAAACACAGGGGCAGATATCATCATTCTTGAATCCGTTTTTGGCCAGATACTCAGTAAGACGATTATACCACATTCGTCCAGATTGCTTCAGACCATATAAAGATCTTTGCAATTTGACTGAGTATAACCCTTGCGAATATTCACTGGATGGTTTAAATATCTTTAGTCTTTCAGGGACTTTCATATAGATATCCCGATCTAATGAGCCGTATAAATAGGCTGTTACCACATCCATTAAATGCATATGCAGTTTATGATATGCAGATAAACTGACCAAATAACGCAATGTTATCGCATCCACTACAGGGGAATACGTTTCTTCATAATCTATACCGGGCCTTTGTGAAAAATCTTGTGCCACAAGTCGAAATTTATAGCGCACAACTTCATTTTTCTCATTTCATTTTCTCACAAATACCCATCGGTATCCAACAGGTTTTACATCTTCAGGTGTACGGACTACAGGTCCAAAGACTTCACGTTTTGCAAGTGAGTCTAATTCAGCCTTCATGGCTTCTTTCCATTTTGGCCAATCATTCCTTTGTCGACATTCTTCGACTGATCTTGGCTCAAGATCCTTACTTTCATGCATGATATTTAATGCCACATTATATGCAAATATTTCATTGACAATTGTCTTATTTCGGTCCCATTTCTCTCCTGTAAAGACATAATTTATTGAGATCTCATCATTTTCACAATTTTCAGGTACCTGAACGTCTTCTGGCGTTAACACTATGTCAGAATTTTGGACAACTGCAGGTGTCTTTACTATGTCTTTTTCAACAGGAATCGTATTTACCTCTTTTCTCTTTCGAGGATTTTTATCTTTGGAACCGACAGGCCTGTCACGCTTCTGGCGTGTATTTGCTTCCGTGGCTATTTGTCCTACTGGGACATCAATTCGAATTGGGCCATTTTTCGCCCTGCCACGCTTCTGGCGTGAATTTGCTTTAGTGGCTACTTGTCCTACTGGGACATCAATTTGAATTGGGGCATTTTCCGCTGGTATATAAGATTTGGTTATCCTCTTTGTATCGGAAAATGCATCAGGCAATTCATTTGCTATTCTTTGCAAATGTATAATCTTTTGAACTTCTAGTTCACATTACCCTGATCGAGGATCTAAATGCATCAAGGATGATGCATTCCAATTAAGTTCCTTTTCAGGAAGCTTATTCTCTCCCTCTAATGTTAGAAATTTTGATTCATCAAAATGACAATCCGCAAATCGGGCTTTAAATACATCTCCGGTTTGTATCTCAAGATACCTCACTATAGAGGGAGAATCATATCCAACATATATCCCCAATTTTCTTTGGGGTCCCATTTTGGTGCGATTAGGTGGTGCAATGGGAACATATATCGCACACCCAAATATTCTTAAATGGGAGACATTTGGCTGCTGGCCAAAAGCTAATTGCATAGGAGAGAACTGATGGTAACTCGTTGGCCTCAAACGAATAAGTGTTGCGGCATGTAAAATAGCATGCCCCAAACCGATGTTGGGAGGTTTGTTCTCATAAGTAAGGGTCTAGCAATTAATTGGAGGCGTTTAATAAGCGATTCTGCTAACCCATTTTGTGTGTGAACATAAGCTACTGGATGTTCAACACTTATTCCATTAGCCATACAATAAGCATCAAAAGTTTGGGAAGTAAATTCACCAGCATTATCAAGACGAATTGTTTTAATTGGATTTTCTGGAAATTGTGCTTTTAATCGAATAATTTGAGCCAATAATCTCGCAAACGCCAGGTTGCGAGAAGATAATAAGCACACATGTGACCATCTTGAAGATGCGTCTATTAGGACCATAAAATATCTAAAAGATCCACATGGTGGATGAATAGGTCCACATATATCACCTTGAATCCTTTCTAGGAATTCAGGGGACTCAAATCCAATCTTTACTGGTGATGGCCTTAAAATTAACTTCCCTTGAGAACATGTAGCACAATAAAATTTACTAGTTTTAAGAATCTTCTGGTTCTTTAGTGAATGTCCATGAGAGTTTTCAATAATTCTCCTCATCATGGTTGTTCCCGGATGACCCAATCTATCATGCCAAGTTATGAATTCATTTGGGCTAGTAAACTTCTGGTTTACAATGGCATGTGATTCAATTGCACTAATCTTAGTATAATACAACCCAGATGAAAGTGAGGGTAATTTTTCTAATATAACTTTCTTATTTGAATCATGAGTTGTGATACATAAATACTCATGATTTTCCTCATTCATTGTCTCAACATGATATCCATTTCGGCGAATATCTTTGAAACTCAACAAGTTCCTCAGGGACTTGGTAGATAATAGTGCATTATTTATTATAAATTTTGTTCCTCCAGTAAACAAAATTATAGCTCTTCCGGAGCCTTCTATCACATTGCATGAGCCAATGATAGTATTAACATATTCCTCTTTTGGCACAATATGGGTAAAATATATATCACTTTTGAAAATTGTGTGCGAACTTGCACTATCCGCAAGGCATACATCTTCATTATATATCCTTGCCATTTACTTCAAAGACAAATAATAATAACATGAGTAGTATGCATAGTTAAATTGAATACTTGATCGGAATTATTTTTCTAAAAAATACTGCACATAATATCATATACTAAAATTTTATTTTAAAATTTGACACATTTAATAATTTCAAAATTCATAAACATTAATATTTCATTATTTATATACATCACATTTGAAACTTAAATACATAGAAAATAAAACTTAACAATAAATTCTTTACATTATTTATTTACATAGATACTTCACAATCTCACATATTAAACTATTCCATCATTGATCAAATGGCCAATATTTCCTTCAGGGTCCTCAAAGAAATCAGATACATCATAATGAGTGGTGGAATTTTCAGTATCATTTGAAACAAAATTTGTTTCCTTTCCTTTGTCATCCTTTTTCAAAGATGCCTGATAAAGATCGACCAGGTGCCTTGGGGTACGACAGGTACGTGACCAATGGCCCTTTCCACCACAACGGAAACACTTATCCTCTGTTAATTTACTCTGCCCGATATTTCTTTCTTTATCCCACTTCTGGTGAGATACTCTCTTTTGAATATAATTCTTTTTTCTTCCATAAGTTTTCTTGTTATTAAAACCTTGTCATTTACCTCTTCTAGGGTAATTTGCCACATTTACTTCAGGAAATGGGACGGCGCCAGCTGGGTGCGCTTCGTGATTCTTTAAAAGCAACTCATTGTTGCATTCAGCAACAAGAAGGTAAGAAATTAACTCAGAATATTTTTTAAACCCTTTTTCTCGATACTGCTGCTGCAGGAGCACATTCGAGGCATGGAAGGTTGAGAAAGTTTTCTCCAACATATCATGATCAGTTATCTTTTCCCCACATAATTTCATTCGTGAGGTGATTCAAAACATTGCAGAATTATATTTATTTATAGATTTAAAATCTTGTAGACGCAGGTGCGTCCATTCATATCGAGCTTGAGGAAGTATCACCGTTTTTTGATGATTGTACCTTTCTTCAAGGTCTTTCCAAAGATCTGCAGGATCTTTTAATGTGAGATATTCATTTTTCAATCCTTCGTCAAGATGACGACGAAGAAAAATCATGGCTTTGGCTTTATCCTTCTGGGATGCATTATTTTCAGCCTTAATGGTATCTTCAAGATCCATTGAATCAAGATGGATTTCAGCATCTAATATCCATGATAAATAATTGTTTCCAGATATATCAAGAGCATTGAATTCAAGATGAGAGAGTTTCGACATAATGAAAAATTGTTACCTGAGTCTTCCTAAAAATTTGATCAGAGTCTCGTGCTGATAACGTGTTGTGAAACAACTAAATAAATAAGGAAGATGTAATTATAAAATAAAGTAAATAAGTATAAATAGAAGATTCTAGTACTACAATTACTATCTCAATATAATAAAGATGATTAATATTGATATTAATATTATATGTAAAGAGTAATAGAAAAGAGTATTTAAAATACTTATAAAATAAAAGAAGAGAAAGAATTGTAGTAGAAATATAAAGAGAAGAGTATTTGATTGCAACATAAAGAGAGAATTGATTTCTTATTACTTGCTTGTGTAATAAAGCCTCAGCCTTATTCCCCTATTTATACTAGTAAAAAGATTCACTCCCCTATTTATACTAGTAAAAAGATTCACTTTACAAATATTGGGAAAGCATGCACCGCATATCCTTTAATATTTGTGCTTTCCAATAGAACTTCAAAAGAAGAATAAATCATGCTGAATAGATGAATATGGACAGGGACGGCCCATGCTTATAGAAGAGGGGGCATTTGCCCCCACAATTTTAAAAAAAAAAAACTAATACTTATATATATATATATATATATATATATATATATATATATATATATACTTGTTATATTATATTTATCTTAAAATAAAATATAAATAATTTTTTTGTATTTATGTTAAAAAAATATTTTATTAAATTTAATTTAGTATAAAAAATAAATAAATAAATTCAAAAAATAGTAATAATTAACTTTATTATATTAGTTAATTAATTAATAATTAAATTAAAATTTAGTTTTTTAATTAAATATCACTTAAATTATTAGTAATTTTCTAAAAATTATTTAAGATAAAAAAATATATTATCTATATGTTAATATATTGTAATTATTTTAGTTAAAAAATTTATTTATACCATAAAGACTATAATAAGTAGATTTGATAATTAAATATGAAATAATAAAAAGTAAAATAATTATTTAAAAATATATAAAAAATAATATTTAGTCATGTTTAAAAAAAGTCATTATAAATTATTTTCTTTCATTATTTTGAATATTATACTGTGTGTATGAAATTATATTTTTATTATTTTAAATATTATAATAAGTGATTGTATATATATTTTTAGTTCTTATCAATATGTATAGATAGTTCTCATTTAAAATTTTAAATATGTTTAAACTAATTTGGATTGGTCAAGTGATAGCTTAGTTGTCCGCTTAAATAAGTATTGAAGGTTCAAATTCTATCTCGTATGTGTAACAATTCATTGTCGGTGAAACTTAAATTCACAAGGAATTAGTCCTTAACTTATTGAGTATCGTAAAAAGTCAAAAAAAACTATTTGTACCTAAATTTTATTATATTTTTGCCCCCACTGCTAAATTTTGCTGGGTATGGACATCCATATCGTAACACTATCATTATTGTTGAATTTTTTTCGACGGTAAAACCAAATCGTATTAACTGTCCTAAAGCTATTATCGTAGGATATTTTCAATGATAATTAGCGATGAATTTAAGTGATCCGATGATAATGTATTACCGGTGATGTTTATAGCGTCTAATTTCGTCCAATAATAAATCCAACAGTAACAATATTATCGTCAGATATTTTGGTCAATTTCAACAGTTTTAAACTACTTTTTTGTAGTGTAAAAACTTCTATTGGAACTGTTTCAAAATTTCTAATATTACAAACTCACCACAACATTTTTCACAATTTCAAAAAATACCCTGAAATTTGGAACAACTCGTATACTTTTTCAACTGGAAAAACTCCTTAAATCTAAATACTCTCCAAATGTTTCCATCATCTTCAGTACTTCACTATTATCACCAGTACCTTCCAAATACCCAGCAATCATAATTGCAATCACATTTTCCTTCCCAAAATCCCAACCATGCATTTCATGGGAAATTTTTGGAGTGTGACACATTTGTACATATCATTTTCCATGGGAAGATGTTTATTGCATCTAAAGCCTGTAGTTATATAAATAATTAAATTACGTTATTTTAGAGACAGACTTGGGAACAGATCAAAATATATACCAAGGATCACATCCATAACAGCAATTGATAACGTTTTTTTTGTGTGTGTGGTACGACGACCCATGTCCATGTGACCTGCAGAACTACTTTTGTTTTCCCTATCAATGTGGCCAAACTTCAATTCTATCATTGAAACGTGCACATTACTTTATTTTTCAAGTATATTTTATTTTGTTTTCAACCAACAAGCATATATAATACTCTTTTTGAATTATATTTTTGTTCTGATGTCTTCTTCTCTTCGAATGAAACAGATAATTTGGTGATTTATGCTTTTTTTTTCCTTTTTGAAACTAAAACTATGGCTTATATATGGATTACACCAAAGATTGTTTCTTTTATGAGGGGAAAAAACGAAAGTTTTTTTCTAGAATCAAATCATTACTGGTGATAAGTCAGAGAAAATTAGGTATAACAGAAAAAAAAACATTTAGCTACAATGTGCCTTAAAAATATATATTAAAAGTATAATAATAAAAAATTTTAAGTTTTTAATATATTTAAGCTCAATTTGGATAAACAATTTAATTAAGTTATTTAAAAAATAAATAAAACAAAAAGAATTATATTAAAATTATTTTATAAATAAATTATTTTGTATTTAATCTTTTAGTTACAAAAGTGTTTATTTTAAATGAAAATTGATAAAAAAAAATTTTATTATAAGAGTAGTTAAATTTTTTTTTCATAAATACTTTAAATAATTTTTTGAAAAGTCACAAGTTAATTTAAAAATTATAACAAATATTAATGTAGTAACTTTACATAAGTTAAAAGTTAAAACAAATTACTTATAAACTTATTCAAATTAGTCTTTAATATATTAAGAATATAAAAAAAATATATTTTTTTTAAAATTTTAGTCAAATGTTTTTATTTATATAATATTATTAAAATATATACATATTAACAAATTCTTTTGAATACTATAATAATCGCTACCATATCTTATTAGGACGATTTGCTAAACTAATAATTAGTGAGAGTTGTCATTTCTTTCTAACATTAAAAATAAAGAGAAAATACTCAATTTGGTCCCTAAAGTTATACTCAAATTTTAATTTAGTTTTTAAAGTTTCAATTGTCTCAATTTAGTCTCTAAATTTTTCAATTGACACTGTGATGAAAATCACTGCAGAGGGACTATCATAATTAAAATTTAAAAAGTTTAGGGACTAAATTGAGGCAATTGAAATTTCAAGAACTAAATTGAAGCTCGAGCGTAATTTCAAGGACCAAACTGAGTATTTTCTCAAGAATAAAAGAAAGAAAATCATTTGAAACAAGACCAAGACCTATTTAAAATGGGCTAAGGACGAGACAACATTTATAGCACAAATATAATAGAGGTTACAGTGGAATGAAAATTATATTTGTGAATATTGAAAATTCGTTATGTGTTTTAGGATAAGAATAATGAGTACAAAATTTGTAATTGGAAAAGTACCACCTAGACAACTGGGTAAACGGGGCAAAGTTAAGAGTACCTTATATTTGATAACTTGATTTTAAATGTGTCCGATGATATTTTATTGAATAAAAAAATAGATATTACCCATGACAAGAGGTTAAAAAGAACCCGCAAAATTTTCATAAGAATGGAAATCCGTTCGTACAAATAAATAGCGGCAGAGATAGGAATAAAGTTATCTCTCTCGTAGGAATCCATCAAATTCTCGTATGCTTTTGCTTAGGTCTTGAAACTCTTTGAAGTAAATTGAGGATGAGTTCCTCGAGGAACTATATCTTAGTAGTGTAAAATTTTACATTGGTTAGGGAGGAAAATGAAACATGTGGATACTATTTTTTTTAGACGCATTTTAATGGATGGATGTAGGGACTTTGTCATTATTTTTACTATTATCCATTTTGGATTCTGTTTCTTTCTCTAATCAATGTGGGACTTTATATACAGCTGTATACGTATGAAGAAACTTTCTTATTAGATACCCAGAGATTATCAACGTGTTTTCTTATATCTCAAGAGTCATTTTCTTACAATTTCGACTATTAAGTATCTTTAACGGATTTGAAATTATTAAAAAATAATTTTGTAAAGGATTGATTAATATTTAGATTCGTCCCTCAAAAATTGTAATAGATTGTGATAGAAAGATGAATACACTAATGAACTAGCACAAATTATCTAGAGAAACTTTGCTAACAAATACCTAACTAAAGCTCTGGCAATTATAATAGAAAAAAAAATCTTCCTTCTATCTAACTGTAACTTTAACCAACACTGTAACTCCAACAAACACACATTTTTTAAATTAGTCTTCTAAAAATTAAAATAATCATATTGATATTGATGAGGATTGATAATGATTATTGATGATTGTAAGTTATGATGATGATAGATTGAATAATAATGAATTGTATGGTTTTGATTTTGGATTAATTGGAATGAAAGTGATAAAATTGAGTCTGAGCATGTTATGGAAAGGATATGGAATTGCATTGAATACCTTTAATGTTGTTTTGGGTATAATAACATTGGTTTTGAATTAAGAGCTTTGGAAATTTATAGGTGTGATACTTTTGGTAAAAATTTGATTTTTGACTAACTTCAGCGGGATATAATATGGCTTTCGAACTCTCAAATTTTGTCAAACTTGTTTCAAATGAAAATTGGGTTCGTGAAGTTTATGACGTTCGAAGAACGGACTAAAAATAATTTTTAACGAAAAAGTCATACGCGTTTGAAGTTTGGTGTCAAAATCTATTTTCTGCAAACTCAACAACTTTTAAAGAAAAAAGGGAGCATGCGTACGCGAGATGTCCACGCGATGCAGGATTTGGGTTCTGCCCAGGCGTTCCGCGTACGCAGAGCATGGCATGCATACACGGACACACCAATTTGGATGCTCGTGTATGCAAGAATGTGCACGCGACGTGAGAATTCTTCGCTGTTTTGTAGCTCACGCACGCGGACCAGGGATTGCGTACGCAAGATGCCCATTTTTTACACCACTCGCGTATGCAGATGGCATGCGTACGCAGAACTCCTGTTTTGGTCAAAAATGAGATTTTCGAACGTTTAACCAATCCTATAACTTTCCAAACCTCTAAAATTACCTTCTAAAGTCTGATACCTAATTTCAAATTATAGGAAGAGGGGTGAACCTAAAGAGGGAGTTACCTGGTAGTGAGGAAAGTTTATGAAGTAATGATTTATGTTTAAAAAGTGCGGAAATGATGAATATGAAATGAATGAAGGCTAACTTGATAATGATTGATTGATATTGAATGATTATATGGCTTATGCACTTTTATTATCAGAGATACGAGTTTCTCTGTGTAGATGCAGTAGCTCATCACCACTTATTCCAGGTTGCGATTCGATACTCTACTGACCCTCTGTCGCAAGATATGACTGGGCACTTTAACTTCGCGGGTTCCCTCATGGGCATGCATATATATATAATTGAGTTTGGAGTTTGACTCCATAGAATATTAGTGAGCTTAGAGTTTGACTCAATAGATATTATTTTTGAGCTTGGGGATGCGCGCACAGAGGGACTCTCCAATGGTTTGCTACCGGGACATATCGGGTCGGCTATATAACTGACAGATGAGACTCATCAGCCGTAAGACAGACATACATCATATGCATTTATATATTTTGCTTGAGTGTGCATTATCTTGGTTTCCCTAATTGTTTAACTATGCTTATCTGCTAATTGTCTATTTGCTGTATTTATATTCTATTTTTCTTTTTCTTACTTGAATTGTATGTGTATTTTTTCTGAGAGACCCCTCTTGGTGGAGGTCTGAGGGGGTTGTTCCACTGGTGATTCGGAGGGATGGAGGAGATAAAAAGTGAAGTGTTAGGTTAAAGTTAGATTTAGAAACTGAATGCCTTAGATAACTTACCTAATTTCTGGTTTAATTGGATCTTTAAGCCGAAATCTAAGTGTCAGAGTTCTAAAAAATGCCTCTAACTTTTTTCGGGACCTTATATATTACCTCCGGTTCTAATTCCATACATATATTATTGTTTTTCAGATGCAAGTCGAGAGATACCTCGTTGAGTGTCTGGAGACTTCCTATGCAAGCGAAGTTTTATTTTGGGATGTTGTATTTTGTACTTATGCTATGTATATATATATATATATATAAATAGATTCTCCTCTGTATATATTTTATATTTGTTCCTCTTAGAGGCTATCTTGGAGAAATAGGTGTTTTGTTTTATGTCGTTGGGATATTTTGGATTGTATATATATGTATTTTGGATTCTCCCAATAGCACATAAACACATACACAGAGAATGCACAGAAGCATAGTCAGTTCGTCCCTCAGGCTCTACAGGAATGAACTGTTCTAATACCATAATGTAACACCCTACCACACAGAGTCTTATGCTTAAGTCATAAAACAGAGGTGGCGAGGTATTACGACCTCAAAAAAAATAAAATTTAGTATATATAGTACTGTGAAAAATGTTTATAACTAGGAGCCTTTGGAGAAAAAGGGGTAAAACAAAATCGTTAAATTGAAAAGCGCAACACTCTGATCGATAACGTAAACGAAGCAGATAAGGTAAGCTAACGCAAAAATATATATACAAGAGAGTGCCAAAAAATACATATATCAAAGCTCAAGACTCAGTTTGCGAAGATAACCGGTCCGAGCATAGAAGTATACATACATATATAAGGGAACGACCCAAAAGAAAACCCAAAATACAGAGTTACAAAACCTGAGTCTCCAAAATAATCTCTAAGAGGAGTCAATACAGTATATATATATATATATATATATATATATATATATATATATATATACTGGAGATAATAAGTATCTAGGCAAGTACATAAAACCAAAATAAAGTTCCGAGAGCTAAGGATCTTTGCTAAAACAGAAGTCTCCAGCATGCCTCAGCGAGGAGCCTCACATCCTGCATCTGAAAACCACAAAATTCGCATGGGTGAGAATCGGAGGTTCTCAGCATGGTAACAGTGCCAAATTATCTAACATATAATGTCTTGGGAAAGCCGAAGGCAATCCTAGACTCCCAAATTCATAATTAAAGCGTATAAACATAACTAAACCATGAAAAATGAAAATAGGCAACTAACTAAGGATCTTCAGTCTAACTAAAACTCTCCTTTCCAAATCCTTCAAACCTTCCAACCGCCACCGGTAATTTAATATCACAAACACAATTATATCAAACAAGGAAATTCACAAGTAGGAAGAAGATATGACAGTTAGACAATTAGCAAGTAATTATGCAGTCAATTAGGCATTCCAAATAAATCACATATAATGCATATGATGTATGCATGTCCTAGTGGCTGATGAGTCTCATCTGTGTCGGTTATAAAGCCAACCCGACAAGTCCTGGTAGCTAACCATTGGACTGTCCCTCTGTCGCGCATCCCCAACTCGAGTTATTCACAAACATAATCATAATTCACATACAACACCCTCACCGGTGTTTATCCACGGGGGCGAGCTCATCCGAAACTTTCACAGTGTCCGGCCACACTTACAACATAGGATCAGTAGAGTATCGAGTCTCAACCTGAAGCACGTGGTGGCTAGCCACTGCTTTCACCCAGAGAAACTCGTATCTCAGATAGGTGGAGTGCAACAATCACAATATCAATTAATCAGCATATCTATGCATTCATTCTCAGCCATAATTCAATATCTATCTCAGCCATCCGGCTTAAAATCGAAATTCATAACCAGCCATACCCATCATCACATACAATCATTCGGTTCATATCATACACAGCACTCCCACCATCCTCCCCAACAACTTATACAATCATTATTGGTCATAATACCTTAATATTTCCCTTTTCTTCATCCACAAGTTACCCCCTTCCTTAGCTTCTTCTTAATTACTAGGCATTCTATATTGATTTAGGACTTAAAGGATGAAAATGACGCTTACAAGCTTGAAATTCAGTTTTAAAAACACCAAAGAAAATTATACTTGCTGGAAAGAGGGTCACGGAAGATTACAAGCTTGTCAGGAAGATGAAACATTTAAAAACAAGGTTTTTATAAGAAAACAGGGCAGTGTGCGTACGCACAGGGGTGTGTGTGCGCACGCCCAGAAGAATTTTAAAAAAGCGTGCGTGCACACAAGTTGTGTGTATGCACAGAAAACAAACTTTTCATTGTTGAGTGCATGCACAGGACGTGCGAACGCCATCAACAGAATACACCTCCCAACGTGTGCGGGCGCACAAGGCTGTGCGCGCGCACAGCTTGCAAGACTTTGTTAGTTGTTGGGTGTGCGCACAGAGCGTGCTAACGCTCCCAGCAGTAGCCACATTCCCGTGTGTGTGTGGGCACAGTTTCAAAAATCCACAGGGTGTGCATGCGCACACAAACCAGAAATCACAAATTCTGCAGCATTCACAAAATTCAGATTTCATGCACCAACTTTCAACGATCATATCTCTTTTACAGAATTTAGATTCCCACAAAATTTAAACAATTTTAAAGCTTGTTAAATTATCTTTTATTTGATACAAAATTCATTAAATTTCAAACACGGTAGCTCAAGATATGATCCGTTGAAGTTCATCAAAAATTCATTTTTACAACAGTTCACAAGCTTCCAATTTTCAAAACATACACTTCCAAATCCTTTTAAAACCAGCCAAAACCTACCAAAATCAACCTCAAGCCTCCTCAACTCCTATTTTTAACATTCTTATTAAATTCACAATCCACCAATCCACCATTTTGACCAATCTCAATCAAATAACTCAATTTTAAACAAAATATCATATCATATATCTTTCCCCATCCCAAGTTCTAACAATACCAATTCCATCAGCCATCAATACATACAATCAATATCATCCTCACCATCAACCTGGTTTCACCTATAATTCAATCTCAACCAATTATTAAGCATATATCAAAATATGCATATCTCTCATACATCATACCATCAAAACATCCAAAATCCACTAATCACATACATAACAACACAATTCATCTCAACCAATGAACAGCATCAATATTTCAAATCCTATCTTAGGGTCTCTAGCCTAAGTTTTCACACTACATTACATTTTAGATACAGGAAACCGAAACCATACCTTGGTCGATTCCCCGCTCAACCTGAAACACTTCAAATATCACTATTTCACAGGCTCTCAAAGCTCCAACACCCTTCAACTAGATTTTCAGCACAAAAGGCCCATTTCCAAGCTTTCCAAGACTTTAATCAAACTCCAACACACATATATACACTACCTATACCACAATATCACATTCAAACATAGCCACTTAATACCCAAACATCATAAACCAATAAATTCTACTAGGGTTGAGAACCTTACCACACCCAAGGATCAAGGAGACAAGATTAAGCCTCTCCTTCAAGCTAGTTGGATCCTATAACATCAAAAGCTCACAAATCTCAACATTTTTATCCATAAATTTCGAAAATCAAGGCTGGAAGAAATGAGATGAGAACGTGGTTTACCTCAAAAACAAAATTGTGAGCTTTGTAGAGCTTGGTGATGTGGTTGCGTGGCTACAAACGGTGCGGCAATCGGAGCTCCAGATCAAAAGATATGGCGATTTGAAGATCAAGTAAGGGTTAGAACTCTGGAAGAGTGTTCTTCCCCCTTTCCTTGCATGTTTCAGCGTGTTTGGCTTTGAGGAAGGGGAGGAAGAGCTGTGTTCTTTTGTTCTAATGGGTTTTTGGGTTGGGCCAAGGGCCCAATACGGGCCCAGTTGGTCTGGTTTGGCCCGTTTGGCCCAATCTTAGCCAAATTCTTTAAAATTAGTGTCGAAATTCTCATCTTAATTTTCTCTATCATATTAAATCATAAAAATATCATTTCTTATTTTCTAGAATAAACTTTAATTTATGGATTAATTAGTCATTAATTAACCGGATTTTACATTCTACCCACCTACATGGGAATTTTGTCCACAAAATTCGAATTCAGTTAAGTGAGAATAGGTGCAGGTAGTCCGTTCGCATCTCTGAATCAAGTTCCCAAGTGTGTTCCTCAATACCAGCACGACTCCAAGCCACTTTGACTAATGAAACCACTTTCCCGCGCAACCGTTTAATACTCATGCCATCAATTCTGACCGGAGTCACCGGTAGAGTCAAATCTACCTTTAACTAGACCGATTCAAGTTCTAACACATGGCTAGAACACAAGCCCTCAACATATCTTCTAGGGTTTGGATCGTCCTCTCGGATTGACCATCTGTTTGAGGATGGTAAGCTGTACTCAAGCTCAAACGGGTTCTAAAAGCCCTCTTAAATGCACCCTAGAACCTCGAAGTGAAACAGGGATCTCAGTCAGAAATTATAGTAGTAGGCACACCATGAAGTCTCACAACCTCCTTTATGTACAAGCGTGCTAACTTCTTAAGAGTATAGTTCATCCGAATGGGTAGAAAGTGAGCCGACTTTGTCAGTCGGTCCACAATCACCCAGACAGCATCAAAACCGGTCCTAGTCCTTGGCAATCCTGACATAAAATCCGTCGCAATGCTCTCCCATTTCCATTGCAGAATCTCCAAGGGTTGCAACATCCCGGAAGGTCTCTGGTGTTCAATCTTCACCTTTTGACAAGTTAAGCACTTTGAGACATATTCCGCCACATCATTCTTCATACCAGGCCACCAAAACATAGCTTTTAGATCGTTGTACATCTTAGTACTCCCCGGGTGAATAGAGAATCCGCTTTTGTGTGCTTCTTTTAAGATATCTTGCCACAAAATCCTAACATCCGGCATAATGATCCTACCCTTGAATCTCCATAACCCATCTTGATCCCATGACACTCTCCACTGCTTCCCTTGCTCAATAGCTGGCAACACCTTCGATAACACGTCATCGTTTTGGTCAGCCTTCAGGAGTTCGGATTTAAAATCACTTAAGATTTGTAATCGAATCAAACACAGAGTTCCAGACACTTCTTGAACACTGATCTTCAGACTCTCGAATGCCTTGAGCAACTTCTCTTCTCGAAGCATCATCCAAGCAGCATACAACAACTTCCGACTTAACGCATCCGCCACAACATTCGCTTTTCCCGAATGGTAATTCAACTCAAAGTCGTAGTCCTTCAGTAACTCCATCCACCTCCTCTGCCGTATATTAAGCTCTTTCTGATCAAAGAGGTATTTCAAGCTCTTGTGATCAGAGAAAACTTGGAACTTAACCCCATAGAGGTAATGTCTCCACACCTTTAGCGCAAACACAACCACAGCAAGTTCCAGGTCGTGCGCCGGGTAATTAACTTCGTGAGGCATACGCCACCACATTCTGGTGCTGCATCAGCACACACCCCAGACCCTTTAGTGCGGCATCACAATACACCTCAAATGGTTCATTCGGCTCAGATAACACCAATACAGGCACGGTGGTTAACTTTTGCTTCAACGCTTGAAAGCTCCCCTCACACTCAGATGTCCAAACAAATGGCGCGTCCTTGCGGGTTAACCTTGTCAATGGCAAAGCTATTTGTAAAAAGCCTTTGATGAATCTCCGATAGTAGCCAGCTAAGCCCAGAAAACTCCTTATCTTAGTTATTGAGGTTGGTCGCCTGGTGCACGAAATTGTGATCTCTAAAACGGCGCCAAAAACTTGGTACGCACGAATGTAATCTCAACTCTTTTTCACAACTCCGCACAACTAACCAGCAAGTGCACTGGGTTGCCCAAGTAATAAACCTTACGTGAGTAAGGGTGGATCCCACGGAGATTGTCGGCTTGAAGCAAGCTATGGTCATCTTGTAAATATCAGTCAGACAGATTCAAATGGTTATGAGGTTTTGATAATTAAAATCATAAATAAAATATAAAATAAGATAGAGATACTTATGTAATTCATTGGTGGGATTTCAGATAAGCGTATGGAGATGCTTTGTTCCTTCTGGATCTCTGCCTTCCTATTGCTTTTATTCAATCATTCATACTCCTTTCCATGGTAAGCTGTATGTTGGGGGATCACCGTTGTCAACGGCTACCGTCCGTCCTCTCAGTGAAAATGGTCCAAATGCGCTGTCACCACACGGCTAATCATCTGTCGGTTCTTCCTCATGTTGGAATAGAATCCATTGATCCTTTTGCGTCTGTCACTACGCCCAACACTCGCGAGTTTGAAGCTCATCACAGTCATCCCATCCCAGATCTTACTCGGAATACCACAGACAAGGTTTAGACTTTTCGAATCTCAAGAATGCTTCCAATTGATTCTAGCTTATACCACGAAGACTCCGATCTTTCGGAATGGAGGCTAAGAGATACACACTCAAGTTATTGCAGATAGAACGGAAATGGTTGTCAGGCACGCGTTCATAGGTGAGAATGATGATGAGTGTCACGGATCATCACATTCATCAGGTTGAAGTGCAAGTGAATATCTTGGAATAAGAATAAGCTTGAATTGAATACAAAAACAATAGTACTTTGCATTAATTCATGAAGAACAGTAGATGATGAGCGGATAATTTATACGCTTTTTGGCATTGTTTTTAGTATGTTTTTAGTAGAATCTAGTTACTTTTAGGGATGTTTTCATTAGTTTTTATGTTAAATTCACATTTCTGGACTTTACTATGAGTTTGTGTGTTTTTCTGTGATTTCAGGTATTTTCTGGCTAAAATTGAGGGACTTGAGCAAAAATCAGATTCAGAGGATTGAAGAAGGACTGCTGATGCTGTTGGATTTTGACCTCCCTGCACTCAAAGTGGATTTTTTGGAGCTACAGAACTCAAAATGGCGCGCTTCCAATTGCGTTGGAAAGTAGACATCCAGGGCTTTCCAGCAATATATAATAGTCCATACTTTGGCCAAGTTTATATGACGAAAAAGGGCGTTGAACGCTGGTTCTATGCTGCAGTCTGGAGTTAAACGCCAGAAACACGTCACAAGCCAGAGTTGAACGCCAGAAAAGGATCCAAACCTGGCGTTCAACTCCAAGAATGACCTTTGCACGTGTAACATTCAAGCTCATCCCAAGAACACACCAAGTGGGCCCCGGAAGTGGATTTATGCATCAATTACTTACTTCTATAAACCCTAGTAGCTAGTTTATTATAAATAGGACATTTTACTATTATATTTGAGATCTTCGGATCATCCTGGATTGTATCTTTTGATCACTTTTAGATCTCTAGACCTCCATGGGAGGCTGGCCACTCGGCCATGCTTACCCTTTATTCACTTATGTATTTTCATATGGTAGAGTTTCTGCACTCTATAGATTAAGGTGTGGAGCTCTACTGTTCCTCAAAGATTAATGCAAAGTACTACTGTTTTTCTATTCAATTCAACTTATTCCGCTTTTAAGATATTCATTCGCACTTCAACCTGAATGTGATGAACGTGACAATCATCATCATTCCTTATGAACGCGTGCCTGACAACCACTTCCGTTCTACCTTAGATTGAATGATTATCTCTTGGATCTCTTAATCAGAATCTTCAAGGTATAAGCTAGATTGATGGTGGCATTCATGAGAGTCCAAAAAGTCTAAACCTTGTCTGTGGTATTCCGAGTAGGACTCTGGGATTGAATGACTGTGACGAACTTCAAACTCGCGAGTGCTGGGTGTAGTGACAGACGCAAAAGGATAATAAATCCTATTCCAGTATGATCGAGAACCTCCAGATGATTAGCCGTGTTGTGACAGAACATTTGAACCATTTTCACAGAGAGGATAGGACGTAGCCATTGATCACGGTAATGCCTCCAGACGATTAGCCATGCAGTGACAGCGCATCGGACCATTTTCCAGAGAGGATCAAAAGTAGCCAGTGACAGAGGTGATGTCCTTACATAAAGCCAGCCATGGAAAGGAGTAGGATTGATTGGATGAAGACAGCAGGAAAGCATAGGTTCAGAGGAACGAAAGAATCTCTATGCGCTAATCTGAAATTCTCACCAATGATTTACATAAGTATTTCTATCCTTATTTTATTATTTACTTTCGAAAACTCCATAACTATTTTATATCCGCCTGACTGAGATCTACAAGGTGACCATAGCTTGCTTCATACCAACAATCTCCGTGGGATCGACCCTTACTCACGTAAGGTTTATTACTTGGACGACCCAATGCACTTGTTGGTTAGTTGTATCGAAGTTGTGAATGAAAAATAATTTATTAAGACGTGCGTACAGAGTTTTTGACGCCGTTGCCTGAGATCACAATTTCGTGCACCAAGTTTTTGGCGCCGTTGCCGGGGATTGTTCGAGTTTGGACAACTGACGGTTCATCGTGTTGCTCAAATTAGGTAATTTTCTTTTTGTTTTATTTTCAAAAAATTTTCAAAAATCTTTCAAAAATTTCTCATCTGTTTTCGAAAATTTTTTTTTCTAAATTATGTTCTTCAGAATTTTTAAGAATGGATTTTAGAGTTTCTTGAAGCATGCTAAAGCCTGGCTGGCTGTAAAGCCATGTCTAAATTCTTTTGGACTGAGGTTTTGGCTTAAAATTGAATGAATTACTCACATGTTCTTGCTGAAGCTTGGCTGGCCATTGGCCATGTCTAGTGTTTTGGACCGGAGCTTTCATTGAAAGCTTGGCTGGCTAGTAAGCCATGTCTAATTCCTGGACTGAAGCTTTAGACTAACATGGCAAGATTCCTGGAATTCATATTAAAAATTTTGGAATCCTTATTTTTTCTTTTACAAATAATTTTCGAAAAAATCCAAAAAAAAATTAGAAAATCATAAAAATCAAAAATATTTTTTGTGTTTCTTGTTTGAGTCTTGAGTCAATTTTTAAGTTTGGTGTCAATTGCATATTCATCTTGCATTTTTCGAAAATTCATGCATTCATAGTGTTCTTCATGATCTTCAAGTTGTTCTTGGTAAGTCTTCTTGTTTGATCTTGATGTTTTCTTGTTTTGCATCTTTTCTTGTTTTTCATGTGCATTTTTGCATCCATAAAGTCTATACATGAAAGATTTCTAAGTTTGGTGTCTTGCATGTTTTCTTTGCATATAAAAATTTTCAAAAATAAGTCTTGATGTTCATCTTGACATTCATAGTGTTCTTGACGTTCATCTTGACATTCATAGCATTCTTGCATGCATTCATTGTTTTGATCTAAAAATTTTTCATGCATTGTATCATTTTCATGTTTTTCTCTCTCATCATAAAAAATTCAAAAAAAATCAAAAAAATATCTTTCCCTCTTTCTTTCTTAAAATTTCGAAAATTAGATTTGACTTTTTCAAAAATTTTTAAAAATCTAGTTTTTATGAGTCAAATCAAATTTTCAATTTAAAAATCTTATCTTTTTCAAAATCTTTTTCAAAAATCAAATCTTTTTCAATTTTCTTAGTTGTTTTCGAAAATTCAAAAAATATTTTTCAAAAATCTTTTTCTTATCTTTATCACATAATTTTCGAAAATAACATCATCAATTAATATTTTGATTCAAAAATTTCAAGTTTGTTACTTGCTTGTTAAGAAAGATTCAAACTTTAAGTTCTAGAATCATATCTTGTGATTTCTTGTGAATCAAGTCATTAATTGTGATTTTAAAAATCAAATCTTTTTCAAAACTAATTTTAATCATATCTTTTCAAAAATATCTCTTTATCTTATCTTTTTCAAAATTTGATTTTAAAATATCTTTTCTAACTTCTTATCTTCTTATCTTTTCAAAATTGATTTTCAAATTTGTTTCAACTAACTAACTAACTTTTTGTTTGTTTCTTATCTTTTTCAAAACTACCTAACTAACTCCCTCTCTCTAATTTTCGAAAATATCTTTCCTCTTTTTCAAAATTTCTTTTTAATTTACTAATTATTTTAATTTTTTATTTTAATTTTCGAAAATTACTAACCTTTTTCAAAAACTATGTTCGAAAATCACTAACTCTTTTTCAAAAATAATTTTTGAAAATTCTCCTTCTCTCTCATCTCCTTCTATTCATTTATTCATCTACTAACACTTCATCTCACCAAAAATCCGAACCCTCTCTCTCTCTGAGTTCAGATTTTCGCTTCTTCTTTTCTTCTACTCACATAAGGGAACCTCTATGCTTGGGCAAAAAGGATCTCTATTATTATTATTTTTCTGTCCCCTCTTTTTCATATGAGCAGGAGCAAAGACAAGAATATTCTTGTTGAAGCAGATCCAGAACCTGAAAGGACTCTGAAGAGGAAACTAAGAGAAGCTAAATTACAACAATCCAGCAAGCACCTTTCAGAAATTTTCGAACAAGAAGAGGAGATGGCAGCCGAAAATAATAATAATGCAAGGAGGATGCTTGGTGACTTCACTGCACCTAACTCCAATTTACATGGAAGAAGCATCTCCATCCCTACCATTGGAGCAAACAATTTTGAGCTAAAACCTCAGCTAGTTTCTCTAATGCAACAAAACTGCAAGTTTCATGGACTTCCATCTGAAGATCCCTTTCAGTTTTTAACTAAATTCTTGCAGATATGTGATACTGTTAAGACTAATGGAGTAGATCCTGAAGTCTACAGGCTCATGCTTTTCCCTTTTGCTGTAAGAGACAGAGCTAGAGTGTGGTTGGACTCTCAACCCAAAGATAGCCTGAACTCTTGGGATAAGCTGGTCACGGCTTTCTTAGCCAAGTTCTTTCCTCCTCAAAAGCTGAGCAAGCTTAAAGTGGATGTTCAAACCTTCAGACAGAAAGAAGGTGAATCCTTCTATGAAGCTTGGGAAAGATACAAGCAGCTGACCAAAAAGTGTCCTTCTGACATGCTTTCAGAATGGACCATCCTGGATATATTCTATGATGGTTTATCTGAGCTATCAAAGATGTCATTGGATACTTCTGCAGGTGGATCCATTCACCTAAAGAAAATGCCTGCAGAAGCTCAAGAACTCATTGACATGGTTGCTAATAACCAGTTCATGTACACTTCTGAGAGGAATCCTGTAAGTAATGGGACGTCTATGAAGAAGGGAGTTCTTGAAATTGATACTCTGAATGCCATATTGGCTCAGAATAGAATATTGACTCAGCAAGTCAATATGATTTCTCAGAGTCTGAATGGAATGCAAGCTGCATCCAACAGTACTCAAGAGGCGCCTTCTGAAGAAGAGGCCTATGATCCTGAGAACCCTGCAATAGCAGAGTTAAATTACTTAGGTGAACCTTATGGAAACACCTATAACTCATCATGGAGAAATCATCCAAATCTCTCATGGAAGGATCAACAAAAGCCTCAACAAGGCTTTAATAATGGTGGAAGATATAGGTTTAACAATAGTAAACCTTTTCCATCATCCACTCAGCAACAGACAGAGAACTCTGAACAAAATACCTCTAATTTAGCAAACTTAGTCTCTGATCTATCTAAGGCCACTATGAGTTTCATGAATGAAACAAGGTCCTCCATTAGAAATTTGGAAGCACAAGTGGGCCAGCTGAGTAAAAGGATCACTGAAATCCCTCCCAATACTCTCCCAAGTAATACAGAAGAAAATCCAAAAGGAGAGTGCAAGGCCATTGACATAACCAAAATGACCGAACCTGTAAGGGAAGGAGAGGACGTGAATCCCAGTGAGGAAGATCTCCTGGGACATCCAGTGATCAATAAGGAGGTTACCTCTGAGGAACCAAAGGAATTTGAGGCTCATCTAGAGACCATAGAGATTCCATTAAACCTCCTTATACCCTTCATGAGCTCTGATGAGTATTCTTCTTCTGAAGAGAATGAGGATGTCACTGAAGAGAAAGTTTCCAAGTATCTTGGTGCAATCATGAAGCTGAATGCCAAATTATTTGGTGTTGAGACTTGGGAAGATGAACCTCCCTTGTTCACCAATGAACTAAGTGATCTGGATCAACTGACAATGCCTCAGAAGAAACAGGATCCTGGAAAGTTCTTACTACCTTGTACCATAGGCACCATGATCTTTGAAAAGGCTCTGTGTGACCTTGGTTCAGGGATAAACCTCATGCCCCTCTCTGTAATAGAGAAACTGGGAATCTTTGGGGTGCAAGCTGCTAAAATCTCATTAGAGATGGCAGACAATTCAAGAAAACAGGCTTATGGACAAGTAGAGGACGTGTTAGTAAAGGTTGAAGGCCTTTACATCCCTGCTGATTTCATAGTCCTAGATACTGGGAAGGATGAGGATGAATCCATCATCCTAGGAAGACCTTTCCTAGCCACAGCAAGAGCTGTGATTGATGTGGACAGAGGAGAATTGATCCTTCAAATAAATGAGGACAACCTTGTGTTTACAACTCAAGGATCTCTCTCTGCATCCATGGGGAGGAAGCATAAAAAGCTTCTCTCAAAGCAGAGTCAAACAAAGCCCACACAATCAAACTCTAAGTTTGGTGTTGGGAAGCCACAAACAAACTCTAAGTTTGGTGTTGAACTCCCATATCCAAACTCTAAGTTTGGTGTTGGGGAGTCTCAACAATGCTCTGAACATCTGTGAGGCTCCATGAGAGCCCACTGTCAAGCTATTGACATTAAAGAAGCGCTTGTTGGGAGGCAACCCAATTTTTATTTATCTAATTTTTATTTTCATTGTTTTTCATGTTTTATTAGGTTCATGATCATGTGGAGTCACAAAATAAATATAAAAATTAAAAACGGAATCAAAAACAGCAGAAGAAAAATCACACCCTGGAGGAGTATCTCACTAGCGTTTAAACGCCAGTAAGAAGCATCTGGCTGGCGTTCAACGCCAGAACAGAGCATGGTTCTGGCGCTGAACGCCCAAAATGGGCAGCATCTGGGCGTTTGAACGCCAGAATTGCACCCTGGAGAAGAGCTGGCGCTGAACGCCCAGAACAAGCATGGTTCTGGCGTTCAACGCCAAAAATGGGCAACAAATGGGCGTTCAACGCCCAGAACAAGCACCAATCTGGCGCTGAACGCCCAGAGTTGTGTGCAAGGGCATTTTGCATGCCTAATTTGGTGCAAGGTTGTAAATCCTTGAACACCTTAGGATCTTTGGATCCCACAGGATCACCTCAGGATCTGTGGACTCCACAGGATCCCCACCTACCTCCACTCACTTCTTCTCACCCCTCTTTCACACAATCCCATAAACACTCTTCCCCAAAACTCTTCACCAATCACCTCAATCTCTCTTCCCTATCACCACTTCACCACTCATATCCATCCACTCTTCCCCATAAACCTACCTCATAAACCCCACCTACCTTCAAAAATTCAAAATCAATTTCCCACCCAAAACCCACCCTTATGGCCAAAACTTACCCCCTCCCTTCCCTATATATAGCCCTCCATTCTTCCTCATTTTCACACAACATAGCCCTCTCTTCTCTTCTTGGCCGAATACACCTCTCCCCCTCTTCTCCATATTTTCTTCTTCTTCTTCTATTATTCTTTCTTCTCTTGCTCGAGGGCGAGTAATATTCTAAGTTTGGTGTGGTAAAAGCATAAGCTTTTTGTTTTTCTATTACCATTGATGGCACCCAAGACCAGAGAATCCTCTAGAAAAAGGAAAGGGAAGACAAAAGCCTCCACCTCCGAGTCATGGGAGATGGAAAGGTTCATCTCCAAAGCCCATCAAGACCACTTCTATGATGTTGTGGCCAAGAAGAAGGTGATCCCCGAGGTCCCTTTCAAGCTCAAGAGAAATGAGTATCCGGAGATCCGACATGAAATCCAAAGAAGAGGTTGGGAAGTTCTAACAAACCCCATCCAACAAGTCGGCATCATAATGGTTCAAGAGTTCTATGCCAATGTATGGATCACTAAGAACCATGATCAAAGTAAGAACCCGAATCCAAAGAATTATGTTACAATGGTTCGGGGGAAATACTTAGATTTTAGTTCGGAGAATGTGAGGTTGGCGTTTAACTTGCCTATGATGCAAAGAGATGAGCGCCCCTACACTAGAAGGGTCAACTTTAATCAAAGGTTGGACCAAGTCCTCATGGACATATGCGTGGAAGGAGCTCAATGGAAGATTGACTCCAAAGGCAAGCCGGTTCAATTAAGAAGACTGGACCTCAAGCCTGTGGCTAGAGGATGGTTGGAGTTCATCCAACGCTCCATCATCCCCACTAGCAACCGATCTGAAGTTACTGTGGATCGGGCCATCATGATCCATAGCATCATGATTGGAGAGGAAGTAGAAGTTCATGAAGTCATCTCCCTTGAACTCTACAAAATAGCCAAAAAGCCCTGTCCTGGGGCAAGGTTAGCTTTTCCTCATCTTATTTGCCATCTATGTTACTCATATGGAGCTTTCATAGAAGGAGACATTTCCATTGAGGAAGAGAAGCCCATCACTAAGAAAAGGATGGAGCAAGCAAGAGAGCCCATTCATGGATCTCAAGAGACGCATGAAGCTCATCACCATGAGATCCCGGAAATGCCTCAAATGCATTTTCCTCCACAAAACTATTGGGAGAAAATCAACACCTCCCTAGGAGAATTAAGTTCCAACATGGGACAACTAAGGGTGGAACATCAAGAGCACTCCATCATCCTTCATGAAATTAGAGAAGATCAAAAAGCAATGAGGGAGGAGCAACAAAGACAAGGAAGAGACATAGAAGAGCTCAAGGACATCATTGGTTCCTCAAGAAGGAAACGCCACCATCACTAAGGTGGACTCATTCCTTGTTCTTAAATTCTCTATTTTTCGTTTTCTCTATGTTAAGTGCTTATCTATGTTTGTGTCTTCTTACATGATCATTAGTAGTTAGTAACTTTGTCTTAAAGTTATAAATGTCCTATGAATCCATCAACTCTCTTAAATGAAAAATGTTTTAATTCAAAAGAACAAGAAGTACATGAGTTTTGAATTTATCCTTGAATTTAGTTTAATTATTTTGATGTGGTGACAATACTTTTTGTTTTCTGAATGAATGATTGAACAGTGCATATGTCTTTTGAAGTTGTTTAAGAATGTTAAATATGTTGGCTCTTGAAAGAATAATGAGAAGGAGACATGTTATTTGATAATCTGAAAAATCATAAAAATGATTCTTGAAGCAAGAAAAAGCAGCAAAGAACAAAGCTTGCAGAAAAAAAAAGAAAAAAAATAGGCGAAAAAAAATAGAAAAAGAAAAAGCAAGCAGAAAAAGCCAAAAGCTCTTAAAACCAAAAGGCAAGAGAAAAAAGCCAATAGCCCTTAAAACCAAAAGGCAAGGGTAATAAAAAGGATCCCAAGGCTTTGAGCATCAGTGGATAGGAGGGCCAAAAGGAATACAATCCTGGCCTAAGCGGCTAAACCAAGCTATCCCTAACCATGTGCTTGTGGCGTGTAGGTGTCAAGTGAAAACTTGAGACTGAGCGGTTAAAGTCAAGGTCCAAAGCAAAAAAAAAAAAAAGAGTGTGCTTAAGAACCCTGGACACCTCTAATTGGGGACTTTAGCAAAGCTGAGTCACAATCTGAAAAGGTTCACCCAGTTATGTGTCTGTGGCATTTATATATCTGGTGGTAATACTGGAAAACAAAGTGCTTAGGGCCACGACCAAGACTCATAAAATAGCTGTGTTCAAGAATCATCATACTGAACTAGGAGAATCAATAACACTATCTGAACTCTGAGTTCCTATAGATGCCAATCATTCTGAACCTCAATGGATAAAGTGAGATGCCAACACTATTCAAGAGGCAAAAAGCTACAAGTCCCGCTCATCTGATTGGAGCTATGTTTCATTGATAGTTTGGAATTTATAGTATATTCTCTTCTTTTTATCCTATTTGATTTTCAGTTGCTTGGGGACAAGCAACAATTTAAGTTTGGTGTTGTGATGAGCGGATATATTATACGCTTTTTGGCATTGTGTTTAGTATGTTTTTAGTAGAATCTAGTTACTTTTAGGGATGTTTTCATTAGTTTTTATGTTAAATTCACATTTCTGGACTTTACTATGAGTTTATGTGTTTTTCTATGATTTCAGGTATTTTCTGGCTGAAATTGAGGGACTTGAGCAAAAATCAGATTCAGAGGATTGAAGAAGGACTGCTGATGCTGTTGGATTCTGACCTCCCTGTACTCAAAGTGGATTTTCTAGAGCTACAGAACTCAAAATGGCGCACTTCCAATTGCGTTGGAAAGTAGACATCCCGGGCTTTCCAGCAATATATAATAGTCCATACTTTGGTCAAGTTTAGATGACGCAAAATGGCGTTGAATGCCGGTTCTACGCTGCAGTCTGGAGTTAAACGCCAGAAACACGTCACAAGCCAGAGTTGAACGCCAGAAAAGGATCCAAACCTGGCGTTCAACTCCAAGAATGACCTCTGCACGTGTAACATTCAAGCTCAGCCCAATCACACACCAAGTGGGCCCCGGAAGTGGATTTATGCATCAATTACTTACTTTTGTAAACCTCAGTAGCTAGTTTATTATAAATAGGACATTTTACTATTGTATTTGAGATCTTCAGATCATCCTGGATTGTATCTTTTGATCACTTTTAGATCTCTAGACCACCATGGGAGGCTGGCCACTCGGCCATGCTTACCCTCTATTCACTTATGTATTTTCATACGGTAGAGTTTCTGCACTCCATAGATTAAGGTGTGGAGCTCTACTGTTCCTCAAAGATTAATGCAAAGTACTACTGTTTTTCTATTCAATTCAACTTTTTCCGCTTCTAAGATATTCATTCGCACTTCAACCTGAATGTGATGAACGTGACAATCATCATCATTCCTTATGAACGCGTGCCTGACAACCACTTCCGTTCTACCTTAGATTGAATGATTATCTCTTAATCAGAATCTTCGTGGTATAAGCTAGATTGATGGCAGCATTCATGAGAGTCCGGAAAGTCTAAACCTTGTCTGTGGTATTCCGAGTAGGACTCTGGGATTGAATGACTGTGACGAACTTTAAACTCGCGAGTGCTGGGCGTAGTGACAGACGCAAAAGGATAGTAAATCCTATTCCAGTATGATCGAGAACCTCCAGATGATTAGCCGTGCTGTGACAGAGCATTTGGACCATTTTCACAGAGAGGATAGGACGCAGCCATTGATCACGGTGATGCCTCCAGACGATTAGCCATGCAGTGACAGCGCATCGGACCATTTTCCAAAGAGGATCAAAAGTAGCCAGTGACAGAGGTGATGTCCTTACATAAAGCCAGCCATGGAAAGGAGTAGGATTGATTGGATGAAGACAGCAGGAAAGCAGAGGTTCAGAGGAACGGAAGCATCTCTATGCGCTTATCTGAAATTCTCACCAATGATTTACATAAGTATTTCTATCCTTATTTTATTATTTACTTTCGAAAACTCCATAACTATTTTATATCCGCCTGACTGAGATCTACAAGGTGACCATAGCTTGCTTCATACCAACAATCTCCGTGGGATCGACCCTTACTCACGTAAGGTTTATTACTTGGACGACCCAGTGCACTTGCTGGTTAGTTGTATCGAAGTTGTGAATGAAAAATAATTTATTAAGACGTGCGTACAGAGTTTTTGACGCCGTTGCCTGAGATCACAATTTCGTGCACCAGTAGAGCTCCACACCTTAATCTATGGGGTGTAGAAACTCCACCGTTGAAAATACATAAGTGATAATGGTGTTCATTGGCTTCGGCCCCAGAGGGGGAACCGGAAGAACCAAGACCTCTAATACAATAGTAAAAGTCCTATGTATACTAAACTAGTTACTAGGGTTTACAGAGATAAGTAAATGATGCAGAAATCCACTTCCGGGACCCACTTGGTGTGTGCTTGGGCTGAGCATTGAGCTTTACACGTGTAAAGGCTTCTCTTGGAGTTAAACGCCAGGCTGCAGCCGGTTTGTGGCGTTTAACTCTGATTTGTAACCTGTTTCTGGCGTTTAACTTCAGAATATGGCAAGAAGTTGGCGTTTGAACGCCAATTTGCATCGTCAAAACTCAGGCAAAGTATCGACTATTATATATTGTTGGAAATCCCTGGATATCTACTTTCCAACGTAATTAAGAGCGTGCCAATTGGGTTTCTGTAGCTCCAGAAAATCTACTTCGAGTGCAGGGAGGTCAGAATCCAACAGCATCTGCAGTCCTTCTTCAGCCTCTGAATCAGATTTTTGCTCAGGTCCCTCAATTTCAGCCAGAAAATACATGAAATCACAGAAAAACACACAAACTTATAGTAAAGTCCAGAAATGTGAATTTTTCTTAAAAACTAATAAAAATATACTGAAAAGTAATTAAAACATACTAAAAACTATGTAAAAACAATGCCAAAAAGTGTATAAATTATGCGCTCATCACAACACCAAACTTAACTTGTTGCTTGTCCCCAAGAAACTGAAAATCAAATAGGATAAAAAGAAGAAAATATACTATAAATTCTAAAATATCAATGAAGCTTAGCTCCAATTAGATGAGCGGGACTAGTAGCTTTTTGCCTCTGAACAGTTTTGGCATCTCACTTTATCCCTTGATGTTCAGAATGATTGGCATCTATAGGAACTCAGAATTCAGATAGTGTTATTGATTCTCCTAGTTCATTGTATTGATTCTTGAACACAGCTACTTTATGAGTCTTGGCCGTGACCCTAAGCACTTTGTTTTCCAGTATTACCACCGGATACATAAATGCCACAGACACATAACTGAGTGAACCATTTCAGATTTGACTCAGCTTTGCTAGAGTCCCCAATTAGAGGTGTCCAGGGTTCTTAAGCACACTCTTTTTTCTTTGGATCATAACTTTAACCGCTCAGTTTCAAGCTTTTCACTTGACACCTTCACGCCACAAGCACATGGTTAAGGACAGCTTGGTTTAGTCGCTTAAGTCAGGATTTTATTCCTTTGGGCCCTCCTATCCATTAATGCTCAAAGCCTTGGATCCTTTTTACCATTGTCTTTTGGTTTAAAGGGCTATTGGCTTTTTGCTCTTGCTTTTGGTTTAAAGAGCTATTGGCTTTTTCTGCTTGCTTTTTCTTTTTCTTTCTCTTTTTTTTATTTTCGCCATTTTTTTCTCTTTCTTTTTTCGCAAGCCTTGTTATTCACTGCTTTTTCTTGCTTCAAGAATCAATTTTATGATTTTTCAGATTATCAAATAATATTTCTCCTTTTTCATCATTCTTTCAAGAGCCAACAATTTTAACATTCATAAACAACAAATTCAAAAATATGCACTGTTCAAGTATTCATTCAGAAAACAAAAAGTATTGTCACCACATCAAAATAATTAAACTAATTTCAAGGATGAATTCAAAATCATGTACTTCTTATTCTTTTGTGATTAAAAACATTTTTCATTTAAGAAAGGTGATGGATTCATAGGACATTCATAGCTTTAAGACATAGACACTTAGACACTAGTGATCATGTAATAAAGACACAAACATAAATAAAACATAAAGCAAATTTTCGAAAACAGAAAAAACAAGAGCAAGGAGATTAAGGAACGGGTCCACCTTAGTGATGGCGGCTAGTTCTTCCTCTTGAAGATCCAATGGAATGCTTGAGCTCCTCAATGTCTCTTCCTTGCCCTTGTTGCTCCTCCCTCATAGCTCTTTGATCTTCTCTAATTTTATGGAGGAGGATGGAATGCTCTTGGTGCTCCACCCTTAGTTGTCCCATGTTAGAACTTAATTCTCCTAGGGAGGTGTTAATTTTCTCCCAATAGTTTTGTGGAGGAAAGTGCATCCTTTGAGGCATCTCAGGGATTTCATGATGAGAAATTTCCTCATGCTCTTGTTGAGGTCCATGAGTGGGCTCTCTTGTTTGCTCCATCCTCTTTTTAGTGATGGGCTTGTCCTCTTCAATGAGGATGTCTTCTTGGCCACAACTTCATTGAAGTGGTCTTGATGGACCTTTGAGATGAATCTCTCCATCTCCCATGACTCGGAGGTGGAAGCAATTGCCTTCCTTTTTCTCTTTCTAGAGGTTTTTCCAGCCTTAGGTGCCATATGGTTATGGAAAATTAAAAAGCGGGGCTTTTTCCACACCAAACTTAAAATGTTTGCTCGTCCTCGAGCAAAAGAAGAAAGAAAGGAGGAGAAAAAGAAGAGATGGAGGAGATGGAGATGTGTGGTAGGTTCGGCCAAGGGAGGGTGATAGTGTGTATGAGGGGTTGGGTTTGGGAGGGAAATAGTTTGAATTTGAATGGTGAGGTAGGTGGGGTTTATGATGGATGGATGTGAGTGGTGAAGAGAGTATGGAGAAGAGTGTTATGGAAAGGTGTGAAGAGGAGAGAAGAAGAGGTGGGGTAGGTGGGGATCCTGTGGGGTCCACAGATCCTGAGGGGTCAAGGACTTATCATCCCTGCTCCATTTAGGCGTGCAAAACGCCCTTAGAGTGCAATTCTGGCATTAAACGCCAGATTGCTGCTTGTTTCTGGCGTTTAACGCCATCTTTTCTCCCTTTCTTGGCGTTTAACGCCAAGTTGATGTTTGTTTCTGGCGTTAAACGCCAGTCTGGTGCCTGTTTCTGGCGTTAAACGCCCAGAATAGTGCCAGACTGGGCGTTTAACGCCCATTCTGCTACTCTTATTGGCGTTTAAACGCCAGTAAGCTCTTCCTCCAGGGTGAGCTATTTTTAATGCTATTTTTCATTCTGTTCTTGATTTTTCAGTTGTTTTTGTGACTTCACATGATCATCAATCTAAAAAAAACATTAAATAACAATGGAAAATAAATAGATATAATTAAATAACATTGGGTTGCCTCCCAATAAGCACTTCTTTAATGTCAATAGCTTGACAGTGAGCTCTCATGGAGCCTCACAGATAATCAGAGCAGGGTTGGGGCCTCTCAACACCAAACTTAGAGTTTGGTTGTGGCCTCTCAACACCAAACTTAGAGTTTGGTTGTGGCCTCCCAATACCAAACTTAGAGTTTGAATGTGGGGGTTTTATTTGACTCTGTATTGAGAGAAGCTTTTCATGCTTCCTCTCCATGGTTACAGAAGGAGAACCTTGAGTCTTGAATATAAGGTAGTCCTCATTTAACTAAAAGACCAACTCTCCTCTGTCAACATCAATCACAGCTTTTGCTGTGGCTAGGAAGGATCTGCCAAGGATGATGGATTCATCCTCATTCTTCCCAGTGTCTAGGATTATGAAATCGGCAGGGATGTAAAGGCCTTGAGCCTTTACTAGCACGTCCTCTACTAGTCCATAAGCCTGTTTCATTGATTTGTCTTCCATCTCTAGTGAGATTCTTGCAGCTTGTACCTCAAAGATTTCCAGTTTCTCCATTACAGAGAGTGGCATGAGGTTTATCCCTGACCCTGGGTCACACAGAGCCTTCTCAAAGGTCATGGTGTCTATGGTACAAGGTATGAAAAATTTTCCAGGATCCGGTTTCTTCTGAGGTAATGTCTGCCTCATTAATGCATTCAGTTCATTGGCAAGCAAGGGAGGTTCATCCTCCCAAGTTTCATTACCAAATAATTTGGCATTCAGCTTCATGATTGCTCCAAGATACTTAGCAACTTGCTCTTCAGTGACGTCTTCATCCTCTTCAGAGGAAGAATATTCATCAGAGCTCATGAATGGCAGAAGAAAGTTCAATGGAATCTCTATGGTCTCTGTATGAGCCTCAGATTCCTTTGGTTCCTCAAAGGGAAAATCCTTTCTGTCCAGAGGACGTCCCATGAGGCTTTTCTCATTGGGACTCACGTCCTCCTCACTCTCTCCAGGTTCGGCCATGTTGGTCATGGTTATGGCCTTGTACTCTCTCGGGATTTTCTTCTGTATTGCTTGGGAGAGTACTGGGAGGAGTTTCAGTAATCTTCTTACTCAGCTGACCCACCTGTGCCTCCAAATTTCTAATGGAGGACCTTGTTTCATTCATGAAATTTAGTGTGGTCTTGGATAGATCAGAGACTATGGTTGCCAGGCCAGAATGGCTTTGTTCAGAATTCTCTGTCTGTTGCTAAGAAGATGATGGAAAAGGCTTGCTATTGCTAAACCTATTTCTTCCACCATTATTATTGAAGCCTTGTTGAGGCTTCTGTTGTTCCTTCCATGAGAAATTTGGATGATTTCTCCATGAAGGATTATAGGTGTTTCCATAGAATTCTCCCATGTAATTCACCTCTGCCATTGCAGGGTTCTCAGGATCATAAGCTTCTTCTTCAGAAGATGCTTCTTTAGTACTGTTGGATGCAGCTTGCAATCCATTCAGACTCTGAGAAATCATGTTAACTTGTTGAGTCAATATTTTGTTCTGAGCCAATATGGCATTCAGAGTATCAATTTCAAGAACTCCCTTCTTCTGAGGCATCCCATTGTTCACAGGATTCCTCTCATAGGTGTATATGAACTGGTTATTTACAACCATTTCAATGAGTTCCTTAGCTTCTGCAGGGGTTTTCAGATGAAGAGATCCTCCTGCAAAATGGTCCAATGAAATTTTTGACAACTCAGATAGACCATCATAGAATATACATATGATGCTCCATTCTGGAAACATGTCAGTAGGACACCTTTTGATCAATTGCTTATATCTTTCCCAAGCTTCATAGAGGGACTCACCTTCCTTCTGTCTAAAGGTTTGGATTTCTACTCTAAGCTTGCTCATCTTTTGAGGTGGAAAGAATTTGGCCAGGAAAGCACTGACCAGCTTTTCCCAAGAGTTCAGACTTTCCTTAGGTTGTGAATCCAACCATGTTCTAGCTCTGTCTCTTACAGCAAAAGGGAAAAGCATAAGCATGTAGACCTCGGGATTAACTCCATTGGTCTTGACAGTGTCACAAATTTGCAAGAATTCAGCTAAAAACTGATGAGGATCTTCCAATGGAAGTCCATGAAACTTGCAATTCTGTTGCATTAGAGAAACTAATTGAGGCTTAAGCTCAAAGTTGTTTGCTCCAATGGCAGGAATTGAGATGCTTCTTCCATAGAAATTAGAAGTTGGTGTAGTGAAATCACCAAGCACCTTCCTTGCATCTCCACCATTGTTATTGAGTTCGGCCATGTCTCCTTCTTTTTCAAAAATTTCTATCAGGTTCTCTCCAGAGGGTTGTGCTTTAGCTTCTCTTAGTTTCCTCTTAAGAGTCCTTTCAGGTTCAGAATCAGCTTCAATAAGAGTGTCTTTATCCCTGTTCCTGCTCATATGAAAAAGAAGAGAACAGAAAAAAAGAGGAATCCTCTATGTCACAGTATAAAGATTCATTTATGTGAGTAGAAGAAGAGAAGAATAGAAGAAGGAGAAGAGAAAAATTCGAACACAAAGAAGAAGAGGGGGTTCGAATTTTGAGTGAAAGAGGAGTGTTAGTAGATAAATAAATATATAGAGAGATGAGAGAGGGAGATTGAATTCGAATTTAAATTAAAATAAAAGGAAAATATTTTTATTTTTATTTTAAAATGTAGTTTAGAATTCGAAAATTAAAAAGAGAAACAAAATAAAATTTGAAAAAGATAAGGAATAGTAATTACTTTATTTAGTTTTCAAATTTTTGAGAAAATATATGATTGAAATAGAAGACTTTTAAAATCAAACCAAAAAGTCAAGTAGTTAATAAAAAAAAGATTTGAAAATCAAATTTGAAAAGATAAGAAGTTAGAAAAGATTTTGAAATTCAATTTTGAAAAAGATATGATTAAATTTAATTTGAAAAAGATTTAAAAAAGAAATTTAAAAAAGATTTGATTTTGAAAATTAAAGTTGATTACTTGACTAACAAGAAACTAAAAGATATTATTTAAAATTTTAAAGATTGAACCTTTCTTAATAGGCAAGTAACAA
Source organism: Arachis ipaensis (assembly GCF_059453495.1). Classification (NCBI taxonomy): domain Eukaryota; kingdom Viridiplantae; phylum Streptophyta; class Magnoliopsida; order Fabales; family Fabaceae; genus Arachis; species Arachis ipaensis. Next base: position 121,062,045 of record NC_142441.1, read on the forward strand.
CTTGAGATTTTTGAATCAGAATATTAAATGATAGCATTAATTTCGAAAATATGAGATAGAAATAATAAAAAGATTTTGAAAATCATTTTGAAATTTTCGAAAATATGAAAGAAAAAATGAAAAAGATTTGATTTTTGAAAAAGATTTGAAAAAGATAGAATTTTTAAATTGAAAATTTGACTTGACTCATAAGAAGCAATTAAATTTAAAACATTTATGACTAAATCAATTCAAATTTTCGAAATTTATGAGTGAAATAAGGAAAGATATATTTTTTATTTTTGAATTTTTTAGTAAAGAGAGAGAAAAACACCAAATTGAAACAAAACATAGAAATTATGAATCAAAACAACTAATGCATGCAAGAACACTTTGAATGTCAAGATGAACACCAAGAATACTTTAAATGTCAAGATGAACACCAAGAACTTATTTTTAAAAATTTTTAAGAAAAGAAAGACATGCAAGACACCAAACTTAGAAATTTTTAATCTATAGACACTAATAATTCAAGAATGCATATGAAAAACAAGAAAAGACACAAAACAAGAAAATGTAAAGATCAAATAAGGAAAATCATCAAGAACAACTTGAAGTTCATGAAGAACACCATGCATGAATTTTCAAAAATAAGAAAAATGCAGTTGACACCAAACTTAAAATTTGACACTAGACTCAAACAAGAAACACAAATTTTTTGGTTTTTATGATTTTATTAAATTTTTTTGTATTTTTCGAAAATTATTTGGAAAAAGAAAAATAAGGATTTCAAAATTTTTAATAAGAATTCCAGGAATCATGCAATGTTAGTCTAAAGCTTCAGTCTAAAAAGATTAGACATGGCTAGCCAAGCTTCAGCAGGACATTACATACAACAGCCAAATTGATGGGAATCAATTAGCTCCTGTGATGATAAAAGCATCATCTGAAACTCTAGAATTCATTCTTAAAAATTCTGAAGAACAAATATAAATTATATATTATTTTTTTCAAATTTTTTTTGAAAATAAAAAGAATAAAAACAAAAAACGTAAAATTAAAATAAAATTACCTAATCTGAGCAACAAGATGAACCGTCAATTGTCCAAACACGAACAATCCCCAGCAACGGCGCCAAAAACTTGGTGCACAAAATTGTGATCTCTAAAACGGCGCCAAAAACTTGGTACGCACGAATGTAATCTCAACTCTTTTTCACAACTCCACACAACTAACCAGCAAGTGCACTGGGTCGTCCCAGTAATAAACCTTACATGAGTAAGGGTCGATCCCACGGAGATTGTCGGCTTGAAGCAAGCTATGGTCATCTTGTAAATATTAGTCAGGTAGATTCAAATGGTTATGAGGTTTTGATAATTAAAATCATAAATAAAATATAAAATAAGATAGAGATACTTATGTAATTCATTGGTGGGATTTCAGATAAGCGTATGGAGATGCTTTGTTCCTTCTGGATCTCTGCCTTCCTATTGCTTTCATTCAATCATTCATACTCCTTTCCATGGCAAGCTGTATGTTGGGGGATCACCGTTGTCAATGGTTACCGTCCGTCCTCTCAGTGAAAATGGTCTAAATGCGCTGTCACCGCACGACTAATCATCTGTCGGTTCTCACTCATGTTGGAATAGGATCCATTGATCCTTTTGCGTCTGTCACTACGCCAAACACTCGCGAGTTTGAAGCTCGTCACAGTCATCCCATCCCAGATCCTACTCGAAATACCACAGACAAGGTTTAGACTTTCCGGATCTCAAGAATGCTGCCAATTGATTCTAGCTTATACCACGAAGACTCCGATCTTTCAGAATGGAGGCTAAGAGATACACACTCAAGCTATTGCAGATAGAACGGAAGTGGTTGTCAGGCACGCATTCATAGGTGAGAATGATGAGTGTCACGGATCATCACATTCATCAGGTTGAAGTGCAAGTGAATATCTTGGAATAAGAATAAGCTTGAATTGAATAGAAAAATAATAGTACTTTGCATTAATTCATGAAGAACAGCAGAGCTCCACACCTTAATCTATGGGGTGTAGAAACTCCACCGTTGAAAATACATAAGTGATAATGGTGTTCATTGGCTTCAGCCCCAGAGGGGGAACCAGAATAACCAAGACCTCTAATACAATAGTAAAAAGTCCTATTTATACTAAACTAGTTACTAGGGTTTACAGAGATAAGTAAATGATGCAGAAATCCACTTCCGGGACCCACTTGGTGTGTGCTTGGGATGAGCATTGAGCTTTATACGTGTAGAGGCTTCTCTTAGAGTTAAACGCCAGGTTGTAGCAGGTTTGTGGCGTTTAACTCTGATTTGTAACCTGTTTCTAGCGTTTAACTTCAGAATAGGGCAGGAAGTTGGCGTTTGAATGCCAGTTTGCATCGTCAAAACTCTGGCAAAGTATGGACTATTATATATTGCTGGAAATCCCTGGATGTCTACTTTCCAACGCAATTGAGAGCGTACCAATTGGGTTTTTGTAGCTCCAGAAAATCCACTTTGACTGCAGGGAGGTCAGAATCCAACAGCATCTGTAGTTCTTCTTCAGCCTCTGAATCAGATTTTTGCTTAAGTCCCTCAATTTCAGCCAGAAAATACCTGAAATCACAAAAAAACACACAAACTCATAGTAAAGTCTAGAAATGTGAATTTTGCTTAAAAACTAATAAAAATATACTAAAAAGTAATTAAAACATACTAAAAACTATGTAAAAACAATGCCAAAAAGCGTATAAATTATCCGCTAATCATCGCCCCCACTCCATCACTGCTTCCACCTTGGAAGGATCTACTACTATCCCCTCTGCTTACTCACTACATGGCCAAGAAACTTCACCTCACTCTTCCAAAACTCACACTTAGATAGTTTCGCATAGAGTTTCCTTTCCTTTAGTATCTGCAACATGATCCTCAGGTGTTCCACATGTTCTTCTTCCGTCTTAGAATAAATTAGTATATCATCAATAAAGACGACAACAAACTTATCTAAAAACGGGCGAAAGATTCTGTTCATATAATCTATAATTGTTGCAGGAGTGTTTGTCAACCCAAAAGACATTACAGTGTACTCGTAATGACCATAACGAGTCCTGAAAGCAGTCTTAGGGATGTCCTCATCTCTCGCCCTTATCTGGTGATAACCGGATCGCAAATCAATCTTGGAGAAAATCCCAACTCCTTGTAACTGATCGATGAGATCGTCAATCCTCGGCAGCGGGTACTTATTCTTTATTGTGACCTTATTCAGTTGCCTGTAATCCACACAGAGCCGCATGCTCCCGTCTTTCTTCTTCACTAGTAACACCGGCGCTCCCCACGAAGAAACACTAGGGCGGATAAAGCGTTTGCTCATTAAGTCTTCCAACTGAGCCTTGAGTTCAGCCATTTCTAAAGGCAACATTCTATAAGGGGCAATCGAAATTGGCCCCGTTCCCGGTACCAACTCAATTGCAAATTCAATCTCTTGGCTAGGGGGAATTCCTCAATGTCATCCGGAAACACCTCAAGAAATTCGCAAACAACTGGAATTTTCTCTAAACTTTGTTCCTCACCCGACACACTCGCAGCTAACAGCATAACGCCCTGACACTCCTGTCCCGAATAATTTACTTCCACGTAATTTAAATAACAGCTATTTACCACAACCGGCCTTTCTGATCCTTCTGGCATGAAATGCAATAATTTCTCAAAACAGTTCAGCAAAACATGATTTTTTGACAACCAATCCAATCCCAAGATAAGATCAAGGTCGGTCATCGGCAAGCGAATTAAATTATGGACAAAATCACGCTGCTTGACCCTAAATGAAACTTGCGGACATCCTAACCTAGTCACCATGGCTTCATGAGTGGCATTATACACGTTCAGATCGTAGCCCAAAACCACAATCTTCAATTCTGACTCACTAGCATTTTCAAATGCAATGAATGAATATGTTGCTCCCGAATAAAATAAAGAATTTAAGATTTGACCAGCCATATCACATTTACCTCGGATAAGTGTATCAGAGCCTTTGACACCCACAGTTTAGGTAGTGAACACCCGACCAGGCTGCTGTGCTCTCCCAGTACCTTGTCTCTGCTTCTCCAGACAGTTTGAGGCCTTATGCCCCGGCTTACCACATGAGTAACATAAGCCCCAACCGGCTTTACACGGAACGCCAGGATGGTAACTCCTACACCTAGCACAAGCTTGCTCATTCAAAGGCTGCTTCCCAAATCTTCTTCCTGGAACATTATTGTTGTTAGGCCTTTTGAAGTTATTCTGACCCTGAGTCCACTGTGGTACAAAGCCTCCCCGCTTGAAAGGTGGACCTCTAGGAGCAAAGCTCCTCCCTCGGTTCTGTGGGAATGGTTCCCTATGGCTTCCTTTCTCTACAGCTGCCCTTTTCACACAGTCTTTAGCCACTCTACTCTTATTCACCAACTCAGAGAAAGTCCTGATCTCCATAGGCCCTACTGAACTAAAGATGTCGCTTCGGAGCCCTCCTTCATACTTGATGCATTTCAACTCCTCAAAGCCTTCAAGGGCTCCCTGACAGATACGAGAAAAGCGGCATAGTTTCTCAAATTTGTCTGTATACTTGGATACAGACATAGCACCCTACTTCAGCTGCACTAACTCAAGTTCCTTTGTCGTCCGAGCGGAATTTGAAAAGTACTTCTTATAAAACTCCACTTGAAAAGCATCCCATGAAATAGGGTCATCACCTTGCTGCAAGAGACGTTTGGTTCCTTGCCACCAATGCGGTGCTTCTCCAGTAAGCTAATACGTAGCAAACTCAACACACTGCTCTTCAGGCACCAACTATGCTTGCAGTGCTCGCTCCATGGCCTGAAACCAGGTATCGACTTCAGTTGGATTGGTGGTTCCTTTGAACTTTGGTGGATTAACCTTTAACAAGGTTGCCAGCGTCATCAGGCCATGAGCTCCATTTCCGCCATTGCCATTATTATTTATCTGCTGTCCAAGAGCCTTTGTAGTGGCCTGCATAGCAGCAACCATGTTTTCCAATGCCGCCATAAAGTTTACCGGATCATTCAGGTTGGTTTTTGGTCCTTGAGTACCAGTACGACCTCTCCCACGGCCTCGACCGCGTCTACAAGGCGCCATCTGATTCCTATACACACCAAACAATCGATATCAAGTTGATCAGTCTCAATATCGGAAGTCTAGTGCTCAAAGTCTCAAATTCATGTTCATGAACGTTTATGTCAGTTATATCAATTAGATATCCTAATATCACATAAACACATACACAGAGAATGCATAGAAGCATAGTCAATCCGTCACTCAGGCTCTACAGAAACGAACTGCTCTGATACCATAATGTAACACCTACCACACAGAGTCTTATGCATAAGTCATAAAACAGAGATGGCGAGGTATTACGACCTCAAAAAAATAAAATTTAGTATATATAGTAGTGTGAAAAATGTTTATAACTAAGAACCTTTAGAGAAAAAGGGGTAAAACAAAATCGTTAAATTGAAAAGCGCAACACTCCGATCGATAACATAAACGAAGCAGATAAGGTAAGCTAACACGAATATATATACAAGAGAGTGCCAAAAATACAGATATCAAAGCTCAAGACTCGGTTTACAAAGATAACCGGTCCGAGCACAGAAGTATACATACATATATAGAGAAACGACCCAAAAGAAAACCCAAAATACAGAGTTACAAAATTCAAGTCTCCAAAATAACCTCTAAAAGGAGTCAATACAGTATATATATAATGGAGATAATACATATCTAGGCAAGTACATAAAACCAAAATAAAGTCCCGAGAGCTAAGGATCTTCGCTAAAACAGAAGTCTCCAGCATGCCTCAGCGAGGAGCCTCACGTCTTGCATCTGAAAACTACAAAATCTGCATAGGTGAGAACTGGAGGTTCTCATCATGGTAACAGTGCCCAATTATCTAACATATAATGTCCTAGGAAAGCCGAAGGCAATCCTAAACTCCCAAATTCATAATTAAAGCGTATAAACATAACAAAACCATGAGAAATGAAAATAGGCAACTAACTAAGGATCTTCAGTCTAACTAAAACTCCCCTTTCCAGATCCTTCAAACCTTCCAACTGCCACCAATAATTTAATATTGCAAACAAAATTATATCAAACAAGAAAATTCACAAGTAGGAAGCAAATATGGCAGTTAGACAATTAGCAAGTAATTATGCAGTCAATTAGGCATTCCAAACAAATCACATATAATGCATATGATGTATGCCTGTCCTAGTGGCTGATGAATCTCATCTATCGGTCATAAAGCCAACCGGATAAGTCCTGGTAGCTAACCATTGGACTGTCCCTCTGTCACACATTTCCAACTCGAGTTATTCACAAACATAATCATAATTCACATACAACACCCTCACTGGTGTTTATCCACGGGGTCGAACTCATCCGGAACTTTCATAGTGTCCGGCCACACTTACGACATAGGGTTAGTAGAGTATCGAGTCTCAACCTGGAGCACCTGGTGGCTAGCCACTACTTTCACCCAAGGAAACTCGTATCTCAGATAGGTGGAGTGCAACAATCACAATATCAATTAATCAGCATATCTATGTATTCATTCTCAACCATAATTCAATATTTATCTCAGCCATCCGGCTTAAAATCGTAATTCATAATCAGCCATAGCCATCATCACATACAGCTATTCGACTCATATCATACACAGCACTCCCACCATCCTCCTCAACAACTCATACAATCATCATTGGTCATAATACCTCAATATTTCCTTTTTCTTCATCCACAAGTTACCCCCCTTCCCTAGCTTCTTCTTAATTACTAGGCATTCTATATTGATTTAGGACTTAAAGGATGAAAATGGGGGCTTATTATACTTGCTGGAAACAGGGTCACAGAAGATTACAAGCTTACCGGGAAGGTGAAACATTTAAAAACAAGATTTTTATAAGAAAACAGGGCAGTGTGCATACGCACAAGGGTATGCGTGCGCACGCCTAGAAGTATTTTCAGAAAGTGTGCGTGCGCACAAGGTTGTGCGTACGCACAGAAAGCAAACTTTTCATTGTTGAGTGCACGCACAGGACTTGCGAATGCCCTCAACAGAATACACCTACCAAGGTGTGCGTGCACACAAGGCTGTGCGCGAGCTTAGCTTGCAAGACTTCGTTGGTTGTGTGTGCGCACAGAGCGTGCTAACGCTCCCAGCAGTAGCCATGTCCCCGTGTGTGCATGCGCACAAGGCTGTGCCTGCGCACAATTTCAAAAATCCATATGGTGTGCGTGCGCACAAGGCTGTGTGTGCGGACACAAACCAGAAATCACAAATTCTGCAGCATTCACAAAATTCAGATTTCAGGCACCAACTTTCAACGATCATATCTCTTTCTACAGAATTTAGATTCCCACAAAATTCAAACCATTTTAAAGCTTGTTAAATTATCTTTCATTTGATATAAAATGAATTAAATTTCAAAAACGGTAGCTCAAGATATGATCCGATGAAGTTCATAAAAAAAATCATTTTTACAACAGTTCACAAGCTTCCAATTTTCAAAACATACACTTCCAAATTCTTTTAAACCTAACCAATACCTACCAAAATCAATCTCAAGCATCCTCAACTCCTATTTTTAACATTCTTATTAAATTCACAATCCACCAATCCACTATTTTGACCAATCTCAATCAAATAACTCAATTTCAAACAAAATATCATATCATATATCTTTTCCCATCCCAAGTTCCAACAATACCAATTCCATCAACCATCAATACATACAATCAATATCATCTGCACCAGTAATATGGTTTCACCTACAATTCAATCTCAACCAATTATTAAGCATATATAAAAACATGCATATCTCTCATACATCATACCATCAAAACATCCAAAATCTACTAATCACATACATAACAACACAATTCATCTCAACCAATCAACAACATCAATAATTCAAATCCTATCTTAGGGTTTCTAGCCTAAGTTTTCACACCACATTACATTTTAGATACAGAAAATCGAAACCATACCTTGGCCGATTCTCCGCTCAACCCGGAACACTTCAAATATTACTATTTCACAGGCTCTCAAAGCTACAACACCCTTCAACCAGATTTTTCAGCACAAAAATCTCCTTTCCAAGCTTTACAAGACTTCAATCAAACTCCAACATACATATATACACTACCTAGACCACAATATCACATTCAAACATAGCCACTTAATACCTAAACATCATAAACTAATAAATTCCACTAGGGTTGAGAATCTTACCACACCCAAGAATTAAGGAGACAAGATTAAGCCTCTCCATCAAGCTAGTTGGATCCTATAATATTAAAAACTCACAAATCTCAATATTTTTACCCATAAATTTTGAAAATCAAGGCTGGAAGATCTGAGATGAGAACGTGGTTTACCTCAGAAACAAAGTTATGGGCTTTGTAGAGCTCGGCGACGTGGTCGCATGACCGTAAATGGTGCGGCAATCGGAGCTCCGGATCAAAAGATATAGCGACAAGTAAGGGTTAGAACTTTGGAAGAGTGTTCTTCCCCCTTTCCTTGCATGTTTCAGCGTGTTTGGCTTTGAGGAAGGGGAGGAAGAGCTGTGCTCTTTTGTTCTAATGGGTTTGGGTTGGGCCAAGGGCCCAATACTGGCCCGTTTGGCCCAATCTTGGGCCAAATTCTTTAAGTGTTGAAATTCTCGTCTTAATTTTCTCTATCATATTAAACCATGAAAATCTCATTTCTCGTTTTCTAGAATAAACTTTAATTTATGGGTTAATTAGTCATTAATTAACCGGTTCGACACAATGTGTACAATGGGCTGGTTATTTAGCCTAATAGGGATAAAAAAAAACCATTCTACAAATGACCCTAAATCCAAAAACCTCCATTTAGTTATTTCAGAAATAACCATCCAAACCCTAAATTATAAACAGTTTTCACCCTCAAATCACTCTTCCTCCCCAACCAGCAGCCACTCCTGTAGCCCCCTTCCCGTCACCGTCACCGTCGTGAGATCGTCATCAAACAACCATCCACGTAGTTATTAAAATAATCATCCGGCTACGTAGTGAAATGACCATCCAATATTTGTTAATTGTATATATTTAAACTGAAACGAACAAAATAATCATGCGATTAAGAATTAAAATAACCATCTACATAGCTAGTGAATTGAACATCCAGCACATTTATGGGATGGAGAGAGTCGACGGTGACTAGATTGTGAAAGAGAGCAGAATTAAATCAGAAGTGTTAAAGAACAGAGAAAAAAGAGCTAAAGATTCTGTATCTTGATTAATTGTGGATATATAGCAATCAAAGCCATGGACCAACAAATTTTTTGCCATCTCTGCCAATGATTTTGTATCTTCGTTGATTGTGAATATGTATAGCACGGAGTGATGCACGGATGAAACGACTGCCTCGTCTGTCCCCTCGTCTGTCGCGGATGAAGATGCTGGAATGGTGAAACCCGCCGGCTGCACGGCCGGTGCGTTGGAGGCTGCGCGAATGACGCAAAGTGCGTGACGGTGCTGTTCGGACGTTCGCGGTGCACAAGGCGGCGTCGGCCAGTGCTCTAAACAGCGGCGGCTAATATTGCTGGCAGCGACGAACCGGTGAGAACGGAAGAGACTAGGCGAGAAGAGCGTTCTTGAAGAAGTCACATCACATGCGTAGAAAGGGAGTTTGCTGTATACGTAACTACCGCTGTTGCAAATCCTTATTTTTTTAAATCGAAATTGGAAATTATTAAAAATTAATTAACTTAATTATCATTTGAATTTTTTTTTTTTTTTTTTGCTCCTATAGTATACATTGTATACTAAATTTATTGCTCCTTATACTTTCTCATTTAATATATGTGTTGTTCTCTTATACTTTCTCTCATTTTTATTGTTTAAAACTCTCACTAATTCTATTTCTTTATGGCCAATTCTCCGATGTAGAATGACTGGCGCCTTGTATATATGTAGAAGTGCGATGGTAGATTTTAAATATGACAACTGTCTCTAGAGATAAATAAGTTCTGGTAGCTGGCAAGAAGTGCAGATGCTGTCTTCTATTGTGGTCACGTGTGTTCTGTCATGAGGAGATTAGGTTAGCAGAAAATTGTAATTAATATCACTGATGTTATTGAGTTAAGAACGCGCTTGACTTTGTTGGCCCTTTTTTTCTTTTACGTTTCTTAGGTATAGATAAAGGGCCTTAGACAAAAAAGCCTCCATTGCCATGATACTGGACATTAAAACAAAAAGAAAGTTATACATAAAAATAATAGACAAAAGAAAAGTTATAGAACGTGACAAAAAAAAGTTGCAGCATTGAAAGCATATTTTTTTGTTTTTGATAATTATTGAAAACAATTTAAATTCATCAAAGTTGATCATTACTCCTTTTAAGCCAATATTGGCATCCACAGTATACATCAATTGGGGAGGTAATGGTTTTTTTTTTTTTTTTTTTTATGGCGCTCATGCTGGATCTGGATTTGTGGAACGTTTTTACCGTTTTGAGCAGTACATAATGGTGTAATGAATCTTTTAGAATGTGAGGGAGTGTGATTTAGGGTTTATATATGCGCTTAAACATATGGAATAATATTTTTTCGTTCAATAAACCTTAGATATAAATAAAAAATAAATATATTTTGTATATCGCATAGATACATAGACTAATTTTATTATATCTTACTAATTTTACAATTAAAATGTATCACATGTCATTCTCTCATTACAATTGAAATGAAATCTTTCTTTTTAGAATTAAAAATTTTTCTCCTTCTCTATCTTCTTTTTTCTGTTTCTCTCGTTCTTTCATCCAATTAAAATATATAACATCACATTCTTTAATTATATTTTGAAATTAAATTAAAATTAAAATAAAATATTAAAATTAAAATATAATTATATTATATTACTAATTAATAACTAAAATATATTATATAACAGTCTCTTATTAAAATTAAATATTTTTTTTAAATTAATAAATTTTATTTTTTTATCCACTTATTTATCTTTTTCTCTTTTTTGTTTTTCTTGAATTAGGTGTATACGATACAAGATACGAGGTGACTAACAATCCAAATCTAATGGTGGAAGTGCATATTATTTTCAATATTCAACTTTTTTTTTTTTGTCATGTTCTATAACTTTTCTTTTGTGTACTTCTTTTGGGTGTATAACTGTCTTTTTGTGTTAATGTCCACTATCATGACAATGGAGGTCTTTTTGTCTAAGGTCCTTTATCTAACCTAAGAAACGTAAAGGAAAAAAAGGCCAACAAAATCAAGCCCGTTCTTAACTCAATAACATCAGTGATATTAATTACAATTTTTTGCTAATCTAATCTCCTCATGACAGAACACACGTGACCACAATATAAGTGTCTTTTCAAATTTAAAAATAAAAAAAATTACATATGAGGCACGGGTTATAAAATTTATTATTTTATTTTCGAAAAAAATAAATTTTAAAGGACAATTTATTAATACAAAATTTTTACTGACTAAAAACTCAACGAGAATGGAGTAGAATATGGACTATAAGAAGAGTCAAGTTGAGAATGATCTAGGTCAAAATTTTATAATCACACATGATTTTATCTGAAAACATTATACATAACGTGGGGTTTGAAGACCAAGATAAAAGAAAAAGGTGTGGGACATTTATCTTTAAGAGCAAGGTCCTTCACAATCAATGTTAAGTCGTGGATTGTGAAAATTTGAAAAAAAAGAAGTTAGATCATGTTAAGAGAAAAATATTTTGCCATCTTTATACTCTATAAATAAAAAAATCTTGGAAGATGTGAGGGACTAGAATATGAACACTTCATTATTATACTAAAACTCTAAAAAAATTTTCAGTTACACTGACTCAACATAAAATCACAAAGTGCAAATGCATGTAAATATCTGGGGTCCATTTTCATTTTCATTTTATTGTTTCCTTTCTTCCTTTCCAACATTTATTATTTTTTGTTCTTCTTTTTCATATTTTAATTTCTTTTAACTTGAATTTTATTTTCATTATTATTTACAGTTCTTATTTAACCATTATATTTTCATCTTGTTATGTTATAATTTATTATACATTTTATACACAATTCAATTTCAACACAAAATATTAAATCATTCTTAGATTGAGCTCATTTTTTTTATGAAGAGTTATATCTATTTTCCAAATTAAAATTTTGATACAAGTTTAATTCGACACCCAAAATTATCAAAAATTAAGCGAAACAAATCCAATAAAAAATTACGTGTCAGTTAAAGGAGATTATAAAAATTATATTTTGTAAATAGGAGACTGATAGGATTACAACGAGAATCAAACATTTAATTACTATTAAAGAATTCGAAAATTTGAAGTTATGAAAACTCTAAAAAAAACACATGAGAAATGGTAAGATAGTGGATCTAGGCAAATCAACAATTGAGGTTTCAAAAAGATTTAGAAAAAAATGCACGTATTTTGTATCTATATTCATCTATTTATGTTCACGGAGTACGTTATAAAAATTATGTTTAATTAATTTTTTATTTTATAATTATTTTATATTTTAAAATTTAAAATTTTATATTTTTATTTTTATTTAGAATTTATTTTTATATTTTATTTTAATTCTATTAATAAAAAAATATTAGTATTAGTTTAATTTTCAAATTAAGTGCATAAAACATGAGTATGGTGAGATTTTGATACGAATATGAAGGCAAGAACTACATTCACAAATTATTAATGAGACATGAGACTCTTACATGCTCAATTCGACTAACGAGGACTAAGAATTAAAAAATTTAAAGTTATGAAAATTCTGAAAAAAAAAATAATAAATCTAGACAAATCAACCATTGATGTTTGGAAAGATTTAGTGAAAAAAAAAAAACTTATTTTATATCTATATTCATTTATTTATATTTGTTTACGGAGTACTTCACAAAAATGATATTTAAGTAATTTTTATCATATAATTATTTTATATTTTGAGATTTAAAATTTTGTATTTTATTTTTGTTTAGAATTTATTTTTATATTTTATTTTAATTTTGTTAATAAAAGATACAAATATTAGATTTAATTTTTTAATTTTTAGGATAAATAAAAAATATAATATTTTATAAATTAGATGATTCAAAAATTATTTATTTTAAAAGAAATTAAATTTATTTCTTAATTATAGGAATACATATGATTTATTTTTAAATGTAATTGAAATAAATATAAATTTATTCAATTTTTTAAAATTTATATTAATTATTAAAATTACGATGTAATGAATGTACTCCTATAAAAAAAATAAAAATAACTTATATGCACTAGATAATAAAATAAAGATTCATAATTGATTGCACAAATAGTGTCAACAAATCTAGCTAAGTCTTTGGCTAAGTTCTCTAAGCAACTATCAAATGAAGTTCCATATACACTGAAGTCATCAATAAAAACTTTCAAACAACTCTCCATCAGATCGAAAAAGATAACTCTCCATCAGATCGAAAAAAACACTGGTCATGCACCGCTGAAAAGTAACAGGTACATTGCATAGCCCAAATAACATCCTTTTATAAACAAATGTGCCAAAGAGACAAGTGAATATGGTCTTTTCCTAATCTTCAGGAGCAAATGTGAATCCGGAAGTAACCAATGAAATCATCAAAAAAACAATAATGAGATTTACCCGTTAGTAGATCCAATATCTAGTCAATAAATAGTAAAGAATGGTGATCCTTCCTTGCAGCGGCATTCAACCTTCTATAATTGATACATACCCGCCAAACATTTTGCATATAACCTATTACTTTCCCATTGTATATTGTATATGAGTTTCATACTTTTACTTTTCGTTGTCAATACCTGAGAATTATTTAATTTATTCTCCGACTTCATACTATTTTTATACGAGAGTGCATGCCAAAGCGCGGTAAAATCTCTACATTATATTGGAAGATCCTTCTATTAAAGAAGAAAGAAGGTATGGAAGATAAATTCATTATTATATAATTGAATTGAGGCTATATAATAATATTATAAGTTAGCATATATAACTATATAAATTTAATTAGTATTTTATTTTATTTTATTAATTAGATACTTTTTTAAGTACTCTTTATGTACTCTAATATATATAATTGGTTAGAATAATTTTATTAAGGTTTAAGTGTTTGGAGTTTTAAAATTCTATTAAACTTTAGAAAAAAAAACACCATATATTAATTTGGCTTAACTATATATGTATATTAATAAGATCATTAAGTAATTAATATATTTTTTTTATAAAATTACAAAGTACAAACACATTAATTATAACTTTTAAAATATATTGGAAAAATTAGCATAAAAGATCATTATCACATATTTATTATTGAAAAGGACCAATTAAACTAAAATTATTATAAACTCAAATGAGTAATAGTTCAAATGGCATAAACTCCCCATACTCATCTAAGAGGTTGCGGGTTCGAATCTTCATATCTTTGGTAAAAAAAAAACTAAAATTATTATAAAAGACCTAATAAAATTTATTTGAGAACAAGGACAAAAAAATTTATAATAAGATGATTCATACTATCTCTTAATGTTATTATTCTTTTTCATTGTAACTGAGCTTTTTTTCGACTTTTATGGTCAATGGCCCCACCTAATTTTGCAAAACCTATCTTTAGGATATCAAAAGAGTCCGTAGTCACATATATAGTTATAATTGATTTTAAATTAATTTGGATTAATCTAGTCCTTAACTTATTTGTTTGTTTAAACAAATATCAGGAGTTTAAATTCTGTTCTGTGTATGTAATAATTATTTATTGACCAACGATAAATCTTTAAATAAAATTTTAATTCGTAATAGATTCATTCTTAACCTATTAAATTAAAAAAATATCGTAAACTAAAATAAAAGAGCTACAATTGATTTTGAATGAATTAATTCCATCAATATAAAATGTCATTAATTGCGGAGCTAGTCTATGTACGTAGTTGTTAATGACAAATGAGTTTTCTAGATGAAAAAACTTATGGAATTTTATTAATCTTTCATCAAATTTAATCAGGAATAAATTTTTTTAATTTATATTTTTAAATTTTAAATTTTATTTTTTAAAATCCTAAATCTTTTAAAAAAATAAGAGTTAAAATAATAAATTTATTATAAAAAAAATAATTAACGTTAGCTAATAAAAAGTTAATTTTTTATATTTATTCATCTTTTATGTATTTGATTTAAGTGAAAGACTATTCCAAATAAATAAAACACACAAAACTAAGGAAGAGATTATAAATAAGCTAAAAAGTTCATCTAATCCATGATAATAGGATAAAATGAATTGGGTCTAAATTCATGGATTACAGATATAATAAAAAGGTTAATAGGTAGTAAAATTGTGAATTTAAGAACTTAATTTTAAAAAAGTAAAATATGATAGATTACTCAAAGGTTACAGCTTCTATGAACCGTAGGCTCCAAAGGCCGGTAACTATGGACGAGGTCAAAAGTGCTACATTTAGTGTTCATGCTCAGAGTGTTCCTGGTGATGACGGATTTACAGCTAAGTTTTTTCATTTTTTCTGGGATATAGTTGGAGGTGACGTTTTTAAGGAAGTGCGAAGTTTCTTTCACAGTGGCAGAATTCTAAAAAGCTTCAACTATACTCAAATTTGTTTGATTCTAAAGGTGACAGATGCCAGTGACATGACTCAGGTACGACCAATTAGTTTGTCCTCAGTTATGTATAAAATTATTTCTAAAGTTATGGTGCACTGACTACAAGGTATTGTGAATAAAATCATAACCCCAAATCAGAGTGCTTTTCTCAAAGGTACACTCATTTCAAATAATATTCTAATTGCCCACGAATGTATGCACTATTTGAAAAATAAGAAAAGTGGAGCAGATCATGAGATGGCTATTAAACTAGATATGAGCAAGGCTTATGATAGGGTTGAATGGCACTTCTTATGGTACATCATGGAAAAACTGGGCTTTGATGCTAAATGGATTAACTGGACTAAGGAGTTGGTAACGACTGTTTCTTACTCTATTGTTGTGGAAGGGCAACCTTTTGGCTACTTTAGACCAAATAGGGGCATCCAACAGGGTGACCCCCTATCTCCATATCTATTTCTTTTTTGTGCGGAAGGGCTTTCCTTCTTACTACACAAGGCAGAGCAAAATAGATTAATTCAAGGAGTTCAAGTTAATCGGAGATGCCAAACAGTTAATCACCTTTTGTTTGCTAATGATTCAATCCTTTTTTGCAAGGGCTCACCTAATACAAGCCAAAGCATTTTGGAATTGTTAGAGATCTACGAGGGCTTCCGTGGATAAAAAGTCAATTTGAACAAGTTGGCCATTTTTTTCAGTCACAACACACCTCAGAACACAAGACTAGCAATTGTGCAGACACTAAATATTGAACATATCAGAGCCCAAGACAAATACTTGGGGCTGCCCTCCATAGTTCAGAAATCAAAGAAAACAACCTTTGGAGCTATCAAGGATAAAGTTCAGAAGAGGATTATGGGTTGGAAAAGAAGTTTATTATCCTCAGGTGGCACGCACGCGCTATTGAGAGCGGTGGGGGAAGCGATTCCTATTTACACACTCTCTTGTTTCAAGCTCCCGGACACGCTGTTAACTGAGATTCATAGCATGCTCTCGCAATTTTGGTGGGGTAAAAAAGGCACAAAACGAAGGATGGTTTGGATTAAATGGGACACAATGACGAGACCGAAGAAAGATGGAGGGTTGGGGATCAAAGATCTAAGGGCACAAAATTTAGCCTTATTGGGCAAGCAATGTTGGCGTCTAATGAAATACCCTAATTTTATACTGTCAAGAATGTTCAAAGGTAAATATTTCAGATATACAGATTTCTTACATGCAGAGATAGGAAGCATACCGTTGTGGGGCTAGAAAAGTGTTCTTGAAGGCCGCAAGGTGATTGAGAAAGGCTTGTTATAGAAAATAGGCTCTGGTGCTAATGTCCGCATCTTCCATGATCCCTGGCTCCCACCACCATTGCCCTTTAATGTCCCTCAAGCTGCAGTCACAATTTCACCGAATCTGTAAGTGTATTATGTTTGTGCGCTACTAAATCCTGATAGAAGTTAGAACAGAAACCTGATTGAGTCAATTTTTCCAGTTGATATATGTAATAAAATTTTTTCCATCAAACCAACAGAGGAGGAGGATGAAGTTAATTGGTGCTGGACAAAATTTGGTATATACAAAGTTGGGTCAGGATACAAAGTTGCTTATGGGTTCTTTCATTCTCCTACTTCATTGATGCCTCAGAACATACAGTACAACAGAGTATGGAATAGCATTTGGGAATTGAAATTACCTCATAAAATTAAGATTTTTTTATGGAAGAGTCTTTATGAAAAGCTTCCGGTTTTGCAACAAATCCATAGCCGGTTTGCATTCACCCCCGCCACTTGCCCAAGATGCATGCTGAAAGATGAATCAACAATTTCTCATGCCTAGTTCCAATGCCCTCTATCTTCAATAATTTGGAGTCTAAGCTTAATAACCCCTGACTTATGGCAGAGAGAAGAGGAGACCTTCATCAATTGGTGGCAACGAGCCTTATCTTAGGCAACGGTTCAAATGGAAGGTAGACAAAAGATCCACTTCATCGCGACGCTGTGTTGGAGCACTTGAAAAGCCAGGAATACGTGTGTCTTTGAGAAGCTAATAAACTCAGCGCCGGAAATAGTGTAAGAAGCCAGCAGTCTAGTGCGTAAACTCAATAGCCCTGATAAATGCTAATAATTTTTCTTTATTCTTACTTTACTCTTTCTTAAACTATTTGTCTTCCAATCACATTTGGTTATAATAGAGAATTCTCAACTTCTTTTGTACTTCCTTATAGAAACATTATTATTTTATAATAATAAAATAATATCTATCTTTAAAAAAAAATATGATAGATGAGAGAGAAATATTATATTAAAAGATAACATTGTCATTTAATAAAAAAACAAAATTATCTTTCTTTTTAAATAAAATTTATTAATATAATTCTTTATTATTAATTTTAACATATTTGGTCTCTTTTTTAATTATTACAATTAATTCACCCAAATATATTTCCAATAAATGGCCATTATAATTACTATTGAGGATTTTTTTGGGTAACTTATTATTGAGAATTTAACATGTTCTATTGGTATATAAATTATTAAAATTATTAAATTAGTTTATAAACTATAATTAATCAATAATTTTATTTATTTTAATTATTTATTTAAAATTATAATTTATTTTATAAAACTTGTATTATATACTACCTTCTTTTGTTCATCTATAACATCATGATTTTAGAAATTAACTACATTATAATATAACATTTAATTAGGATATATATAAATATATATTAGGAATAAAATTAACAGTTTTTTGTAAAGTATTATTTCAAATTAATTTGTCAAAACGTACTTTAAATGAAAAAAAGATATTGAAAACAAATTTAAATGTATTAATTAAGATACTGCATAAGATTTTTTTAAGATTCTATTGGAGATATTTATTTTAGGTTATTAGTGGAATATAATTTTAGATTTTTATAGTTAAAACTAAATTTAAAAATAATTTTAAGTAAGTAGTCGCAAATCAAGAAGCAGAATAGTGTTACATTATTGTTACATTATCGTCAGATTCGTAACTATAATTGTTGCTTCTAATGTTTAATCTATGAAGTTAGGGTGTAATCAGATTGGTTTGAGTTGGGTTTGGAAGAAATTGAGAGCTGAACCGATTAAATTTGATTAATTTAAGATGAATTGGGTAAATATATTTTTGTGACTAAACCTGGACTGATCTTTCAGATTACATTGATTTGAATACCGAATTAGAATTAGATTTCTAAAAAACAAAAGAAAAAAACTTTTGCAACGAAAAAAATAAGAATAAATAAATAGATAAATAATGGTTGGAGTTTGATTAAGGTTAAGTAAAAATTATATAAATTGTATATTTTTATTTTTTAATATATAAGGTAATTAAGTCAGATCAGGTTTAAACTCTAAAAAAAATATTTTGTACATTTTAGAGTTTTTATTTATTTTTTGCAATGAAGTTAGTGGTAATTCTTATATTTCGTTTTAAAAAAATATTTTTGTCTCAATCTTATATCTTGTCCTCTTTAAAAAATATTAGAGAATTAAGTTTATTTAATTAAATTATGCATATAAATTACTTAAATCACATTTATTTTTTATTTAAATTTCAATAATAATTTTAAGAATAGTTTTATTTTTGTAAATAATATTCTCTTTATAATATTTAAATAATAAATTTTTAATTATATATTTATATTTATTTTTATGAATTAATGTTTAAACAAGAAGATACAGAACATGCAAAAAAATAAAAAAATAAGTATGCTTTAGTATGTATATTATAATAAAAATGAATTTTTAGTGTAATAGGATGACCAAAATATAAATAATTAAAATTAAGATACAAAATACTTAAGATAATTTATTTTTAAAATTTGAAAGAAGAAGAATAACTAAATTCATTCTCTTATATGAGGTATTTATTTTACGTTATATAGTATATATATAAATTTAAATTCTTAAAATTAAAGTTAAATTCATAAATATTTCTAAGTAACTAATGGTATAGAGTTTTTTTTGTCCTTTTTAATATGTTTACCCAAAATAAATAGTATTTTGGTATTTTTGTTTTAATACATTTAAATAACATTAATACTAAAAGAATATTCTTGTCTTTTAATTAAATAAATTTTTAATTTAAGTTAAATAAATTTAATATTAAAAGATATTTTAGTCATTTAAAATATTAATTCTAAAAGAATATTGTCAATGGCTACCATCTGTCCTCTCAGTGAAAATGGTCCAAATGTGCTGTCACCGCACGGCTAATCATCTGTTAGTTCTCACTCATGTTGGAATAGGATCCATTGATCCTTTTGCGTCTGTCACTACGCCCAACACTCGCGAGTTTGAAACTCGTCACAGTCATCCCATCCCAGATCCTACTCAGAATACCACAGACAAAGTTTAGACTTTCTGGATCTCAAGAATGCTGCCTATTAATTCTAGCTTATACCACGAAGACTCCGATATTTCGGAATGGAGGCTAAGAGAAACACACTCAAGTTATTACAAATAGAACGGAAGTGGTTGTCAGGCACGCATTCATAGGTGAGAATGATGATAAGTGTCACGGATCATCACATTCATCAGGTTGAAGTGCGAGTGAATATCTTGGAATAAGAATAAGCTTGAATTGAATAGAAAAATAATAGTACTTTGCATTAGTTCATGAGGAACAGCAGAGCTCCACACCTTAATCTATGGGGTGTAGAAACTCCACCGTTGAAAATACATAAGTGAAAATAGTGTTCATTGGCTTCGGCCCCAGAGGGGGAACCAGAATGACCAAGACCTCGAATACAATAGTAAAAAGTCCTATTTATACGAAACTACTTACTAGGGTTTACAGAGATAGGTAAATGATGCAGAAATCCATTTTCGGGGCCCACTTGGTGTGTGCTTGGGCTGAGCATTGAGTTTTACACGTGTAGAGACTTCTCTTGGAGTTGAACGCCAGGTTGCAGCCTGTTTGTGACGTTTAACTCTGGTTTGTAACTTGTTTCTGGCGTTTAACACCAGAATAGGGTAGGAAGTTGGCGTTTAAACGCCAGTTTGCGTCGTCAAAACTCGGGCAAAGTATGGACTATTATATATTGCTGAAAAACCCTGGATGTCTACTTTTTAACGCAATTAAGAGCGCGCCAATTGGTCTTCTGTAGCTCCCGAAAATCCACTTTGAGTGCAGGGAGGTCAGAATCCAACAACATCTGCAGTCTTTTTTCAGCCTCTGAATCAGATTTTTGCTCAGGTCCCTCAATTTCAGCCAGAAAATACCTGAAATCACAGAAAAACACACAAACTCATAGTAAAGTCCATAAATGTGATTTTTGAATAAAAACTAATAAAAATATAATAAAAAGTAACTAAAATATACTAAAAACTACCTAAAAACAATGCCAAAAAGCGTATAAATTATCCGCTCATCACAACACCAAACTTAAATTATTGCTTGTCCCCAAGCAACTGAAAATCAAATAGGATAAAAAGAAGAGAATATACTATAAATTCCAAAGTATCAATGAAACTTAGCTCCAATTAGATAAGCGGGACTAGTAACTTTTTGCCTCTGAACAGTTTTGGCATCTCACTTTATCCTTTGAAGTTCAGAATGATTGGCATCTATAGGAACTCAGAATGTAGATAGTGTTATTGATTCTCCTAGTTCAGTATATTGATTCTTGAACACAGCTACTTTATGAGTCTTGGCCGTGGCCCTAAGCACTTTGTTTTTCAGTATTACCACCGGATACATAAATGCCACAGACACATAACTGGGTGAACCTTTTCAGATTGTGACTCAGCTTTGCTAGAGTCCCCAATTAGAGGTGTCCAGGATTCTTAAGCACACTCTTTTTGCTTTGGATCACGACTTTAACCGCTCAGTCTCAAGCTTTTCACTTGACACCTTCACGCCACAAGCACATGGTTAGGGACAGCTTAGTTCAGCCACTTAGGCCAGGATTTTATCCCTTTGGGCCCTCCTATCCATTAATGCTCAAAGCCTTGGATTCTTTTTACCCTTGCCTTTTAGTTTAAAGGGTTACTGGCTTTTTGCTCTTGCCTTTCGGTTTAAGGAGCTCTTGGCTTTTTCTGCTTGCTTTTTCTTTTTCTTTCTTCTTTTTTTTTTCTTTTATTTTCACCATTTTTTTTCGCAAGCTTTGTTCTTCACTGCTTTTTCTTGCTTCAAGAATCAATTTTATGATTTTTCAGATTATCAATAACATTTCTCCTTTTTTATTATTCTTTCAAGAGCCAACAATTTTAACATTCATAAACAACAAATTCAAAAATATGCATTGTTCAAGCATTCATTCAGAAAATAAAAAGTATTGTCACCACATCAAAATAATTAAACTAATTTCAAGGATGAATTCAAAATCATGTACTTCTTGTTCTTTTGTGATTAAAAACATTTTTCATTTAAGAAAGGTGATGGATTCATAGGACATTCATAGCTTTAAGACATGGACACTTAAACACTAATGATTATGTAATAAAGACACAAACATAAATAAACATAAAGTATAGTAAACGAAAAATAGAAAAATAAATAAATAGACAAGGAGATTAAGGAACGGATCCACCTTAGTGAGGGTGGCGTCTTCTTCCTCTTGAAGAACCAATGGTGCTCTTGAGCTCATCTATGTCTCTTCCTTGCCTTTGTTGCTCCTCCCTCATAGCTCTTTGATCTTCTCTAATTTCATGGAGGAGGATGGAATGCTCTTGGTGCTCCACCCTTAGTTGTCCCATGTTGGAACTCAATTCTCCTAGGGAGGTGTTAATTTGCTCCCAATAGTTTTGTGGAGGAAAGTGCATCCCTTGAGGCATCTCAGGGATTTCATGATGAGGAATTTCCTCATGCTCTTGTTGAGGTCCATGAGTGGGCTCTCTTGTTTGCTCCATCCTCTTTTTGGTGATGGGCTTGTCCTCTTCAATGAGGATGTCTCCCTCTATGACAATCCCATCCGAATTGCAGAGGTGACAAATGAGGTGAGAAAAGGCTAACCTTGCCAAAGTGGAGGACTTGTCAGCCACCTTGTAGAGTTCTTGAGGTATAATCTTATGAACTTCCACTTCCTCTCCAATCATGATACTATGGATCATGATGGCCCGATCCACAGTTACTTCGGATCGGTTGCTAGTAGGAATGATAGAGCGTTGGATGAACTCCAACCATCCTCTAGCCACAAGCTTAAGGTCATGCCTTCTCAATTGAACCGGCTTGCCTCTTGAGTCAATTTTCCATTGAGCTCCTTCCACACATATGTCCATGAGGACTTGGTCCAACCTTTGATCAAAGTTGACCCTTCTAGTGTAGGGGCGTGTGTTTTCTTGCATCATTGGCAAGTTGAACGCCAACCTTACAATTTCCGGACTGAAATCTAAGTATTTTTCCCGAACCATTATAAGCCAATTCTTTGGGTTTGGATTCATACTTTGATCATGGTTCCTAGTGATCCATGCGTTTGCATAGAACTCTTGAACCATTAAGATTTCGACTTATTGAATGAGATTGGAGAGAACTTCCCATCCTCTTCTTCTAATCTCATGTCGGATCTCCGGATACTCACTCCTTTTGAGCTTGAAAAGGACCTCAGGGATCACCTTTTTCTTGGCCACAACTTCATAAAAGTGGTCTTGATGGACCTTTGAGATGAATCTCTCCATCTCTCATGACTCAGAGGTAAAAGCAATTGCCTTCCCTTTCCTCTTTCTTGAGGATTCTCTGGCCTTAGGTGCCATTAATAGTTATGGAAAAATAAAAAGCAATGCTTTTACCACACCAAACTTAAAATGTTTGCTCATCCTCGAGCAAAAGAAGAATGAAAGTAGTAGAAGAAGAAGAAAATAGAGGAGATGGAGGGAGATATGTGGTTTGGCCAAGGGGTAGAAGTAGTAGTTGTAATGTGTGAAAATGAAGGAGTGGTGAGGGGTTTATATAGGGGTGGGGGAGGGTTAGGTTTTGTGATTAGGGTTGGGTTTGGGAGGGAAAAAGGGTTTTGAATTTAAGGTAGATGGGGTTTTAGGGGAAAGTGAATGAGGTGATTGGTGAAGGGTATCTGGGAAAGAGATATGGAGGTGATTGGTGAAGGGTATTTGGGGAAGAGTGTTATGAAAAGGTGTGAAGAAGAGAGAGAGAGAGAGTGAGTTGAGATTGGTGGGGATCCTGTGGGGTCTACAGATCCTGAGGGGTCAAGGACTTAGCATCCCTACTCCATTTAGGCGTGTAAATGCCCTTAGAGTACAATCCTGGCGTTTAACGCCAGACTGCTGCTTATTTCTGGCGTTAAACGCCAAGTTGTAGCCTGTTTCTGGCGTTTAACGCCAGACTGTAGCCTGTTTCTGGCATTTAACGCCAGCTTGATGCTTCTTTCTGGCGTTAAACGCCAGTCTGATGCTTCTTACTGGCGTTTAAACGCCAGTAAGCTTATCCTCCAGGGTGTGTTGTTTTTAATGCTGTTTATTATTCTGTTTTTAATTTTTCAGTTATTTTTGTGACTTCACATGATCATCAACCTACAGAAAACATAAAATAACAATGGAAAATAAATAGATATAATTAAATAACATTAGATTGTCTCCCAATAAGCGCTTCTTTAATGTCAATAGCTTGACAGTGAGCTCTCATGGAGCCTCACAGATAATCAGAGCAGGGTTGGGGCCTCTCAACACCAAACTTAGAGTTTGGTTGTGGCCTCCCAACACCAAACTTAGAGTTTGAATGTGGGGGATTTTGTTTGACTCTGTATTGAGAGAAGCTTTTCATGCTTCCTCTCCATGGTTACAAAAGGAGAACCTTGAGTCTTGAATACAAGGTAGTCCTCATTCAACTAAAGGACCAACTCTCCTCTGTCAACATTAATAACAGCTTTTGCTGTGGCTAGGAAGGGTCTGCCAAGGATGATAGATTCATCTTCATCCTTCCCATTGTCTAGGATTATGAAATCAGCAGGGATGTAAAGGCCTTCAACCTTTACTAACACGTCCTCTACTAGTCCATAAGCCTGTTTTATTGATTTGTCTGCCATCTCTAGTGAGATTCTTGCAGCTTGTACCTCAAAGATTCCTAGTTTCTCCATTACAGAGAGTGACATGAGGTTTATCCCTGACCCCAGGTCACATAGAGCATTCTCAAAGGTCATGTTGCCTATGGTATAAGGTATGAAAAATTTTTTGGGATCCGGTTTCTTCTGAGGTAATGTCTGCCTCATTAATGCATTCAGTTCATTAGTGAACAAGGGGTGTTCATCCTCCCAAGTCTCAGTACCAAATAACTTGGCATTCAGCTTTATGATTGCTCCTAGATATTTAGCAACTTGCTCTTCAGTGATGTCTTCATCCTCTTCAGAGGAAGAATATTCATCAGAGCTCATGAATGGCAGAAGAAAGTTCAATGGAATCTCTATGGTCTCTGTAAGCCTCAGATTCTTTTGGTTCCTCAAAGGGAAACTCCTTTCTGTCCAGAGGACATCCCATGAGGCTTTTCTCACTGGGACTCACGTCCTCCTCACTCTCTCCAGGTTCGGCCATGTTGGTCATGGTTATGGCCTTGCCCTCTCTCTTGGGATTTTCTTCTGTATTGCTTGGGAGAGTACTGGGAGGAGTTTTAGTAATCTTCTTACTCAGCTGACCCACCTGTGCCTCCAAATTTCTAATGAAGGATCTTGTTTCATTCATGAAATTTAGTGTGATCTTGGATAGATCAGAGACTATGGTTGCCAGGCCAGAATGGCTCTGTTCAGAATTCTCTGTCTGTTGCTGAGAAGATGATGGAAAAGGCTTGCTATTGCTAAACCTATTTCTTTCACCATTATTGTTGAAGCCTTGTTGAGGCTTCTGTTGGTCCTTCCATGAGAAATTTGGATGATTTCTCCATGAAGGATTATAGGTGTTTCCATAGGGTTCTCCCATGTAATTCACCTCTGTCATTGCATGGTTCTCAGGATCATAAGCTTCTTCTTCAGAAGATGCTTCTTTAGTACTGTTGGATGCAGCTTGCAATCCATTCAGACTCTGAGAAATTGATGAGCGAAAAATTTATACGCTTTTTGGCAGTATTTTTACATAGTTTTTAGTATGATTTAGTCAGTTTTTAGTATATTTTTATTAGTTTTTAAATAAAATTCACATTTTTGGACTTTACTATGAGTTTGTGTGTTTTTCTGTGATTTCAGGTAATTTCTGGCTGAAATTGAGGGACTTGAGCAAAAATCAGATTCAGAGGTTGAAGAAGGACTGCAGATGTTGTTGGATTCTGACCTCCCTGCACTCAAAGTGGATTTTCTGGAGCTACAGAAGTCCAAATGGTGCGCTCTTAGTTGCGTTGGAAAGTAGACATCCAGGGCTTTCCAGCAATATATAATAGTTTATTCTTTTCTCGAGTTTAGATGACACAAACTGGCGTTCAACGCCAACTTTCTGCCCTATTCTGGAGTTAAACGCCAGAAACAGGTTGCAAAGCAGAGTTAAACGCCAGAAATAGGTTACAAACTGGCATTTAACTCCAAGGAAGACCTCTGCATGTGAAAGCTTCGATGCTCCGTCCAAGCACACACCAAGTGGGACCGGAAGTGAATTTCTGCATCATTTACTCATTTTTGTAACCCTAGTAACTAGTTTAGTATAAATAGAACTTTTTACTATCATGTTAAGAATCCGATCTTTGATTAGTTTTATGCTATCTTAGACCTTTATGGGGGCTGGCCATTCGGCCATGTCTGGACCTTCATCACTTATGTATTTTCAACGGTAGAGTTTCTACATACCATAAATTAAGGTGTGGAGCTCTGCTGTTCCTCATGAATTAATGCAAAGTACTATTATTTTTCTATTCAATTCAAGCCTATTTCTTCTCTAAGATATTCATTCGCACACAAGAATATGATGAATGTGATGATTATGTGACGCTCATCACCATTCTCACTTATGAACGCGTGCCTGACAACCACTTCCGTTCTACATGAAAACAAGCTTGAATGCATATCTCTTAGCCTTCTGATTCATGATAAGAATCTTCGTGGTATAGGCTAGAATTATTGGCGGCCATTCTTGAGGTCCGGAAAGTCTAAACCTTGTCTGTGATATTCCGAGTAGGATCTGGGAAGGGATGGCTGTGACGAGCTTCAAACTCGCGAGTGCTGGACGTAGTGACAGACGCAAAAGGATTACTGAATCCTATTCCAGTATGATCGAGAACCGACAGATGATTAGCCGTGCAGTGACAACGCATTTTGGACCATTTTCACTGAGAGGACGGGATGTAGCCATTGACAACGGTGATGCCCTACATAAAGCTTGCCATGGAAAGGAGTATGAAGGATTGGATGAAGACAATAGGAAAGCAGAGGTTCAGAAGGAACAAAAGCATCTCCATACGCTTATTTGAAATTCTCACCAATGAATTACATAAGTATCTCTATCTTTATTTTACGTTTTATTTATCTTTTAATTATTAAAACTCTATAACCATTTGAATCCGCCTGACTGAGATTTACAAGGTGACCATAGCTTGCTTCAAGCCAACAATCTCCGTGGGATCGACCCTTACTCACGTAAGGTTTATTACTTGGACGACCTAGTGCACTTGCTGGTTAGTTGTGCGAAGTTGTGACAAAGAACTAAGAGTATGAACGTGCATATTAAGTTTTCAGCGCCGTTACCAAGGAATGAACGATCACAATTTTGCCACACCAGAAATCATATTGACTTGCTGAGTCAATATTTTGTTCTGAGCTAATATGGAATTCAGAGTATCAATTTTAAGAACTCTTTTCTTCTGAGGCATCCCATTGTTCACAGGACTCCTCTCAGAGGTGTACATGAACTGGTTATTTGCAACTATTTCAATGAGTTCCTGAGCTTCTTCAGGGGTTTTCAGATGAAGAGATCCTCCTGCAGAATGGTCCAATGACATTTTTGACAACTCAGACAGACCATCATAGAATATATATATGATGCTCCATTCTGGAAGCATGTCAGTAGGACACATTTTGATCAATTGCTTATATCTTTCCCAAGCTTCATAGAGGGACTCACCTTCCTTCTGTCTAAAAGTTTGGATTTCCACTCTAATATTGCTCATCTTTTGAGGTGGAAAGAATTTGGCCAGGAAAGCACTGACTAGCTTTTCCCAAGAGTTCAGGCTTTTCTTAGGTTGTGAATCCAACCATGTTCTAGCTCTGTCTCTTACAGCAAAAGGGAAAAGCATAAGCCTGTAGACCTCGGGATCAACTCCATTGGTCTTGACAGTGTCACAGATTTACAAGAATTCAGCGAAGAACTGATGAGGATCTTCCAATGGAAGTCCATGAAACTTGCAATTCTGTTGCATTAGAGAAACTGATTGAGGCTTAAGCTCAAAGTTATTTGCTCCAATGGTAGGAATTGAGATGCTTCTTCCATAGAAGTTAGAAGAGGGTGCAATAAAGTCACTAAGAATTTTGAAAAGATGGTGAGGAGTTTTCGAAAATTAGAGAGATAAAAAAAAGTAGTTAGGTGGTTTTCAAGAAGATAGGAAATAGTAAACTTTTAAAATTAAATAAAAAGTCAAGTAGTTAATTGAACAAGATTTGAAAATCAAATTTGAAAAGATGAGAAGTTAGAAAAGATTTTGAAATTGAGTTTTAAAAAAGATATGATTGAAATTTATTTTGAAAAAGATTTGATTTTTAAAATTAAAGTTAATTACTTGACTAGCAAGAAACAAAAAGATATGATTCTAAAATTTAAAGATTAAACCTTTCTTACTAGGCAAGTAACAAACTTAAAATTTTTGAATCAATCACATTAATTGTTAGCTTTAATTTTGAAAATATGAAATATAAATAAGAAAAAGATTTTGAAAATAAATTTTAAAAATTTCAAAAATATGAAAGAAAAAATGAAAAAGATTTTATTTTTGAAAAAGATTTGAAAAAGATAGAATTTTTAAATTGAAAATTTGACTTAACTAATAAGAAATAATTAAATTTTAAAACTTTATGACTAAATCAAACCAAATTTTTGAAAATTATGAGCAAAATAAGGAAAAGATATTTTTTTTAATTTTTAATTTTTAATGAGGAGAGAGAAAAACTTAAAAATGATGCAGAACATGAAAATTCAAGATCAAAACACATGATGTATGCAAGAATACTTTAAATGTCAAGATGAACACCAAGAACACTTTGAATGTCAAGATGAACACCAAGAACTTATTTTTGAAAATTTTTAAGAAAAGAAAAAAAATACAAGACACCAAACTTAGAAATTTTCAAACTTTAGACACTAACAAATTGAAAATGCATATGAAAAATAAGAAAAGACACAAAACATAAAAATGCAAAGATCAAACAAAGAAGATCATCAAGAACAACTTGAAGATTATGAAGAACACAACTCAATGCATGGATTTTCGAAAATTTAAAGAAAAGTTAAAAAGATGCAATTGACACCAAACTTACAATTTGACACTAGACTCAAACAAGAAACACAAAATTATTTTTGGTTTTTATGGTTTTATTAATTTTTTTGTATTTTTCAAAAATTATTTGAAAAAGAAAAATAAGGATTTCAAAATTTTTAATAAGAATTCCAGGAATCATGCAATGTTAGTCTAAAACTCTGGTCCAGGAATTAGACATGGCTTACTAGCCAGCCAAGCTTTCAGTGAAAGCTTCGGTCTAAAACACTAGACATGGCCAATGGCCAGCCAAGCTTTAGCAGATCATTACAAATAACAGCTAAATTGATGAGAAAGACAAAGAAGCTCTTCTAAGGATAAGTGAAACCTCGGTCCAAAAGATTAGACATGGCTTAACAGCCAGCCAGGATTCAACATATCATCATGAAACTCTAGAATTCATTCTTAAAAATTTTAAAGAACATAGAATAATTTATTAAAAATTTTTTTTGAAAATTTTTTTGAAAATTAAAATTAAAATTAAAATGCTTAAACATAAAATAAAATTACCTAATCTGAGCAACAAGATGAACTGTCAATTGTCCAAACTCGAACGATCCCCGGCGACGGCGCCAAAAACTTGGTGCACGAAATTGTGATCTCAACGGTGCCAAAAACATGGTACGCACGATTGTAATCTCAACTCATTTTCACAACTCCGTACAACTAACCAACAAGTGTACTGGATCGTCCAAGTCATAAACCTTACGTGAGTAAGGGTCGATCCCACGGAGATTGTCGGCTTGAAGCAAGCTATGGTCATCTTGTAAATCTCAGTCAGTCAGATTCAAATGGTTATGAGGTTTTGATAATTAAAATATAAACAAAATATAAAATAAGATAGAAATACTTATGTAATTCATTGGTGGGATTTCAGATAAGTGTATGGAGATGCTTGTTGCTTCTGAATCTCTGCTTTCCTACTGTCTTCATTCAATCATTCATACTCATTTCTATGGCAAGCTGTATGTTGGGGATCACCGTTGTCAATGGCTACCATCCGTCCTCTCAGTGAAAATTGTCCAAATGCGCTGTCACCGTACGGCTAATCATCTGTTGGTTCTCACTCATGTTGGAATAGGATCCATTGATCCTTTTGCGTCTGTCACTACGCCCAACACTCGCGAGTTTAAAGCTCGTCATAGTCATCCCATCCCAAATCCTACTCAGAATACCATAGACAAGTTTTAGACTTTTCGGATCTCAAGAATGCTGCCTATTGATTCTAGCTTATACCACGAAGACTCCGATCTTTCGGAATGGAGGCTAAGAGATACACACTCAAGCTATTGCAAATAGAACGGAAGTGGTTGTCAGGCACGTGTTCATAGGTGAGAATGATGATGAGTGTCACGGATCATCACATTCATCAGGTTGAAGTACGAGTAAATATCTTGGAATAAGAATAAGCTTGAATTGAATAGAAAAACAATAGTACTTTGCATTAATTCATGAGGAACAACAGAGCTCCACACCTTAATCTATGGAGTGTAGAAACTCCACCGTTGAAAATACATAAGTGAAAATAGTGTTCATTGGCTTTGGCCCCAGAGGGGAAACCAGAATGACCAAGACCTCGAATACAATAGTAAAAAGTCCTATTTATACTAAACTTAATTACTAGGGTTTACAGAGATAGGTAAATGATGCAGAAATCCACTTTCGGGGCCCACTTGGTGTGTGCTTAGGCTGAGCATTGTGCTTTACACGTGTAGAGACTTCTCTGGGAGTTGAACGCCAGGTTGCAGCTTGTTTGTGGCGTTTAACTCTGGTTTGTAACCTGTTTCTGGCGTTTAATGCCAGAATAGGGCAGAAAGTTAGCGTTTAAACGCCAGTTTGCGTCGTCAAAACTTGGGTAAAGTATGAACTATTATATATTGTTGGAAAGCCCAGGATGTCTACTTTCCAACGCAATTGAGAGCGCGCCAATTGGTCTTCTGTAGCTCCAGAAAATCCACTTCGAGTGCAGGGAGGTCAGAATCCAACAGCATCTGTAGTCCTTTTTCAGCCTCTAAATTAGATTTTTGCTCAGGTCCCTCAATTTCAGCCAGAAAATACCTGAAATCACAGAACAATACACAAACTCATAGTAAAGTCTAGAAATATGATTTTTGAATAAAAACTAATGAAAATATAATAAAAAGTAACTAAAATATACTAAAAACTACCTAAAAACAATGCCAAAAGCGTATAAATTATCCGCTCATCACTTAGTTTCAAGCTTTTCAAGCCACTCTCAGATCCAACACCAATCTTCTTCAAGTTATTATTGTCTCCATCTAAGTAAGACACCTGAAATCGCCGTCACAATCACTCCACTGACTACATTGAACTATCACATTTGGTCTAGATATGTGCGGATCTGTCTGAAATCAAAGAACAAAATTAGATTCATCGAATAGCATATTGCTCAAACCAACTCCAATAAATAATTTGTATGATGCTTGGGACAGCTGCAACACGTTTGTGCTGTCATGGCTAAACATAACTGTGGAAAGACATCAAACATCGATTATATGAGGATGATCTATTTCGGATCGCCGAACTTGAGAAGAATCTGTTCAGCATAAAACAAGGTGAGTTATCCATCACTTCAGACCCATACTAATTTGTGCTTACTTGAGTAATTATAGCTATGGATTATACATAATGAGATAATATGAATTGTAAGTGTGCACTCTCAGATTATGTTACTTAAATACCTTCTAGACGTGA
Organism: Arachis ipaensis; assembly: GCF_059453495.1. Taxonomy (NCBI): domain Eukaryota; kingdom Viridiplantae; phylum Streptophyta; class Magnoliopsida; order Fabales; family Fabaceae; genus Arachis; species Arachis ipaensis. The sequence continues at coordinate 121,093,831 of NC_142441.1, forward strand.
ATACTGCCTTCTCTCTTTTTCAACAAAAGAGACAAATAATACATCTCACTGAATCAGATTATAAAATACTAGTGAATACTATTTACACTAAATCTGTAATTGTCAATACCTTTGAGACATATCAGAGTGGTCAAGACAATACCAAATTCGTCAATATTAAATGTGAAAAAGGCCAATTTAGGACCAACAATATTAGAGAAAGAGAAAGAGAGCGTGGTGGTAAAGGTGGCAGAGGTAATGGGAGAGGAGCTCCCAAGCTTTGTTTTTGTCTTTTGGTGGATACATGCAACCAAATCACTCTAATGAAGTATCACATTCAGCTAATACAGTAAACTCAATAATAGCTACGAATAATGCAGAATGTCTACATCTATTATCAAAAATGAAGACAAGATTAGTTTGGATGGAATATTCTCAAATAGTCAGAAGGAAGCATTTATTGTACTATTTCATTAATATAAAGAACCTCTTCATGATAAAAATTAGCAACCATTCGTGCTCCTTCAGTTGATATATTTTACCTTATTTCTCTTTCCGACCTTAAATTGAATTTCCACGATTGAATTTTAGATATTGAAGCAAGTGTTCATATTTGCTTTAGTCTTAAATATTTTTATTCTATTAAACACATTAATCCAATTAAAATTATTATACCAAATAGGTTATAGGATGTTACAATCTTATGTGGAACAGTTTCTTCTCAATTGATTTTTATTTGATTGAGATTTTATATGTGCCAAGTTTTAAATGTAATTTTGTTTCTATTTCAAAAGTAACTAATATCTTATCTTGTTTTATGTCCAATTTAAAAACTTTTTTTTTTCCTTTCCCTTTTGGTACTAGATAGTGTTTGTGGATTTTGTGATTCTTGAAGTTGATATTATTTTTTCTTTGGTTACAAGGAAGGGGCGTAATTGCATAACACTAGGTGCTTCCTGGGGACTATGTTCAAGGTTTTCAATAAAAAGCGGTGGCTCTAGCTTTTTTGGTAAGCTGAGAATTGTAAAGGGGAGAAAATAATTAAAACGAAAAAATTGTCGTTGGCTGAATTTTGTCTGAGATATGGATGGTTATAAACTTATAATTAATGAATATGTCTACCTGAAATTGATGCAACTAAAAATTATAAAATGTTGTTATTGGATGATAAAACAATATACAAAAATGTTAAATGAAATAATTTAAATAGAAACTTTTCTAATCATACTAAGAATAAAGAAAATTTATCATTTCTTAAAAACAAAAAAAAATTAATTTTAATACATTTATATTGTAAAATGTTTAGGGAACATGTTAAATATATATGATTACATGCATATGAGTTGTAAACTCTTATACTCTCTACTTAATTAAACATTTAAAAAATTTAATTATATAATTATATCCTAAACTTTAAACTTATAAAAAAATGTTATATGCATTACTTTTGTGCATCTCTCTGAGTCTCTTGTACACCTTCAACTTTTAATATTAAAACTGATTGATAAAAGGTGAGAAAATATAAAAAAAAATCTGTCTTTTATATTATAAAAGAAAGGTGTGTATATAAAATAATACAAATATTATTTATGCATAAGAAAAAAAGAGAAAATTTAGGTAGGAACTAAGAAGGGAAAAGGAACAGAGTCCACACACAATGATTATTTGTTTTGGGAAATCCATATCTATTTGTGAAATTTAAGCATAACTGCATGAGCAGATGAAACTCCTATATATATAAACAAGTTCAAGTGGCTATTGAGACAAACGGCCAATGGAAACAAGGGATGAATCTTTCTCTAGTTCAATGGCTCCAACACCAGAGGTGTTTCCACCCTTCAAGAAATTCCCATACCATTCTGCAGAGAGTTTTGGGTATCTCTTCAACTTTGGATCATCCCTATCAACATAGTACAGGCCAAAGCTTGCATTATACCCATCCAATAACTCAAATACATCCATGAAAGACCATGCAAAGTATCCCTTTATGTTTGATCCATCTCTGAGAAGAAAAATTTGGGATTACATGAGAAAATTATTAACACATAGAAAAGCATAGGTAGTTTCCTTTTATGAGGATCTAATTCAGAATCCAACTAATCTGGTTCGAGCTGAATCGGCTCACTTTAAGGTAACTCGTTAGCCAAAAATCAGTTTTCACATATTATGTAATCAAAATTTTGAAAAGTCTATTTTTAACTTTTTAAATAAGCTAAATAGAGTAGTAACTCATAAGAAAAATAAGTTCTCAATTCTATTTTTTTAACCATAAAAAACCAGCAACTGCGTTACCTTATGGAATCAAGCACAGCACCAATATATCCATGCAAGTATTCCACCCTTTTCACATCTTGAAGTGATGAATTCCTTGGTGTCCGTTGACCTAACAAAACAAGCCATTTATCACACTTTACCAGTGGCACAACGTATTATAATAATTTGCATTCACCCCGTTGCTGAACTAATATATGAAAGAGAGAGAGACCATTTTCATATATGAATATGGGAGGATTGCCATAAAGGATCTTCATGATATTCAGCTCTTCACGTAAAGTCCATGGTGTGACAGGGTACTGAATAAAGGTAATGCCGTGTAGTTATGCAACTAAGTAATCTAAATAAGTGAACCAACAAGTTTAGAAGAATAACTACAGTATGTTTTAATTTTAGGACTATGCTACGTATACACCAAAATCAATCACTAAAGTCAACTACCAGTATAAAATACATGTTAGAATACAAATGCACATTAAAAATAAATTAAACCACACATGTATTTATATACAAATACATTGGTGACTGATTTTGGTGTACGAATAGCATTTTTGTTAATTTTAACATTTACCTCTTCATTCGAAAACAAGGCCGGTCCAACTGCCAAAATCAGGAAAGGTGGTTAGTTATTTAAACTTGCTACCCCCAATTACTAAGGTGTAAATTATTGGAGGGTAAGGTGCTAAATGATATGGAAGTTAAATTTAATGGAAACTGTTAGGATCCATGATAAGAGACGAGAAAATTCTATATTCAGAATGATAGTTGTAAATATGTGTGGAATGCAATTGGTACAGCATGCTCATGTGACCAGGTCCAATCTTATTCGAAATTGATTATCCTTAAACATAATGAAATACATACAGATCAGCTGTGCTGCCATGTCTGTGTCATAGTCTCGCAGATTCCTCTTCAGTGCGATAGAATTGTCTGTGATATTAAGGTTGTCGTAAAATATCACGCCTATAAAGTCACATGAACCCTTCAACTGTGCAGATTCGCGGTCTGAGAAGGTTGGAATTCTGGAACCTGCATTAGTCTTCATGGAAATGGGATAGTCTCCGTGCACCAAGGGTCCCAAAATCCTGCAGAATAAATTAAAAATCAACGAGTCTACAGTTTTGAAGAGAAAAACCACATAATATAAGGTCTCTAACTTACCAACCAATGAAAAAATCGCGAGCTCTTTGAGTGGCTGCCCAGTCTTCATCTGTATCATTTGCAGGAATGAAACCGAATGAATAGACTGCAATGCCAATAAACCCATGTTGCTTGTCCTGCAATATAACTTAGCCTCTATAGAATCATGAACATTCTTTGCCCCAAGAAAGGTTTCTATATGTGGAAGAATATTCTAAATTCAATATAGAAAGACTATGAACTTCAATTAAGAGTTGGTATAAGTAACTAAGTCAAAGCTTTTTCCTTTGCAACAAGTAAATACACTATATACCTTATACTTTCTTCTATACAATCTCACAGCTGAAGAATGTGATAGCAAAATATGATGAACTGCCAAGTAAGGCTCGGTTGTGGAGTCACCCCTACTGCTGTTATATTTCTTGCAAAATGGGGGCGAACATCGTGTAGGTGGGGTTGTTCCTTCGTCATAACCACCTATGGTGAAGACATTCGGCTCGTTCACAGTATTCCAATATAAGACTCTGTCACCGAACTCTCTGAAACACACATCTGCATAGTTTGTGAAGTCTCTTCTGCATTCACATTCAAGTGATTTTTAAATTCATATTTCTCAGTTCTTTCTACGGTTGTAAAATAAGCAATTCTGTCCTAAGCAAAAGAGTTTCACTGATTAATTCGAACAACACTATGTTCAAGGGTTCATGAACATACATGATTTTAGGACTAACCCATCCTCCGTATTCATCTTCGAGTGCCTGTGGAAGATCAAAATTGTGCAGTGTTACATGTGGTTGGATTCCTGCTCAATGGAAAGAAGGAACATATCAGTTGAAGAAGTAGCAATACATGGTATTTCAAATTAAGAAAACTCATCATACTTACCATTGCTAATGAGTTCATTGATGAAATTGTTATAGAATTGCAATCCCTTGGGATTGATGGGTCCTCTACCATCTGGGAAGAAAGAAAGAAGGAAAAGGCATTTTTCAAAGGCTTTACTATAGAAAATAATACTGAACATCAAATAAATTTCAACGTTTCTATTTAAAAACACAAGGTTGAGTTAGGAGTATTATATACTTGGAATCAATCTTGACCAAGAAATGGATAACCTATAGGCATCAAGGCCTGTTTCCACCATGAGTTTCACATCTTCCTGCAACATAAAATTATCAGAAACATTTGAAACTCCATTTTGCATTTCCTCAAACACATTATGTGCATATAATCAATTTTCCACAAATTATAAAAGTAAAAAACCACAATGTATGCAAATAATGGAAGAGAAGAGTATTAATGTATTATTGACCTTGTATTTGTGGTAGCCATCACAGGCTATATCTGCATTATCTCCATGCACAAACCCTGTTTTTCACTGAAATTGTTAATGTGGGAGCCCAACAAATAATTTGATTAGTTTTTTTTTTCCTGGCTGTGTATTAGTATTACCAGTTTCTCATAACTGATTCCCACTTAAGGAAAATTGATTCATAATGCCAATAATTGGTCATCAACTTTTTCCCTCCAATAAAATGTGGCTTAAGAATGATATAAAGATTTTGTTAGATACATTAACATATGTATGCTAGACTACTTATTTTTTTTCACAGTATCGTTAAAAATAGGAAGGAGGCCTTGGTGTAACAGTTGAGTTGTCTTCATGTAACCTCAAGATCAATGGTTCAAACCGTGGAATCAATCACTAGGCTCTCGTCGGGTTGGCTTGGTTAATATGCAAGGACAAATGTGGGAATATCTGGAGTTAATATTCACACTGGTCCTTGAAATTACACTCGCGACTCAATCTAGTATTCGAAGTTTCGATTTACTCGATTGGACTAGTGTAAGTCACGGATGTCAAGTTTGTGGACCAAATTGAGTAAATTGAAACTTTGTAGACTTGTAGACCAGATCAAAGTGCAAGTGTAACTTCGGAACCAATTTGAGTATTAACTTGGAATATATGTATATTAATAATATCTGTTACCTTTTGTACTGTAGTCCATATTTAGCAGGGAAAATCCAATATTATTTATTAACTCCCATGATAAATTGACAACCAATATGATAAACCATGACTCCAAAATTAATTACATGAACAAAGAGAAAAGCAAGAGCAAAAGAAGAAACTTACCAGCATGTGCATAAGTATCCCAAATGCTAGGAGTTCTTCCATCTTCATTAACAGCTCCTTCCCACTATATAAATACAATCATATATTAATATTAATTATATTAATGAAAAAGTTAATTAAGATGAAGTACCTGATAAGCAGAAGTGCCTGAACCAAAGACAAAATCAGTTGGGAAGTCATTTCTGTTATAGTCATCAGCACTAAGAACTAAACTCATACCCACAAAGTTCAGCAATAATAATAGTAAAAGGGTGAGCTTCAAAGCAATATTAATGCTCATCAAACCCAAACATGGTTCTGGTTTCATCATCTATCTATGTGACTATGTTAGTGTGTGTGTTTTTCTGGATCAATCCTGCTATCTTTGCAACTACATATGGTCATATGCTAATTTTGTATTTTGTTTTTTTTTTTTTTTTTTTGAAAGGTTGTCTACAACAGTGTGGATATCCCCACCTAATAATAATAAGTTTTGTGTTGGAAACTAAAAAATTCAATAAATAAATAAGTAATTTAAATATTTTATTCTTCTTCTTAAAACCTTAAACATTCTCCACAGTAGATTCAATATTCGGTCGATAATAAATTTTTATTATTTCAAAAAAATTATTTAGCAAATTTGTTAAAAGACAATTAAATTTATATTATATAAAACAATAATCTTTTCCTTTTATAGAAAGACTAAGTTGTCTGAAAATTTTAAAATAAATTATTCGAAAATAATGTATGTAGTTATTCTAAAATTTAAATAGACAATAAATAAATAAATGAGTCAATAAATGTTCCATACTTAGCTAGTAAATTAAGGAGACCCTACTTATCTGTGACAGAAATCTTCACGTGTCGCATTGACTTACAGTAGTGTGACACTCCTCCGTAGTTACGTCAGTAATCAGTTATCATATGCGGTGGGACTTTTTCCATAAATAAATAATTTAATTATTTTATTTATCAAAATATATAAATTATAGCATATTTATAAATAAATATAAATGTATCTCATTTATACTACAGAATTAAAAAAAATACATCTATTTTATTTACTGTATAAACGAGATAAATTAGTGTGATACATTGTAAATGAGATATACAAAATTTAAAAAAATATATTGTAAATAAAATACATTCATAATTATCTCATTTGTATTATAAATAAAATAAATTAATGTGATGTAAATTGATAAATACATTATAAATTATATATTTTAATAAATAAAATAATTAAATTATTTATTTATAAAAAAATATCCTATGCCATGTGATGATGTTGAAACAAAATCTCTTAAATTCAATATTAAATTTCAATCCTATTAAATATATATTAAAATTAGTTATTAGTATAAAATATATATTAAAAATATATATTTATCTATAAATAAAAAAATTATTTATACATTAAAATTAACTACTAAAATTATCTATTAATATAAAATATATATTAAAATATAAAATACATATTAAATGAGTTAAACAATATATATATATTTATACACAAAATATATAATAGTTAATTTTAGTATATACTTAATATGATTAATATACAAGATATATGATAATTGATTTTGATAACTAATGTTAGTATACAAATAACATTTTCGATTAGATTTAGTGATTATAAAATATCTTTTCATTTATATTTGTATTGAATACTAGTTTTTCCTTCAATAAGCCTCTGGTTTATTTTCTACTTCACATAAATACATAATCAATCTCTAAAGTAGATTATTCAAACTTTTGAACATGAACACTACAAAAATAAATAAAGAAATTTGTACAAGATGTCTCTGGTATGGGTTGAGACATGGATCGAGAACTTGCGGGTTGAGGTAGATGTCGGATCACTTAACTGGAGCAATGGGGGAGGTACCTGCAAAGACACTCCGACGCTCAAGTCAGAATGGATCTGAGAGGTATAAGGTGTGAGGAATGAATGAATACCTGGAGGGACCTAGGTCCTCTATTTATAGGTGATGATAAATATCTTATCTTATCTTATTTGGCTAAGATAAGAGAGACGTTTGAATTATCTTATCTTATCTTACTTGACTAAGATAAGGGAAACGTTTGAATTCGAAAATTGGTTAAGAGCTCTAGTGGGTCGGTTCCGGGCCTTCTGGAAGGGCGAAGCGGGTCGAACCCGGGTAACCGGGTTCGGGGACCGTTCCGGATATAGGATCCGTGGGCCGGATCCCTAACAGTTGCCCCCGGAGCGAGAGAGTGAGGATGCTCGGTCTCATCGCTGGAGGAACCTTTTCCTTGCCGTTTGTGGTTTGGCAAGGAGATCGTTGTTTGGTTTTTCCAATCGAGGTCGACGATTTGGGGAGTTCCTGGCCGTTTCATGGTCAGGCGAGGAGCGCGTTATTTGGGTGTTTCATCACATGCCGGGTTTGATGACCGTAACAGTTGCCCCCGGAGTATGAGAGTATGCTTTCTTGGTCTCAGTGCTAAGTTGTTGGAGAGTCCGATCTTCTGTAGTTTGGGGGACTGTGAGGGGCCTGAAAAAGGCGTGACGCCATTCTGCACCAATTGGTAGGATGATGTTGGTCAGTCTGGCTTTCTGCAAGTTGGAAGACCGTCCTCATGCTTGTTTTGTGTGGCCCCCATTTTTTTCTGGGCCGTTATTGTGAACTTATTTTAGGCCTCTTAGTGGGCTGATTTCAAGACTTTGTTTATTTAACTTATTTGGATTTCCGTTTTGTTGGCTTTGCGGGTGATCGATCCATGAGTCACTATTTTTGTTATTTGGATATCCGTTTTGTTATTTGGATATCCGTTATGTTGGCCTCAGGGTGATCGATCCCCGGGCTGCCATTTTTTATTTGGATACCCGTTCTGTTATTTGGAAATCCGTTTTGTTGGCCTAGGGGTGATCGATTTCCGAGTAGCCATTTACTTATTTGGATATTCGCTCTGTTATTTGGATATCCGTTTTGTTGGCCTCAGGGTGATCGATCCCGGGCCGCCATTTTTTGTTATTTGGATACCCGTTTTGTTATTTGGATATCCGTTTTGTTGGCCTAGGGGTGATCGATCCCTGGGTAGCCGTTTACTTATTTGGATATTCGTTCTGTTATTTGGATATCCGTTCTGTTGGCCTCGGGGTGATCAATCTCCGGGCCGCCATTTTTTGTTATTTGGATACCCGTTTTGTTTATTTGGATATCCGTTTTGTTGGCCTAGGGGTTATCGATTCCTGGGTAGCCGTTTACTTATTTGGATATTCGTTCTGTTATTTGGATATCCGTTCTGTTGGCCTCGTGGTGATCGATTCCCGGGCCGTCATTTTTTGTTATTTGGATACCCGTTTTGTTTATTTGGATATCCGTTTTGTTGGCCTAGGGGTGATAGATTTCCAGGTAGCCGTTTACTTATTTGGATATCCGTTCTATTATTTGGATATCCGTTCTGTTGGCCTCGGGGTGATAGATCCCCGAGCCGCATTTTTTGTTATTTAGATACCCGTTTTATTTTTTGGATATCCGTTTTGTTGGCCTAGGGTGATCGATTCCCAGGTTACCATTTACTTATTTGGATATCCATTCTGTTATTTGGATATCCGTTCTGTTGGCCTCGGGGTGATCGATCCCCGGGCCGCATTTTTTGTTATTTGGATACCTGTTTTGTTTTTTGGATATCCGTTTTGTTGGCCTAGGGGTGATCGATTCCCAGGTAGCCGTTTACTTATTTGGATATCCATTCTATTATTTGGGTATTCGTTCTGTTGGCCTCGGGGTGATCGATCCCTGAGTGTAGCCGTGTTTAGTTCGTGTCATCGGACGGGGCAATGCTTTTGAAATAATGAATTTCATTTGTGGTTTGGGCCTCGTTAAAACCTCCCGATGTGGGTAGGAAAGAGTGCCCAGTAAGAAAATATACGATTGAATAACTTAAGCAATAAATGAAAGTGAAGAAGGCAAAATATAAAAGGTAAAGAGATAGTCTTAAACGACCTCGATCTTGTTACTTTGGAAGGATGTTTCTACATATAGTAGCACCGTAAGTTGGTGGAATTTCAGGATCTTGAGAGCTTGGTCCCATCTAGTCTTTCGAGCCTGTAGGCTCCTTTTCCGATTACCGTCTTGATTTGGTAGGGACCCTCCTAGTTGGGCGTGAGCTTCCCTTTTCCGGGAGTGGGTAGACCGATGTTGTTTTGTCATAAGACGAGGTCTCCTGGTCCGAAGTCTCGTCGTACCGTGATGCCATTGTACCTTAGGCTTATTCTCTATTTTAGGACTAGCTCTCGTAGGTGTGCTATACTCCTGACCTTATTTGCAAGGCCCTACTTTGCTTCTTTGTCGTTTCCTCCCATGGTTCTGCGTGGACTTTGGTGTGCATCGAGGTCGGAAAGGAAGATGCCTGCCACATCTCGGGATCTCTTGCGTAGGGCTAGGCTGGTGTTGTCGTATTCTACCGCGGTTTCTTGGTCTCCGTAGATGGTTCCAACGTAGCCATCTTCTGCCGTGAACTTCATTAGAAGGTATTTGGTAAAGATGATGGCGGAGAGGTTGTTGATTGTTTTTCTTCCGAGAATGACGTTATAAGCGGTGGAGTTCTTGAGGACCACGAACTTGGATAGGATTGTCTTCCTCTGGCTTCCCGTCCCTATGGTAAGGGGAAGAATAATGGAACCGTCTGGCTTGAGGAAGTTGTCTCCGAGTCCGGTTACTCCGTTGCGGTGTGTCTGGAGGTTGTCGTTGCGGAGTCCGAGCTTGTCGAAAGTTCCTCTAAAGAGGATGTTGGAATCTGCTCCCGTGTCCACCAGTATTCTTCTTACTAGCCCGGTTCCAATCTTTGCCGAGATGACGAAGGGGGCGTCTTCTGCCGAGGTGCCATGCTGGCAATCCTCGGGGGAGATGTTATCGCTCTATTGGTGGTGGCGGTTGGGGTTTGGTCTCTAACTGCCAGGATCTTGAGATCCTTCTTCGGTGCTTATTTTGATTTTCCTGGGGGTGTCTTTCCCTGTGATGACGTTCACGATAATGGTTGGATCTGTTTCAGGGCTTTTCCTAGAGGCTTGTCTTTGCGTCCTCGGATTATGTTCTTCTTTTTCTGGTGATCTATCTTTTTTCGCGGTTCCCTGATGATTTTGGCAAACTCGGGGAGTTTGCTGTCTCGTATGGCTTGCTCGAGGGCGTCTTTTAGGTCAAAACAATCTTGTGTCCTATGTCTGCATCCTCGGTGGTAGTCGCAGTACAGGGTCTTGTTGCCGCCCGTTCTTTCCTTGAGTTGTCGGGCCCTCGGGAAAATACCTCAATCGGCTATTTGGTGGTATATCTCGGTGATCGGGGCCGTCAGAGGTGTGTAGTTAGAGAATTTTCCGATTCTAGGGGGTTGGTTTACGTTTGCTGGTTTGGGATGTTCTTTATGGTTTTCTCTTGGTGGGGGGTTATGTCGAGGTGTCGTGCTGCCGTGTCGTGTGCTGCCGTGCTGGCGTTTATTGGCGACTACGACTTGGCTTACTTCCTCGTCGTTTATGTACTCCTTTGCGACGCTCTGGATCTCGTGCATGGTCCACACCGGTCTGGTATTGAGGTGTTTTCGGAAGTCTTCATTCATGAGCCCGTTAGTTAGGCAAAGGCTTGCGACTAAGTCTGTGAGTCCGTCGACCATTAAACATTCATCGTTGAAGAGATCGAGGTATTTTCTCGTGGACTCGTCTCGTCTCTAGGTGACTCCCAATAAGCTGATGTGGTGTTTAGCTTTGGTGATTCTGGTGGTGAATTGGGCCATGAACTTCCGTGATATATTGTGGAAGCCAGTTATGGATCTGTTGGGGAGGGTGTTGAACCATTTAATCGCTGGCCCGGCTAGGGTTATCGAGAAGGCCCTACCTCGGACCGCGTCAATGGCCCCTTCCAGGTTCATCGTGGCCTTGAAGGCCGTTAGGTGCTCCTGGGGGTCCTTGGTTCCGTCGTACTTCATATCCGTAGGTTTGTCGAAGCCTTTAGGGAGTTTTTCTTTCAGGATTCTTTCAGTGAAGGGAGTGGCTCCCATTATCACGTGGTCACTTTTTGTGCGTTTGGCCTCTCGATGTCATCGGTCGTCGTCCGTGTCATGTTGATGAGCCGGGTTGCGTGAGATGCTGTGATCATACCTTTTGCCGTGTCGTCGTTCAGGCATCCTGTCGTGTCCGTGGTCATGGGAGATGCTACGATTTTATCTCTTGGCATGTCGCCGTTCTGGCGATCTGCCGTGCCTGGTTTCATGGCGAGATCTTGATCTGGAGGTTGCGTGACTTCCGTTTTTGGCGTTGTGCTTTTCTTTGGGTGTAACTCGGCCTTTGAGGTCTTGCACCTTAAGGCACAGCTCTTGGATTATCTGGACCGCCTTCTCTCCTAGGCCGTCGGGTGGCTGGGCTTCAGTGGGAGGACGGTTGTCCTCTCTTGGTTGTTGCTGGGTTGGGGTTGGTTGGCGATGTGTCGCGCTTATTATCCTCCCGTGGGTGGGAGGAGTGTTATCTTGGAGTTCGGGAGTTCGGGTGTTGGGTGGAGGATTGCTCCTCGAGGTTCTCTGTCATGCCGCCACGATTTGGCTGTCCCCCGCATCTGTATAAGAACCTTGAGAACTTTCTTGATCTGTTAGCTCCTGAGAGGTCTGAGCTTGGCCACGGTGGTAGCGTTTAAGGAGGTCGTTCATGATGAGCTTCCTTATGAATTTTCAGTGAGGTCCGAAGGGGGATCATGGCGACAGCGTTATCATAGGTGAGGCGGCGGATGGCAGAGGTTTGGAACCTGCACTACAACAAACAAGGCTTTTTGCAACGGTCAAAAACCGTTGCTGTATATTGAAAAACCGTTCCCTAAACTTTAGGCAACGCTTTGGCAACGGTTTTTGACCTGTGGTATATGCGGCCGTTGCCAATGGTCAAAGGCAACGGTTTTTTACCTAAGGCAACGGTAACCAAAAAACCGTTGCCAAAGTTACTGGTATAGGCAATGGTTTTGAACACAAATTTTAAACAACGATTTCAAACCGTTACTCGAGAAGCAACGGTTTTAGACCGTTCTTTTTCATGATACAACGGTTTATAACCGTACCTGTATTGGCAACGGTTTTAAACTGTTGTAGTTTTGTTATCCACAACAGTAACGGTTTTAAAGCATTACTGTTGGTGTCATTTTTTGGTAACGGTTTTTGTACTGTTGCCACTTTATAGTTGTCTAACGCAACGGTTTAAAACTGTTACCATTAGTTTTTTTTGGCAACGATTTTAAAATCATTGCCATTTTATAGTCATCTAAGACAACGGTTTAAAAGCGTTACCATTAGTTATTTTGGCAATGGTTTTAAAATCGTTGCCATTTTATAGTCATCTAAGACAACAGTATTAAAGCGTTACCATTGGTGTTGTTTTTTGGCAACGATTTTGGCAACCGTTGTTCTATGTAACTTTTGACAACGGTTTTTTGTTGTAATATATAATTCTTTATTTACAATAGTAGTTTTCTCGTGAATGAAATTAATTTTATTTTTTTTAATTATTTAGAGTCAATAAATAATCTAAACTATTTGAATAAAGTCACTAAAGAAAAATAATTGAACATTTTTCATCAAATTTGACTTACAAAGATTGTTGTAAGATCCGCAATCACATTCAAAATACCACAATACTATCATGACAACCTCGAACTATATCATCTAATGTTGCAAAAAATATAACAAAGAAGAGTTGAAATAACTAGGTAGCAAATAGATTTATCATCATGTCCGATCCATAAGTTCATGACTTTTACTCTGTAACACTTGCTCTTAAAAATTTGACCTTAATCAAGTTCGATTTCCCCTTCAACATAGTTTTCCTGTAAAAAAAGAAAAAATAATCAAATATAAAACTACACATCTTTAATACTAATAATGTCTACTAAAAATGTTTGAGAGAGAGAGGAGAAACATATATATCATAACATTCTTCTATTACGATACACAAAACAATTGAATCAACCTCAACATAATCAACCATTATTTAAGATATGATAACAATATAGAAACTTTAACAATAAATAATACCTCCTCATGCGCATCATTGTTCGGATTGCCTCCTAGTTGAGCAGCTAACATCTCAAGGTCCACTCCTGAACTTTTTTGTTGCAACATCATCTTAACAAGCGATTTTAGTTCATCTACTTCTTTTTGCATCACATCAACTTTACCCTCTAATGATGCTTTCTCAGCTGCATGTTGCTGCTTAAGGGTGGCAATTTCTTCATTTTTCTTCAACAAAGTTGGTGTGGTAACTCTTCCGTGACATCGCACTCTCCCTGCCTTCTCTTTCCCAAATATGGATTGAAAAGCTCTAATTGCTGATTCTTTAGACTTTTTATTCTCAACTTGCAGATGTGCCTATATTAATGTGAAGAAAAATAATAATAACAAAAAAGAGTAACTACACACTTGGACTCAAAACATATATCATTTGACAACATCAAATCAAATAATAGCAATTAAGAATAGTATCAGCATTGTTTAACTCAATTGCAAGCATAAAAATAACCACAAATGATGGACAAATTACCAAGACACAAGAAATCCATAACCTAGTTTAATCAAATTAACTCCCAATACTTACAATAACATCCAAAGTGTCTTCATCCAATGATTTTCCCTTTGTGCTTTGGCGAGTCTCAACAAACATTTATGCTTGAGTAGGTGGTTCATTATTTTTCTTAGAAGCAGCCTATAAGTCCAGTTCAACAAGCATTTATATAGAGTTAAAAATGCACGTATTCTTGCACCCCACATACACATACAAATGCACAAAGAATAAAAAATTGTACCAATCTTGCACGTATTCTTGCAAAATTTATTGGTCCCTTTCGATGGCTAAATTTCTGTTGTGCCCTATTTTTCTTATTCTGCGCAGACATTTTCTACATAGCAAGAGACAAGTATTATCAAAAAATTATCATATTTCACTCATAAATGTATATAACTCATAATTTCATAAACAGACTACAATAAGTTGCATATGTCTTACCTTAACTTTCTCAGTTCTCCAATAAGCAATCAACTTGCGAAAATGACTCTCAGGTATGCTTTTAGGACGATTTTTCAGCATTTCATTAACACTTTTGTATGGCAGAAAATGATTTTGCTTGATTGTGGTCTTATACCGTCTCCAGTTGTCATTGATACAAGCAAGGACTATCCTCTTTCCTTCAGTTGGAATAATGAACTTAGCCTATAAAACACAAATATTATTTGCTAGTAAGAATAAAATACATGTGTACATTTCCAAATAGTTTCTAAAAGAGACAATAATAATATTCTCACTTGAACATATTCCCAAATGACTTCTTTATCTTTAATCCCCTTTCAATTTGTGTAAATTAATGGACAAAAATCTGAATTTCTTGCCACTGTGCCCAAAAATTTGCTCAAGTTATTTACAGCTTCATCAGTAGGATCAATTGCCTCTCCTTCAATATCTAGAGTAATTTCTTCTCTATCTTCCAACTGTCTTGCATGAATCTTCAAGCATTGTGTAGGACCTCGTGTTTTCTTCACTGTTGTCTCTATACAAAAAGCTCAGAATAAGGCCATCAGCATCATTGCTCAATCAAAACAAGGCATGAAATCAGCCATTAACAAGGATAAAGCAGCACTAAACAGCAAAATCAACCCATATAAACTCACTAAAACCAAATCAGCACTTATAAAACAGCTCAGAATAAGGCCATCAGCATCATTGCTCAATCAAAACAAGGCATGAAATCAGCCATTAACAAGGATAAAGCAGCACTAAACAGCAAAATCAACCCATATAAACTCACTAAAACCAAATTAGCACTTATAAAATAGCTCAGAATAAGGCCGTCAGCATCATTGCTCAATCAAAACAAGGCATGAAATCAGCCATTAACAAGGATAAAGCAGCACTAAACAGCAAAATCAACCCATATAAACTCACTAAAACCAACTCAGCACTTATAAAACAGCTCAGAATAAGGCCATCATCATCATTGCTCAATCAAAACAAGGCATGAAATCAGCCATTAACAAGGATAAAGCAGCACTAAACAGCAAAATCAACCCATATAAACTCACTAAAACTAAATCAGCACTTATAAAATAGCTCAGAATAAGGCCATCAGCATCAATGAATTTTTTGAACATTTTCAATGAATCTATCTCATTTTCAATGAATTTTTTGAACATTTTCTGAAAAAGGAAATAAAATAATGAGATTAGTATACATCTTAAAGAATCTATTAACATAATAGTAAAAAACCAAATCACATATTAAAAGAACCAAGAATCTATAAGAAATGCACCTGTTCATAAACAATTACACCAAAAATAAAAGTAAAAAAATTATTCTATGTTGAGAAGAAAAATCTCTTTAAAGATCAGAATCATCATCATATTCAGCTTGTTGTAGAACAAGTGAAGGTTTCTCAATGATTGTATTTGGCATGTCTTCTCTAGTCCATTGAACTTCACAATTATTCTTTGGCACAAACAAATTATTCGCTTGATCAAAGGGGTCCTTCTGATTAGACTCTTCGGCTTCAACATCATACCCATCATACATATTGAATAAATCCCTTGGCACTGTGTCCATGACATAATGCTTGTCTTTGTTAAAAGGGTCTTGAATATAAAAACATTGGTGGATTTGTGAAGCTAATACAAAAGGATCATCCCGAGAACATCTTTTATTAAAATGAACTGAAGTTAGACCAAAATTCTCTTCCTCAACTTCAAACCAATCACAATTGAAGAGAACAAATTTGAAACATGCATAATAGTCTAACTCAATTATGTCATTTATTGCACCAAAATATGTTACGGTTTTTGTCATTGGGTTATTGTCCTTAGCACTAGCAAAGCTTGGTGTTTCGCACACCAAAGTCACACCACTGTTTTGAGTTGTGTGGCTTGCATCATGTTCTCTAGTTTGAAATTTGTAGCCATTGATTACATAACTAGAAAATCGTTTTGCAACTGTGTTTGGGCCTCTAGACAAATCTTTAAGTTGTTTCGGAACATCTTCATGAGAAGCACGCTCTTTGAACCATTCACTAAAATCATGGCTTAGAGTTTTTGCCTTCTTCCATTTTCTACCTTTAGTTTGATTGTTGACATGTTCCTCATACTCTCTAAAGTAAGCAAAGAGCGAGTAAGTTAAATTTGCTAATAGAGAATTGGTAATTGAAAAATATATAAGAAAAATACCTAATGTAGTCTTTAACTTTATCACAATTAAATAAGATGTACCGATGAACTTGTATTTTTGAGTTGGTATCTAGAGAAAAAGGTTTCCCTTTCCTCTTTCCACCAATTGGTCGCCCCAAGCATGCAAAATTGCTATCATGACATATGTCAACTTCACTGCAATTATCATAATTTTGTGTCCTCCTACTCAGCCTTGTATCCACATCAGGACTTAAATACCTTGAGCAAAATGTCAAGCATTCCTCGGCTAAATATCCTTCAGCAATTGAACCTTCGGGGCGGCTCTTATTGCGAATGTAGGACTTTAACCTACATAGATATCTCTCGATGGGGTACATCCACCTAAATTGAACTGGGCCACCCAACCTCAACTCGTTTACCAGATGAATAGGCAAATGGACCATTATATCAAAGAAACTAGGAGGAAATATTCTTTCCAATTGGCACAAAATCTCTCTAATATCTACTTCCAAATGATTTATTGTATCATTTTCGACAACTTTTTGGCACAAGAAACGAAAGAATGAACCTAGATAAATTAAAGGGCCAGCTACTTGATTCTGCATTGTGCATTTTATAGCTACTTGCAACAAATAATGCAACATAAAATGAGCATCATGACTTTTGTAGCCTGATATCTTTTTCTCAGCAACATGAATACACCGAGAAATATTAGAGGCACTACCAGATGGCAATTTTACTGACTTCAAAATATCACAAAAAATAGTTTTTTCTTGATTAGTAAGGTTAAAACAAGCCTTAGCAATTTTTGCTTTCTTGCCACCATCTATCTCCTTTGGTTGAAGGTTTTTTCTTATGCCCATATCTTTGAGATCGTAACGAGCATTTGCATGATCTTTGGACTTTCCTAGAATATCTAATAAAGTTCCAATTATGTTATCACATACATTTTTCTCGATGTGCATAACATCAAGACAATGACGCAATGTATTTTGCTTCCAATATGGCAACTCAAAGAAAATGGACCTTTTCTTCCATGGACCATCAATTTTATTTTTTTGCTTCTTTCCAAATACATTGTCAAAATCTTTCAAATCTTCAAAAATTTGTTCCCCATCTAATAAAGCTGGTGAAGACCTCAATTCAACATTGCCATTGAAAGATCTTTTATCCATCCTATATGGATGATCCATACCCAAAAATTTACGGTGATCCATGTAGCACATCTTCCGGCTATGTTTTAAATAACAAGATGAGGTGTCATAATTACAGCAAGGACATGCTAACTTTCCCTTTGTGCTCCAACCGGATAACATAGCATAAGCTGGAAAGTCACTTATGGTCCATAAAAGTGTTGCATATAGTTGAAAAGTTTTATTCTTTGAAGCATCATATGTTTCCACTCCAACTTTCCATAAAACCTTCAACTCTTCAATTAATAGCTGAAGATACACATCAATGCTTTTTTCAGGCGAACATGGTCCAGGGATGAGCAAGGACATCATGACATACTCTGGTTTCATGCAACACCATGGAGGAAGATTGTATGCGACCAAAACTACCGGCCATGTACTATGGTCTATGGGAGATGCTCATGGTTCTAAATGGATTAAATCCATCGCTAGCTAGCCCTAATCTTATGTTACGAGATTCTTCAGCAAAATCGGGATGAAGCCTGTCAAAGTCTTTCCATGATTGACCATCAGCTGGGTGTCTTAACTTTCCATCCTTTGAACGATGTTCATCATGCCACCTTAATGATTCAGCTGTTTTTGAACACAGGAACAGCTTCTTAAGCCTTGGAATCAAGGGAAAATGCCTCAAGACCTTTGCAGGAATAGGTTTTTTCTTCAACTTATCAACTTCTATATCTACCTCAACATTTTCTATGTACCTGGAAGCTCCACAAATAGGACAAAATTCTTCATCTTCATATGTATCCCGGAACAGAACACAATCGTTGGGACAAGCATGAATTTTATTATAACCAAGTCCTAAATCTTTTACCATGGCCTTGATTTTATTGAAAGAATCAGGAATATTCAAATGAGGAATCGCTTTTTTCAGTAACTCAAGAAGAGCAGTAAAGGATGTGTTGCTCCAACCATTAAGAGTCTTCAACAAATACAATCGGATAACGAATGATAATGTCGAAAATTTTTTACAACCAGGATATAACTCTTGTTTTCCTTCTTCAAGCAAGTTATAAAACTTTTTTGCATCTTTGTTTGGCCCATCACCATCTTTATCTCCTTCAAGCACATGCCGAAATGTCTCGTTTAGCAGCCCATGAATGTCGTCGACAAGTCCTTCATGGACTTCACTCTCATCGGTTTCACTATCCATGCGACTTATCCTTTCGCCATGATGAACCCACATAGTGTAACCTTTTTGAAATCCCTTACTTATTAAATGATCATAAACTTCATCCCTTCGCCCCCAACTAAAGTTATTACATATAGAACAAGGACAAAGAATTTCTTGTCCTTGTGGTCTACCTTTAGAAAAGGCAAAATCCAAAAATGAGTTAACACTATGTTGGTAACCCTCAGTATGTCTTGGTAAACTAGTCCACCCTTTGTCCATTACTTTGTCAACTAAAATAAAAGACATGGACATATGTTTTAGACTAACTATAAGTGATTTTTTCATTCAAGAGCTTATTGCATCTAAAGAATTTCTAGAAGTCAACCACACATATTCAAAAGAGAACATCTCAACCAATCATGAGACTAACAATTTGTATCTAACAAACTATGCAAAGAAGCTTAATCAATCAATTAATCAGTAAATATTCTTAACAATTAAATGTTCAAACAAATTTAAAAAGATAATATATTAAATGATTTACCTGTAGTGTAGCTCAGTGTCTAAGATAGTCGCAGCTACAGAGAGATCCGCTATTTGATTCTCTTTTTCTGATTTTAAAGAGACAAACTAAAAAAACAACAAAGAATAAAAATATAAGTAATTCATAACCAGGTTTTTTAACAAAAAATTCACTTTTAAAACCAATTTTTAGAAATCTTATTTTCAAAAGTGAAATATAACTAAAAAATCAAACAATAGAATTATCAAGTTTAGCAACACAGAAATCCAAAACACAATGCACTAACAAAACGTGTTCATCTTCAAATAGACAGCATCATCATATGTTTCTTCTACTACACTCTATCCCCAAGAAAAAATCTAAAACAATTAGTACAATGATGAGTTTTGCTAACTAGAACTCAAATTAATGAATAATGCACAAACAGTTTTTGAATTTGAACAATGCAGAAACGGCCAAATACAAATTTTCCTTTCTATCTTATTAGCTAAATAAAGCCTCAAAACAGTTTTTGAACAATGCACAAACATCACCACTTTCCTTTCTTCTTCTTAAATCTAACAAAAATACCCAACAGCCAAAGCCCTAACTAAGCAACAGAAACTCAGAGAAGAACACTTACCACAGATGACAACCCACAAACGGCCGATGCAGTGAAGCAGCAGCAGCAAAGAGACAACCCACAGATGACAACCCTTTTTTTATTTTAAAGAGACAAACTACAACAGCAACAAAGAATAAAAATATAAGCAATTCATAACCATAACTGTAATACTAACGTAACTATCACTTTCATGCCTGAAATAAATTGATTTCTCAAAATAAACAACAAACCGTTCAAGGTGAACGGAGTATATAAATAAATTACTCAGAGATGCAATGAATGATATATAAATGTATTTTTTGAAATTTTAAATAAACTGTTCTAACTAAGTGTAAACTGACAAAGACCAAATAATAGATAACTTTTCTTTAAATGAGAACAGCATTTTGAGATAACAAATTGCCAAATCAAAATTAGAATAGCACTGTACCAAAAAGTATTTCAATTGAAACTCTTCTCAAATGCCTTCTATAATTGAGGTCTAAAAAATTATTTTGTTAATATAATTTGGCCCACTTTTAAACTAAAGGACTTTTAATAAAGTATATTTAAGTTTGTCAATTGAAGGTCTTTTATATAAAATTTAGTTCTGATGAAGTTTCAGAACAGAACCCATGACCAAAATAAAAGAGAAAGGAGTTTTGTAACTTTTTTTACAGGAGTGGCAACTGGTTTACATGGTAGTACACTTATGGATAGCAAGTAGCAACTAGCAAGCAATTATCAGGGTAGTTCAAAGAATAAAATGATAAATTTTATTCTCATTAAACTAATTCAAATGAAAAAAAAAATATCTATTCCATCAAATATTTAAAATAACAAATATTTCTCCTGATTAATTGAGGCATGTAATAAGAAGAGCAGAATTTATGCTGATCTCTAAGTCAAATAGTTGGAATAAGTATGAAATTCCTCTGTTATCCCATATGAAACCAACCAATATGAAAAGCAGTCCACAACTCACTGAAATAATAACATTATAAAATAAGGCTAAAATAAACAAAGCAGATAAATAAAATAAAAAATAAACAATTGAGAAACAGCGATATAGAAATTACTCTATAATCCTCAATAAAGAGATATTGGGCATCCACCATAGAACACCTCAAAGAAAGCAGAGAAACAAAACCATAATGCCACCAAACATACTACTAGCAGATAATAAAAGTTTTGCTACCTTAAATAACAAACTAACCTAAGCCCCAGGTTCATTTCACAAGTACACAGTCCAAATTCAAACCAGAACAGAAATTCAGTCAACATTCCAAACTCGGGCCAGCTCATGTTCACAAACATCACCACTTTCCACAGCCAACAAAATCACCCAACAGCCAATCAAACCCTAACTAAGCAACAGAAATCAGAGATGAAGACCACTTACCACAGATGACAAATCACGGCCAATGCAGCGAAGCAGCAGCAACAGCGAAGCAGTAGCGAAGCACAATCCACAACCAGCGAAGAAAGTGAAGCAGAAATAGCGACGTAGAAACAGAACAGGGAGAAGCAAGGACGCCGTGGAGAAGCAGTGAAGCCTCGGAGCGGGGAGAAGCAGCGACGCCGCGGAGAGACTCAGCGATGCCAGGAAGAAGGAGGCAGCGACGATATCGGGAAGAATGGAGTGACGATGATGGTGCGACGATGGTGAGTGACGATTTGGGGCTTCCTGGTGACTTACGATGATGGTGCCATTTACGGCTTCATGGAGAGCTGCAGTGCGATGACTTCTTTGATTCTGAGGCGTGGGTTAGGGTTCGGTACGGTGGAGGGAGGAAGCTCTTTGGTTTCGAAGAGAAGGAGGGCTTTCTTATTAGCCTTATTTTTTTGGTGACTAACTTATTAGCCTTATTTGCGCTGTTATGTTTCATTCCTTTATTAATTAGGAAAAAAATTAAAAATCAATAATAGATATATAATATTTATTTTAAAATTATTTTAATTTTATTTCTTTATATTAATATTTATTATTTATTTATAATAAAAATATATAATATTTATTATAAATTTATTTTAGCTATATGTGTTAAAAATATAATATTTTTTATATATTTATAATAATATATAATATTTATAATAAATTCATTTAATTTTATTTTTTTAAAATAATATTTGTTATTTATTTATAAAAATAATTTTTGAATATTTTATAAATTCAATATTTATAAAAAAAATAGTTTCAATTTATATAATTATCTGAAATTATTTTTATTAGTATTGTTTAATTTGTCTAATTATTTAAATAATTTAGAAAATGGTTGTTTCATAAATAATTGTTGTAATGGTTGTAAAATCGTTCTTTAAAATAGGCAAAAAGAACGGTTTTATTTGGTTACTATAGCATAATGAAAAAATGAACTTCAACAGCAACACTGTAAAAATCGTTGTCTAAGACCATCTAATGGAACGGTTTTAAAGTGTAGCATTTCGACAATGGTTTTAATGCGTTTTCTTTGTGCAATTATTTAAACAACGACAAAAAACCGTTGCTTAAAGCCAAATCATGGTAACGGTCATAAAACAGTTCTTTAAAATAGTCAAACAGAACGGTTTTAATTTGTTGCTATAAATTGATGAAAAATTGAATTCAACAGTAACACTTTAAAAAACCGTTGTCTAAACCTATCTAGGAGAACGATTTTAAGGCGTTGCAAAATTTGGCGTTGCTAAACGCCATATTTGTTGTAGTGCTGGTGTTGAAGAAGGTGACCTCGTGGGTTTGGAGGAAGAGCTTGAAAGTTCAAAAGAAGAAGCAACCACGGTGGGCATGGAGCCAAAATAGAGGGAGAAGATGGGGCCATGGCGCTTGGAGAGACGGATGAGGGAGTGGTGAATGAGAGGGTCTAAGAGGTGGAGGTGTCCCACTAAAGGGAGGTGAGACTTTGGGCTCAGAGGATTTGGAATTTCACCGTTGGAGTAGGGCGAGGGTGCATAAAGAGTGTTATCACTAACAAGTTGATTGTAAGTCGAAGAAACATTGTTCCTTTGGGATTTTGCCGTTGGAGTAGGGCGAAGGTGTGTTATCCTGTAAATGTGATGCAAGTTAAAGAAACATTATTCCTTTGGGATTTCGCCGTTGGAGTAGGGCGAAGGTATGTTATCCCTGCAAAGGTGATGCAAGTTAAGGAAACATTATTCCTTTGGGATTTCGCCGTTGGAGTAGGGCGAATGTGTGTTATCCTGCAAAGGTGATGCAAGTTAAGGAAACATTATTCCTTTTTGCTCTCAATTACACGCAAGAAATCTGAGTTTGATGATTGCTCTTCTGGGTTTATCCGCCATGCCGCCACAACGTTGCAAAGTCCCCACAGACGGCGCCAATGTACAAGATGTCTCTGGTACGGTTTGAGAGATGGATCGAGAACTTGCAGGTTGAGGCAGATGCCGGATCACTTGACTGGAGCAATGGGGGAGGTACCTGCAAAGACACTCCGACGCTCAAGTCAGAATGGATCTGAGAGGTATAAGGTGTGAGAAATGAATGAATACCTGGAGTGACCTGGGTCCTCTATTTATAGGTGATGATGAATATCTTATCTTATCTTATTTGGCTAAGATAAGGGAGACGTTTGATTATCTTATCTTATCTTATTTGACTAAGATAAGGGAAACGTTTGAATTCGAAAGTTGGTTAGGAGCTCTAGTGGGTTGATTCCGAGCCTTCTGGAAGGGCGAAGCGGGTCGAACCCGGGTAACCGGGTTCAGGAACCGTTCCGGATATAGGATCCGTGGGCCAGATCCGTAACAAAACTGAACTACATTAAACTAAACTGTTGTGTTGAGTGGCCAACAGAAACATGTGATGGATCCTTATTAAGTTGTTGAAGATCTCCAACTATAGAAGTGCTTCCACCCTTCAAGAATTTGCTGTACCATTTTGCAGAGATCTCAGGATATCTCTTCAATTCAGGATCATTTCTATCAACATAGTATAGTCCAAAGCTTGATTCATATCCATCCAATAACTCAAATACATCCATGAATGACAATACAAAATAGCATTTTATATTTGATCCATCTCAGAAAACTTATCATGACATAGAAAAATAAGAGATCACATTAGAAGTGTGTCAATGTGACAATTCCAAAAATGAAAAATAATAATAATATAATAATTTAATTTTGATACACTAATAGCGTAAAATATTTTACCCTGTCATCTAATCACTTATAATCTTTTGGATGATTATTTACGCAATAAACAGAAAAGGTAATTATTTTTAATATGAGTTTGATTTATAAGTAGAAAATTGATAAATTAAGGTAGTTATGGCAGTGCCTCAATGCATCAAGCACAGCACCGGTATCCATAAAGGTAGTTGATCCTTGTCACATCTTGCAATGATGAATTGCTATTGGTTCGTTGACCTAACAAGATTCAATCAAGAATATGCATAATTATTCATGTTAGTCAATTTTTTAGTTACTCTAGTTCAATTACTCTAAACCATGTGACATAGTTTTTAACTCTTGGATGAGTAATTGGATTATATATCACTTTATTTGATGTATCAGTAAACCCATAATTAATGTTAACAAATTCTAGCAATTTATAGGATCACCTAGTTGTGTAGAATTACTATTTTTGTAATTGATCTTACTCTATCATTTCAGAGAGAGAGAGGGAGAGAAGCTTGAGTTTGTTCAGTTCCTCCACCAACTTCCATGGGGTGACAGCAATCTGAGTCAAAGAAAAGCCATATACAGTGAAGCTATTTTTTTCACCTCTTCATTTGAAACAGATCAACTGCAAAGAAAAAAAACAAAGCAGGATTGTTATTCAACTTATGGCTCCACCAATTAATTTAAATGATGCAAAATTTGAATTAGTTAGACATTTTAAAAATGATAGTGGAAAAAGGAAATGGTGAATGGAACTACTGCAATAAGAACTAAGAACATATGATCAAACTTACAGCAAAGCACTGAAGCCATGTCCAAGTTATAATCTCTGAGATTATTATTTAAGGCCTCAGGATTGTCTGTGACATTGATATTGTATTAGTGAATCACACCTATGAAGTCAGCTGAACCTTTAATTTGTTCCGACTCGCGACTTGTGAAGGCTGGAATTCTTGAGCCTGCATTTCTCTTCATGGGAACCGGGTAGTCTCCGCGCACCAACGGTTCCATAATCCTGCAATAAAGCAGCAGCAGGCATATAAAACTGCCATATCTTTCCTCATTTTAATCAAAGTCATTGACAGAAGACAGAAACATTAAGAACTGTTTGGTTTATTTTAACATTTCTTGTTTTTATTTTTACCAAGGAAACAATGAACAAATCCATGTTGGTTTTCCTGCAATGTTACTTGTTTCTCAAGAATCATGAATATTCTTTGCCAACAAAATTTTTCCTTTTCCATATTTACAAACACAAAGGTTTTCATCATAACAAATTAATACTGTTGTAGTCTTTACAGAAATTATTCAGTGATATGCACCTTGTACTTTCTTCTGTACAATCTTGCAGCTGAAGAATGAGATAACAAGATATTGTGAACTGCCAAGTAGGGCTCTATTGTTGAGTTTACCCTTTGTTGCCAGTTGAATGACAGAATGGGGGAGAGCAGCGCCGAGGTGGGGTTGTTCCCGAATCATAACCACCGATGGCGAACACGTTTGGCTCATTTATAGTAGTCCAACACAAGACTCTATCACCAAACTCTCTAAAACACACATAGGCATAGTTTGTGAAATCCCTTCTGGATTCACATTAAAAAATTCTTTCTAACTCATAACTCACCACCTCCTTGCGAGTAACCTGGACGGCAGCACCTTGGCACCAACACAAATCGGACACTGCCTCAGAAGGAGTCTGGACCTCACGTTTAAGCTCAAATCACCGTTTTAGGTAACTCTTGAAACACATACTAAAAAAAATATTTTTACATAACTAATATATATTTTTTTGTGTTTTACATTCTAATATTAACATTCATTCATTATATTAATATTAATATTACTAATTAAATTGTCTTAACATTAACACTTAAAATGATAAGAATATTAATAACTTAAAGAAAAAACAACACTAACAATAAAATAAATATATTCATATAAATAAATTGATAAAATAATAACTTACATATTGAAGATGATTTACATGTGCAACAATATATTCTTCTAGAAGAGTTAAATTTCGTACCAATTTTTTTTAAATAAATAATAGACACTCACTCTTTTTTTCGGTTCTCACTTATAGCTAGTGACTCTAATTTTGATCTCACTCCACTACTACTACTACAAACCATTACCACTACTCTATCCTCAGTGTTTTATCACTGTTCTATCTTCCTTATTTTCGGAGACCACGAGAAGGAGAAGGAAGGAGTTTTATAGAGGGTGACCAGCTGGTGAACAACTACATTTTATGCATGGAGGACGCGCGCGTGCCACCCTTTCTCTTTCTCGCTCGTTGTCTACGAGAGACAAATCTGCAGGAGAGCAACGTTGATGCCAAGCCTTGGACGCGTGTTGCCACTCCAGCATCTCCCCATCGCCGAGAAAGAGCTACCAGCAACTCGCCATCGCCAAGAAAGAACTGTCAGCATTTTGCCATGTCCAAGAAGCCTTCTTCACCACCAATGGGTCCAACTCCAACCCCCGTCTGTACCACGCAACTATACATTACTAAACTGAAAGCAATATATAAAATAATTTCTGGATATATTATTAGCCATTAGACAGATATTTTTATGAAAATAAGTTATAACAGTTGACCGGTTGAACAGAATAAAAACAAGCACCACTTTCAAAAAATGCCGTTTTCTAATTTTTTCTGTTGGATTCTAAAGCAGCAACCGTTTTTTTCCCGGGAAAGAAGCAAACATTGAGAAGTGGACACTAAACTAACAACCAGAGGAACGAGAAGCAAAACCTCTCCCTCTTCATAACGTCACCATCTCCCACCCCGTGCCACGTCATCGCAACAAACCCTATTTGCCATCAGTTCTAGTTAGTAGTTACACTTAATAACTTCACTCTAGCTTAGACTACAGTTGGAAAATAAGTAAATAACAATAAAAAGAATAAAAAAGAATTTAGAGAAGTAGCTTGTATATAAAGTGGGAAAACGTGCATTGATTAAACCCACGAGAGTTGAGCCATTATTTTAAGCTTACTTGAGTCTCAGAAATTAGAGTTTTCATGCATTTGTTTTTTCTCATTCGTGAGGACAAAGAAAGTGAAAGAAAATCAAAGAAACTCATCATGGGAGATTGGGATTTCTGAGTGCACTTCAAGATAGAATAAACTCTAAGAAGCATAGCCATTTCATTGTAACTGGCTATCGTGTATCACCTCGAATACACCACAGAGATCATCGAAGTAGAAGAAGGTCAACAACAACACAAGCTTCCTCCATAAAAGGTTTTGCATCTCTTATCTCTATCTCTTCCTTTGATCATTTTTTTCTCTTTTTCCTTTTGTTTTTGTTTGAACTCCGTTTTCTTAATTTCTTATTCCTTAAGTGTTACTTTTGCAACAAGATTCTGTAATATATAATTATATATCGCTCTGCATCAACTGCATTTGTTATATTTGTAGAGCTTTCTTGTTAAGAAAATCAAGTCAAACTTCGTTACGGCTTCTTGCGCAGGCACAAGATTTGGAAACACAACAAAAATGTCATTGAGAATCATCTTTCAGATCCTTTTCTACTTGCATTTGCTCCTAACAGCAGCCACAGTGATCTTCATCACTGTTTATGGCCTGACCACGGAATCTGGCGGCCAACATTTCCACCCTTTGAAGTGGTACCCTCCAGTTCTAGCTTCGACGGCATGTGGCGGAATAATCGGTTTCATGTGGCAATGGATCACTTTCAGCTACCCAAGAAACGCACTCAAGGCAGCATTTTGGCTAGGTCCCCTGCTAACATGCTTAATGGCTGGGATGTTTGTGTACATGGGCACAGCAACTAGTCTTATAGTGGGATTAGTTTCTTTCTGTTCTGCATTAGCTCAATCCCTCTATGGTTGTTGGGTCAGCCACAGATTCGAATACGCGACGAATATCTTGTCAGTTTCAACAGCTTTTCCACCTGCTAAAACCAGAGTGTTGGTACTCGCGACAATTGTAATTGGAACCCTTTATTGCTGTTTTCTTGTATCCGGGATCGGTGGAGCTACAGCCCTTCAAGACAAATTCAAATTGGCTTTCATTTTCATCTTGGTGATTATGCTGAGCCTGGGATGGACCATGCAGTTTCTCAAGAATGTAATACAACTCACCATTTCAAGGGTCACATATCTGCAGATACTTGGAAATCACATGGATACTTGTGCGGCGCTTCGTGACAGTATCAATCGTTCTGGTGGATGTATTGCCATTGGCTCAATCCTTATCCCGGTCTTCACTCTCTTCCGCAGTTTTGGACGCTTGATGAGTCTACTTGGAGGAGAAGATGAGATCCTGTTTTGCTGTGTTATGGTGCTGGTAAACGTTCTTCCGCAGTTTGTGAACCGATGGAGTTTTGTACATATTGGAGCCTATAACAAAGAGTTTGTGCACGCATCTCGAGATACTTGGGAAATGTTCAATAGCTCTAGAATGTTGCCACTCATAGACTCGGATCTAACCGGAGCATTATGTTTCCTTAGCGGAGTAGCTGTAGGTGCATTTTGTTCTATGGTGAGTGGAATTTGGATCCTTGTGATGCGTCAGAGCTATGCCCTGGAAGTATCCATTTATGCTTTCTTGATTGGCTATTTCGTGGTAAGGACTACGAACTAGGTTACATTTTACACTCACTACTTTCAGACTCTTATTACTCTTTTCATGGATACTGACTATGGTACCGATGTCTTGATGCAGTGTCGATTGGCAATGGGGTGGCTACAGGCATGTGTTGCGGCATACTATGTTGCCTATGGAGAGAATCCGGAGAGCGATCAATTCGACTCAACAATTCCAGCACGCTTGGAGCAGATTCAAGGATCTCAAGCTCTTCTGAACTAAATTTTTTCAGCTGAACATATCTACTGAAGGAGAGTAAACCAACTTAGCTGCAATATCTCCAATATAAAATGATACTGACCACACAGTTGTAAGAACAATTTCTTTTTTGGTATTGTACATAAAGATTTCTGATGCAGGGACGTGAGTAATGATAGTTATATCTACTTGGTTTACGTTGGATGAAACTTTGGTTGAGATATTGTGAATTATAGATTGAGACATAAAAACTATACCTATCAATACAATAAACAAAGAAATCGTCACAAAAGAACTCGAACACCAAACAAAGGAAATTGGGTTGTTATCAACAGAAAAGAAAATACAAATTTAAAAGTTTTCTCATAAACAAACTCAAGATATGAAAATGGCATCACTTTCAAATAGGCAAAAGCGACACCATTTGGGGACAAAACAACTATATCAAAATTCGTAGCAACAATATCAAGTAACGACAATTTCAAGAGTTTCGAGTAGTGACAATTTTAAAGAAAACATAAAATTCTTTGTCACAAACAACATTTCAAACCGTCATTCGAAGCAAATACAGGTACTATCTAGAACAATTAAAATAAAATACAAAATGAGAAAAAGGCAGAAAAAAGTACCAATCTTGAAGAAACACGAAGACGGAGGACACGCCATACTGCAAAAACACGAATGATCCACTTCGAAATACATACGAAATCCTCAAAAGATTCAAGATGGAGAAATCTTGAGTGATGGAACAAAAGTGAAAGAAGGAGAGAAAGCAAAGGTTTTAGAAATGAAAAAGAAGAAAGAAGGAAAAAGTGAAGCATTTATAAGATACAATGGGCAAAAAAGACATTTCGCACCCCTCTTTAAATGTCACACACAGATCCCAAGAAAACTACTGCGTAACGTACTCCATGTCATTAAGGGTGCAACGTTTCAAAAATTTTGAAACACATCGAGCACCCGGCCTCTTGAAGACAGCATACCCGCCAAAGAAAACTGGAGCCACAAATGCTTAAGCCCAACCTTATAAAAGCTCGAACTCAAATAGGAGCATTGATCATACACTAGCCCAAAATAAAGTCATGCCTAATAAGGATAAAGGCCCACCCAAAATAGGTGACCCCTTCTACTTATCTAACCTCTTAAGAGGTCGGGTACGACAAGGAAGTTCAGCTCTACTTATTTAAATAAGTAACTACTTCCCTAAATATCTCCTATTATCTCTACCTCCTCTAAAATGTAGATCTTAATAAATTTTCAAGATAAAGGGAATGGTTATCCACCTATAAAGGCGGAATTACTCCAAAAGGTGGTTACCCACTCTACTATAAATACACTTGATGCGATTTTCACGAACCACAAAACACCAACAAGTGCACCAGGTCATACCAAGTAATAACTCACGATGAGTGAGTGTCGATCCCACGAGAATTAACGGATGAAGGTTGTAGCAGGCTTAGAGAAGGGGGGTTGAATCTATGCCTTCCTTTTAAGTTGCTATTATGACCCCTTTTAAAACAAACTTACAATTCTGATTCTGTTTGAACTCAGCAGCGGAATTTATGAGACAATTTATTTTTGTCTCATAAATATCAAAAAACAGAACACAACAGAGAAGAGAAAAGCTAACACCAGCATGTATCCTGGTTCGGTTGCCTTGTGCTATGCAACTTACGTCCAGTTTCCTCCACAACTGTGAAAGAATTTTCACTATAGTTAACAGTATTACATACACCAATTTCACAGGATTGACCCAATCCTTTCACACTCAAGTTCTAACCTAACTTGACCTTGGCTATGCTAATACCTAACTATTCACTCTTAGTGCTAACCCAACTAAGAAAGGGATACCTCACAGGTACAAGATACAAGACATAGACATACCTAAAGAAATCAAAAAATAACTCTAGGCTTTTCTCTCAAGTGTATCACTCAGCCTTTTTCCACTCATGGCTTTTACTTGAGCTTTCTCACAATGCCTTTTCTCACAAGAAATTACAGAAAGATAAACATAGAAAAGTACATCACAATCTGTAAAACATGAAGGAGATTGACTTCATCAACAACCTCTTTGCTATGTGCAAAACCAGATTTGCAAACCTCAGCTTGAGTTCTTTAGTATTGGCCGAATGCTTCTTTGAAAGAAAGCATTATCCAAGTAGAGGAACTTCCTTTTCAGAGCACAACTCTCAAACTCTGGTTTTCTCTCCTTGCTTCTGAATGAGCAGAAAATCTTCTTTTATCTCCTTGCATGTTGCTGGGTTCTCCTCCCTAGGTCAACTCCTTGAGCACTGTGCTTCACCAACACACCACATCACCTTTTTCCCAGTTAATTCTCAAATTGGAAGTTTGAGTCTGACCTTCTTTCTTGACCGAAAGCCTCATGGAAGCAAAGAAAATTATTTTTAATAGTGAACCCAGATCTAAACCCTTGAGATACTTCTTGGTCCCAAGAAATAATCTTGACCATTGATGTACAGCAGTGGTAAACAGAGATTGCTTTCTTCATTTATCCCAAATCAGGGATTTCCAAGCTGTCTCCTTTTTGCTTGACCGAAGACATTTGAGTAGCAAAGAGAAAGTTGTTCAGTGGTAAACCCAAATCCGAATCATTAATAATGTGCTTTGGCTCCAAGAAACTTTGTGAACCATTGATTTACAGCAGCAGAGATTAAATACTTCTTTCTTCATTTAACCAAAAATGGTATTGCAGAAGATTTGAGATGAAGTGAAGAAAGTAAGTTTCATGCAAATGAAAATAAATCACCTTTTAATTTCTGACTAAGATTAATATGGATTGATGTGGGTGATTAGATCTTTGCTTTATGATTAAGCTTTCTCTTTCTTTCTTCTCTGATAAAAGTAGTAGGAGGAACACAGCTCTCTTTCTAATGTTTTGTTGCTGACCGAAGTAATAAGAGAGAGTGAAGACTTCAATCTTGTATGAGAAGTTTGGTGGGATCAACTTGGGTAAGCATCTCGGGTTTGGGTTGGCTTTCTTCATATTCAGCCCAAGTAATTTCTTTTCTTAACAACTTTGGGCTTCTATTTATATTATAGCCCACCAGCCTTGTTTCTAGTTTTCATCCACTTGGGCTGCTTGCTTTTATATTATGCTGTTGCAACAATTCATTTTAGCCTGCAACACTTAATCTTAAATAATCAGCACAATGTAATTGCAAATAATCAACATTTAATTATTTATTTTGCCAAATAAAATAATGTTTGTCATCATCAATTAATTTAGTTAATTTTTTAACTCAACAACGGATTAAGCAAGTAATAGTCAATCAATTAATCTAGTCAGACAATCAAATTAGGGTTTTGAATAGCTTGTAACATAAATAGCAATGAAACAAGAGTAAACGGTGAGTATTGAAAGGTAATGTAATTAAAAGAGTTAAGGTTTTAGAGATGTTGAAACTTCCGGATCAATACTTTTCACTTTTTCACCTTAATTATGCAAGGATATTTTCATGGCAAATCATTAGTAATCAACCCCTAATCCCTTGGTGATTCAATTTTTCTTTAACATAATTAATTGCTAATCCCTTAGTTAATTGTTTAAAAAAAGAGTTAAGCATGTTTACTAATTTATAAACCACACAATTCGTAAGAATCTTCCCTAGGATTTTATGTCACTTATCAAATCTAGTTTCAAAACTTAAGAGTTGTGAGAATTGGTTTTCAATCTTAATTCAATTAATCAACTTTATCAATAAATTAAGAGAATTCAAGTCATAGAAGAATTGTTTTCCAACACATTCAAACTCTTTAAGATGAAGAACGAAAACCTATTCTTGAAAAGATATCAATGCATAAATCAAAGGTAGAAAAATCTAGTATATTAATCTATGGAATCAATAGAGCTCCTAACCTTAACCGAGGAGAATTAGTCACTCATATTTTTCAGAGAATCCTAAATTACGAAAAGTAAATTGCCAGCCAAGAGAGAGTAAGAACCCTTTTCAGTGTATCTCACTTCTCCTTAAATACTAACCCTAATGAAATTCAAATTCAAAACTTAAACAGAATCAAAACTAAACCAAAATCAAATCTAACTAATTAATGATTGCATCCAGTAAAATTTTCAATCTTCTCCTCTTGTAAATCCTCAATTAATGCTGTGATTAGTGGGTTTGAGTTGAGCCTTGAAGTGACCAAGTGAATGATGACAAATTTGAAGATTTAGTGGCTTGAATTGGAGTCTTGGAAGATACTCAAGATCCCACGTCTCACGTGAGATCTCAGCGTGCAATGTGAGATCTCAGTGTGCAACCTAATTCCCAACCTTAATCCATTTTGCTCTCTGTTTTCTCTATGTACCACGTGAAGAAGCCCACATTGTACGTGGCCTTGAATTTCTCTAATTGTAGCATCTGTTTTAGTTCTGGCGTGGCACGTGAAAAATCTCACATCCCATGCAAAAATGTAGTCGTGCATATGCATGCATCATGCGTACGCATGATTGCTCAAATTCTTCTTGTTGTGCGTACGCACGGGTCATGCATATGCACGATGGTCACGTCTTACGTGAAAGCCTTCACGTCCCACGCCTAGTCTTTTACGCACCACGTTGGAATGGGGTCTTGCGTACGCATGAATGTGCAAATTTCACCACTTGTCCGTACACATGGTGCATGCGTACGCACGGCTCCCTTTTTGGCGTTGTACGCCAACGCTCTCACGTCTCACGTGAAGTGCCTTAGTTCCCCTAGGAGTGTGTCTTTAATTGGCGTGGAACGCTGCTTTCTCCACGTTGCACGTGAAGCTCTCTGTTCAGTCCAGAGAAGTTTCTGTTTGCTTCTCCATTTCTGTTCTTTGTTATTCCTGGCTTTTTTCTTCTTTAATCTTCATCAATTCTCTTCTAAATTCTCCTGTAATCAATAAATGCATACTAATTTAAAGTATTGCTCAATTAATCATGAAATCAATGCTTATCTTGCAATAACTCTTAGTTTATTGAATGGAATTCTAAGAGAAAAATACTAGAAATGTGCACGCATCAACACTGACACCCCTTAGGTATATTCAAGTCCCAATCTACTAAAAATCTGCTTAAAACCCTTGCTAACTTAAGCATTGGAGTCTCTTGCAGGTACCATCCCCCACTTTCTCATGAGGAACTGGACGGCGACATCTCAGCACCAGCACAAGTCGGACACTACCTCAAAAAGAGTTTGGCCCTCACGTTCAGACCCAAATCACCATTTCAAGTAACCCTCGGAACACATTCTAAAAAAAATTATTTTTACATAACTAATATATATTTTTTGTGTTTTACATTCTAATATTAACATTCATACATTATCTTAATATTAATATTACTAATTAAATTGTCTTAACATTAACACTTAAAATGATAAGAATATTAATAACTTAAAGAAAAAATAACACTAACAATAAAATAAATATATAATCATATTTTCGCTTATCGTGACTCTAATTTTGATCTCATTTTACTACCATTACTACTACTATAAACCACTACCACTACTCTGTCTTAAGTGTTTTATTACTGTTCTATCTTTCGTATTTTCGGAGACCACGACAAGGAGAAGGAAGGAATTTTATAGAGGGTGACCAGGTGGTGGACAACTACATTCCATGCATGGAGAACGCGTGACACCCTCTTTCTTTCTCGCTGTCTACGAGAGACACAGCTGCAGGAGAGCAGCGTTGAAGCCAGGCCTTGGACGTGTCGCCACCCCAGCATCTCGCCATGGCCGAGAAAGAGCTATCAGCATCTCACCATCGCCAAGAAAGAACAGTCAGCATTTTGCCATGTCCGAGAAGCCTTCGACACCACCAATGAGTCCAATGTCTGGCCCAAGCAACTATACATAACCAAACTGAAAGCAATATATAAAATAATTTTTGTATATATATTAGCCATTAGACAGATATTTTCATGAAATAAGTTATAGCAGTTGACCGGTTGAACAGAATAAAAACAAGCACCACTTTCAAAAAATGCCGTTTTCTAATTTTTCTGTTGGATTCTAAAGCAGCAACCGTTTTTTTCCCGGGAAAGAAGCTAACATTGACAAGTGGACACTAAACTAACAACCAGAGGAACGAGAAGCATAACCTCTCCCTCTTCATAACGTCACCATCTCCCGCCCCGTGCCAGGTCATCGCAACAAACCCTATTTGCCATCAGTTCTAGTTAGTAGTTACACTTAATAACTTCACTCTAGCTTAGACTACAGTTGGAAAATAAGTAAATAACAATAAAAAGAATAAAAAAGAATCTAGAAAAGTAGCTTGTATATAAAGTGGGAAAACGTGCATTGATTAAACCCACGAGAGTTGAGCCATTATTTTAAGCTTACTTGAGTCTCAGAAATTAGAGGTTTCATCCATTTGTTTTTCTCATTCGTGAGGACAAAGAAAGTGAAAGAAAATCAGAGAAACTCATCATGGGAGATTGGGATTTCTGAGTGCACTTCAAGATAGAATAAACTCTAAGAAGCATCGCCATTTCATTGTAATTGGTTATCGTGTATCACCTCGAATACACCACAGAGATCATCGAAGTAGAAGAAGGTCAACAACAACACAAGCTTCCTCCATAAAAGGTTTTGCATCTCTTATCTCTTTCTCTTCCTTTGATCATTTTTTTCTCTTTTTCCTTTTGTTTTTGTTTGAACTCCTTTTTCTTAATTTCTTATTCCTTAAGTGTTACTTTTGCAACAAGATTCTGTAATATATAATTATATATCGCTCCGCATCAACTGCATTTGTTATATTTGTAGAGCTTTCTTGTTAAGAAAATCAAGTCAAACTTCGTTATGGCTTCTTGCGCAGGCACAAGATTTGGAAACACAACAAAAATGTCATTGAGAATCATCTTTCAGATCCTTTTCTACTTGCATTTGCTCCTAACAGCAGCCACAGTGATCTTCATCACTGTTTATGGCCTGACCTCGGAATCTGGCGGCCAGCATTTCCACCCTATGAAGTGGTACCCTCCAGTTCTAGCTTCGACGGCATGTGGCGGAATAATCGGTTTCATGTGGCAATGGATCACTTTCAGCTACCCAAGAAACGCACTCAAGGCAGCATTTTGGCTAGGTCCCCTGCTAACATGTTTAATGGCTGGGATGTTTGTGTACATGGGCACAGCAACTAGTCTTATAGTGGGATTAGTTTCCTTCTGTTCTGCATTAGCTCAATCCCTCTATGGTTGTTGGGCCAGACCCAGATTCGAATATGCGACGAATATCTTGTCAGTTTCAACAGCTTTTCCACCTGCTAAAACCAGAGTGTTGGTACTCGCGACAATTGTAATTGGAACCCTTTATTGCTGTTTTCTTGTATCCGGGATCGGTGGAGCTACAGCCCTTCAAGACAAATTCAAATTGGCTTTCATTTTCATCTTGGTGATTATGCTGAGCCTGGGATGGACCATGCAGTTTCTCAAGAATGTAATACAACTCACCATTTCAAGGGTCACATATCTGCAGATACTTGGAAATCCCATGGATACTTATGAGGCGCTTCGTGACAGTATCAATCGTTCTGTTGGATGTATCGCCATTGGCTCAATCCTTCTCCCAGTCTTCACTCTCTTCCGCGGTTTTGGACGCTCGATGAGTCTACTTGGAGGAGAAGATGAGATCCTGTTTTGCTGTGTTAGTTCTTATATGGGGATGGTAAACGTTCTTCCGAAGTTTGGGAACCGATGGAGTTTTGTACATATTGGAGTCTATAACAAAGAGTTTGTGGACGCATCTGGTGATATTTGGGAAATATTCACTAGAGCTAGAATGTTGCCACTCATAGACTCGGATCTAACCGGAGCATTATGTTTCCTTAGCGGAGTAGCTGTAGGTGCATTTTGTTCTATGGTGTGTGGAATTTGGATCCTTGTGATGCATCAGAGCTATGCCCTGGAAGTATCCATTTATGCTTTCTTGATTGGCTATTTCATGGTAAGGACTACGAACTAGGTTACATCTTACACTCACTACTTTCAGACTCTTATTACTCTTTTCATGGATACTGACTATGGTACTGATGTCTTGATGCAGTGTCGATTGGCAATGGGGTGGCTACAGGCATGTGTTGCGGCATACTATGTTGCCTACGGAGAGAATCCGGAGAACGATCAATTCGACTCAACAATTCCAGCACGCTTGGAGCAGATTCAAAGATCTCAAGCTCTGCAACTATTCTGAATTAACAATTTTTTTCAGCTGAACATATATACTGAAGGAGAGTAAACCAACATAGCTGCAATATCTCCAAGATAAAATGATACTGACCACACACTTGTAAGAACAATTTTTTTTTTTGGTATTGTACATAAAGATTTCTGATGCAGTCATCAATCGTGATTTGTGACAGATATTTCTAATGTGGTTCATGATTTTGTGTGAATATATTCCATAGAATAAACAGACAGATGCATGTCAGTATTGAAGTAATAAAGAATTGACACCAGTCATACTAATTTTTAGTAAATAACTTTGATGAAATACACCATAAACTTATTCTACATATTGATCATTAATTCATACGATATTCTTCTCAGAAATAAATCAACTATATAACTTTCTACATATGATATAATCATCTGTGCAACAAATGAAAGCTTTAGTCCTCATAGCTGAGAATAAATATTATAGCCAGAGCCTTTAGATCGTTGTCGGGAAGCGAATCATGAAAAGAATTTAAGTAGATGCCTTAGTTCCCAGTCACAACAAATAATTGATTTGTGAAAAAGAATAATGATGACTCACAAGCTATACCAAGCAAATATGTATACGGTGCTACAACGAAATACAAGGTATCAAGCTCACATCATTTTGGTCCCAGATGACCCCGTCCCCCGCATTCCGTACACATCATATTACCTGTTCCTCCACAACCTATATGGTGAAAGTTATCAAAGTGAAAAAGGGTTTGCAACAAAGATTCTCAACAGACAATTCGATATTAATAATTAATAAGCACACAAGTGTTTCAACATAGAAATAAGTGGAATGTCGCATCAAGTTCATCAACTCATATATGAAGCTTATTTTAATTAATGTCATAACCTCTCTATCTATCAAAAAGTTTTAAAACCTTTTAAATATGGATTCGTTCAAACCTCTTAGATGCCCAAGTCACAACTCGTCAACCCCAAATGGTTCATCTAACAATCAACAAAGTGTAGAAGTTTCAACTATAAACTGAAATTAGCCATCCATAAGATCAAGTAGATCCATCAAGAAAATGCTTTTATTTATCTTAATAAGAAAACTACAAGATGCAGCAACGGTTGAACACGAGGTGTATGGAAAAGAAATTCGGCAGCATATGAGATATCTATGTTTGCACCAGAACATACCTAAGCAACGAACTTTGACAATTATGCCCTGGCTTTCCAATATGGAGTCAACATATAGGCCAGAACCAGCACAAGTGATGCAAAGCACAGCACCTTTAGCTTCGCAATCAGTGCATCGGGGATTGTTACCGATATCTTTCTCAGTCAAAGATAGTCCAACAGGCTTCTCAATTATTTCTTCTGGGATGGCCTTATCATAGCAAAAGAGAGATTCAAGATTACTCTTGCGTCTGTTCTCATCTGCCTTCAAACTTGACACAGACTGAAACAATAGGAAATAGTTATCTATGAGGTACATTAAGTGCAAACCAAACTTCTGTATGCAGGTACTCTGGAACACATTCTCAAATGTGAATGAAAATCCGAGAAAGGAACATAATCCCACATTGTAATACTTCATCAGAAAAGTTATGTAGCTTTTACAAGGTATTCTCCCTTCCTAGGCTTTACTACTGATGTGTAAAAAAATAGCAGGTACAGAAAAATGAAATTTTGCAATCAAGATTTATTTACTACCATGTAGTTCTCAGGTTCTAATAGCTCAAATATGGTTTAGGCAAACTGTGATTGGATTTCAGAAATAGAACCGTCGTTTTTCTGATCATAAGTCATTGAAGTGACCCCATCCCCCCCCCCCCCTTTTTTTTTCTCTTTTCTTTCTCTAATTTATTATTCGTAAATGGCAATCCTACGAGACTTTTCCAATAGGTATAGTTGATCGAATGACTTATCGAATATGAAAAATAAGCAAAAACCAAAAGAAAAAAAAAGGTTTCCATTATAACAAGAAGAATAAATCTTGTCCCATTAGATCAATCTCCATCTAACCTAAGCTTCTCTACCAGCCTTCTTAATCACTACCCAAAGACTATAACAATGACAAGGAATTCAGCGAAATTCGTTCTACCCTAAATACTAAATACACCCTTAATAAATAAATACATAAACAGACGTATTACAACAATCAAGCAACTCTTATTTAATCGTTGCAATAGCTCATAGAAATTTCCAGCCCAATCCTATAGTAATTAAGTAAAGTCCATAGGGATCATTTTCACAATAAAATTCTCAATTCTGGTTGAGTACTTGTTGTTTGGTATTCCCCTAATTTTTATTACAGTTTTCTACGAGTGGCTATATTTTCGCTAGCAAATCCAACACTTCAATAACTATAATTTTCATTACAATTCTCGTAATAGAAAATATATATGATCCAAAATAAACGCAAAGAATCGAACAAGAACCTAATTGACTGGTGACTAACCATGTTGGAGGCGCAGCTAGAAATGGAGCCATTGCGGGAAACGGCGTGAGTTGTTATGTTATTCGTCAAGCTTGAAATGGAACCATTGGACCGAAAATTGATCAGCGTTCTCTTCGTAGGAATCGAAACCTTCACCACCGAAGCGTTCGGTAAAGAGACCAATCTCGACGACGTCGTTTGCAGTGTTCCTGAAGCCATAAGCACACACACAGAGAGAAAGAGAAACGCCTAACTTTTTCTTCACACAACTGTGTTACAATATAACACTTCCTTCCTCGGAGAAATCGTGCGTTTTCGTTCGCTTCCGCTTTTCGTTCCTCGTAGTTCACGAAGCAGACCCGGATGGGGAAGTGGATCTACCATCCTCCCCGAATTATATGTCCGAAGTTCGGATTCAGTTTATGGTCCTCGACAAAGCCCAGTATTAATTTCAAAATTATATTGGGCTTAAGACCCATTTTTGTTCGAAGCGCCTCCAAAAAATATGGGTTCCATTTTCCAATTGAAGCTTGAAGATTTTCAACTACACCTGACCCAAGAAAAAAAAAATTTTTCAACTACACAATTTGGAATTGAACTTTTTGCTTCAAGGTATAGTTCTAGGGCCTTCGCCTCCGGGAATTTGGCCGCCGGAAATTTGTGATTTCAGAAAACGTAGGAGATGATTGACTGATCTTGGAGCTAGTAATGATTTCAACGCATACGCATGCTTAATTTTGTTGGAAATGGCAAGACCAAAAAAAACATTTGGTGCAAATGCCAGATCCGTTAGGCATTGTTTTTGGACATCCGTTAGCCATTTCAATGATTTCATTTGTGACTCTTAGTTGGGCTGAGGAACGGTTGCAATGTTAAAATTTTGGAAAAAGTGACAAATTATTCCTTCAAGATTTACGACAAATTAGTCTAAAAAGAAATACTAACGAAATTTTTTATGATAATATACATAGATATATTACCTCTATATTAGTCTCTATGATCAATATAAAATATTTTAATTTCAACATAATTTGTCCATGTATGTTATTATAGAGGATTTCATTAGTTTTTTTTTTTTAAACTAATCTATCTGAAGTGTAAATTTTTACAAATTTATTTATTATTTTACCCAAAATTTTGTGGTTCTTTATTTCTCCTATGAACTATTTTTCAATTAGGCCTGTCCTTAGAAAATAAAAATCCAACAAACACATTTGTCTCAAAGAAAACAAAAATACACTTATTTTCTTTCCTTTTATAAAATATCTTTTTTAAATGAAAAAATTATTTCACATTTTAATAGGTTTTTTAAAATAACTTTTAAATATTAAAAAAATTGTTTCTATTTTTTTAACAATAAAACTAGGTATTCAAGCATTTTTTAAACTAAATCTCTAACTAAGTTATTATGAGTTTGCTTTCTCTTTCTTCATCTCCTCCTCCTCTTCCTTCATTATAATCGTTGTCGTCTTCTTATCTTGCAGTTTCTTTCCTCAACGTTGTTGTTATCGTTACTGTTGCCACCGCTGTCTTCTTCTTCCTCTCTTATTTAATTTTTTTTCTCCTCATTTTTCTTTTTCATCCTCCTTCGTTATCATCTTCTTCTTTTCCTATATATATTCAAAAAACTATAGCACAAAAATTTTGATGCACAGCACAAATTTTTGAACAACCACATTTCCAAAACTTTAATACTCAACTAACAAAATATGTACATTACATAAATTTTGGTACACAACATAAAATTTTATTCTCAAATATCATTAGAAAATAAGATCTTTTTATTCTCAAAATTTTATACTTTTATGTCAAGTGAATTCTTTTTTAATTGTGAATAACTAATTTCTTTTGAAAAATAGGAAAAAAAATCTACAGATCAAATTTTGCTATAATTTTTGTTAGCATTTTCTAAATATTTATTCAAAAATTGGCACAAAAATTTAGATTAAATGGATTAGCTGTTTGTTAAATACGAAAGCTTTTTGTCACTTATAATAAATATAATTTATTGATTGTTTTTGTCGCATTTTCAAATTATTCAATGACTGTTTTGTCAATAACTTTTTTCAGGGACATTTTTGTCGAAGAGGAAAAAGAGATCTCCAGAGGAAGAAGACTTAGTAACAAGAAGCACAAAAAAAAGTCAAGATGCATGGCATAGAACAACCAGATGTGTGTATGGAGTAGGAGCCCCCTGAGGCTATAATGGAAACGAATGAGAAAATGTCAGATGCTGAAATAGTACTAGAAACCACCTCCACTCAACTACTGAAAGTCTCCTATAGAGATAGATTGGTTGGTGATGGCCTGGAAAAGCTAAACCTAAAGGACATAGTGGAGATGGTGGCAGAAGAGTACATGTCAGAGAGTGAGTCCTTGGATTTGAATCTTAGTGATCAAGCTCTCTTCAATCCTAAACCTAACATTGAGGTCACTTTTGAAGAATATAATAACTAGTGTAGGCCATAGAAACAGGCCCTAATTGTCAAACCTTTAGGGAAAAAAATTAATCTGCAGGCCATGGTACGATGGATAAACAAGCGGTGGGCTATAAAAGAAACTACCAGAGTGATGAATTTGCAAGGAAATTCTTTCTGGTTAGATTTTCTAATCAAGATGACTACGCGCATGCCTTATTTGAAGGTCCTTGGATGATAGCTGACCATTATTTGTTAATTCAAATATGGAGACCTTTGTTCATGCCTCAAGAGACGAAAGTCCAAAAAGTGGTGGTTTGAATTCGTATTCCTAACCTTCCGGCAAAACTCTATAATAGATATTTCCTATGGAAGGTGGAAAAAACTTTGGGGACCATGCTTCAGGTTGATGAGCTCACATCCATTCACTCGAGAGAAAAATTTGCGTGAATCTGTGTAGAAATTGATTTGAGGAAGTAATTGATTCCATCTTTTACAACTTTAGGAAAAGAGTTTTATTTGGTATATGAAGGTTTGCATCAAATCTGCTTTAGTTGTGGAAGATACAGGCATAAGGTGGACAATTGTCCAGAATTGAAAAAGCCGGACACAGGAAAAAAAATCAGTTCAGAATGGTGATGATAGTCAGAACTACCACAAGGTGAACAACAATGCCAGCGGCAACCAGAAGCTTGAACAGAATCTTTAGAATATGCAAAAAGGGAAAGAGAAAATTGGGGGAGAAAATCCTGGTATCATTAATGAAAATTCCAAAGATACTGTTGTTGACCCACACCAAAACTAACCCCTCCAGCTGTCTATTCCAATAATGGATCGTGCTCAAACAAGTAAAGAAAGCCCCTTTGGCCCATGGAAGGTAATCAGAAAAGCTCAAAGGAAAAAGAATAAAAAAATTAATGAGACAATTAACGTCAAAGATAAGAAAGGGTATGGATCCAGATTTAAAATCCTGAATTAGGAAAGAGCAAGTGACGAGGTTGAGAAAGCTAAGGTAGGAAAGAATCAACCTAGCTAAGAAAAAAATCAACCTAGCCAAAAAAATGTCAAAGCAGCAACCAAAAAGGAAATGCAGCCACACACTAGGGAGGAATCCAGTTAAAGGAATGCCAAATTTGGATCTAAACAAAGCACAGAAATATTCCCATCAGACTCAAGAATAATGATCAAAGTAAAACAAACCAGGCAAGCCAAGTTTCAAACAGAAGTAATAAAGGAAAACAGCAAACTCAACTTTCGTTCTAGGAAACGTATCAACAAAATCAAATCTATATGGCAAAAAAAGTTGACAATCATCAAGAGTGCTTGCAACAGTCCAGCAGGCTTGGTAAAGACATTTACAGTAAACAAATAGAAGGACATATCATCTCCACTAATGAAAACTTGGACCCTAACTCAGCTCTACTCATATCTAAAATTATGGAGGAGGCAACGAAAGGGGAACAAGTTAGCACTTACAAAGATGAACCACCTGAACAAGCCGACGCCATAATTGCATCTACTGATATGATTACAAAGATGCAGATGCAGAATGTTGTTCCTCCCAATGGAGTCAAATCAGAAGTTAACTCTGTCCAAAATATGGAAGCTTGATAGCCCCCTGTTAGTCTTGGAATATGGAATTTCTTCTCTCTTGTTTAATTTGCACAGGTCAAAAACCGTTGCCAACGCG
Organism: Arachis ipaensis; assembly: GCF_059453495.1. NCBI lineage: Eukaryota > Viridiplantae > Streptophyta > Magnoliopsida > Fabales > Fabaceae > Arachis > Arachis ipaensis. The sequence goes on from NC_142441.1 coordinate 121,137,555, forward strand.
TTGCCTAAAGTTTTAGGAACGATTTTTCAGTCTACGGTAACGGTTTTTGACCGTTGCGAAAATCCTTATTTGTTGTAGTGTTGGGTTTCTAGTTTTACTTTATTTTTTTATATTGTTATGATGAACATAATTATTTGGAATTCTAGAGGAGCCTCTGCAAAGGGGTTTCATACTATCATATCATATTTAAATTTTAGATACAAATCTAGTTTGTGCATCCTTTTGGAGACTCACATATTTGGCAGGAAGGCTGAGAATGTCATCAAAAGGCTTGGCTTTGATGTTTCGTGTGTAAGTGAGGCTGAAAGCTTCTCAGGAGGAATATGGGGTTTATGGAAATCGACTCTTTGGAAGGCTAAACCAATTCTGGTTCATAAACAACTGGTCCACCTAGAAGTTCAATAGGGAGATGAGGCTCCTTGGTTTTTCACTGCCCTATACAGAAGCCCCCAGGTAGCGAACAGGAGAGCACTTTAGGAGATTATTGAAGACATTGCAAAAAATTTAACTGGACTTTAGTGCTTAGGGGGAGACTTCAACTCAACTCTTACTCTTGGTGACTCAGGGGGTTCTTCCAACCTATCCATAGATACTAGTAGTTTTTTAAACTATATTAATAAGTGTGAACTAAATGATTTAGGCTTTTCAGGGTCTCCTTTTACTTGGCAAAGGAATAATATTAAGAAAAGACTAGACCGTTTTCTTAGCAACCTTGATTTTACTAACCGTTTTAAAGACGTTGGGATTAAACATTTTTCTAAACTTAAATCCGACCGTCTTCCTATTTTCCTTGATTTTCAGATGGCTACTCTAGATGAGGGCTACAAACCGTTTTGGTTCCTTGCTTCGTGGGTCCTTCATGAGGACTATAATAACCTTGTTAAAAGAAGTTTGGACAATAAAAATAGATTTACTATGAATATTTCCAATTTCATGCATGAAGCTAAAACTTGGAATAAAGAAGTCTTTGGCAATATTTTCAGGAAAAAAACAAAGAATCCTATCAAGATTGGAGGGAATCACCTACAGTCTTTTTTTCAATCCGAATCATTTCTTTGATAAGATCCAAAAGAAGCTCTGGCAGGAGTATGAGGGCATTGTAGTGCAACAGAAATTCTATTGGCAACAGCTATCAAGGAGTAACAACATCAAGTTTGGTGATAAAAATACTAGATACTTCCATCAGAGAGCAAATGGTAGAAGGAAAAGGAATAAGATAACAGCCCTTAAGAATGATTCAGGAGAATGTATCGATAATGTTGAGAAGCTAAAGAGATGGGGGGTTGATTTTTTCAAGATCCTATACTCTATGGATTCAAACTACAATCTTTTTCCCCTATCTGGCTGTTTTCCTAAACTTGTTAGCTGGGATTATGCTGATATTTCAAAAGGGGTCTCTCAAGAGGAAGTTAAAGCTGCCATTTTTGATATGAGAAGCTGAAAGGCCTCAGAAAGTGATGGTATTCCAGTAAAATTTTTCCAGTAGTCTTGGAATATTATTGCTGAATCCCTCACAAACTGGGTGACATCTATTTTTCATTAACCCATAAATATTAATGAAGTTAACCAGACTCCTATTACAATCATTTCTAAAATTTTTGTACCAAAAAATGTAATTCATTTTAGATCTATCAGTCTATATAATATTTGCTAGAAAATGGTCAATAAAATTATTGCCTCTAGACTTAAAATTTATATGCATGTGCTTATTTCTAACACTCAATCTAATTTTATTTCTGGTAGAATAAGTGCAGACAATATTCTAGTAGTACAGGAGGTGGTTCACACCATGTGTAATAGGAATCAAGGAAAAGGAATCATGGCTATAAAGATCGACCTCGAGAAGGCCTACGACAAGTTAAACTGGAATTTTGTGGTGGATACTTTAAAAAATGTTGGTATCCCAGAAGGAATCACTAATGTCACTGCCCATTGCATTTCTACTCCCACCATGAATCTCCTTTGGAATGGATCACCCTCTGAGACGTTCTCCCCAACAAGAGGGATTAGACAGGGAGACCCTCTCTCACCTTATCTTTTTGTTCTTTGTATTAAGCATTTATCCCACCTTATTAATAAACTAGTTGCTGATAAAAAATGAGAGCCAATAGCTCTTTGTAGAAATGGACCTAAAATATCTCATCTTTGTTTTGCAGACGATTTGGTTCTCTTTGCTAAAGCTTCTAGTGAACAAGTGCGAACAATTAAGGAGACCTTACACACTTTTTGCGAGAGCTTAGGACAAAGAATCAGCTTCCACAAGTCTTGTGTCTACTTCTCTAAGAATGTTAATCATAATATTAGGCATCAATTAAGCAAGAGCTTAGAATGACCCTGACAGCTAATCTGAAAAAATACCTAGGAGTACCCTTGATCACGGAGAAGTGTAACCAGCGTCATTTTCAGTTCATCCTTGACTGCATGCAAACCAAGCTATCTAGCTGGAACAAAAAATCTTTATCTTTTGCAGGGAAATACACTCTTATCCAATCGGTGTTATCAACCATTCCTAGTTACTGCATGTAAACTATGAAGATCCCTATGACGGTTTGTGATAAAATAGATAAACTCTATAGGGACTTCCTATGGGGCAGTAGCGAAGATGATAGAAAGGTCCATCTCTTAATTTGGGAAAAAATATGTAAACTAAAAGAGGAGGGTGGACTAGGGATTCATAGGGCGCAGGAGACCAATCAACTGTTTCTTATGAAACTTGCTTGGGACCTAATCTACAAAAGGAATTTTCTATGAGTTCAGGTGATGAGAGCAAAGTATGTGGGAGAAGACAGCATCATACCCAAAGTTCATAAGAAGACCAACAGCTCAAACGCTTGGATTGGAATAACAAAGGTCTAAAAAAAATTTCAAGGGAACCTAATTTGGAGAATAGATGACGGAAAAAGTATTTCTTTTTGAAATAACCATTGGATCCCAAGAATTTATAAATTAAGAGACTTAGCTACCATTAACCTCGATAAAGAAATGCTTAGAGAAAGGTTGTGCGATTACATTAGTTCTCAGAATACTTGAAATTGGACAAAAATTAGTCAGGTTTTGCTTGAGGATATTCTAGAGCACATTAGAATTTTAAAATCCCCCAATCCTGACATTGGAGCAAATACTATGGGGTGACTTCTAGTAGCAGATGGTAGATTTACAATTAAATCAGTCAATGAAGCTCTTTTCAGCATGGTTCTGAAAATCGAACCGGACCGGCCAGTTCAACCGGGTTAACCGGGAACTGGTCAGCTAACCGGTCCGGGTAAGCCTAGAAACCATCTGGCAAAAAACTAGTGAAAAATCAGTCGAACTGGCGGTTAACCGGTGAATCGGTAAAACCGTCCAGTTTTTAGAGGATTTCTGGTTCAGGAATACACCCTCTAAAACGTCGCCGTTTTATGTATAAAAATTAAAAAAAGAAAAAGAAGAAAGGCAAGTGATGAAATACTTTGAACCCTAAATCACCAATTCAAGCCACTTATTTCTTCTCTCTTCTCTAAGAAGTGAGAACCATTGTAGCCACCACCACCAATCGAGCAGCCCACAGCCACCGCGTCTCGCAGCCTCCGCATCCCGCAGACTCCGCGTCCCGCAGCCACAGCAGCGACGGGTTTGATGTTGGGAATAAGACACCATTCCCCCTTGAGAAAACACCTTTGACAGAGAAATAAAATAGACACAATCATAACACAAGAATTTAATGTGGAAACTCCAATTACCGGAGAAAAAACCACGGCCGTTGTCAAATGACAACCAGAGAATATCACTATGTGAAAATTGTTACAACACATAGACTTCTTTCTCTCTAACACCGGCACCCCAGTACACCCACACTCTCTCAAAGCAAATATCTAACTACACCTCACAACACTCTCTAATCAAAGAGTACAGAAGAAAAGAAAAATCAGATACAAGCTTAAAGTGTTTTTGACTGGTGCAAAAACAAATGGAGAACTTAGCCTCATATTTATAGCCTAGGCCACCCACTCCATTTGCTATCCTAAGCAATGTGGGACTAATTCAACCAAATCCTAACAATCTCCACCTTGATTGAAATAGTCACATATCTTCAGCTTCCATTGTCAACACCGACAATTCTTTGCTGCCATTGTCTATACCGACAATCATAGTTCAGAGAACTATCATACTCCACCATGAAAGTATACTCACTTGGAATTAGACCACTCCAAGCATTTCGCCTTAGTACAGATCGAAACCTTGCTGAAAATTCATGGTGCAACTTCCAAATTGGCTTTTCCTGGAAGTTTTTCAGCCATCGACCTAACTCCGCCACACACCTTGCATCTCAACGCCAACCAATGCCCGTGTGCAATTGTGGACCCGATTGCCACAACTTATCCTTATCCATGGCAGTGCGGCAATACCATGAGGATACTTCTTGTCTTCTAGAGAACATCATCTTCTCTCATAGAGAGAGCAACCAGAGATCTTCTCCTTCAACGCCTTGTGCAAACCTGATTGTATCAACACATCCTTGACTTGTATTTGCCACAAGCCAAAATTGATTCTTCCATCAAATTTCTCTATTTCAAGCTTCACAGCACTTGAATATCCTGACATTGTTGCAACTGTATACTGGAATAGTATAACTCAACTGTACACTAGGAAGGGTCCCCAGGAAAGAGAGGTGGGTCACAATGGACACACTTAAATACCAAGTCTTTCCTTAGCCAAAACCATTCCAAAATGAACTCTCACAGTGTCACACTGCCTGCCTTCTAGTAACAACAACAGCAACCAAAGATCAACCTCAAGCCACAGGATAAAATTCTTTTCTGATATGGAAGGTCAGACTAGGCTGCAACCACAGAGCATACTAAGAATAAATCCCACTGAACCGAAGCTCTGATACCACTTGTTGGGAATAAGACACCATTCCCCCTTGAGAAAACACCTTTGACAGAGAAATAAAATAGACACAGTCATAACACAAGAATTTAACGTGGAAACTCCAATTACCGGAGAAAAAACCAAGGCCGTTGTCAAATGACAACCAGAGAATATCACTATGTGAAAATTGTTACAACACATAGACTTCTTTCTCTCTAACACCGGCACCCCAGTACACCCACACTCTCTCAAAGCAAATATCTAACTACACCTCACAACACTCTCTAATCAAAGAGTACAGAAGAAAAGAAAAATCAGATACAAGCTTAAAGTGTTTTTGACTGGTGCAAAAACAAATGGAGAACTTAGCCTCATATTTATAGCCTAGGCCACCCACTCCATTTGCTATCCTAAGCAATGTGGGACTAATTCAACCAAATCCTAACATTTGACCACCGCAGCCTCCACCGCGTCCCGCAGCCGGTAAGTAATACTCTGTTATTCTATTCCTCCTCGCCGCCTTCTGATTTTCTGTTTCATGATTTTTTGATTTATTTATTTGCTGGATTCATGATTTGATTTATTTGTTATTTGTTCATGATTTACTTGTTTGCTGGACTTCATGATTTTGGTTGCTAAATTCATGATTTTTTGAGGTTATTTGGGATTCATGATTTGCTGTTTTCTGAAATTATTTATTTGTTTTTGATTTTCTGAGGTTATTTATTCATGATTTATTTGTTTGCTGGACTTCATGATTTTGGTTGCTGAATTCATGATTTTCTAAGGTTATTTTGGATTCATGATTTGCTGTTTTCTGAGGTTATTTTGGTTGCTAAATTTATTTATTTGTAAATTTGTATGTTACAGATGGAACAATCACAAAGTAACCCATTAAGAAGGAGTAACATTTTGAAGGTCTAAATAGGATCAATGAATTGAAAGGAGAAGTGAGTTTCTCATCCATCAAGAAGTAAGCTAGTAAATGATGCATAGTTGTTACTTTTTATATATTATGCATTACAAAGAAGATACTGATAATGTTTCCAAGATGAATAGGAGTCAAAATCATCAAAACATATTTTTTCCTTTATCTAGAGGAGTTATTTCATGTGCTGCACATCCTTTATATAATGCCATCGTAATTGAATCATGATTGTTAATTTAAGATATAATAAAGTATTTGGTATTTAATTATTGACAGATTTCCATTGTTTACAAGTCATATGACAGATTTCCTTTATTTTAATGTGGTTTACATATTTGATTCGCCTTCATTGTTTTTGTTTTTAGCCATTTGCTTGTCTTTCCTCTTTTGATTGTGAATTAAATATTGCAGAGGATCATGATGAGAGTATACCCTTTTATTAAACAGGAATGAGAGTGTTGTTCAATATTAAGTTTCCTATTTTTCTGGAATTAAACAGGATCATGATGGATTGAAATTTTTAAGTGTAAGTGTAAGTTTGTGATTCTAAATTTTCTGAGTTTTATTGTTGAATAGATTGAAAGGTTGTTGTTGAAATTTGCTGTAACTCTAAATTTTTTTCGTTGCTGATGGATTGAAATTTTTAAGTGTAAGTTTGTAATTCTAAACTTTTATTGCAATGACCAATTTTTAGTTTTCTGCCTAGCTTCTTCTTTTATTGAAGTTCCTCCCAGATAGTAGTCAGTCGATACTCAGAAAGCAGAGATAAGATCTCTAACCAGCTTTGAGTGTTGGGTTACCTTTTTATGGACATTGTCTATTTTGGAATAAATTTTAGACATAGATCATTGATTTAAACCAACATCTTATTCTGTACTAAAGCATTCTCTGAGTTAAAAGATGAATTTTTCTGTCGATTATTTTGTTATAATTTAGAACTTAGTTAAAAAAATTTTATTTTATAGAATTTTAATAATTAAGAAATTATTGAATTTGTATATTTAAAATTGTATATTGAATTTTTAATAATTATATTATATATTTAATGAAACTCGTTCAACCCCGGTTGGACTCCGGTTGGACCATTGAACCATTAAACCTGTCACCTGACCGGTTCAATGGCCGGTTCGATTCTCGCAACCTTGCTTTTCAGTAACAAGGAGAATAATAACAAGTTACACAAATTACTTTGGAAAAATAACTTACTTCAACATTTGAAAATCTTCTGTTTGCTCCTTACCCATGAAGTTTTGCTTACCAACAGTAGGAAGAAGAGTAAAAACCTCACAGACAATAGCGACTGTCCAAGATGCTGCAGAGAGGACGAGACTGTGCTCCACGCCTTACGAGATTGCCCCTACTTCCATACGGCATGGATTAGTATAGTAAATAGAGATGCACAGAAAAAATTTTTCTCCCAAACCTTTCAGGAATGGCTCAGTACTAACCTTTCCTTAATCTCTTAAAAGCAGGATCGAACTCCGTGGCCCATCATCTTCGTCACAGCGTGCAACATAGTCTAGAAGTGTAGCTTACTAAATCTTACTATGAGAGTATGTCGCATGTTCAATATATAATTATTTATACTGAAATAACTATATAATTACTCACTTTAGTCAAATTAAATAATTAATATAATTGATTAGTTATAGTTAATGTTGTAAAATAAAATATTAAATAATTTGATATTTATTTCAATAAAATCAAATAAATAAATAATTATAATACTTTTAAAAATAATTAATCAAAATTCATAAGATGAAAAAATTAATACAAATTAAATTAAAATTAATTTCTTTATTCCAATTAAATTAAATAATTAAAGTAATTGATCATAATGTGGTCAAATAAAATATTAAATAATTTTATATTTATATCAATCAAATTATTAATTAATTAACACATTTATATGAATGAAATAAAATAAATTAGAAAATATTTTTAAGGACATGCTAGATCAGTTATGCTATTAATTGAAGAAACCTAATTTTAATTATAAATAATAAACAAAGGTTATTGTTCTTAGTTTCGAGATATCTTAGATTGAGGTTGGTCTAGTGGTTAGCTCATTAGTCTTCTTAAAACAAATGTTAGGATTCGAATCTCGCCTTATGCATGCAGCAACTCATTGACCAGCGTGACAAATCTTTAATGAAACTTAGATCCGCAACAAATTAATTCTTAGCCTACTAGATTGAAAAATACCACGAAAAATAAAAAATATCTTAAATTGCGTTTTAATAATTAACAAAATTAAATATAATTTAACAATTTTATTAATGTGTTATCTAATATTTGTTCAAGCGCATCAGTAAACTAATTAAGAATTTTTTTTTAAGTATAAAAAGAAAACTAAGTATCATTTGAACTTAAGTAAGTTGAAAACTAAATGAAAACTCTTAAAAAGACAAGCTAGCTAATTAGACTTATCAAAAACTGTTTCGAACACCTAAAAAGGAAATAACACATCACCTCAAAGTTACACATCATGTTATCTTAGTATTTGGCCAATAATAATTTACATCTATATTTATATATATTTTATATATAAAAAATATATAATTTGTATTTATATAAATTAAGAGTTTTATACACATGAATCAACACAATTTATATCTAAATTTTTTAGAATTCGTAAATATAAATTAATAAAATTTATTTATTAAAAATAATTTATTATTTGTACTAGTTAAATAATGATCAAAAATATTAAAAATTGCTGGCCTAAAATTTTTTTTTTAAATATTCATCAAATATTTGTACTCATATTCAAAAAGGTTTTTAAAAATTAATTAGGCAGTACTCATAATTAATCACACGAGAACCATAAAACGAAAATATTTATTTTTATTGAATTAAATTAAACCATTAATTTAAATTATAATCATCTAAATTTTAAATTAAATATTTTATAATTTAAAATGTTAAATTATTTGAATAAAATTAGATAAAATAAAAAATAAAAACAAACCAACAATTTATATCGAAGAAGAATTGCCCATACGAATACAATAATACAATTAACAAGTAAAATTGGAATAAAATTATTAATTTTTAATTTAAAAAGTTTAATACACGTATTACAAGTACATTGACATTAAACTCGTTATGCCTATATCTCAGTACCCAATATCCGATTTATGTACAACTTTTCGATTGTCATATTCCAGGTGCATCTTAAATTTTTTTTTTTTTTTATCATATGACTACCCGATATGTGTTTTTAATAATTTTTTTTGCCACGGATGTGTACATGTATTTAAAATAGTAATCGTCTGCATATCATACATTTTGATAAATATTGTATTTATTTAATTTAAATATAAAAAACATCCCACTTCACACTTGTTGGATACATAATATTAGAATTTGTGACCATTGGGCGAACTGAGAAGTGGAGCATGCAGTTCACGTAGACATTAAGTGAACCTTAGAAAAAAATAGGTATTTAAAATTATTTAATTTTTTTTAAAAAATAATAATTTTTTAATTTATTTTAGAAAAAATTTTGACAATATATATATATAACATGATAATAATTTTTATAATTATACTTTGTTATTATAAAATATATTAGTCTTTAAATTATCTAATTAATAAATTAAAATACTAAAATAATAATTTAAATAATAATATAAATTTAAAATCTTTTTATTTTTTTAGATTTTATATTTTAAAAAATTAAATAATTTTTTTATTATCAATACAATCAAATGTCTCTCTTTTTATATATATTATTAACTATCATTTAGAAATTTATCTCCTGTATGATTATAGAACAAATTCTTTATAATATTTATATCTAAAAAAAAGTTCTTTTAACTAATGTTGTTGTCTCAGAAAAAACTAAAATTAACTTAAAAAAAACAATAAATAAATAATATTATTTTAATTTTTATTTTATCATTATTATTTATTTAACCATTTTTTAGTTAATAGTCAATATAGGATTAATACTTTTATTAGTTATTTTTAATTTAATATTAAAATTATTTTAATAAAATGATTTTATTTAATTTGAAATTAATTTAATACAAAAATTTTATCTATTTGCAATCAAATCTAGTAAAATATTATGCTAAATTCTATTGACTATTAAATATTTTTGTTATTTTAAAATTAAGATGCTAACCTAGCGATGGTTTGTAGAAGAGAGAATAAGATTTTGAAACATATTATTTTAAACGAGTAAACTATCAAAATAATACCCAAAAATTTAACGACAAATAAGTCTCCGAAAGATTTAAAAATGCGACTATATATATATATCCTAAAAAAAGACTTTAGAAATAATATTTTGATGCCTTTTTTACAAATATTATTAAAAAATAAGATTTTTTTATTCTCAAAATTTTATACTCTTATGTCAAGTGAATTCTTTTTTAATTGTGAATAACTATTTTTTTTTTGATAAATAGAAAAATAAATCTAGAGATCAAACTTGCTCTAATTTTTGTTAGCATCTTCTAAATATTTATTCAAATGTTGGCACAAAAATTCAGATTAAATGGATAAGTTGTTTGTTAAATACAAAATTTTTTTGTCACTTATAATACATATAATATTTATTAGTTGTTTTTGTCGCATTTTTAAATTATTCAATGACTGTTTTGTCGATAACTTTTTTTAGGAATATTTTTGTCGGTGTCTAAATCTTTTGAGTACCAAATTAATAGTTAACTCTATTTTGAACAAATAACCAAATATATGTACACGGCACAATAGTAATATTCACTAAGTATATAAACAGTTTTTCAAGGTTTAAATTTATTTATCAGTTATAATTGTAAAATAATAAATTTATAATTATTTTACTCTTTTTTTAAAAGATTATTGTAATAAATTCATTTGAATTTTGAATTACTGTTTGCTTTTATATAATTAAAGTTGATGATGAAGTTTAATAACACAATAAGATTAAAATTAATGATACATCAGTGGAGACAAATAAATTTTATTATTATGTATTATTTAAAAAAAAAATTAAAATCCGTTAGGGGGCACTTGCCCCACAACCATCAACATGAATTCGTACCTAAATAGAACTATTAAGTATTTTTGAGAATTGGATATAGACATTTTATATTTCATACCTTAAATTTATTTCTGTTAAAATATGGTTAGTTGTGTATGTTTTGTTCATACCTCAGACTCTTCTCTAATTGTATTTTTAGTTTTTTATATACCTCTGAAAGTCTAACCGTCTGAAGTATCTCCAATAGCGGTTCTGATATAAATATATCATCATAGTTTTTTAAATAACTACTTTAAAATTATTATGTCAGTTCTCAACTTTAAGATGTTATTTTCAAATAATATGTTATAGAATCTACATAACTTGATGCTAATAAGTCTAAAGACTTGATAGGCATATATAGTTCCTGTGTTCTCGAAAAAATCGGGAAAGCACGATGCAGCTCTCCCTTCTCGGACTAAATCTTTGTTTCCTTCCATTGTTACCAACTAGAGTAGAATATGTTGATAAGTAAGGATTAGAAGTGATTCACATTATAAAAAGTTTCATCGTGTAGCACTTGGGAGTTAATTTAATTAGTTCAAAGATTTAATTGTTCAATAAAGATAATAAATTCGATTTAAAATATATTAAGCCTAATTATTTATAAGTTTGTATAGTTTTCTAAATAATTGAACACTGTACATAATTAGAATTTTTTATATTTAAACAACTGAAAAATAAAGGAAATTAAAATTTTAATTTAAATATTTTGAGATTTAATATTTAATTTTATAAATTAAAATAATTTAATAAAATCTTTAAATTCTTAATTAGAGTAATTATTTGTAACAACAATTGAGACAGAGTAAAGAATTGGAAGTATGAGAGTGTTCTCATTCACTGGCGCAGAAAATAGTATTAGAGAAGAAGACTTGAGACACGGAAGTGAAACTGAAACTCATACACTGTAATTGTACCACCCGTCCTGGGTAATGGAGTAATACAACATATATGGTGAAAGTACCTACAGTTTAACAACAATCAAAATCAATAGAGACTAATTCACTTATATTCACTCACAGCCCCCCTAAACCCCCTCAAACTTAGCAGTGGGTTGAAGAACCACTCTAAGTTTGTCTCGAAATTTGTGAAATAGAGGTGATGAGAGGGGTTTGGTGAAAATATTCCCAATCTTATTTATAGAGGGTATATGGAAGACATAAAGTTGTTTTTTATTCACCATCTCTCTTAGGTAGTAAAGGTCAATTTCCATGTATTTGCACCTAGTATGCAGGACCGGGTTAGCAGCTAATGAGCAAGCACTTTGATTATCACAGTAAATAGTAGGTGCCATTGGTTGTGGAATTTGAAGCTCCTTGAGAAGCTGCTGTGTATAGACACTCGTTCTGACTAAGATGCTGCCATGCTCCTATACTCTGCCTTAGTGCTACTGCGACTAACTTTGGCCTATTTATTGCTTCTCCATGCTACCAATTTACTTCCTAAGTATACACAATAGCCAGTAACTGATTTCCTGTCCTCATAATCCCCTGCCCAGTCTGCATCTGCGAATGCAAGTAATCTAAAGTCAGCATATTTTTGAAATTTAATGCCTGCTGATACTGTACCTGCAATATATCTGAGGATGCGTTTGACAGCCTTCCAGTGCTCTATTGTTGGAGAATACATGTATTGAGAGACCTTGTTCACAGAGAAAGCAAGATATGGTCTTAAAATAGTCAAATACTGAAGTGATCCAACAATCTCTCTATACAATTTTAGATCCTGAAAATGCTCAGCACCGTTTGATGTAAGTTTCAAGGCTGAGACCATAGGGGTAGGCATTGAATTTGCAGTGTCCATTTTGGCTTTTTGTAACAGATCTCGAGCATACTTTTGTTGAGAAACTAGAATGGATCCATCTGTTAAATAAGAGAATTCTAACCCAAGAAAATAACTGAGTTTTCTAAGATCTTTAAGCGAAAAGATTTTATTGAGATCAGAGATAAGTTTGTCTATTTCACCAGTATCACTTCCAGTGACAATAATGTCATCTACATAGGCTAAGAGAACGGTGGTAGATGTACTAGTGTGTTTAATAAACAATGAGATATCACTTTTGGTTCTGGTGAAACCAAACTGTAATAACATAGCAATAAATGTATTGAACCAAGCTCTTGGAGCTTGTTTCAATTCATAGATTGTTTTGTTCAACTTACAAACATGTGATGCATTCCCAAATTGATAACCTGCTGATGGAGACATGTATACCTTTCTTCAAGAATACCATTCAAAAAAGCATTATCAAAATCAAATTGCCTTAATGTCCATCCACGTGATAGAGCTATAGTAATTACAATTCTCACAGTAGTAGATTTCATAATTGGACTGTATACTTGGTTGTAATATATGCCTTCAACTTGCAAAAAATTCTTCGCAACTAACCTGGCTTTGTACCTGATGATGTTGCCTAACGGATATCTTTTTATAGCAAATACCCATTTAAAATCAATAACTGTTTTATGCTTTGGTGGTTCAACTAAATCCCAGGTGTTACATCTTACTAAACCCTGAATTTTAGCATCCATTGCATTTTTTCAGTGTAAACACTGAAAAGCTTGTTTAACATTCTTTGGGGTATTGTTAATCAAATCATAAGATTCTACTGAAGTTATAGCTAATGCTTGAGGCCTATTGTTTCTGGTTTTTGATCTTGTGAGCATTTTCTGAGTATTAGAAGATGTAGTAGAATTAGTGTTTGTAGCATTTTCAAAAGGTTGACAGATTTCAAGACCTAAAATTGGGATGGAAGGATTCTGATTGAGGCTAGTACTACAAGAGGTATGCTCAGTAATTTGAGTGTCAAGGCAAGTAGTTGATGAGGGAGAATATGAGATATCTAGAAGAGGTAGAGTTTGGGGAGGGTTAGAAATCTTGGGTGAAATGTTGAATGTAAGAGCTGGCAGATATTTAACTGTATCCTGGTTCACTACTATATTGTTATTGTGAAATAGAGAATTATAAGGAAATTCAGTTTCATCAAATATCACATGTCTCGAATAGTGAATTTTCCCATCTTTAGTCATGCACTTATAACCCTTGTAGTTACTATCATAGCCAAGAAATAAGCACTTTTCTGATTTGAATGCAAACTTTACTTTGTTAGAAGATCTTAAATAAGGAAAGCAAGCACATCCAAATATTTTAAAGTCCTTATAATCTGGTAATTTTCCAAATAAAATTTCAAAAGGTGATTTATTGTCTAATGCAGAACTTAGTAATCTATTAATGATATATACTGCTGATGTAAAGGAGTCTTCCCAAAATAACATTGGTAATGCAGCATTAGCCAAAAGTGATAATCCTACTTTAGTTATATGCCTATGTCGTCTCTCTACACTACCTTGTTGTTGATGTGTATACGGGCATGAAATTCTATGCATAATACCATGTTCAGTTAAAAATTGAGTGAAGGAGTGTGACATGAATTCCATACCTCTATCAGTTTGCAAAGCCTTAATCTTCAATCCTGTTTGAGTTTCCATAAACACTTTATAATTTTTCAATGCTTGTAGTAATGACTGAGATTTATGAGTTAGTAAGAAAATAGTTATGTATTTTGTATGAGCATGCACAAATGAGATGTAATATCTATATCCATTTCTAGACATTATAGATGCAGGCTCCCAAATATCAACAAAAACAAGGTCTAAGGGTGCTGTATAAACTGATTCAGATTTTGCAAAAGGCAACTGATGCATTTTTTCATAGCACAATATTCACATATTTGAACAAAATTAGAATCAAATTGAGCGGAAACTCCACATGTTTTCAAGACAGAAAGTACAGTTTTTATTGAACTGTGACCCAGGCGTTTATGCCAAAGGTCAAGGGTTACATTTTTGTTGCTTTGAGCTACAAACGCTTTCTTAATAGAAGAATTTGTAATGCTATGCTTACAAGAAACAGAATTATTCAAAGAAGTATGCATTAAGGACTTATTAGGCACAAGAACAAACAAATTTTTAAAAGAGTATATGCCATTTCTAGCTTTGCCTTGGAGAAGAATTTCTTGAGAGTCCTGATTACGCACAATACAATCATAAGGCCAAATTCAAAATAGACATGGTTATCTAAAATAAATTGAGATACATTTAATAAATTCTGTGTGATTTCAGGAACATAAAGTAATTTGTTTAAAAGAAACTTGATTTTACTGTCTTTATCACAAATAATTGAAGTTCTTTGAGCTAGAATTTTCGTACATTGACCATTACCTACAAACAATTGATCAGAATCTGAAATTGAAGAGTTAGAATTCAACAAGTTGAGTGAATCTGATGTGACATGGTGACTTACTCCTGAATCTGGGTACTATACAGATTCTTGATAATTCTAAGGATTTGAGAAATAAGCTCTTGGTTGATGAAACTGTGATGATGGTGGTGGTGGTTGTGTGTTAGAGTAAGGGAACGTGGATTGTTGTGATTGTGAGCTATTTCCATAAGCTTGAAAGTTAGGATCGAATCTATGGAAGTAAGTTTGAACAACATGGCTTTGGCGACCACAAAGTTGACACTGAGGTCGATTACTTTGATTAGAAAAATGACCTCCTCTTCCAAATCTTCCCCCTCTTCCTTTTCGAATAAAAGAGCCTCTCTGAGATTGAATGGTATACGGTGATGATGCTTGTGCCAGATTTGCCATGGGGATGCCACCTTGTGGTTTCTTGTATCTTTCCAACATATCATCATAGGCTTTAAGAAAAGACTCAACTTCAGGCACACTGTAAGTTGATAATTTTGATATTACAGAAGTAATAAAGACAGTATACTCCTCAGGTAAACCATCAAGAATTGCTGAGATATGATCATCTTGTTGAATTTGGTATCTAATAGATTGTAGAGTGTCAACAAGATTTTGAATTTTTGAGAGATAATCTGGTATCGATCTAGTTTTTCTTACTGATTTTAGTTGAGCTTTTAAGCTTTGAATTCTTGTGGCAGAGGTCTCAGCAAAATCGTCATTAAGTGCATTCCAAATTTCATAAAACTGATGACACTGAAGGATCTTGTTCTTGAAGGGCTTTGTGATTGATGCAAGAACCCAAGTTGATAGAGTAAGATCATCTAACCTCCATTGTTTGAAGGCTTCAATTTCTGTTTTAGTCTTCTTGGTAGTATCCTCTTCGTATTGTTGTGGAATCTTTCTTTAGTACAAATAATCTTCAAGACTTAAACTCTGAATTGTAAGCAAAGCTTCGTGTCTCGATGTATTATGATTGTTGTGATCCAATTTCTCAAAATTGGGAAGATCGATCTCTTGGTTAAAGATTTTGATAGAGTAATTGACATTGTGGAACACCAAATTGAAGAAATCAAGAAAGAAAAAGGGGAAGAACAGAGACAAGAGGGGAAAAAATTGGGGCAAAATTTGAAAGAAAATGAAAGAGGAATCAGAATTTGAAAAGAAGCAGGATCTTAGGCTCTGAATACCATAACAACAATTGAGACAAAGTAAAGAATTGGAAGCATGAGAGTGTTCTCATTCACTGATGCAAAAAATAAAATTAGAGAAGAAGACTTGAGAAACGAAAGTGAAATTGAAACTCATACACTGTAATTGTACCACCAATCCTGGGTAATGGAGTAATACAACATATATAGTGAAAGTACCTATAGTTTAACAACAATCAAAATCAATAGAGACATTCACTTATATTCACTCACAATTTGACCTTATCGGTGAATTAACAAATAAAATTTTATATCTTTAGACTGGTTTTACTCAAATACACTAAACTTCTATTTACTAGATTATGTCCAAGTTTTATAAAAATTCTTACATTACTATTACCCTTTTATATCTAACGCTAATTTCCTAAACTCACACTACACTACACAGTACACTTTGAGAAACAAGAAAAAAAAAAGAAACAGAGGGAGGAAAGGAAACAGGGAATGAAAGAAGAAGAGAGAAAGGGGTTGGGGCAAATAGGAAGAAGAAAGGGAACGGTGGTGTGTACGTGAACAAAAATAATATTTATTCTATTTTTTTAGTGACTTTAAAAACTAAACAAAAAATAAGAAAGAAACAAAAGTCAGAAATTGCTTAAATAGAGGAGCAGTTTCGCTTAAGACTACTCTTAAATTCTTTTTAAGGAGATAGAAGCTCCACATACGCGATGAAATTGTAACCTCATTGCCATCTTTACCATTGTGTCGCTACTGTATTTGTATCTCTTATAATCAAACAAAAGTCAACACGCTAATTCCAATGCATGATATCTCTTATTTTGAGCACTAACGAATCAATAAATGCAAAACGATCTTGATGACTAGTAACAAGATTAAACGCCTCCACACAATCCGTCTCATAAATAATATCTCGTTGACCCACATCCCAGGCTAAGAGATAACTTCTCCAAACAACAAACAATTCTCCTTGAAAAATACTATTACTTTCAATTATTATCAAACAACCCATTTGCGAAAATCCATTACAATCTCTAATAACGCAAGCAAAACTGTAACAATTTAGATTTTTAGTAACAGATTTCTTGAGTTTCATACATTAGGAATTCTCAAAATCCGAAGAATACGGCTAGATTTAGTTTGACAAGCCGATTTCAAATATACAAAAAAATAAATAATATTAATTTAATATAATAATATTTTAAGATAATAATATTGTAGTATATTAATATTTTATGAAAATAATATAATAACCGGACCCAAAATCTACCGGTACAAATTAATGTCGGCATTCTTAAATGAACTTAGCTATTCTTCATAGATCTTTTATTCCCAAGATAATCATGTTACTAGTATCATTTATACAAGTAGCTCATATATTTATTCTAGCAGTATATAATTATCTTAAAATAATTATCTTTTTAAAATATATTTTATTAGTTAAGGCCGATGAGTAATCACCTCGGGCCCGTTTTGATTTTGGCCACCTCCTGCTTGTTTCTCTTTCTTCGCATGTAACGTTGAGAGCCACCTCCTGCTTCATTTC
This sequence comes from Arachis ipaensis, assembly GCF_059453495.1. Lineage (NCBI taxonomy): Eukaryota > Viridiplantae > Streptophyta > Magnoliopsida > Fabales > Fabaceae > Arachis > Arachis ipaensis. The sequence continues at coordinate 121,155,311 of NC_142441.1, forward strand.
TTTTCTTCGTACGTAACATTGAGAAGGAGAACGAGAGAGAAAAGTTGAAATTTTATAGTCGGCAAGTTTCTGAGGTTTGGTCCTTTGGTTCTAAAACTCCAACGAAGATTCTAAACCGATTAAAATGTTCACCTCTTTTTCCTCCACGTAACCACATTAGATTTGCCAAGGTGAGTTAAAATATTTACGTTATAATCTCTTCTTGATGGTTCGGCCATGCTAAAACTATAGAAAAACTTAATATCTTCGATATTCTTGCTTAGGAACTCGGCGTAAAATCTTAAGGAGCAAAATCCATTAATCTCAGTGTGAGAAAGGTAAGGAATCCTTCCTGGACTTGTGATAAAGAATCAGTTATTATGTATATCGCGATTTAAAAGTTGTTTTAATCTGAAACTAGGAGGAGAGTGAGCAGTAATCACTTAGAACAAATCAGTTTCGTGAGCTGAAACAGAGGGTAAGGTTCGACAAATTAATTATGAATTAATTGTGTTTTGATGCTTGGTTGATGGTTGATTGTTAATGCTCAAAGCTGAGTATTTGTATGATATTTTTACTTATTCTGTAAGGTTAAAAATATTGGGCGCTAGGCGCCCACTTCTTGAAAACTTTTGGCACTGGGCGCCCTTCCTCTCAAACACTATGGGCATTGAGCGTGCAATCTCACAAGCTATATGAGCACTGGGGCCCCAACTATACACGCATCTTGGGCGCCCAGCACCAGGCGCTTGTATTTTATGACAAATTATAGGCTTCGAAGGTGCTAAGCGCTGGTTTAGACACTAGGCGCCAATGTACAATATACTAGAATTTTGTAAATAACCAAGAAAAAACATAATTTGATGAAAATGCAAAGATGAAAGTGTTATTATTTTAAAGGCTGGAGAGTTAAAGATAATTAACTAAAGCTTAGGCATTAAGCTATAGATATTCAAATCTTAAAGTCTAGTGTAATATTTTAAGATTTAAAGATATAGAGCTTAAGTAAAAGATGAGGTAAGTAATGTAAAAGTTTAGGAATATGACGGTAATTATAATAAAAGACGTAGAAAGATAATTCAAAAAGTTTAGAATCTAGGAATTTTTTCATAAAAGACCTAGGGCGAGGTAAGAGAACTGGAAATTGATAAGAGAGTAAGGTAAAGATTGAGGAAGAGATTAAGAATAAAGTAAAGAAAAAGTTAAGAAGATTAACGAAAGGCTAAAGGAAAGGTTAAGAGAAGAGAACGAACAGTCAACTGAATGGCCTCGGCCAGAGGGCTTAAACCAGAGATAGTCGAAAGTAAATTGAATGACTTCGATAATAAGGCTTAAAAGCTGAAGTAAGAAAGACTAAATAAATGAATGAAAGGCGATTAATAAAAAGTGAAATAATTAAGAATGTTGAACGAGTGATTGAGTGCCTGGCAAGGTCGAGGATTTCGTTCCGCTTGCATAGTATTTGAATATATAGTGGGGATGCCCACAAGTTGAAAATTGTTCTCCAGAAGTAGCAATTTCTGTACAATTTAAAGTCAACTGAACGGCTATGTCGTAGAGCTTAATGCAATTTAATGTCAACTGAATGACTTCGGCCAAAGGGATTATATGCAACTGAACATCTGAAAAACCATATCTAAGACTGATTCTTAGGTAATGTTGGGTTGTGGGATGTAAACTAACACGTAAGCTCATAGCCTGCATAATAAAACATGCATCATACTTCTCTGCTATATATATATATGTGTGTGTGTGTGTGTGTGTGTGTGTGTGTGTGTGTGTGTGTGTGTGTGTGTGTGTGTGTGTGTGTGTGTGTGTGTGTGTGTGTGTGTTTTTTGTATTCTCTTTATGCGTGGTGTTGTTTTGTATTTATTGTCTGCATAATATTTCTCTGTATTCTGCTATTTGTTTGTCAAACCTCAAAGAATCAAACAACTTAACTAACAAATCCAACCTTACTAAGAAATCCCAAGTTCTTATCTCTTTCTCCCTTTCAGATGGAGCACTGACGACCTCTTGAAGATATATGATCGTGCGGAGGAGTAATGGATGATATTTTACCTTTTGATAGTATCCAGCTTGACCTAAGTCTTGAAGACCTGGAGTGTTTTCCCTCGCTTTTATAACCTAGAGGGAGTTGGGAAGTATAGACTGTTGGCTCGCCCAGGTACCAGCTTAGGGACCTTTTAGACAGGCCAAAGCCTGGGATGTGTTATATATATGTATATGTAGTTATTACTTAGCTACTTCCAGGAGTGTCATAACTAAGTGATGTTAACCAACGTGCGATGTATGTGTGTGTGTGTGTGAGATAATTTTTGAACTGCTTTATCTGTTATTTTCTATGATTTTATCTAAGAATGTCTCTGCATATCAAACCAAATATTTAAAAAAAAAAATAAATTTACCCTACAAAATAACTACATTTTAACAACGAATTAGGTTCATATAATAAATAATAGTTAAGGTTAAGAAAAGCAAGTTAGTAACATGTAACTTCTAGTGAGATCATGACACGTTGAAAGTTGGGTCATTATAAAAATCAACACTATCACCAGAACCAGGATAACTAGCATTACAAATAATCTTGAAAGTACATATAAATGGAGAATTCCAAGAACCACGAGTTAAACCCCAAAATAGTCCCTGAGATCGTCGTCGAACACTAAAATCGTCCCTGAAATTCCAATTGCACTAATTACGTCCCAGAGATTGACAAAAGTGCACCATATTAGTTCCTGACCCATTTTCCATTAACGACGTGATGACATGGCTTGATGATGTGGACTTTAAGTGACACGTGTCACTCCATGATTCGGCCACATGTAATGATATGATGATGTGGTGACCAATGACACGTGGCATGCTGATGTGGATGGTTGTGCCACATGTCACAATGTTATTTAGCCACATGTCCGTTTGTGCCACGTGTCGCAACGGTATTCGTCCACGTGTCATTCATTATATCATCATTGTAGATGCACCAAATTAGTCCCTCACTTTACATTAAGTGACTCATTTTAGTCCCTGAAATTGAATGTCGTGCAACAAATTAGTCCCTTCACCAATTTTTTATCATTTTTTTAAATTTAAAATTTTCAATATCTTGGATGCACTAATTTCATTTCTATTTTTTCATATATCGTTTAAATACAAGTGCTTTCATAAAAAATTTTAAGATTTTAGTTTTAAGTATATAATTTTTTTAATAATTTAACATTGGTAAATTTTGTAATATATAAGTATGTTATTATAAGAAAAAATATATGATTGATTAGACACATTTTTTTCATAAAAAAACATGTGTTTTTAACAAAAAATCAATAATTAAAATAAACATCTTTTTTGGTTCTTATGAAATACATGTTTTCGTTATGTGTAAATGAGCTAGATTGAAGGCACTTCAAGCATCCTCACTACCATCTCCGACCTCTGCTGTCTAGACAAAAGAGGTCAAAGATGATAATGAGGGAAGCTTGAAATGCCTTCACGTCAACTCTAAAACGGCGGTTAGGGGTATCCACAAGAGAAAAAATATTTTATAAAAGCACTAAAAGAGGTCAGAGATGGTAGTGAAGGTGCTTGAAATGCCTTCACGGCTTCACGTCAACTCCAAGTCGGCGGTTAGAGTATTCGCAAGAGAAAAAATATTTTATAAAAGCACTTTTATTTTATTAACATGTGAATAAATAGAATTGAAATTAATGCATTAAAAATATTGAGAATTTTGAATTTATAGAAAAAATAAGAAAAAACGGGTGAAATGACTAGTTTGGTGCACGACATTCAATTTCAGGGACTAAAATAAGTCACTTAATGCAAAGTGAGGGACTAATTTGGTGCATCTACAATGATGACATAATGGACGACACGTGGCACAAACGAACACGTGGCCAAATAACATTGTGACACGTGGCACAACCATCCACATCAGCATGCCACGTGTCACTAGTCATCACATCATCATATCATTACAAGTGGCCAAATTATGGAGTTACACGTGTCACTTACAATCCACATCATCAAGCCATGTCATCACGTCGTTAATAGAAAATAGATCAGGGACTAATATGGTGCACTTTTCTCAATCTCAAGGACGTAATTGGTGTAATTGGAATCTCAGGGACAATTTTAGTACACGACGCCAATCTCAGGGACCATTTTGGGGTTTAACTCCAAGAACCACTTTATAGGGGATATGTTGTAATTCAAAAACACTCCTAAACTCCTTTTCTATAGCTAAAGCCAGACAAACCATTTTTTTCTGAGGCCAAGTCTCATGAGGATTAAAGATGTCATTATTGTTCCTTACTTGCCACATTACAAGAAAAAGGCCTATCGGCACACTTTTTTCTTGCCACGCTATTAAAGCGTGCCCAAAAGTGGTCAATGGCCACGCTTTTGCGAGGGTGGCCACTAATTTGTGATTTGGCCACGTTTTTTTTGTCACGCTTAAAAAACGTGGCCATAGAGAAAAACCGGCATGCTTTTACGTGGGTGGCTACCAATTTGTGTTTTTGCCACGCTTTTCTTGCCACGCTTTAAAAGCATGGCCACAGAGAAAAACCGGCACGCTTTAAAGTGGCTAATTTGTCTTCTAACGGTGACATTTATAAAGCGTGCCGATATGCTATGTGTAATTAGGTACCCTGCAAAAACGTACCGATATGCTGTGTGTACCAAAGTTTAATTTCCCACCCCTTCGTTTCACACTTAACATTTTTGCTAAGTTAACTAAGTGATAACAGCGCATATACTACTACATACACACTTCACTTTTAATTTATTCCCAAATTCACTTTTAACCTAAGATAACCATCGCGATGAAGCAAGCCGCCGTCGTACCCATCAGCAAGCCGTCGCACCAAGTTCATCACTGCAGATCGATCACTGTCGCACCACCCAGCTCGATCGCCGTCGCACCAATGTTCATCTAACCCTCACATCAGGCCTTCATCTAACCGTCACACCCAGCCCTCTTTCTGTCGCACCTAACCCTCGCACCATCAACGGTCTCTCGCACCTTACTCGCAAACGGTCGCAAACCCTCGCAAACCCAAGCCTCTGCCTCGCAAACCCTCGCAAACCCAACCCTCTGTCTCTGTCTGTCTCAATGGTCTCTCCCTCAGTCGGTATCTCGGCATGCCCAGGCATCGGTGTGGCCTCCTACTCGTAAACCCTTGCAAACCCAACCCTCTGTCTCTGTTTTAGTGGTCTCTTCCTTAATCGGCACCGTAAACACACTGATAAGTCTTTCTACACAAACCAGAAAACAAGTCATGAAAGAATAAAAAAAAATCAAGGTTGTGAACAAAATTGGTAAAACTGTGTCTGAAAATATTTTTAGAATCCTCATATTCATATCATACATACCAAGGTCACGAGATCTTTACAAAGATTCTGAGGAATTGAAGAAGAAAAAGGTAAAGAAGCACAGTCCAAACTTTGATTTTCTTTCTTTTCTTTTTGTATGTTCTCGTTCTATTTTGGGTTAAACCTATTCAATTTTGTCAATGAAGGTTCTCTCTGTTGTTAAAATTTTCGTATGCTTCAACACTGAAACCAATCATAACAGTGTTTTGTTCTTCATGGGGCATGTGTTAGTGCCACCAAATGGTAGAACAATGAAATAGACGAAGGGAACAAGGGTATGAAATTCTTGTTTCAGAAGAAGAAAAAGAAAAAAAAAAAGCAAAAGATCTTGAAACAGTTGTTCTTGCACCAATGTTATTGCTCCCTGTGTCTTTGTTTCCTTCTTTGTTTAATATTTTAGGTTCTGTTTGGCCTCCCTTTGCCTTGTTCTGATAATTATTATTTAGTTAGTTAAACCCATGTTTTAATTTTGCAGAATCTAACCCTGGAGCACTATACAAACTACAAAGCCTCAGATCTTAAAACTGTTGTTCTTGCACTTGTAGCTTTGCAGCTCAACACCAAAGCCAGTTCCCTGAATGCTATACGTGAAAAGTATAAATAACATAAGGTAAAAATTTGGTGTTTACTATCTTCACTAATAAAAATAATATCCTAAATTAGTTTTCAAAGGAATATTTTATCGGATATTTTAATTTTCATTAAATTTTAATTATTAAATTAGTCTTTGAATTCCTCCAGGTTATATTGCTTCCTACTTGAATGGACTAATTTGAGAATTTAAAAATTTTTAAGGACTTTTATTAAATAACGTATAAACTTATAAAAAAATTATATAAAGATTTGTATAAAATCTTTAGCAAAGTTTAACACGTAAATGATCTGTGTAACAAAATGTTAAAATAAAACATTGAGGCTAATTTTCGTAATTAAAACTTGTTTGGTATGGAAGTGTTTGACTGAATATTCTATATGAACTAATTTGGGTATTCCTATTTAATAATTAAATTGGTGAATTAATCGACATATAAATGCTTATAATATTAGAGTTCGTTATGGCTATTATAGTCCATGAAAATGAGTATTATACATTCCATCGGCATCATACTCTAAATCATAGGTGAGTATATTTTTCCTTGAGAATTAAATTTTATGCCTAGTTAGGATCCTAGTTCTGATTGAGTGTGCGTGAAGATAATCTAAGTAGTTGGCCTAGTAACATAGTTCAGACATTTGCAACAGCAGGTGGTTTATAATTCTTTTTTGTTTTCCTTATCTTTTTAGTCATCTACTTTTTATTTATTTTTTATTATAAATAATTAGCACTGAATTTTCAAGATATCTTTCAAACCCTAAGCACCAGCTCGGGTTCTTCTCCTCCTCTGCTCTCTCAAACTTCCTCCGATTACACAATACACCAACCTAGATCTATTCTTATCTTCTCAAATTTCAGATCCAAGGTTTCCATATAATGCTATTCATTTTTTAATTTCAGATCCAAGGTTTTCTTACTGTGTTATTGGCTATTGATTATTCAGTGGATTTGATTCGTTGATGTGCAAAAGTAGGCAGCGGCTAAGAGAGGAGGCAAGGTGGTTGCTTTGTTGAAATAATTATGTAGGTGTGAAACATGAAGCATTCATGCTTGGAGCTTCCAAGGGAAAGCACACAAACAAAGAATTTGATCTTTTCATTACCACTTCACCAATACCAGATCTAAATGAGAAGCTTATTGTGTTGGGGCGAGTCATCAAGGGAAAATAAGGATGTTCAGGTGACTAAATTTGCTTCTCATTGTTATGTCTGTGTCCTTTTTGTTGATCCTTATCCTTTCCAATTTAGTTAAGGTTTTCTACACATATTATCATGTTTGAGAAGTTAATGATTATCGTTTTTATCACTAAATTTAAACAAATAATTAACTTCCAATGTGTTGTTCACTACATATATTTGTTTTAAAATTTTATTTCATCACCATCTGAATAGATAAGTTCATATTCTGACTTGATGTTGTATTTTGGAATGAAATTCCATCAAAGCAATTTCAATATTAGTTATTTCACTTCTAATCTTTCTTATTTCTGAGAAATAATGATTTAATGTCAGCAACCTGTGTAAAATCTACCATGGGTTTCAATATTGAGCTTCATATTCAATGTTACATTACCCTGTGCCAGGAAATTGAAAAAGTGGATATAGATGAACATTACAAACCTAAAGTCTCCATTTGGGTTTTTTTTTTCATATTTTAGCTGCCATGTTTACTCTCTACTGTATTAATCACTAACCAAAGTTATGCTTTGCATCTACTGTTGATTTAGTTTCTCTATATCTTTTGGCAATCTTTTCGCACTGTGTCAGAATCATTTAGATGCATATTGGAAGCAGAAAACTGTTAATTATTCTCTATATGTTTAGTTTCTCTATACACTACTAACTTTTAATTTGCAGAATATTCTCTTTGTTACAAACATACATCTCAGCCTCATTGTTTTCTTTACTGAATTCACTTTTCCTTAATTATTAAACTATTGATCCCTATCATTTTCCACTGTAATTAAAAGTCACAAGACCAAACTATAAGAAGTTAAAAGCAAAAATTAACACAAACACAAGAACTTTAAAATTACTAACTGTCATTTGTTGCAAGATTTTAGTTAATATGCATGTAACATTAAATTGTACCACTGAATGAGTAGTATGAGTGTATTATATGCTAATTTTCTATGTTGGACACCAGACAAGCATGCCAATGAAATAATTGTTGTAGGCCTATCTTCATATATAAATTTATGTGTATTACTTTATTGTCTAACATTAGTAGAACAGTAAAAATAAGTTGTGCTTAACTATTGAAACTGCTTGTTTTATTATTTAATGTAGCTTCAAGCTAGGGCCAGAGGTACTGAGAGCATGAACTGGGATGCAATGGTTATGCAGATGTATAAATCAATATATTCATAAACTATATATATTTGCATTGCATGATATATTTTTAATGAATCTTACTCTTACCAAAAGATTTAGTTAGTTCATAAATTTGATGTATATATATATATTGTTTTAGTGAGTTGTGTATTGTTAGAACTTTTATAAAAACTCTCTATAATCATATAAATAAACAAAAAGCATTTCATCATTGGTATGTATCTAGAATAATTAGTTGTTTAAATATATATATATATATATATATATATATATATATATATATATATATATATTAATTTTCTAAAATAATATCACATTTTTTTTAAAGTTCACCCATAATTTTTTTTTTAAATTTGATGAAGATATAACCACGCTTTAAAAGTGTGACAATAGGTTTACATCTAGGTACTTTAAGAAAGCGTGACCGGATGTCCCCTACAGGTACGCTTTTGAAGCGTATCCAAACCCAAACCAATGAGCACGCTTTAAAAGCATGGCTATATGTTCACTTTTCGGCACGCTTTAAAAGCGTGGCGATATGTACACTTATCGGTATGCTTTTCAAGCGTACCTATAGGTTAAGACCTATGGCCACGCTTTTTAAGCGCGGTAAGAGATGAAAGCGTGCCAACATTAAAAACGTGCCGATAGATCTACAAAAGCGTGTCAATAGAGCAACCGGCACGCTGGCAGATGTGACCCTTTCAAAAGCGTGCCGATAGCTCAAAAAGCGTGGCAAAAAGCTATCGGTACATTTTTTTGTACTTTTTGGCATGCTTTAAAAGCGTGGCAGAAAGCTTATTTTCTTGTAGTGCCATATCCACCAAAGTTCTGAAGAGAACCTGAACGGATGCTCTCTGCTATGATACAAGAACCAGTTCTTCAAATTTAGAGGAAGAAAAAAAATATCTAACCCGTGCCATACAAATTGAGCTTTCGAACAATTTCGAATACAATGTAAAATTGATTCCTAGCTAAAAAGACACCTTGGGCTCCTATCTGATGACAACATCCCTCTTCTGAAGCAAAAACTTGCAGTAGGAAAAACCTCCCTAAGACACAGACAAGCTAAAAACTTATGTTTTTTCAGAACAAGCTAGCGTCAAAGCCAAAACTAATTTTTTCGTTTCTTCCAACCAAAAAGCTGCTTACACAACCACAAATAACCATTGCATGAGTCGTAGAATTTGAATGCAGACTCAGACCAATACCAATCCACTTTCAGACCCATTTGCACATATGGATTGTAAGAAATAATATTACCTTTCAGATTCTGAGATAGAGAGGAATAAAGAGGCTTTAAATGTCATCTGCCAACTAACTAGATATCCTGTATCTAGAGGTTCGAATTAGAAATGTGAACATAATTCATCTTATTAGATAACTGCCCTTCTCTTCTCTAGTTAGAAAATAAAAAATTCTTGTTTAAATTCCCAATACACCAAGCAAACCCATCCTTCAACGCTTCCCAAGCCTTGCAAAGACTCTTCCAAAAGTAAGACTTGTTCCCAGGACAACCAAAACATTCATCTTGAGATTATCAGTATTTGGCATCCAATAATTAGACTGATAATTTGTTTGCCTAATAGAAAAAAAAAATTCAAACTTGCTTCCCAAGAAGAGCAATATTCGCACAATAAGGATCTCTAATCCCCAAACCTCCATATTTTTTTTGGAGTAACCAGCAGCACCTTTCAACTAACAAGATTCAATCCTCTTCTATCAGCTTGTCCTTTTCAAAGAAAATTTCTCATTATAGACTCCAGTTTACTAGTGATCTCTTTGAGGAAAAAAAAAGATACCTACATCTGGTATGTGGGAATAACAGCTACAACGAAATTGACCAAGTAGACTCTACCTGTTCGGTTCAGCAAATTCCCTTTTGTTGAGTCTATAGTAGAATTTTGACTTCTAATGGATACAAAGTAACATGAAATTGAACACTACTCACAATAATACACTCGCTATATATTTTGTAAAGAGGAAAAACAATATGAAAGATTTCTTCTAACTAACTCTATAAGATGATGTGAATAAGGATATTGTTATTGTTATTGACTTCAATTACAATTCTAGAGACGTATATATAGTATCTCTATGCTATAACTTTAACGAATAAGAATAAAATTCTCCGACAAAAAACTCCTTACTAAACATTTTGAGTTCTCTCCTATTAAAACTCATTTATTTTACTTCCTAAAATTACTCTTATCCTTCCTTTATTCTCACAATTCTCCACCTCAGTCACAATTTGAAATCTACTCAAATTTTGAACGATCAAAGTATGGTATTCGTATAATCGTATCCCCATGCCTAACATGGAACAATATTGAGCAATTCCAAACAGTGTTGGAACTTGCTTCCTGACACTACTTTAGTCAGCATGTCTGCGGGATTTTTATTTGTGTGTAATTTTACAAGAGACATGTTGCCTTTCTTTATAACATCACGCACGAAAATTTTTAGCCAAATGAATTGCACTTTGATTATCACAACTCAGATTCACGCAATCTTGCTGAAACCCCAAATCATCTAGAAGACCTCTTAGCCACAATACTTCTTTCACCCTTTCTGCTACTGTCATGTACTCAGCCTCTGTAGTAGATAGTGCCACTGTAGCTTGTAATATCGATCGCCAACTAATTGGAGCACCTTGTATTTTATATACATAACCGGTCGTAGAACGTCTTCTGTCTAGATCACCAGCATAATCAAAATCAACAAAGCTGCTGATTTGACATAATTTTCCCTAAAGCATAAACTTATGTCAATGGTACCCTTCAAGTACTTTAATATCCACTTAACTACTTCCCAGTGTGCCTTACCCGGATTTGCCATGAACCTGCTAACAATACTAATTGCCTGTGAAATATCTAGGCGTGTACACACCATAGCATACATTAGGCTACCAACTGCACTAGCATAAGATACATTTTCCATGTAAGCCTTATCTTCTGCTGTTGTGGGAGATTGTTTACCAAAGAGCTTGAAATGTCAAGCCAACGGTATTAAGAGTAATTTTCGGCTTGATCTCTCTCTTTTAATTTCCATGCCAAATATTTTTCGTGCAATACCCAAATCTTTTGTTTCAAATTCTTTACCAAGTTAAACCTTTAACCTATCTATCTCTACCTTGCTTTAGAAGCAATAAGCATGTCATCCACATACAACAGAAGATAGATATAATCACTTCCAAAAAGCTTATGAATGTATACATAACAATCATAATTACTTCTGAAAAAACCTTGTTTTAACGTAAAGGAGTTAAATCGCTTATACCACTGTCGAGGAGATTGTTTCAATCCATATAGCGATTTCTTTAAGCGACATACCTGATTTTCTTTACCCTCAACCTTGAAATCCTCAGGTTGATACATGTAAATTTTTTCCTCTAAGTCACCATGAAAGAAAGCTGTCTTTACATCTAGCTGTTCTAACTCAAGATCACCCTGAGCAACAAGACTCAAAAGCACCCTTATGGAAGTGTGCTTCACCACAGGAGAAAATATCTCGTTGTAATCAACACCTTCTTTTTGTGCAAATCCCTTTGCTACTAACCTAGCTTTGAATCTTGTACCATCTGACTTAGTAAGATCTTCTTTTTTTTTAAACACCCATTTACAACCAATTGCAGTCTTTTCCACGGGCAACGGGACCACCTCTCATGTCTTGTTCTTATGGAGAGATTGCATCTCTTCTTCCATGGCGACCAACCAACTTTCTCTATCTTTGTCTTTGATAGCAAGTTTGAAGGTGACCGGCTTATCATCCTCCACCGAGAGTGCATAATCTACCAAGTTTACCTGCCCATAATGTCTCAGAGGCTTGTCTAACCCAAACTTCTGAACGAATTTATAATTCCTCTTTGGCCTAGTGGATGCCAAAGAATCCTGCTGCTGCTGTTGTAATGCATGTACATTTTCTCGCTGAATCTCCTCATGATCAAGTTCATCCTCTGTATCATCTCGAGTAGCATTAGGATGCTCTACCTGAACATTATTAGAATTTATTTGTTAGTATTTAAACTCTATCTCCACCACTTGAGTATTTGAAGTTTTTACAATATCACCATCATCTGGCATCGTATCTTTAGACAAAGTTACCATAGATCGTTCATCAAAGGTAACATCCCTACTAATTACAAACTTAGAATCATTTACACTCCAAAGACGATACCCTTGAACCCCTCTTGGATACCCCAAAAAGATTTCCTTTTTAGCTCTATCATCAAGCTTATTATCTTTGACATGATAATAGGATGTGAATCCAAAAACTCTGAGTTTCTCGTAATCTGCATGTTCCCCTGACCACACCTTATAAGGTGTGTCTCCATCTAGAGAAGAATGTGGGGATCGGTTCACTATGTAGCAAGCTATAGCAAGTTGTAGCAACCGACTCCACTCACCACTCTCTGCCTAACCCAGAATTAGAGTGCAAACACCGTGCCTTCTCAAGTAGCATACGATTCAGTCGTTCAGTGACTCCATTCTGTTGTGGTGTTTCTCTAACTGTCCAGTGTCTCACAATGCCTTCTCGATCACATAACTCCTTGAAAGCCACATCCATGTACTCTGTGTCATTATCTGATCATAGAGTTTTCAGCTTCCTATCTGTTCAGTTTCAACCATTGCTCTCTATCACTTAAAAGTGTCAAATACCTCATTCTTATGCTTGAGGAAGTAAACCCAAACATACCTGAAATAATCATCAACAAAAGTAACAAACTACCTGGAACCACCTTTGGAGGTAACTTTAGACAGGCCTCAAACATCAGTATACGCATAATCTAACAATCCTCTGCTTTTATGCTTGCTTATAGAAAACTTCACCATGTGTGCCTTTCTATACACGCAATGCTAACAAAATTTTATTTGTAGTTTCTTCATATTCTTTAGCAAACCTTATCCACAAAGCAATGATAGACCTTTCTCTGACATATGTCCAAGCCGCATGTGCCATATTCTTGTGCAATTTGTTTAATCTCTACTTCTACGGATTCCAACTGCTAACTCACCTGTGATTGTTGTCCCCAAAAGAGAAAAGATTATCGTGACAAACTCCCTTCATCACTACCAAAGGACCACAAACAACTTTTAGTACCCCATTTTTTGTAACTATTTTGTAACCATTTTTCTCCAACAAACCTATGGAGATAAGATTTTTCTGCAAGTCTCGAATATGTCTCACATCCTTTAAGGTTCTTACTATTCCATCATGCATCTTGATTCTTATAGTACCTAACCCCACAGTTTTACAAGCATGATCATTGCCCATTAAAACTGTGCCACCATTTATGCTCTGATAGGTAGTAAACCACTTCATATTTGGGCACATATGGTGCTCCTAAATCAAGAATCCACTTATCGAAGATTTCATAAGATTATTCTGTCACAGAGTAACAGTCCTCCTCATCATTTGAGACATAGCTTGCTTCTTGCTTTTCTTTTGGGTTGTCATTGTTCTGTTTTTTGAAAGTTATCTTCTTATTTGGATAATTTTTTTTTAAATGTCCAGGCTCCCCACATTTAAAGCATGTTCTCTCCGCGTGAGGTCTAGATTTTGGCCTAAACTTTCCATGCTTATTACCTTTTCCTCTTTCATTAGTCCTTCCTCTAGCCGCGAACAATCCTTGTGCTTAATCATTATACTCTCTTCCATTTGGAGATGACATTACACTTGTAGCAACCTTATGTAGATCATCCACTAAAAGTGATGCTTTCGTCTCATCCATGGTCAGAGTGTCACCCACCAGCATCAATGTCTGCACCAGATTTTCATAGGACTTCGGAAATTAAATTAACAATATGAATGCCTGATCGTCATCATCAACCTTCATATCTATATCCTTTAAGTTTGATATAATCCTATCAAACTTATTGATATATTCTCAGATTGAGGTACCTTCTTCCATCTTGCATGTATACAATTTGGATTTTAAGTAGATCCTGTTAGTTAGAGTCTTCGTCATGAAGTTACTCTCTAACTTTGCCCAAACGCCTGCTGCAGTTGCTTCTTCATTTACCAAAAAAGCAACATCCCTCTCAAGGCATAAGATTATTGCAGCCCGTGCCTCAAGATCTAATTCTTTCCAATCCTCATCTTTCATTTCCTCCGGCTTTTTTTCTTTACCTGCCAGTGCCTTGTGTAATTTTTGTGATATAAGCAGATTTTTCATCTGCATCCTCCAATAAGAAAAAATCATTTTTTCCATTAAACTTCTCGATTTCATATTTGCCTACTTTGACATTACCACTAGTAGAAGCCATTGTATTCAAAATTAAATTTCACCACACAAATAATGAATAATATAACGTTGGCTCTGATACCAATTGTTGAGTCTATAACGAAATTTTGACTTCTAATAGATACAAAATAATACGAAATTGAACACTACTCACAATAATGCACTCGCTATATATTTTGTAAAGAGAAAAAACAATATGAAAGATTTCTTCTAACTAACTCTATAAGATGATGTGAATAAGGATATTGCTATTGTTATTGACTTCAATTACAATTCTAGAGATGTATATATAGTATCTTTATGCTATAACTTCAACGAATAAGAATAAAATTCTCCGACAAAAAAACTCCTTACTAAATATTTTGAGTTCTCTCCTATTAAAACTCATTTATTTTACTTCCTAAAATTACTCTTATCCTTTCTTTATTCTCACATCTTTTTAGTTTGCAAGTCTATCCCAAATCTTATCTAGGACACTATTAAAAGCTGAATGGGTCACCTTAAAATGGCTAAGGGTAACCCCAAGATACTTGCCCAAATTCTGGACAAATCTGATGGAGGACACTCCAGTGAAGGTCTCTTTCCTTGTCGCAGAGACATTCTTGGAGCAAAATGCTTTGGATATTTTTTACATTAATCTTCATCCCAAATGCTTTGCAAAAATTCTCCAAAACCACCATCATATTTTGCACTTGTCTTTTCGTAGCTTTACAGAATAAAAATAAATCATCCGCAAACATTAAGTGGGATATTTTTGGTCCCCTTCTAAAAATAGCAAATGGCTTTTACAAGCCCAGATCAATCTCATGACCAATAAAGCATGCTAATCTATCCGTACACAATACAAAAAGATAGGATGACATATGATTTTCTTGTCTAAGATCCCGCCTATGAATAAAACCATTCAGAATATTCATTCTACCATGTTAGTAAAATGTTGAAAGACTAATACTACGAGTGTTTTAAAATGAATATACTTTTTCTTTCATTGGTTGGGCCGGTTGAACGAGTCGAATCAGGTGAAGAGCTTTTCTGCATGTTGAGATTAGGGGGAAGGGTTTTAAACCCATATAAGTAGGATAAGATAAAATTTTAAGAGATTATACACCTGCATGTAAGGTTAGGGTGGGCTTTAAATCCTACTCCATTCTACTTATTTTAGTCCTTAGATGTAGATAAGCATAGTATTTTTGTAAAATTAGATGAAAAATTTTTGTTTTGATACTTACCTAAAACCAGTATGATTTGGGTTTAAACGTGAAGTCCAAACTCCTTTTGATGCGTGAGCTCTAATGCCTTCTCCGGCGAAGGGATGCCGCACGAGTTCTTCAGAGAGGTTGAGGGAATATCTGCAAGGGACTCCGATGCTTAAGTTAGTAAGAATTTTAGGCAGGTTTTTTAGTATATTAAAATTGAGAAATACCTAAGTTTGATAAGGTATTTAGAGTAAAGCACCAACCCGGTCCATATCCATTTTTCCGAATGACAAAGCGACCCTTAACCAAAAACACGATCTATTTCGGTCCATAACCCTGTGCTCCGTCTGCCACCGCGGTCCTTTTGTGACTTTCACGGCAAAAACTCAACGAAAATTGCTGACGTGTGTAGGCGAGTGGATGATATGGATGGCTTGGGTGGTTACGTGGAAGATGGAATCCCACGTGGCTAGGTGAAATGGACAGGGTCCTTTCTGTCCTCGTTCACAACACAAAAATGCCATCATTTTGAGGATTCCAGGCGTCTTTATTAGACGAGTCTGGTCGTCAATCTCCCCTATATCGTGTATGGAACCGATACCAGCATGAGCAATAGCAGAGATCATGGGAGTGGAAGAGATGCGTCGAACAATTAGGGTAGGAGTATTTCTGTGAGCTCCGTTGGTAGTGCTGGAGCGAGGAAGAAAAAAAGATTCGTTGCATCGAGATGCAATTGTGGGATTCATGCAATTCTATTCATGTCGTCAACACAGTCGAACCCTAATAGGCTATTCTTTGGATGCCCAAATTTCAAGGTATGAAATAATTAGTTATGTTTATATTCCTGCCAAGATCTGTAACAAGCATCTCTTCATTGCAATTCTAGTTTTTCTTCTTTTCACTGTGCAGACTGCAGAATCTCATTGTAAATATTTTCTATGGCTGGATGAATATGTTTTACTATTTGAAGAGGAGCAAATAAATGATGACAGTCTTTATGGTCAAAATCCAAAGCAAAATCATTTGTTGGATGCAGCTGTTTCGATGGAGAAGAAATTGACAAAGCTAGAGGACAAAGTTTCTAGGTTAGAGTTGCAGATGAAAAATTCTAGGCACGTTAAGTGTAATAGGTCTTTTAGTTATCCATTGATGGTTGTTGTGTTTGTCTTTGAAGTTGTATTTGCAAATTATCTCCGTTAAACTGGATAGCAGATAGTTAGTGTATGATGTTGGTTTTGTGTTGGAAGTGCCTGTTGCTGAGATAGTTGTATCACTTAACAGTGTAAATCCGAATTTATTAAATAGAATAGTTGTGTTGGTTGTTTGGAAAAGATTGATTGTGTCAAAAAATAGAATGTGTTATACTCAAGTTCTTTCATTCCATGAAAAGCAATCCAGTAATAACTAACAGTAATATGTAACATTAACAAGTTCATACAGTTACCAAATGTCAACATCTTGTGCACAAGGTGACTCCAAAAGTGGGCAACATATAACCCTATATACCAACATCAGTAACATAAAGATAAATAGAGTATTATAGGTCCTTAATTAACATAGGCTATCAAAACAGAAAGTAAAAAACTATTTGTTGTGGCTGTATGTAAGCTAGTTTATCAAAAAGACATCATCTACTTGTTGGAATACAAACCTAGGACTACACTTCTAGTTCTTCCTAGGAGGCATAAATCCAGGAGTGGGAATGAACTTGAATAGTCTTGATGCAGTTCCGGAAGTTGATACGCCCATTGTCTCGGCACTAAGACCATGTTGTTGACTTGGTTTAGGCATCTTTGATCCCGTAGGAACATTAATCTCATTGTTGGGTAGAATTTGTGTGCTAGTAGGAGTGGGAAGCCTAAATTGAGGTCTAATGATTGGAGGACTCTGATTCTCCATAGAACCTTGAATAGAGGTGGAGAAAATTGGTGGCCTAACAATTGGTTGCTTCATCCTTTGTGGAGGTGGGTTATGCAAGTTGGGGGTCTCAGATGCTACCTGTAAACCAACAGTATTGCAATGTGTGAAACAAAAATAAGATTAAGACATTGGTAAATATAATGCAATTGTGAATTATGTCACTTACAACATCTGGTTGGGGAGCAGACTGTGAAAGAGGAATTTCATCTCCTTATCCCACTGTTGAAACTTCTTTTGGTGCTAATTTAGGTAGCTTCTTTTTTAGTTTTTTGTTTTTTTTGGTTTTTTTTGCCTTTGTCTACATTCATGAATAGTATACATTTTAATCTATAGTCAACAATAAAACTCATGAACACATTTAAACTAAGTAACCCTACAAACTACTTACCACAGGATCTAGAGAAGTTCCTTCAACACTAGCATTCAAATTCTGTGTGTGTGTGTCATTATACAGAGATGGCAATTAAATGCTTCATCAATTTTTGCAATGACAATTAAAACCCTGACCAAACTATCATGTGACACTTAAATCCTTAACCATTCTAATTATATGACAAATCGAACCTTAAAGAAGTCATACCTGTGTGGTGCTAGCAGAGTCCACTAATGTATAACCTTAAACCCCTTCTTGCAGGCATCCAAACTAATGTATAAACTATCGAATAGTGGCAGGGACTCAAGTTGGAAAATTACTTCCATCAAGGCAGTTGATCCTAGGTTACTTCTATGCAATTCTATCAGGTAATCGTGTGTCTTTCCATACTGTGCCTTTTCACTCCCAATGACAACCTCTCTCGCAACCTTCAATGCTCGAGCTACCATTCTGGGATTGATTTTCACATTGTATTCATCTATCATATGATCCTAGCTGCACCTAGCTTCAGGTCAGGTTGTGTGAAGAGCTTCTTAACTAACTTATCAGTCACCCATGCTCTATCAGCCAAGTTGCTACCAAAATCCCGTCCACAATTGTGTTCATTGTAAAGAGTTTTGATCTGAAAGCAACCTTTTGAACTGTTCCAGGAAGTAAAAATTAGCCAAGGACATTCTTTACCTGCACAAGCTGCCCTCACCCTCAACTTCTCATTCTTAATGTATAAAACATCTTTACCCTCGTGCACAAAATAATCTTTCAGGGCTTTCTTAAATGATTCCATAGTAGGGAACAATTGTCCAACCTTAAATTGGACCTCACCATATTCAGTGTCCTCATCAAAAGTGTCATAGGTTGTTTTACCCTCATCTCCAAATGAAACTGGACTGTTGAACACCTCACTTTCATACTCATAAGGTTTCTCATATTCACTATCTAGCTCTGCTGCAGTTGGGTCTGGTACATGGTCTTCAGCTCCATCAGCAGCATTTGTTGCATCCTGTCCAGTAAGCCCATGTTCTTTGGAGCTTCTTGGACCTCCAAGCTCTGACCCAGGCCCACTGTTCTCCCTCTGCATACCTTGCTAACCAAGCCCCTCCTTTAGCATATGTTTTCTCCTAACACCAGAGTATTTCCTACTAGCCTTTTTCTTAGTTGTTTTAGGGGACATCTTTGGCCCATCTTCTGCTGACTTAGTCCCTTTCTTCTTAGTCACACCAGTTTTATTTCTTCCTTTAGGTGACATACTCTCCTTAACTCGAGTCTTCTACTTGTTCTTCTTCTTATTCAAACTGTCATCACTCCCACTGTCATCAGACTCATAACCAGGAAGAGGCGGCTTATAAGCCTCATCCTCAGTGCTTTTGTATCCATCATCAGAGGAAAATGATGATGACTTAAGGGAAATGTCATCACTGGAAATCACAACGTCCTCCCCAACCCCCTTACCAATTACCTCTGGTAAGTCCACAGGATGATCAAAGTAGATGTAAAATTCATCTGTATGCCTATTCTTATTAAAATCCTCCCTCAGTTCATTAATTTCTTTATCCCCGTGAATGGCATGACGTCCAGATTCCATATCAGAGGCAGTCATGTCACACCAGTATATTGTCTTAAACTCCACGTAGCCTAACTCTTTAAACAAAGCAACCAAATCAAAGTAATTAATCAGGTCAACATCCATTGGTGGCCACCTATGAACTTTCCCATGCATGTAGCTAAGAAATCCTTCACTGTCCTTCTTGAAATTCCCTCCATGGTAAAACATAGGGGTTACCAGACATTCAGACATCTGAAAAAGTGCAAAAAAATTTTGTTAACTCCTAATTAAAAAATTTAAACATGCAACACAGTTCCTTTAATCTTACATCAATTTAAATAGCCAATCCTAATAATTTGTTCCAACTTTCACTAATTTTTTAACACATTTCTACACTTTCATCTTATTTAAATACATAAAACTCATAGGATATGGCAACAGAAACAATATTTTAAACTCTCTATACCCCACCATGGCTAAATGCAAACAACAATTGTAGAATGAGGACCACATACAAGCAAAACAGTGAAAGGGACAGTAGCGACACCAACCTGTGCTGTGTGCCAAACCGTCCAACTTCCGTCAACAGCGCCGTCCAGCAACCGTCTACATCTCCGTCAGAAGCTTCGTCAGCAACCTTGTCACCAAGCTTTTCACCACTCACCCCTGCCTTGATGGAGAAGAGAGTTGTCTGGTAGGGTTTAGAATGTAATTATGTTACAGAGTCAAGGGATTTTTAGGGGATAATATATAAGGCGCAAAACCAAACGACGCCTGGAACCCTCAAAACGATGGTGTTTTGTATTGTGGATGAGGACAGAAAGGACCCTGTCCATTTCACCTAGTCACGTGGGTTTCCATATTCCACGTAACCACCCAAGCCATCCATGTCATCCACTCGCCTATACACGTCAGTAATTTCCGTCGAGTTTTCGCTGTGAAAGTCATAGAAGGACCGCGTTGGTAGACGGAACACAGGATCAGGAACCGAAATGGATCGTGTTTTTGGTTAAGGGTCGCCTTGTCATTCGGGGAAATGGACAGGGACCGGGTTGGTACTTTACTCAGATATTTATATTGTAGAAAAGATAAGTTGTTATCTTTTTGTAACTTATCCACCTATAATGATAAGTAGATATTCTCTCCTTTTATCTAAAGATTGTTATGATATCATATTTGAATAATGAACATATTTGTAAGTGTAGATAAGATTTTGCATACTAAGTCAGATACATGAAATCAAGTGTATGAAAAAAATGATTTTAGACTCTAAAATGAGTTTTAGTCATTTTAAATTTGATTTTGAGTTATGGGACAGAGTATGAATTTTTTTTTTTTTTTTTTACTTATCATTAGAACATCATTCTAATATTTGTATTTGATTTATATTATTTTAATAAAATTTTAAACATAAAATAAATATTATAAATGATTTTATTATTTTTGCTACATGTTGTAAAAATTGACTAATCCTTTTGAGAGATAAAATATGAATTAGAAAAAAATAATGTGTACAAATATAAATAACAAAAAATTATTTTGGTAAACTAATAATTAGGTGCATCCAAACATACAAAATTACTGGGTAGATTAAAACCCAAACCGACGATGAAGAAAATAAAATTGGTGAAATTGATATTGGATTATTGGGGTGATGGCTGAATTTTAATTTTTAAACATACCTCACAAAAACCACGGTTGCAAACGCGGTGTTGTAAACTTGAAGGAAAATTACGTTCAAGCATAAAGTTGAGGATTGAGGATTGAGGATTGAGGGAGACTTTATTTCACGGATAAGGAGTGCCGACAACGAGAAAAAAGAAGACTTGGGAGTTTGGACTTTGGACTCTATATCTTAATTTCACGACCGAAATATTCTTAAATTTGAGTGCAAAATCAGGAATACGCATTACCACGTTATCTTCACTACAAAATTGACTTGTCTGACCTTTTTTTTTTTTTTTTAAGTAAAGGATGGTATTAGATAATAGATATTCAAAGGGCCCAAAATTGACTTGCCTCAGCCTGACCTTGGATAGTTTTCGCTTTTCAAACTATTAATTTATCAACAAAAATATCTTTTAAATTTATTAAATAACAAAAATATTCTTAAAATATTTTAAAATTCAATAAAAATATCCAACTATTAAAATTCTTAATAAACATTTTATAAATTAAATTTTGAGGTAACTTTTTTGTAGATATAATTAAAAAAAATATTTTTCTTCATAAAATTTAGTAATTTTATGCTAAATAATTTTTTTTTTTTTGCAATTTTTTTGTTGTAAATGAGCAAAAATATCTTTAAAAATAAAAAGATTTAGAGATAGAACTTTGTTATCATTTTTTCATTTATATTCTAAATAGTTATCAAAATATTTTTACAAAAATTCAGATAAAATTTACAAATAATTTACTAAATACAAAAAATATTTGTCACTTATATTTGTATTTTTTTAGATATTGTTATTGCATTTTAAAATGAGTGTATTATATTTTTGAATTAATGAAAAAAAAGTTTGAGAAACCTTTAATAATGGAAAAAAAATCAAATGTCACGTTTTTGAATTGTCTAATAATAACCATGACTATAGAATAGGTAAAATCGTTACCATAGAATATGTTATGATCATTGACTATAGAAAAAATTATGGTCATGATTTTAAACTAGTGTGACTATAGAATAAATTATGGTCACACTTTAAACTATGACCTAAAATATTTGATGAAAATTTGATAAGCGTAACTAAAAGAATGGTGACCGTAGAAAAAAAAAACCATGATTATAGAGCCATAATCCCGTTAGGATAGGTCATAGTAAAAAACCATAACTTAAAAAAAAATAAAAAAAGTGACTATATATAAACCTCTAGTCACAAGCAATTTTTATTAACTATAATCACAATTTTAAAATATGACCATAAACAAAAAATGTTGGAATGATTTTTTACTTTAACAAATTTAAATTATACTTCTAATAGCAATTTGATAATTCAAAGATATTTTTGGTGATTACACATCAAAACAATTAAAAACTAAGAAATAAAACTAGTAGTATAATATGTGTAATAAGAATTAGTAAGCCATATATCCTATATCTTTTTTTTTTTTTTTTGGTCTAAGAACTTGTTGAAATGGTTAGAAATGTATAAGAAGAGAGTTAAATCGTGCTCTAAAAATTTTTTTCAAATAAAATATAAACTCAAGAAATTTATCAAACTTTTGGACTTGTGAGTACTAGGAAAATATATGTTGGATTTGATTTGATGAAAACTTAGGCTCAGATTATAAAAGAAAATGTTTTCTGAGGCGCTTTTCTAACAATTTCTTTATTCGTCATAAAAAAATTTCTTTGTATAGTTTTAAAAATATTTATGTTATTATTTATAAATTTTTTATTATATATTTTCATCTTTTAAATTATTCATTTATACTTTACCCGCACAATTTGAAAACTTCTGGTTAGTAATCACTAATAACATCATTAAAAAACCAATTAAAAAAAGATAACTCTTTAAAAATTTAATTGAAAATTGATTAAAAAAATAATTGTTCATGACTTTATGAGTAATTTACTATATAAAATATTTTGGTAAAAATATATTATCTATCTATTATATATTACTAAAATTAGATTTCTTCAATTAATAGCATAACTAACGTGATATGTTCTTAAAATTATTTTTTAATTTATTTTATTTGATTCATTTAAATTTATTAATTAAATAATTAATTATTTAATTTGATTGAGATAAATATCAAATTATTTAATATTTTATTTGTTCAAATTAACTATAACTAATTAATTACATTAATTATTTGATTTGACTAGAATAAATAAATTAATTTTGTTTAGTTTATATTAATTTTTTGTCTTATGTATTTCGATTAATGATTTTTAAACGTATTATAATTAAATATTTATTTAATTTGATTAAAATAAATGTCAAATTATTTAAAATTTTGTTTGACTACATTAACTATAACTAATTATTTATATTAATTATTTGATTTGACTGAATAAAAGAATTGATTTTGTTTTAATTTGTATTAATTTTTTATGTTATATATTTTGATTAATAGTTTTTAAAGTGTTATAATAAATTATTTATTTAATTTGATTGGGATAAATTTCAAATTATTTAAAGGTTTTTCATTCAATAATGGTATAAAAAAATTTTACCCAAACATATGAACATGTATTTGACATATCACTAAAAGTATCTAATTTTTAAATTCATCACTTAAAAAATACTAAACGTATAAATTTGATTGAATAATTATATAAAGCTCTTTACATTATCAATACATCAAAACAAAATTCTATAGTAATGATAATGAAAACAATAATACAGTTATTTCAGTATAAGTAATTACATATTAAACATGCGAGTACTCCAATAAATTTTGATTTTGACCTATTTTATGATAATTAATTATTTTTATGATAATTTGTGAAACTAATTATTTTGTACTAATCACATGATTATTATACATCTAAGCTATCTAATCAAATTAATTTTATTTGTTTACTCATTTTCCTTAACAAATCATGCATTAATTGACTAAATTTAAAGAAATAAATAAATAATTTATTCTAATTTATTCAAATTTCTAAACAAATTGTGATGATATTAAATAGTAAATATATAAACAATTTAATATATTTATTTTCAAGTTTTTTATTAAATAAAAGATTATATTAGACATTTCAACTTATATAATAATGTAGAGGGTTTCTACTCTTTAAATTATAAAATAATAAATGTTGCCAGTAAACAAACAATAATTATGTCCAATCAACTTAAATAAAATTGATTAAATAAATTAAAGGCAAGAAACTTTTTTTATATATCACTTCAATTATTCTCCACGTACAAATTATTTCTTTATATAAATTTATACAAGTAATTTATATTTATGCGCTATGTTTTTCTTTGTGCTGTTATTGCACGTTCTTCTTTTTCGTTATTTTTCTCTTTTGTTATCGTCATCACTAACACCACCTCCTCCTTTTCCTCTTCCTCCTTCTTTTTTATTGGAATTTCTTCTCCTTCTTCCTTTTCCTCATTCTCCTCCATCATCAATTATCTCGTTGTTGAAGATAATAAATAATTCAAGTTCAGATTATTAATTGAACCAGAATGAAATTGATTATTGTTTCGAATCCAATTAAGTGGTTGAGGTGTGGTTCGATTCTAGTTAATTTTTTTGTTAGTAGTTTATGATTCTGTAGGTGAATTATGTTTCATCGTTGATGGTTTGAATTGAATGTAATGTAAAAGTTCCGCATTAAAAAAAATATTTTTCTGTATTTACAGTAAATTTGGGTGTAACACGGAGATATTTGAGTATATTGTTTAAAAATTTTCAGTGTATGTACTGTGTGCTAATAAATTTTGCATAATTAAAAACTCTTCTTTTCCCTCCTCCTTATATTCTGCTGCTTCTTCTTCTTCTTTTTCATCATCATCATCTTTTTTTTTCTTATTCATCTTTTTTTTTCTTATTTTATCTTCTCAAGTTTCTTCTTGTTTTACTCTTTTAACAAGAATAAAAACAAAAAAAAATCAAACAAAAAAGAAAAAACATATAATGCTTCAAAATTATTTGGAAGAGGATGAACTTACATTCATTCAACTAAAAGAAAAAAAGAAATAAGAAAAAAAGAAAAAAATACAGCATTAGAGAAAATATTTTTCTATATTTGCAGCAAATTTGAGTGTAACACGAACATATTTGGGTGTAACACAAAGATTTTCGAGTGTATTGTTTAAAAATTTTTTGTGTATGTATGCTGATAAGTTCTGCATAATTCAAAACTCTTCCTCTTTTTCCTTCTCATCTTCTGCTGCTTCTTCTTTTTTTTTTTCATCATCATCACAATCTTCTTCTTCTTTTTTTCTTAGGTTTAATTACTCTGTTGGTCCCTATAGTTTCGTGAAATTTTTAATTAGGTCCCTATACTTTTTTTCCTTTTAATTGAGACCTTGCACCAATTTTTTTTTAATTGGGTCCCTATACTTTATTTTTCTTTTATTTGGGTCCCTGCACAAATTTTTTTTAATTAGGTCCTTATACAATTAAACCAATTACTGCCAAAAGGGACCTAATTGAAAAAAAAATTTGGTGCATGGACCAAATTAAAAGGAAAAAAAGTATAGGGACCTAATTGAAAATTTTGTAAAACTATAGGGACCAACAGAATAATTAAATCTTTTCCTTATTCATCTTTTCTTTTTTATTTTACCTTCTCAAGTTTCTTCTTATTTTATTCTTTTAACAAGAATAAAAATAAAAAAATCAAACAAAGAAAAAGAAGAAACATATAATGCTGCAAAATTACTTAGAAGAGGATGAATTTACATTCATTTAATTAAAAGAAAGAAAGAAATAGGGAAAAAAAAGAAGAAAAAATGCAGCATTAGAGGAAATATTTTTCTGTATTTGCAGCAAATTTGGGTGTAACACGAAAATATTCGAGTGTATTGTTTAAGAATTTTCGGTATATGTGTGCTGATAAGTTCTGCATAATTCAAAACTCTTCATCTTCCTCCTCTTCATTTTCTGCTGCTTCTTCTTCTTCATCTTCTTATTCATATTCTCATAATTCTTCTTGAGAGGAAAAAAATCAAACAAAGAAAAAAATATATATAATGTCACAAAATCAATAGAAAGTGGAGGAGGAAAAAAATGCAACAACAACAACAGTAATAAAAAATGACGTTGAAGATAAAACACGCGAAGAAAAAAGTGGAGAAATGCAAAGAAGAAGGAGAAGAAGAAGAAAGAGAAGGAGGAGGAAGAACGTGGAATACAAAGAAGAACAACGTGATTTTACGTGCGTGTTATGTAAGTAACTTGTATGACTTATATTAAAGGCAAAAAACTTTTTTCATATATCACTTTTATCTTTGTAAAAGTTAATACATACTGATTTAAAATAATCTCATTTATTACTAATTTAATGATTTTCATCCAAATTTTCATTGAAAAAAGTCCACTTTTTATGAAGATGGAATATTTTTAAAGTTTTATCCTATAGAGCTAAAACAAAGGTTTAATTTTTTTTGTTGGTCTCTACAGTTTTATCAAATTTGTAAGTAAGTCTTTATATTTTTCTTTCAATTGGTTCCTACATTATTTTTAATTTTGTAATTAAATCTTTGCGAGTGTAAAAATATTAGAGTTAACGGAATATTTTTTCACAAATTGAAGATACCTACAATTAAGAACCTAATTAATTTTTTGACTACATATTTTTTTAGAAAAATATTCGATTAATTTTAATATTTTTTTATATAAAAAGGATCTAATTATAAAATTAAAAGTAGTATAGGAATTCAATTAAAAGAAGAAAATATAGAAACCTTATTTTAAATTTGATAAAATTATAAAAAACAATAGAATAATTAAACCTTAAAACAATGTATACTCATTGATAAAGCTGGATTTTTCAAGTATAATAATGTAAATATTTTATTTGAAATTTAAATTATATAGTATTATCAATAAGTAATTGTTCAATTTTAAAGATATATATAATTTTGCTCATTATTTTTTATATTTAATAATAAAAATAGTTAAACTTTGGATTTAACTATTATTTTGTAAAATTTTATAATAATTTCTTTGTGTGTTTTCATTTAAAAGATAAAAACGCTTCATATGTTTTTTTTATATATTATCATGTGCAAGGTGTTATAGGAGTTGAATATGCAACTTCAAACTAAAATGAGTTGGTTAAAACGAAATCATTAAACTATACACAAGCGCAATAATCACGTAACAACCACTATATATAATAGGGTCCATCTAGTGTATAGATGTGTTTTGGTACAGATTTACAGATTTTTGTTTTTATTTGGTTGTTTATTGATTTAAAAGCGTATCACTAAAAGTGTTGCTTAAAGAAAAAGTGTTACCCTTAATCGTTAACTTGGCTCTGATACCAATTTTACTCTTCATATTTTACTTCGAATAAGTGTATAATTTACAAATTCATAAAAAATGTTGGTCATTTCTACTATTACTAGTATTTATAATTCTGATTTCATTTTTATAGCTTTTCAATCTTGTTTTAGTTTATAATATTCTTTTTTGCAAGGATTATTGTATATAAAATCTTTTATCCGTTTGTCTTTTTCTTTAATATAATTTCTCAAATCTTCAAAAACTTCTTTCTACACTTTCTGTTGTTTCTAAATATCTTTTTAATTTTTCAACCTCATTCTCTATTTTTTCTTTCTACAGCTTTAATTCTTTTAAGTCATAATATGGTTTTCCAGGCATTTATAAATTTTTTAAGTTTAACTCCAACTTGTTTATATTTATTCTTATTTCTATCCTTTTTATTATAAGGTCATCAATTTCGATCTGAAGATTATTTAATTCCCTTTTATACTCCTTTATTTTACTTTTTAATTTTTTCGCTCTTTTTCTTTTTATTTTATTTTCTGGTCTTTCAATCTTTGTATGCTTCATTATTTATTTTAGAATTTCTGCAAATTCTATCATCGCTTCATCACTATTTTCTAGAGATTCTATTAATTTTTCTAGTTCTTCAACTTCTCTTTTTAACTTGTCATAGATTATTTTTAGAGCTTCAAATGCTCCTTGATTTATTTCAGAAAACTGCAAATAATTCAAACGATTTTCTCTTTCAAAGAGCTCTTGTTTCTTATCTTGATAAGTTACATATATTTCTTCTTTATTTATTGTCATAATTTAGTATTTAGGGTTTCATTTAATTTTTCGACCTTTTTTGTTAATTCTTTTATTTCAGAATTTTCTTCTTTAATCTTTAACTTAGATAAACTTAAAGGGCTATTAATTTTAGATTCTCTTATTTGAAAATTTGATGAAACCAATTTTCCTGATGGTTCTTTTAATAATAGAACTGAGTTTTCAATAGCTTTATATTTTGGTATTTCCGTTTTTACAATTTTCTTAAATAATTCATCGACATAAATTCTTTCTCTGTTTTTAAATATTATACTATGATGGCTATTTGTTAAAGCATAATTTATTGCATATGTAATTGAAAATGGTTCATCATCTTGTTCCATTAGATTCTTTCTATGAAATTTATAAGCCAAACTTATAGATCTTCCAAGATTTTCAGTTGATAAAGGTATAGCATATCCAAGATGGGCATTAAATTTAACATTTACGTTTGCCAAATTTCCATGAACAATTCCAATTATTTGATCTATTGGGTCATCAGTAATTCTTTTGTCACAGATTGCTAAACTTATTGGTGAATTAATTCCTTTCATATATGTAGATTTGATTAAGACTTGTATAGTACTAATATGAATCCATCCAATTTTAGATCTTTTTTGTTGATCCTTAATTTTCTCAATCTGTTTACTTAATTTTTCATTATTTATCAAAGCTATTTCAAGTTCTCCATTGGCAGATTTTATCTTTATAGGAGCTTCAAGTTGAATTTTTCCATAGTATATTATATTTTTTCTATTAAAAACTTCTTTTAAAAGATTGTTTATTAAAATTTTCATTTGATTTGAGATTTAATTCTGTTTTTAGAACAGCCTGCTTTTCATTATCTAATAAAGCAGTTAATTTATAATAATCAGATTCTTCTGTTTTTAGTATATTTTACATAAGGGGTTTTTATCTCCAGAGGGGAGATTGTAGATACTAACTCCAGAGGAGAGTTTAGAACTATTTTTCCTAAGGGAATTCTTCCTCAGACCATAGAATCGCCTCGGCAGCTTCCTCCTTGCTCTCCTAGCATATGAGTACTCTTAGCCTCCTGCTTTCTATTGTCTGATGCTTCTACAATTGCCTAAGCAACCTATTTATAATAGTTGGGTTTGATGGACAATTCCCATCCTTACCCTTCTTATGACGTCATTGCTTACATCATTATTTGTTCTTTTGCACCAGCTACATTGTTGGTGCTCTATGACCTAAGCGCTTACGTCACTATGCAATAATGTTGAGAGATGCTTCAGATGCACTGTCCTCCTCTTTTATCATGTGACCCTCAGATGCATTGTCTCCTTCTTTCATCATGTGAGTTGATTCTGTTTCATTATTGCTTTCTTCAGATATCTCTGAGGCACATAGCTGGCACTTGTGGTCTTCTTTGTCTTTTATCAAATAGCAGAGATTCCTCTTTATCCCTTCAGGGAGCTTTTCTAAAAGTTCAGATAAGTTGTAGAATGCTGATTCAAATTCTACCAAGAGTCTCATCTCTCTTTCTTCAATTTCATTTCTTTTACTGGACACAAGTAGAGTATTTCTACTTTTATAATTAATCCTTGTGTGAGATTCCTTCGTTATTTTTTGAGTTCTTTCAAAGGCCCTTGCTAATGTGCTGGCTAACCTTCCTTCATGACTGTAAATCGTTAAATCTTGAATCTGATCAATTGGTTGAAAATTTCCTGGGAAGACGGACATGAATATTACTTGGTGTGCTGGAACCAAGCATTCTTCTTCTTCATTAAAAATAGGTTGACTGTTTGTAAATTTTAGGGATATATTCCTTGGATTTACATTGTCAATCATATTTTTAAATCTCTTTACTGCATCAACGAATCCTGCAGGAAACTCACTAATAATTTTTAGATCATTAAAAATTAAAATTGTATCAATTAATCCATATTGGAAAAACTGATAGGTGTCAGATGGGGAAGCATCTGGGAATATAACCAGCTTTATTAGCTGTTCTTTGGCAATAGGATAATATCGCAAAATTGCCCTTTTTTCTTCAGTCCAATTCAGGACTATGTTAAGAGTTTCTCTGAGATTTGATCTACAGACCCTTTTCTTTTCTTTGATTTCAGCCCTTGTAGGAATGTTTCTTATTATCCCTGTTCTCTGGGTTTGAATTGGAGCTTTATCTGCTCTTTTTAAGGTTTGCTCTGGATGGAGAGCTTCATATTCCCTGAAGAATTCCTTTGCCTCTTTCAGTGTTAGAAACCCTCCTTTATGAATTATCCTTGATTGATGTGTGAATGGTGCTTCTTTTTTCCAGGCATCATATACTCCTTTCATGGGGCCATTATAAATTACATAATATTTTTTATCTTGGGTGGATTTTTTAATGATTTCAGCAATTATTTTATTTTCTGAAATTTTTTCTTCACCTGATTTGTCCACCACGCTTAGCTGGCTGAACTCTGATGGTTTTGCTTGTTGTGTTGATTTCATTGTTTCGATGGCCTTCTTGAGAGATTGGATCTGTGTCCTTATTTGCTGACAATGCTTGCATTTTTCGAATTCTTGCTCATATTTTTGAATTCCTTGATCTAATGCGTTGTAGACGAACTCCATTCTTTTGTTAATATATCTGCAATAACATTTTTGTCACCCTTAATATATTCAATTTTTATTGGATATTGTAACAAAAATAATTGCCATCTTACCAATCGTCCATGATTATAATCAACTTTTAAATTATATCGTATGAAACCTGTTAGGTAACTTGAATCTGTCCTTAATGTAAATTCTCTGGGTAGTAAATCAATTTTTTATTTCTTAAGAGATTTAATTGCTGCTAGAGTTTCCTTTTCATGAGTGGTATATCTCTGTTCTGTTGGAGTAAAAGTCCCTGAAATATACCTGCAAAGTAATTCCTTTGGGGAATCTTTAGAATCTAGTGATTCTTTTTCTTGTTCCAAACTTTTTATAGCTTTCTTAGCTTTTAGACATCCTGACCAGGTTATGTCTGAAGCATCTGTTTCTACTATTAAGTAGTCATTTTCTTCTGGAATATAAAGTTCTGAAAGTTTTTCACATAATTCTTTAATCCTTTGAATTTGCATACTATCTTTTTCATCCCATTTTCATTCTTTTTTAGTACTTATTTTTGAAAATAAGCTTTTAGTGTATTCTGTTATATTCTTTAAAAATCCTTGATCAGAAATATAATTTATACACCCTAAAAATCTTTGTAATTATTTTCTATCTTCTATTTTATTAGGAAATAAATTTACCTTTTTTAGGACATTTGGCTGAAGTTTTAGCTTTCCTTGAGTGGATATAATTAATCCAAGAAACTCTATTTCTTGTTTTGCTATTCTTGCTTTCTTTTTGCTAAGAACTAATCCTTTTTCTTTACATCTTTCTAAAACTATTAATAATTTTTGAAGATGATCTTCTCTATCCTGTTTTGTAAAGATTAGTATATCATCAATGTACACTAAAACAAATTCATTTAACTCTTTTAGATTTTCTTCCATAAATATTTGATAAATACCTGGGGCTTGTTTTAATCCGAATGGCAATACATTCCATTCATAGAGCAACACACTTGTTGATTCTTTTGTTGGGTAAGTAAAAGCAGTTAATTTCTTTGTTTCTTCGTCTAAACGAAGTTGCCAATATCCTGATTTTGCATCAAGAGATGAAAACCAAGTTGCTCCTTTGATTTTTTCTAAAATAGAATCTTTTCTTGGAAGTTTATGAGCATCACCAATAGTTGCTTCATTCATCTTCTTATAGTTAATAACCATTCTTCGTTTTCCCCTTTTAATTTCATTATTGTTTTCGACATAAAAGGCTGGAGCCGCATGAGAACTTTTACTTAATCTTATAATTCCTTTTTCCAAAAGATCTCTACATTCTAGTGAAAACTCTTCTCTATCTCTTGCGGAATAAGGAATTTTATTTGGAACATTTATCTCTTTTGTAGGATCTTTTAATTTAATACTTACTAATTCGTTATTTGTATTTTTAATATCTAAAGGATTTTCAGCACAAATTTCATCTAAAAGTTCTTCTATCTTTATTTCAAGATTATTTTTTGGGATGTTTATCTGAAAGTATAAATTTAAATAACATGTCTCTAATATAGAAAATATTTTAAATTTTAAGACCTTATCTATAGTAGTAGTCGGTATTTTTATACGTTTTGATTTTTGATTTATTGAAGAATCGTGTGGAACTTTTAAAACTATATATGTTAATTCTTGAATGAATGGATGATATAGCTTTAAAAAATTATTTCCTATGATAAAATCCATTCCAGAATCTAACATATATATAGATGGAACAATGAACCTATAATTTTGAATAAAAATTTTAATCATCTCTACTTTTTGGTTAATTTTATGTATTGATTTGTCAGCTATTCTAACTCTTAATGGTTTCTTTAATTTTTTCCAATCAAGTTTTATATTTGAACTAGCAAAGCATTGTGTTGCTCCAGAATCTATGAAAGCATTTATAAACTTTTCTGTTATTTTTATAGTAATAAATGTAGCATTATTACTCAGTCTCTGAGTCTGTTTCCGAGACATATTCAAAAATATAGTCTAAGTTATCATCAGATTCCTCTAAAGGTTCCATGAAACAAGACTTAGCAATTTCTATTTGTTTAGTAAGATCCTTTTTATCCTTCTTTTTCGGACATTCATTTGCATAGTGTCCTTCTTCTTGGCAATACCAACATTTACAATTTTCTTTTTTATTCGGGCAATAGTTATTTCTTTGTCTTTTGTTTTTATTATTTTCCTTTATAAAATATCTCTTTTTTCTCCAGTTTGGATAGTATTTTCTTTTTCTAAATTGATATTTTCTTTTTCTTTGAAAATTTTTATTAAGACCATATTTTTGAGGTATCTCTTCATTATCTTGACAGCAAATTCTAATTATATTTGCAAATCTTTTTTGAGTTGCTTCTTGCATACAACGTTCTTTTATTTCCTCTCTTATTGCAGAGGTTGCTCCACCAAAGTTATTTTCAATTGTTCCTCTATTTATTTCTCTTATAAATCTTCCCATTATAAATTCATTAGCAGGATATGGAAGTTTTGTTATATACATACTAAGATAATGATTTTTATCTTCTTCTTTTAATTTGTAATAATGTATTCTATATTCACATATATAAGACTCCACATTACATAGATCATATATCTGAATATTAGCTAAATGGTTTTTTGCTTCTTGATATTCTTTATTATAAACTTCTTATCTATGATCTATAATATTTTTTCC
Source organism: Arachis ipaensis (assembly GCF_059453495.1). NCBI lineage: Eukaryota > Viridiplantae > Streptophyta > Magnoliopsida > Fabales > Fabaceae > Arachis > Arachis ipaensis. The sequence continues at coordinate 121,188,838 of NC_142441.1, forward strand.
AAAAAATTCTTTATATAGAATCATCATTATATATAATATCTTATCATAAGTTGTAGCTTTTGTTGCTAATTCTTCTATTATTTGGTTTTCTATTGATGTCATATAATCTCTTATAGTTCCTTTAGTATGAAACCCTATGTAATTCCAAATATCTCTTCCAGACAATTCACTAAGTTTTGGATTAGTAAAGGCTTCTAATAAAAAGGAATTCAACCAATTTTCGAAAATTTCTTTTTCGTTCTTTTTACAGTCTAAATCGAGCATTCTTTCTCCTTCCATTTCCTGGATTTTAGGAACATATTTTGATGGTATTTTTGTATATTTTGAATCTTTATTTATAAAACCTTTTTTAAAAGCATAATTATCAAAACCTGTTTCCCATTTAAATTGAGATTGATTATCCTTAGATGTTCCAGCTTCATTTTTTACTTGTATTGGAATTGCTGGTTCTTCGTCACTTGAATAATCTAGGATGTGTTCTTCATTTTCTATATTTTCAGAATTTACTAATTCTTCTTCTATTTGAAAACCCTGTTCCATAATATTATTTTCTTGAGCCATTTTTAATTGTTTAAAAAGCATTGTAACTTCTTCTAATCTTTCCTCAATATTCATAATTTTAGTGGTGGTTTTACTTTTAAATCTGTTATATTGATTATATTTTGAAATTTTATGGATACTAATATTTCTTCAAGCATATCTACTATAGAATTTAATTATGGGTTAAAAGTATGGTAAAGATGTGGGGAATTATTTTCATGGTAACATTTTTTAGAAATTTCACGTGAAAAATAAGTTTTTTCAGGTTTTTGAAGTCCTTCAATAAAACTTATAGTAAAATAAAGATTTTGAGAAAAATCATTTTGTATTGATTTTAAGAATTCGGTGTCATTACAGTTAACATTAGTTAAAATCATTAATTTTGATAACTTAATTATTTCTTCTCTTAAATCTTCTAATTTACTTTTTTTCATTAGGTGACGCTTTTCTTTGTGAAGAGCTACGGTTTTAAGTGAAAAGTGTGGCTTTAGAAAGTGTAGTTTAGTAAGCAAATCTTTAAATTTGTATGACTTTTGCTCTGTACCCTATAATTCACTTATATAATATCGGTTCATTAAAAAATGCAAGTCATTGATAAAATTAGAAATTATTTTAAATTGTAGATATATTTTAGCATATGATGTCCTATATATATATATATATATATATATATATATATATACTAAAATTGGGTTTTTTCCCAACAAATGAAGGTGAGGTGTCGATCTCTTGTGACTCCGTTTTCTCTCCAAAATAAACTTTCATATTCTCTATTCTAAATTATTTTATAAAAAATATCTTTATTATAATTAATATTTAATGAATAATACATAATTATACTAATTTAGAAACATATCTTTATTATAATTATATCAAATCAATATTTAATGCATTATTAAACTACTTATCAATTATTAATTAAAAATACTTTTAATTATTTTAATAATAATAATAATAATAATAATAATAATAATGATAATTACCAGTGATATCATTTATTGAAAAAAATATGACATAAAAAAGAATCATTTATTTAAAATATCATTTATTGTATATAATTCATAAAAAAATATATTTCACTTTTATTATTGATTAGAAGATAACCTATTTGTATTTTGATTAATTTTATTTATTATTATTATTATATTTAATTTACAGAAAGATAAATTAATAATCATATTATTATTTATCAATATATTAATATTAATAATGATTACATACAAATTATTTAATATTTAATATTTTTATATTATTTATTTTTTATATATTTTGATATATTTATAAATATTTTTTATTATTTTTATATGTTATATGTTTACCCCCAGTTTTTAAAATTTTTGGACCCGTCACTATTTTTGAGCGTGTTTCTTAATTTATTTTTTATAATTCATTGAATACAATTTACTATAGTAAATTAATTATATCAACTAATTGATTTGATTAGATATTTAAATATCACACTATTTATTATAATTCATATCAATCAAATAATTATAATTTATTATACAATTATTTTAATTCATTAATTTATAAGGTACATAATAGCATAGATAATTCGTTACTTATAATGATTAAATACAATAAATACAGATTAATTTAGTTAAAAAAATCATTGTCTCATATGTTTTCCTATTATTTTTTTAATTTATTAAATCCAATCAATTATAATAAATTAATTATATTAACTAATTAATTCAATCAATTATTTTCTAATTTATTTTCAATAAATCAAATAAAATCAATTATACTAATTATTTGTATCATCTAACTGATTTGATTAATTCTTAAAAATATTTTTATTTTATTTATTTTATTTATTTAAATACATGAATTATAACTGATTAGTTATTTAATTTTATTACGATAAATATCAAATTCTATTCCGAATATAAAAATGTAAAATTTTATTCCTTCCGTTTTTATTTTACCACTATAAAAGACCATATATGCTAGAAAAAAATATCATTCATTTACCAATTACTCTTTCATTAGGTAGTTTTTACAACAATTCTTTTTCTTCCTATGAGGCGTCGTCGCAAGAAATCACCTATTGTGAACACAAACCACCACACATTTTTCAAATTCCGTGCTCATCATTCAGACAATATATGATATGTTATCCATGAAGCATTTATAAACCATGGTGTTATTATGAATGCATAAATAAAAAAAATTCTGTAATTAAGCTTAAGTCATTTACCTGTTTGTATGGTATATTATAGTATGAAATTACTTTCAATTTGTGTTGTGCAATGATATTATGGTTTAATTTAAGCTTTTGTTTTAGAACTGTGTTATGATTTTATCTCATCATTTTCTCTTAAATATCAAGTTGATGTATTTTTATTTATTATTATTGAAATGGATGTGATATAAAATTTGTAAAAAAAAGTAAATAAAACTCTCACACTCAATTTATTTTATTGTAGTCTTTTATATCTTCTATCTCTTTTTATTTTCTTTTTATTCATTTTTTTTAAATATCATATAATTTATTATAATTTATACCAATTAATTAATTATAATTTATTATATCAGTTAGTTTAATTCATTAATTTATAATATGCATGATAAAATAGATTATTTGTTATTCATACGTTTATTCTAAAATCTAAATCTGAATAATCATATTTTTAGTTTTAGTTATGAACAAAATATCTATTTATCTATCTACTTATTATACTAAAATTGGGTTTTCCCCCCAACTAATGAAGGCGAGGTGTCGATCTCTCGTGACTCCGTTTTTCTTCCAAAATGAAATTTTCTATTCTCTATTCTAAATTATTTTATAAAAAATATCTTTATTATAATTATATTATAATTAATATTTAATGAATAATACATAATTATACTAATTTAGAAACATATCTTTATTATAATTATATCAAATCAATATCTAATGCATTATTAAATTACTTATTAATTATCAATTAAAAATACTTTTAATAATAATAATAATAATAATAATAATAATAATATATGATAATGATAATTATCCGTGATATTATTTATTGAAAAAAATATAACATAAAAAAATATCATTTATTTAAAATATCATTTATTGTATATAATTCATAAAAAATATATTTCACTTTTATTATTGATTAGAAGATAACTTATTTATATTTTTATTAATTTCATTTATTATTATTATTATTATTATTATTATTATTATTATTATTATTATTATTATTATTATTATTATTATATTTAATTTACAGAAAGATAAATTAATAATCATATTATTATTTATCAATATATTAATATTGATAATGATTATATAAAAATTATTTAATATTTAACATTTTTATATTATTTATTTTTTTTATATATTTTGATATATTTATAAATATTTTTTTATTATTTTTATATGATATATGTTTATCTCCACTATTTAAAATTTCTGGATCCGTTACTACTTTTGAGCATGTTTTTTAATTTATTTTTTATAATTCATTGAATACAATTTATTACAGTAAATTAATTATATCAACTAATTAATTTAATTAGATATTTAAATATCACACGATTTATTATAATTCATATCAATCAAATAATTGTAATTTATTATATCAATTATTTTAATTCATTAATTTATAAGGTACATAATAGCATAGATGATTTGTTACTTAGAATGATTAAATATAATAAATACAGATTAATTTAGTTAAAAAATTATTGTCTCATATGTTTTTCTATTTATTTTTTTAATTTATTAAATCTAATCAATTATAATAAATTAATTATATCAACTAATTAATTTAATCAATTATTTCCTAATTTATTTTTTTGAGTTCAATAAATAAAATAAAATCAATTATACTAATTATTTGTATCAACTAACTGATTTGATTAATTCTTAAAAATATTTTTATTTAATTTATTTTATTTATTTAAATACATGAATTATAACTGATTAGTTATTTAATTTTATTACGATAAATATTAAATTCTATTCTGAATATAAAAATATAAAATTTTATTCCTTCCATTTTTATTTTATCACTATAAAAGACCATATATGCTAGAAAAAAATATCATTCATTTACCAATTACTCTTTCATTAGGTAGCTTTTACAACAATTCTTTTTCTTCCTATGAGGCGTCGTCGCAAGAAGTCAACTATCATGGACACAAACCACCACACACTCTTCAACTCCCGTGCTCATCATTTAGAGCAATATATGATATGTTATCCATGAAGCATTTATAGATCATGGTGTTATCATGTATACATAAATAAAAAAAATTTCGTAATTAAGCTTAAGTCATTTACCTGTTTGTGTGGTATATTATAGTGTGAAATTACTTTCAATTTGTGTTGTGCAATGATATTATGGTTTAATTTAAGCTTTTGTTTTAGAACTGTGTTATGATTTTATCTCATCATTTTCTCTTAGATATAAGGTTGATGTATTTTTATTTATTATTATTGAAACGGATGTGATATAAAATTTGTAAAAAAAAAAAAATAAAACTCTCACACTTAATTTATTTTATTGTAGTCTTTTATCTCTTCTATTTCTTTTTATTTTCTTCTTATTCATTTTTTTTAAATATCATATAATTTATTATGATTTATACCAATTAATTAATTATAATTCATTATATCAGTTAGTTTAATTCATTAATTTATAATATGCATGATAAAATAGATTATTTGTTACTTATACGTTTATTCTTCTAAAATCTAAATCTGAATAATTATATTTTTAGTTTTAGTTATGAACAAAATATTATTAATAATAAATGATAATTAACCACTCATACTTTTAATCAAAGTGTTTGGATGATTTTTATATTTATTAATATTAATTGTTGATTATTTTTCGTCAATAAATTGTATTATAATTTTATGTTAGTTCATAATTGATTAATGATTAATATTCATGAAACTATGTTATTTTAAATTTTATATTTTACAAATATTTTATTTAAATGTATTTTAAACATAAAAATGTATTTTTTTTAATAATATCATACTTTTACTTTTTTTAATTATTCTAAATGAATATTTTATCAAATAATAATTAAAGCTATCCTTCCATTTGCTTTTACTAATTTATTATCTAACTATTATATAAAATTAAAATTGTATTAATGAATTTAATATTAAAGTTAATTTGGCTTTTTATTTAGAGTATTTTTCGATTTTTTTAGTTTAATTAACCAAAACTATTCAATTATAAATAGTCACTTCTATCTTATTTTATATTATTAACTAATTAAAATTACTAAAATTTAATAATACAATTTTGTTTTATATTTTTTTATTTAGTTCAATCCATCTAAGCTATATAATAATCATTTTTAATTTTTATATTTTATAATATAATACTACATACATTAATAGAAAAATAACATAGTAAATTTTCATGTTTTAATATTAAATATAAAATTAATACGTATAAAAAATTTTAAACTTTTAAATCAATACGAATCATTGTAAATAATACTTATTTATGGCATAAACAAAGAAATACAGAATCTTAAGTTTACATATAAAAATTTAGGAACATATTATATGTACAAATGTAATTGTATAGTATTATTTTTTTTAGTGGTATAGACCAATAACTCTAATTTTATTTCACAGGTCAAATTTAAAAAAAAAGTCGTAATTTTAAAGGTAGTCAGAAAAAAATAACAAGATTAATAAAAAAATAGTTAACTTATATTATTCTATTAATTTATTTAATATATTACATTATTTTTATTTATATTAAGATTAATTTTAAATATTTTAAAATAAAAAGTATAATTAATTATAATTTACATCTTAAATTATGTTGAGTACATGATATCAAATTGTGCTGCTAAAAGTAAAAATGAGATAACAAATATAATTTTATCTCTTAATTCAGTATATTTATTTATATTTTATACTTTTTTTACGATTAATTTTGTACGGTGTTGGTATATTAAATAAAAATACATGTTATAATAACAAAAAATAAAATAAAATTTCAATCAAGAATTTTATATTCTTTACTTTTTTTTAATTTTATTTTAGATTTTAATTTATTACTAAAAGGTAGTGAAATTCTATTGATACTGAAATAAAGTTGCAAAAAGGTTAATAGGGTAGAATAAGTAAAATAATGTGATACCCACATTACAACATCCAAATGAAACAACCTAAGATCTAAAATGTTTATCTTTCTCTTTCTCGCCGTCTATTATATTATCAATTCTATTATATAAAAATCGATTTTTTACATGTAATGATAGAGTCAACGTAGCATGTTTCTGAGAGTGTTTCTTAATTTATTTTGTTTAACTCATTAAATACAATTCATTATGATGCATTAATTATATCAACTAATTTATTTGATTAGATATTTAAGTATCACACAATTTAAAATTATGTATATTGATTTAATTTTTATGATATATATATTTAAGGAATAAATTAAAATAATATAACTTATTACTTATTTAATTTGAATACAACAAATTAAATACAAAATTAATTTAGTCAAAAGTTTATTATTTTCTAATCTTCTATACATAAAAATGACAAAACAAAATTGTAAAAATAATCTTTTTATCGTTTTTGCTATTTTAATTTTATTTTCTTTGCTTTTTTTATGTGTAATTTTATTTTACATTAACTTTGTGTATTTAATAACAAAATATACTCATATTAATTCTATCATATAATAATATATTTTTCTCCTATGTTAATCAAAGAATTTCAATAGTTATCAACTACATCTAATAGAATGATTGAGAAGTGAGAACTACGACAAGTTAAACCCAGATTCAAAATGCTGAAACGAAGGAAAGAAAACAGTGGATATTTGATTAGAAAAAAATATATAATGACGAGAAATATACTAAAACTGGATTTTTCCTCCAACTAATAAAAGTGAGGTGTCAATTTTTCATGAATTCATTTTTCCTCTAAAATGAAATCACTATTTTCTCTTCTAAATTTATTTTTAAAAAATATCTTTATTATAATTATATTACAATTAACATTTAACAAATAATGCATGATTATACTAATTTAGGAAACTATCTTTATTATAATTATATAAAATCAATATTTAATATATTATCAACTAATAAAAGTGAAGTGTCAATTCCTCATGAATTCATTTTCCCTCCAAAATGAAAGCACTATTCTCTCTTCTAAATTTATTTTAGAAAAATATCTTTATTATAATTATATTACAATATTACAATTATATTACAAGTAGCATTTAATGAATAATGCATAATTATAGTAATTTAGAAAAATAAAATAAAGTCCAGTAATTTATCTTTCGACTGCATACGTATGTAGAATAACTTTTAAGAAGTAGTCACGTATAGTAAATACGGTCGATGATTGTAAAACTGTATACTAACATTGATATAATATTATTTCAGGTATATGTTTTGCAGGTATCAAAGAAAAGTGTTGAGTTATTTTAGTGGGTTTAAATTATTTATTGTTTATTAGAGAATTTTGTGTATTAGAATTCTCTAATAATTTATTATTTATTTTGAGTTGATTTTGATATGTTCTTACTTAACAGTAAAACAACATATAAAAAATTGTTAGTGGATCTAAGTATTACTAGATTATTTATGGTCACATTGAGTATATATATTTGATTTATTGAAAAAATTAAATTACTAAAACTAATTAATAACTATTTTAGATTTAATACATTTAATAATAGATTAAAAAAAATAAACAATACATAATATGTTATATTTTTATTAATCAAATTATTATAATTCAAATTAATCTTCACAAAAGAATTTAAAATTATAATTTCAATCTTATCACGTGCATGGCACGGACTATTACACTTTTATATATATATATATATATATATATATATATATCGGTTATTTTGGCCACAATATAAAAAGAACAATGTGTAATAGACCTTCATTTTATTTGGAGAATGAATAATTTACAATTTATATTACAAAGAATTTTTTTTATCTATATGATATTATTGAGAAGATAAAATATTATAATTTTATTTTTTAAGTCAAATGACGGTTAAATGATCACATTCTCATACTTGAAATTTGACTTATGTTACTTTTAACCAAGTTTGTTTGGAAAAAAAAAAACATTTTTCAAATAAAAAGTTGATCAATATGTTTGTAAATAATAGTATTCGCAGTATAGTTTGGATCGATTTTAATAGAAAAATCAGTCCAATCTAAAATACATAATTTGTTCTGTTTTAGATTAGCTTTATCCAATACAATCCAAACTATTACAATTTGAATTGGTTTGATTTATTTAGTTTTTAAAAATAAAATTTTAATATTTTATTATTAAAAAATAGAAGCAACTTTATGTTACTAAAACATACAAATAAATAAATCTCATTTATATTTAAAAAATATTTAAATAATAATAATAATAATAATAATAATAATAATAATAATAATAATAATATAAAAAAATAAAAACATATAACAAATTAATATTAATATAAAATTTAAATTTAATAATAAAATAATAATATTAGATTATATTTTTTTATGATTTAGATTAAATTAGTTTAGTTTTGAGAAGCAAATATGAAATCTAATCTAATATATACAGTTTACCAAAAATAAAATTTGATTTAATTTAAATTAGTACGATTTTGATCCATTTTTAATTTTGGATTGGATAATGGCTTTATTTAAATAAGTTTGGATTTGAACACCGCTACTTACAAGTAATTATAAATTTATATTCGACTTCATTTTCATATGTTTAATGAATTAAATTAAGGTTTAAACATGTACTTCATATTTAACTTTATTTTCATTTGTTGTTATTATTTTTTTTTCTCTATATCATATTTCTATGCATATTAAATAGCAAAAGAATAACATTCATTTAAAGAAATTAAATAACATATAATCTATCTTCATTGCATTCAAAATAAATAGTACACTTTTAAGTTATATAAATTATTATAATTTTTTAATAGCCATACTTTCTACACCTTTACATATAAGACTGCAATAATCACAAATATCAATATCAACATAATTTGCATCTTGTTTTGCTTTTTATTAGTGTCTTTCATTTTACCAAGTTGCTCTTTGACTGAACTCAACTCACCACACAACCTTTTTGCACAAGCATTTATTTCTCCAACCTCCACAATTAATCTCTCTAGATCCACACTTAATCTCTCTATCTTCTTTTCTTGTGCCTCCAATTCTCTGACCTTTTCAAATTCTTGCTGTGAACTTACGACCCCATCATTCTCATCAATTTTTTTTACCAACCCACTCAAAAAATTTGTATCTCCTGTAAGAGTAAGAAATAAATCTTCTGTTTGGATTTCTTGATGTATTTGAACTCTGAAGAATGAGAGTGTCTCCACAAAAGCAACTAACCCTCCTTTCCTTTTGCTTCAACCATCCTCTCTTCTCATTTTCTTCATCATCAATCCACTCGAAAAACTTGCTACTGTCGAAAAAGACACGATAGCAACTGCCTCACCACAAAAATAAAGATGTCTCCTCTTGATGAGAGTTTTGGAACTAGAGATTCTTGAAGATAAGTGACTTTGATCTATGAGTATTCACAGAGTATGAGGAGCAAATAGAGGAGGAGAAGGGTAAGGAAGACGTGAAGAGAGTCAGAACATAGAACCCTACTGAGTGTCAATGATTTGTAAAGAATAAATGATGGGTATAATGGTCAATTTACCCATCCTTAACGTTTTTTATAACGTTTAATGTCAAGAGATACCTAATTGAAAAAAAATTGGTGTAGGAATCCAATTAAAAGGAAAAAAAGTATAGAGACCTAATTAAAAATTTCGTAAAACTATAGGGACCAACAGAGTAATTAAACCAAAAAAATATTCAAATAATTTTTAATTACTATAATTTAGTGCTATATGCACTATAAAACTCTATCGTTGTTACTCACTTTATCAGAAAAATAATTTATATGTATATGTGATTGTCTCATAAATATTTTTGAAGTGAGATTTTGACTGATATTTCTTTAAATGCTAAAGATTATTACTAGCAGTTTCTCTTAAATGCTAAAAAAATGTATGAATTTTTAAAATATAAGAACAATAAAAGTAATGCTCTATACGACTATACTACTTATACGGATACATGTTTTGCTCTTATATTGATTTATATAAGAGGATAGAAAATTTAATGACGTCATTAAAAAAGCAAACACATAAGTCTAAATATCATATGTTACAAAGTTATTTGTCATTCAACTATCTTTCAATAATATCTCAAGACCAAAATATTAATAGAATAGCTATTAACATGAGCTCTCAATGATATTTTATATCAATGAAGAATAGTACTAAATATGAAGGATGAGTTTTATTAACTACAATAATATAAATTTGTTAGTTATTGATCGTTTAAGTTGAGTGAATTTTAACAATACTATGTATTATGTGTAGGAATTTAATTTTGATGCACTGTTAATATAAAGTAGTTTTATACGTGTATTTAATTACGTAATATCATATCAGTAAAAATAATTATTTTTCACATTGATCGCATGAATGGTCATCCATAAGAACAGATGTGATTGTACGACTGTGTAAAACGCTTTATACTGTTAGTACATCAAAATTAAACTCTTATGTGTAGAATTAACCATATGAAATAATGAGATTAAGTAGTTGTGCTTATTTAATTTAGATAAAATTTTATAATCTTGTAACAAAATTCTAAAAGACTATCTTCTTATGTCTTTAGCAATTGAAGTAGATAATTCTTTATTAGCGAAAAGAATAATTATAGGATAACTAAACTTTGAGATAGATGAGTTAAAACAAATAACATCAATCACATTGGTCTTTTGTAATACATCTAAGAAGAAAAAATTATACAATTGATAAAATTATTACGGCTGTGTATCGTAGAGAAAAGGGTTTTGACAACATTTCTTTGAAGTTTGATTTCGGTTAAATTTTACTCAAAATGTGAGATGTACTAAATTTTAATTCAAGTGATATTGTGTATTTATTCTTTCATAATAAAAAATGGGATATACTTAATTTTCAAAATATTACCAAATGTAATTGAGGGTTTAGTATTCAAGATCTAACTCGATTATCCTTAAGTAATGTTATTAGTAAGAATCAAACTCATAATTTGATAAAATCTCATTGGTTAATAGGTACTATTACGAAACACTTGATAAATGTTTGAGTGATATATTGTTTTTATTTTACACATAACAAAAATTTATCTTTTAGAAAAAAATGATTGTACTAGACGGACAAATCGATTTCGATTCTTGAATAATCAATATCACTACAACATTTTGGGTCTATGGCCACAGTTTTTTTTGTCACGATTTTTTAGGGTGACAAAAAAAAAGCTATGGTCAAGATTTTTTTGAAAAAGGGTGGTCTCATAGTTTTGAGGGGTGACCTAAAGAGGTCTATGGTCACGGCTTTTACAGTGACTAAAAATGGTCTATAGTCACGGTTTTTCAAAAAAAATGTGACCTAAAAGGGTCTATGGTCACGGTTTTAGGGGGTGACCTAAAGGGATCTATGGTCACGGTTTTGGGGGTGGCCTAAAAGGGTCTATGGTCATGGTTTTGGGGGTGACCTAAAAGGGTCTATGGTCACGATTTTTTACAGTGACAAAAAAGAGGCTATGGTCACGGTTTTTCAAAAAAGGGTGACCTAAAAGGGTCTTTGGTCACGGTTTTGGGGGTGACCTAAAGGGACCTATGGTCACGGTTTTGGGGGTGGCCTAAAAGGGTCTATAGTCACGATTTTGGGGGTAACCCAAATGTGTCTATGGTTATGATTTTATACAGTGACCAAAAAGGGTCTATAATCATGGTTTTGGAGGGTGACTTAAAAGGTCTATGGTCACAATTTTTTACAGTGACCAAAAAGAGTCTATGGTCATGGTTTTTCAGAAGGGTGACCTAAAAAGGTCTATGGTCACGGTTTTGGGGGATGACCTAAAGGGGTTTATGGTCACGGTTTTTTACAGTGACCAAAAAGAGTCTATGGTCACGATTTTTTAGAAGGGTGACCTAAAAGAGGTCTATGGTCACAGTTTTTCACTATGACCAAACGTCATCTATGGTCACGGTTTTGAGGGATGACCTAAAAGAGTCTATGGTCACGGTTTTACGAAAAGGTGACTTAAAAGGGTTTATGGTCACGATTTTGGAGAATGACCTAAAAGTATCGATGGTCACAGTTTTAGGAGGTCGTCCAACCAGTCATCCAACCCCTCTGTACACTCATGAATCACAAGCTTTTCTGTGTCGTTCGTCGCGTGTCGTGGGTCGTCGTGCTCATCTCTCGTCGCCCGTCGCGTCCTCATTGCTCAGAAAATTGTCTTTACTGAAAAGTAAATAAATCAAAGTTATGAGATTTTGAATTTTAAATTAATTTGAATTTATATAATTTTCAATTACAATTAGATATTTTTGTTTATTTGAAATTAATAATTTATATTTTTGCTTAATTAAAATTTAAAATTTTAGTAATTAGAAATAAAAAAGAATTTTATATATAATTTAAATTAAATAATTAAAAATTTTAATTAATTTTATAAATAAAAAATTATTTAATTACCTCAACTTTTAAATTAAAATACTTATTTAAAAAATTAATTGATAAATTAATTAAATAAAATAATATTTTTAAAATAATTTTATTGAGATAGAATAATTTTTAATAACTACTCTATTCCTTAATATTTATTAAAATTACTCAAATCCTTATTCCCAAATTAAAACCCATAAACCCTAATTCTAACACCCCTTACTGTCCTTCAGCCACCACCCTTCTCCCTCACCCCTTACACCCACGCATACGTCCCTCACTCACCTTCCCTCGCGCACACTCCCTCTTCACACAACACACACGTGCAACTTTTTCCCTCACCCGCGAAGCACTCACCCACGCCGAGACAGAAGAGAATAACAGAGGAGGGAGAAGCTTCCCAGCTGCCGTCGCTGTCCATGGAGCTATGAAAAGCGCCGCTGCTATCGCACGCCAAAAGGGAGGAAGAGAGATCGGGAAGAGAGAGAAGGACAAGGGGAGAAGGAAGCACGCGACGAAGAAGGGGGTGTTGCTTGCGCCGCTGCACCTCGTCGTCGTCGCTGTTGGGGCTGCTGCGGGGTGTGCCGTCGCGATCGAACTTGGTGGAGGAGAGAAGAACGCGATGGCCAGAGAGGAGAAGGAGTGTTCCACAAAGAGAAGGGGGCACTGCCCGCGCCGCCGTTCATACCTGTCATTTCTCGAGCTTGCCGTCGCTGCGTCTTCAAGGAAAAAGTCTCTCTGGAAGAACTTCCTTCCGCCATTTCCTTCTTGACTTACCTCACTGACATTGCCAACCTCTGCAATTTTCAAGGTAGGTTGCTAACTTTTTACTATTTTGCTTCTTGTTCATTGCAAACTTATCACATCTCAGATCCTACAGTAAAATGGAGTTCTACAATTAATATCAGATTCGTCAAAGTACTGAATACTTTAGTCACTTAACAGTGTTTTGGATTTAAGTTATGAGAATGGAAAAATTTGGTGGTCAAATTTTGACAATAAGACAAGAGTTATTGATTTTGTTATCATTTAGCTATTTTATTATTGATTTTGTTGAAATTATTGCCTTCAATTTATGGATTACTGATGTAACTAATGAAGATGTGGCTCCTATTTTTCATGTACATGAATTAATAATGATTTGGATTGAAAAATTATAGTTGAGTTTGTTGTTAAAAATGATCAATGAGCATAATTTGTTGGTAGAAGTAGAATTTATTGCTGTAAATTGAATTTGATGCTGAACATATCACTGAGTAATTTTTTTTTTTCAATTTCATTGATGTAAATCGTTAGTACACAATTACACATGAAGTAGGTTTCGTGCATGAAATTTTGATTAAGTGAAGTGACTGAAAATTAATATTCTATTGCAATCCAAATTCAATACGCAAAGTTTATTTATTTAATTGACACAATCCCTAAAGTTTGTTGAACGATTTTGTATGTTCAAGTATGTCATGTTTAGTTTCTTAAGTTAAATACTGCACATATATACAAGCTAAGTTAATTTTAGTCTATAATTTTTTTCTTTTTCAATATTGTTTGCTGCTTTGGATTGAAAAATTATAGTTGAGTTTGTTGTTAAAAATGATCAATGAGCAGAAGTTGTTGGTAGAAGTAAAATTTGTTGGCTCCTATCTTAGTCGGTGCTTGTTTTTTCAGTATGTAGATGTGGGGTAAAGATCTTTTGATTGTTTTATTGTTTTAGCATGTGTCATTGATGCTTGGTCTCGATAAGAAGTTAAGAGATTAGGAATTCATCATTTGTGTAAAACTTGGTCAAATCGTAATTAATTAAATAATAAATTAAATAGGAGCGAATATGGTTAGAAAATTTAGCAATCGGAATTTGATAATTTAAATATGATATTTCGACTCAGTGAATTTTTCTGAGTCAGAAAACATAGTTTTCTGAATAAAAATGCGCACTGAAAAATTGACCGACAGTACCGGCTGCGATCTGTCCGGTACTGTGACCGAGAAAATTAATTAGAAGTGAATAATTTTAAGAAATAAGAATTTATAATTTGAGAAGATAAAAATATTTAAAATACGATTTAAAACTCTAATCTTAAAGGTTTTGGCACAAAATTGGGCCAACAAACTAAACCAAGTGAACCGGACCCAAGTAGGCCCAAGACCCAACATATATAAACATTAGTTATGAGCATTTCAGCTCATTAACCCTAAAGAAAGGGTGTGGGGCGCAGCTTTGGAGAAGAGAGGAAGAAGAGAGAAAATCCTAACTCCATCAAACTTCAAATCACCATAACTTTCTCTCCAGAACTCCGATTGACGAGCTGTTTATAGCTACGCGTCGCTCTTGTCATCCTCTACAATTCTATCTAAGTTTTGTGGTGAGTATTCCACTTTCCTCTGCCCACTTTCCATTTTTCTCTTTAAAATCGAATTTGATTTGGGTTTTGAGGAAATCTTGTGATTTTGGTTATTTAGGAGTGCTTTAGTATGAGTCATTGGTGAGTTCCATTAACCAATTTTGTGGGTTAAAATAAGGAACCCTCTAACCCTTGTGATTTATCAATTTCATGAACCCTAGGTTGATTATAACTATGAAAATTGATTATGTTAGAGTATTGGGTGATTTTGGTGCACAATTGGAAGATTGATATTGCTTATGGAGCCTTGGTAAGGCTTGGAGCTAAGGGTTGGTAGAGACTCTCAAGAAGAAGCTCAATTATTTTGGCTACAAGAGATACGGTTTAAGTTTCATTTAAGTACTGTGTGGTGTGATGAGAATTCCTAGGCTAGATGCCCCTAAGATTAAGTTTGGATTGTGTAAATGGTTAGTACTAATATGCATAGTTGATATGTAATGTAAATTAATGATTGGGTTGAGAATTGTGTGAATTTGTATGTTTGGTGTGTTGAGGATTTGATGAATTGGATAATGAATATCGATTTGTGAAATATGTATTTAAATTGTGAACTTGGCCCGGAGGCCGTGAATCTTGGGTCGGAGGCCGGAAAGAGGTAAGGAAGGTAAGTTGATGTGTGCATTGTGTGATGATATAAGAGATTGAATGGATTTTAGATACTGAATATGTGAATAATTGGTTTGGTCATTGAATAATATGGTTTGAGGAATTGAGGTGTGGAATTTGATAGTTTTTGGTGAAATTGTGTAGATGAGGTAGATTTGGTTTTGGTTGAGTGTAATTATGTGGATGTGGTTGGGTTGTGGCCATTTGGATGAGTGGTTTGGCTTGTGAACATTGGAAAAGTTGGTAATTTCTGTCTTTGGGTAAAAACTGATTTTTGACCAATTTCGGTGGTCTATAACTCGGTCCTCGGAGTTAGGAATTCTTCAAAACTGAATTTTTATGAAAGTTTATTCAACGATCTTTCCAACGGTTCAAAAATAGTTGAAAAAGGAATTTTGTAGAAGAAGTTATGTGTGGCGGAAGTTTGAGGTCTAAAAATGAAATTCTACAGCTTTTTCAGACTTAGTAAAATTTTTAAGAAAACGTACTCCGACGCGCATGCATGGCCGACGCGCACGCGTCATTCATAATTTTTACTCTCTCATGCGTGCGCCTGGCCGATGCGTACGCGGCGATGTATTGATGCAAGTGCCCAGAAGAAAATCCAGAGAGTTGCGCTGGTACTGTGCTGGGTTTATGCGAGGAGCACAAAACGCACCCATGCGTACGCGTCACTGACGCGCACGCGTCGCGCTACCTTTCTGCTTCCCATGCGTGCGTGTGGACGACGCTCACGCGTCACTTCCTTTTCCACTTTCCATGCGTGCGCATGGGCGATGCGCACGCGTGACCCTGTTTTCAGCAAAAGTTGATTTTGAGTTTTTAAAACCGAATTTCAGACTTTTAAGCCTCCATTCTCACCCTTTAAGTCTTAAAGCCTTATAGTAGGCCTAGAAATGAGAAGGGACTAGGAAGGGTGGTAGCTTGAGGGTGAAGTAAAGGGAGAGTAATGATGAATTATGATTAATGATGACTGTATGAGTTGCTGAGGGTGATGATGGAAGTGTGGTGTATGCCGTGAGCCAAAGGGCTGTATTTAATAATGATTATTGGCTGTTTATGGGTTATGTTATGAGCCGGATGGCTATGATAAATATTGATTTATGGCTAAAAATGAAAATATGGCTTTGAATGATTGTTTTATCTTGAGCTCTCTTTCTCGAAAGTGCGACCCCAGAGAGATGAAGGAAGGTGAGAATCTCCTTCCTTGTTCCTCCTGGTATTGTAAAATCGCCCCAGCGAGATGGTGGGAGGTTAGGATCCCCTCCTTGGTTCCTCCTGGGCATATGAGAACGTACCTTCTGGAATGATGCAAGGGTTGTAGTTGCGCCCCACTTGGTCCAGGTTGGTTAGTATAGAGGCTCCCCGGGTGGACGAAAGGGTTGTGGTTTCGCCCCACTTGCCCCGGGTTATGATGAGTGATGTATAAAATGTGTAATTATGTGATGTATAAGTGATGATATAGTCACGATGAATGAATGTGAAATGAGTATTTGAGATACGAGTTTTCCTGGATGAAAGCACTGATTAGCCACCACGTGCTCCAGGTTGAGACTCGATGCTCTGCTGACCCTATGTCGTAAGTGTGGCTGGACACTGTGAAAGTTCTGGATGAGCTCGCCCCCGTGGATAAACACCAGTGTGGATGTTGTATGATTATGATTATGATTATGTTTATGATTGAGAATTACTCGAGTTGGGGATGCGCGACACAGGGACAGTCTAATGGTTAGCTACCAGGACTTGTCAGGTTGGCTTTATAACCGACATATGATATCATCAGCCATAGGGTAGGCATACATCATTTGCATATGTTTGAATTGTTTGGGTTTTCCTATTTGTTTGGATTGCTATATCATATATGCTATGTTACCTGACTATATGCTATCTGTTCTACTTGTACCTTAATTGTGTATTACTTATCTGTATTGATTGTGTTTGTACAACTGAGAGGTCCCTCATGCTGCTGTCGGTTGATGCTGAGGACTATTCTTGTTGAGATGGAATAATGATATGATTAAATTAGAATGATGAGTATTGAATGAGATAATTTGAGTTCCCTGGGTAGACGCAATGAAGTGATTTCACTTGCTCCAGGTGAGGATATGAAGTATTGATATAGAATTTCTGAGACAAAATAACTGGTGATGGTTTGGCTTATGATTTTGATTTTGATTTGTTGGAGAGTTAGAGAGTTGGAAAGTATGAAGAATATGAAATGGATTTAGCATTCCCTTATGACAGTTGCCTGTTTATGGATTAGCGAGAACATAGGGTGAATATTTGGTGAAAGAAAGTTTAAGATGCTTAGTGAGTTTTTATTGCAGTGCATTGTATTTATTTGGCACTTTTACCGTACTGGGATCCCATGGGTCGAGGGTTCTCATTCCGTATATATCTCTTATTTTTCAGATACGGGTCCAGGTGCTCAGAAGTGAGCTGTGGTTCATCTGACAGACGGCGAAGATCTTTATATTCTCTACTTTATATTTTGCTTAGAATTTCTCCACCTTTATTTGAAAAGCTTATATTATGTATTGAACTCTTTTGAACTTGCCTATAGAGGCTCTTATGTTTCGTTTGGGAGAGATTAGGAAATACTGTTGTCAACTACTTTCATACTATACTCTAGCCGGCCTAAACTTCGCGGGTCGCGACTAGTGGCTATTTACTTATATTATATATCTATATATTGTCCTTCTCTTATTCTCCTTAATGCCTTTATCTGTATATCGCTTTTGACTTCACCCTTGAACTTTTAGTTGTCGATACGTGAGTGATACAGCTTCGCGATTTTGTTTCTACTCTTTTCAGGCTTCTCGATTAATACTCCTTTCAATTTTACTTATAATTATGTAATAAAAATTCACCTTGAGGGTCGTACCACTGTAATATTATTGACTTATGACTCGAGTATAAGGATTTGAATATTAGGGTGTTACAACTTGTCGCTTAATACTGATTATTAATTAACTAATTAATTAATTGGATGTTTCTTTAGTTGAGGATGAGGATTGAGGAGTATTATGGTTTGTTGAGAAAGAATGTTGTTAATGTGTAGTTACAAACTTCCTTGGTTATTGTCTACATAATCACATAATTTTGGTTGTTGTACCTATTTTAGTATTCTTTTGTTGTAATTGTATGGATTTAATTGAAGAAGAAAGTGATTGGAAATTTCACTGAACTGTAAAATACAAAAGCCTACTTATACCTAACTATTATGGTGCTTATATATAGATACTCTAATTGTTAATAACTCTTATAACTAACTAATTAATCTTCATTTCAATGTGATTCTCGTTTCATAAATTAATGAATCGAACATCATTAATATTATATGGTTCATATAATTGTTCATTATTTTGTGTTGATTAAATAATCTATTACCATATTTTTTATTTATATTTATTTATTGCTATGATTTATCTCAGAAAACAAGGTTCAATAGTGAAGAGAATGTGAATGGATCCAATGTAATGAAAGAGAACCCTTTGATTATATGAAAAATGGTCCTAATTTTGTTGGATATGAAGCCCCAAACCTTAATGATGGGGAAGAAGTCAGTGGGATTATTAAGAATGATGAAGCTGCTGCTGACGAGGTGGATTAATCAACTAATCATTAAAATGTTATAATAAGTCCATAAAATTAAATTTTAAGTATTTTTTGATGTCTTTTGTATTTTTTTAAGGAATTCTACCCGATATTATATGCAATGAATAAATTACATCCTATTTTGATTTGTGTTGTTTGAATTAAAAACATATTTAGTTTATAATGTAAATTTTATTATTTAGATTTTTTGAATTTTTTCTTTGTAAATTGATTTTGTAATTATCAAAATTTTGGGATATGATTATACTATAAAAAATATAAAAAATATAAATTTTTTTGTAATTATCTATGGTTACGGTTTAAGATAGGGTGACCATAGATAAGTTATGGTCACGGCAAAAAACCGTGACCATAGATAAGGCTGTGGTCACAGTTTTAAGGAGGAGTGACCATAGATAAGCTATGGCCACGGTGAAAACCGTGACTATAGATAAGGCTATGGTCACGGTTTTAAAGTAGGGTGACCATAGAGGCTATGGTCACGGCAAAAAATCGTGACCATAAATAAGGCTATGGTCACGGTTTTAGGGAGGGGTGACCGTAGAGGCTATGGTCACGGTTTTAGGTGGAGTGACCATAGAAGCTTGGCCGTGACCATAGATAAAGCTATGGTCACGGTTTTAAGGAGGGGTGACTATAGAGGTTATGGTCACGGTGAAAAAGTGTGGCCTAAAGTGTCAGAATTTGAAAATTCAAACCGTGACCATAGAAACCATAACCATAGATAAAAAAACCGTGACATAGACCTATGACCACGAGAGAATAGGCCACGGTAAAAAACTATGACCATAGATCTATGGTCACCTTTTTTACTAGCTACCGTAATCATAGACTTTTTTTGTAGTGTATCATTTTAACAGAAAAAATCAATTTTTTGTGGAAAAGACCTGTAGCAATAATTATTATTTTATCTATGGAAAATTCAAGGCTTTAGACACAATATCATTCTATAAGAATTAAGACAATAATATATTATGTATTTAATTATGCATTCATCTTATTTTTAGTAATTTTGATAGATGTTTAAACTAAAAAAAATATGAAACCATTTTTAGATAATATAGCTACTTTAATTTAAGAATAGACAAAATATGTTGATAAGTTTTGAAAAATAACAACATTAATCATATTACTTTGATTCTAAAAATAAATATGATACTAGAATATAAAATAATTTTAAATAATTTTAACAAAAATAGTTTTCAATAATAATTTCTTTTGCTATAATAATCAAGAAGGTAATTTAAAGATAAATTTGATCTCGTATTAAATTGTACTATTTACTTAAACCAGTTTCAACATAAGAATTAGAAAGTTTAAAAATTTTGTCATGAATCATGCAAAAATATCTATCAATTCAATCACTAATGTTATTTAACGAAAAATCTTTGAAAAGATAAAATTCTAAAGTAAATATTTTAATTTAATCATAAATTATATATTACTATTAATAAATAGTTATTATACTTTAAAAAAAAATAAAATTATTATTTATTAATTTTATTATTTTTAATATTAAAAATAATTAAATTTTAAATTTTATTTTATAAATTTTTATAGCAAAAATTACTGTATGTATTTTTATTTAAAAAAATTAAAAAAATATATTTTTATATATTATTATGTGAAAAATATGAGTATGTATATTAATATTACATAAATATAAAATTTTATTTATTTATTAAAATTAATTATTAAAATTAGCTATTATATATTTATATATAAATATATATATATATATATATATATGGTTAAATTTATTATTAATATATATTTTATAATTAAATATATATTTTATTAATTAATTTTAATATACACTTTACATAATTATATATATATAATATTATTTTAAATTTATGTATTTTGTTATATTCTAAAATAAATTTAAATATTCATATATTTAAAAATAAAAACTCAAGTATATATATATCCCTAGATAAAATTAATATTTAAAATTTATTAAATAATTTAAAAATTTTGACTAAATCGTAATTTAACCATCTTTTAGTATTAATTTTAGATGAAAGACGTATTCATCTATTTTAGCATACAAGCGGTATAATTGGTGTCATCCTTTAAATTATTCTTTTATAGTTTCCCCGCACAGGTATGAAATTGGAAATTACGGAGCGAGTAATGTTCTCCTTCTCCCTCCACCACCTGGAATAGCAACTTCTTCTTTTTCACCGACACGTGTGCACTTTCATCATTCCCTTTTTTTCTGTTTTCTTCCCACTTCAAACACACATTCACTGCCCACTCTCAACTTCCCAAGACACCATAAAAACACAAACACACAAGCCGCGTGTGGCAACTACTCATGCTGTTCCGTTCTCTGTCTTTGTCATCTCTTCTCAATGACACATACCTTATATCTTAATCTAAATACACCGCACATATCCCACTTCCTAAAGTTTCGCCAAATTCTCTTTCTCTCCCTCATCCAAATCTAATCAGAATTAGATAGAAGCAAAAGGAAAATACCAATAGGCACCACCAAGTTTGGAGTTTAAGGTATGATTTGTTTTTTCTCTCTTTAATCTGTTATGCTACTTTCTCTTTTAATTGGGTTTCCTCTTTCTTCATATCTTGTTATTTAAGGCTTGGATTTTGAGTTTTCTTAATCGTCAAGTTTCCAACTTTCTGTGATTTTGCAACTGGGTTTTGCTTTGTTTTGTTAACCTCTCTCTCTTAACATGGATAACACCGCAGTTTCTGTCTCCAAACGCATGGGTTATTCCACCTTGTTGCTGAACGCGTCTTTCCTCATCGTCTTCTCTGTTTTCCTTGTTCTTCATGTCAACTCTCCTTCAGAACAGCTTCCTCTGAGAAAGTACCATTTTACCCTTGGTGACATTGATGAGAATGATGATTCTTGCAAGAGCTTTCACAGCCTCAGTGACAACGAAGCAAAGTGCTTGTACTTGAAATCCAATGACCCTTGTGTCACTGAGGGTTATGTTGATTATCTTTACCTTTTCTACTGCAAATTTGGGGATTTAGCTCTTTTTGGTCAAACCCTTTTGTTCCTTTGGCTATTGGTCTTGTTCTACCTTCTAGCTAACACTGCTTCTGAATACTTTTGCCCTTCCCTTGAGAGCCTCTCAAAATTGCTGAGATTGTCCCCAACAGTTGCTGGAGTAACCCTTCTTTCCCTTGGCAATGGTGCCTGTGATGTCTTTGCAACACTTGTTTCCTTCAATGGCAGTGGCACTGGAGGTATTGGATTCAACACTGTGCTTGGGGGTGCTTCCTTTGTGTCCTGCGTTGTGGTTGGGATTGTTAGCATATCGGTTAGGCATCGAGGAATTCGAGTTAAGAAGTCTGCATTGATAAGAGATGTCAGTTTTCTTCTCTTTGTGCTTGTGTGCTTGTTCGCCATCTTAATTGCCGGCGAGATCAATGTTATTGGGGCAATTAGCTTCTGTTTGATGTATGTTGTTTATGTGGTTATTGTCTACATCTCGTCGACCCGGTGGAAGGGTGACTCTAGCGACGGTCAATCGAGTAATGGCGACGATCCGTCCGTGCCCCTTATCATTGGAATGGAGAAAGGAGTAATTGGTAATGATGAAAATGGATCTCAAGAATGTAGGTTCAACTTTGAGGAGAAATTCTGCTTTAAGAAATCTCCAGTTTGTAGATTTTCACTTTGTGTCTTGGAGTTGCCACTTTACTTGCCAAGGAGATTGACAATTCCGGTTGTTTGTGAAGAGAGATGGTCCAAACCATATGCAATTCTGTCAGCCCTGTTATCACCATTGCTATTGTCTTCTCTCTGGACCCCGGGAAGCCTAACGGTCTATGGAACCGGATTATTAATCGGAATCATCTTAGCCGTAGCCGCATTCTTCACCACCGAGCCATCTAGTCCGCCGAAGAAGTACATGTTCCCTTGGCTTGCAGGGGGGTTTGTGATGAGTGTTACATGGAGTTACATTTCAGCTCAAGAACTGGTTGGATTGTTGGTCTCACTTGGTTACATATACGGAATTAGTCCTTCAATTTTGGGGCTAACAGTTCTTGCTTGGGGAAATTCAATTGGAGACTTAGTGACAAATTTGACTATGGCGTTACATGGTGGGACAGAAGGTGCTCAAATTGCAATATCAGGTTGTTATGCTGGCCCTATATTCAACACTGTGATTGGATTAGGCTTATCCCTTGCAAGTTCAACTTGGTCACAGTATCCAAATTCTGTTATTATACCAAAAGATCCATATCTTTGGGAAACACTAACACTTTTGGTAATTGGATTGATTTGGGCACTTTTGGTGTTGGTAAGAAGGGATATGAAGCTTGATTCACTCTTAGGGGGAGGGCTTCTTGCCGTTTACTTCATTTCATTGTTTCTGAGGCTGATTCAGACATTAGGGACTTGCCAATTTCAGGATATATTACCAAAATGAACAACATTTTTGGGTCAGATGTTTTAGCAACTGACACTATTTTTCTGTAAAGGAGAACTTATACTATGTCACTGTCATTAGGTAAGTGTAAATCTCTTAGCTTCATGATTTCTTCCACTGTTGTTTGTACCTAGCTTTTCATGGTCAATGCCATGTTTTATGCATCCAGATATCTGGATTTTGTTTTGGAGACAATGTTTATATATAATATATGTTTAAATCATTCCTCCAAGTTTACTGTTTTTCTTAATTATTATGAATACAGTATTAACTAGTTTAATTTAATTTTTCTAGATTCGATGTTTAACCTTTTTTCACTCGTTTTCTTCATAAATTACTAATATCCGAATCTTATTATCAGAAACAATAATTTTATTATTATATATTTGTATTTATACATGCGTTGTTTAATATATTTTTAATATATATTTTATATTTTAATATATATTTTATACAAATAATTGATTTTGTGATTGATTTTTTTATATATCTACATAGAACGCTTAGAAATTCAACTAATCCAACCTTATTTGATCAGGGTCTTATGACAAATAAAATAAAGATTTTTTACCGAAGATTTTTCCTTTTTATTCACGAATTAAATTTTAGATAATAATTTTTTTTAAAATAAAAAGATTAGTAAAATAATAAAAATATTTTAATTATTTTTAAATTAAGATAATAAATATTACAAATTATTTAAAGATGATTGAAATATTATTTTATCACTCTTTAAATTTTTTTACTTTAGAAGATTTTTTTTTTCTTTATTAACAGAGGCTCCAATTTGAGATTTTTAGTTAACGAATCAGATTTAACAAAGTAATTTTTATTTATGTAGCATTAATAATACCCTAATCCTTCTTTGTTTACTGTTTTATTTAATCATTGAGTATACAGCATTATCTCATCCTTTTAACTTAACTTTACTATTATTATTATTATCATTATTATTATTATTATTAACTATGTCAATTGCATTAATGCGGATCATGTATAATATTTAATGTAGGATGAACATCATTCCACACCACATATTAAAAAGTTGATTTGATGATACCTATAATGAGACACAATCAAGAAATGCCAAAAGGGTAACCACCAAGATTGATGCTGATGTCGTTCTAAACTCTTTTAACGGTGATGCGTTACATGCCAATAAGTGATAACCAAATTTGTCTCGCAGCGTTAAAAGATAATGAATTTCTATGTAACAAGTGTCCAAAACTTTTAGATTATTCTTTTGACAAATTAAGCTACCTTGTTGGGGTGATTAGATAGGTCTCTGTGCCTACCCAATCTTATTCATTTTTCTTTGTAGGGGCATAATCTTAGTCCTTTTATTGATTTAGTGGCTCAACTTTTTCATGCTTTCTTCGGTCCTTACGATGGGATGGCAAAGTAGGAGAGAAAAATCAAGTGCCAAAGTTACGTTTGGGATAGAAATCTATCTATCTAGCCTGATTTTTTGGTTCAATAAACAGAATTTAGTTATTTACTATCAACGTTTTCATGTCTCATAACATAAGGCCAAGATCATGTCGAAAAAAATATGTGATGAAAATTTTGTTTGAAGTTGAATTGAGACTTGGGTGTGGATTGCCATATTATTATTGAGCTGTTTGTGAATGTTGATTTTAGAAAAAGAAATTATTATTATTATTGGGGTACGTACGTACTTATTAGTTTCGATTTTTAAAAGAAGGAAGCGAAAACGACAAATTTTAAAAGCTTTTCCTTTTCTTCGTTCTTATTAAATTCTAATTCAAAAAACTGGAATTTTGATAAACTTCACTTGTATGTTACTATATGCTTCCACTAAAATTAAGAAAGTTTCATAATCAAAATAATAGTCCAATAATCCATGCAAGCCGATCCATGCATGTATCACAGACAATATTCATAATCTATTTTATTGATTTGAAATGATGTTCGGTCCTTATTTAATTACTATTCATAGACTAGAAAAGCTAATTAATCTTATCCAAATAACAAACTATATATAGGCCTAATCCTGATCCATGGTAGACCTATATGTGGCTATGTGTGTATCAAATACAATTTATCATTTTATCTTCCTCTTTGTTTTTTTTTTTTTTTTTTTTAAACTAGGAAGTTTCATATTATGTAAAAATACGACTAAATATATATAATTTGTTAAGAGATGGGTGAATTTCGCCCCATTCTTAAAATAAATAAATAAAATAAAATAAAATAAAATAAAATAATATAATGTTGGAGCACAATTCAGTTCAGTTGCCATCAAAACGACGTCGCATTTCTCTCTATTTTATGTCGAACAGTATCAAAATGTTAGTGATTGATTTAAACGAGAAAGATCACTTTCATGCAGTTTGCTTGTCCTTCTCTTAATCCCAAGTTCAATTATTGTTGGAACCGACGTTTTCTACATCAATCATTTAAATCGCCACATATATATATATATATATATATATGATGATTACGATGATAATTATGATATAAAATTATGCTAAAATTAAAATAATATTTTTTATTATTTAACAACACTTCTTAAAAGTATTTTTTAAAAAATGTGAATTAGTATCTATTAATACACTAATATTTATACTATTTTTCTATGTTAATTTTTTTAGATATAAAAAAATTATTGTAATAATTAATTAGTGTGTTTTATTTGATATAAATTTTATTTTTTTAATTTTAAATAATAAATCAAATCGTCAATTTTAAAAAATAATAAAATTTGTAAAAAAATCTAAGAGTAAGATTTCATAACATGTAAATTAGAGAGTTGATTTGTGTTAAAATAATTTTTTTTTATTATCAAATAAATTGAAAGATCTAATTTACATGTTTAAAATAAAAAAATAAATATAATTCTTAAATTTACATATCTAAAAAAAATTATAAATTATAAATCTGATGTTTAAATTTAAGATCTCTAAATAATAAAACACACCTTCAATAATGTTAAAAAACACTTGTGAAAAACGCAACCCAAAATTAAAAAGTGATTTTTCTACCGTATATCTACACATTTATATTATATATTATTTTATCAATAATGCTACATATATAAGTCATTTTGGTAACTAAGTCTAACTAAATTCGTTGGTCCAACTATAATAAAAATTACTTTCAAAATAAAATTTGTGACACACGCTCCAATGCTTCACTAGCGTACAATTCAAAGAGTTTGTACTACATGTACAAGTCTTTCTACACTTTCCGCAGCACACAAATTTTTGTTGGAGAGCAACACAAATTTTTAAAGTATAGCACATAACACAAATTTATCGATATAGCACACAAATTTTTTTACATAACACAAATTTTTGCACATAACACAATTTTTTGAAGCACAGCACACAAATTTTTGCTGCACCAAAATTTAAGTGTGTATTCTTTTATTGAGTTCTTTTACATAATTATTTTTTCTCTCTCTTTTTCTGCAAACCAATCACCATTCATTGCAAGCCAATGTTACATTACAGGTTCTATTTTCCAAAAAAAAAAAAAAAACACACACACACACAAAGATGCTCTTGATAAACTTTATCGATATAGCACACAAATTTTCGAAGCACAGCACACAAATTTTTGCAACACCAAAATTTATGTGTATATTCTTTTATTGAGTTTTGTTACACATTTATTTTTTTCTGTCTCTTTTTCTTCATAGTATGTAAATCGATCACCATTCATTGCAAGCCAATGTTACATTACGGATTCTATTTTTCAAAAAAAAAAAAATAAACACACACATAAAAAGGTGCTGTTGACACTCTTTTTAAGTATGTCATCATGGCTCATGGGTATTAACTCTGATGTGAAGTTCCAACATTTCTTGGTTATTAGGGTCCATAGAAAATGTGGCATGGCAATCTTTGAGTACACTCAATACATCTTCTTTGTGTTCATGGAATGTTGTCCTTAGATGCAAAAAGTACAAATCAGCTTTAAATGCAATGGCTCTTGAAAAGTTCAGCGATCACCTTGTCTTTCTTGCAGTTGTCCATGAACACTGCAAACATCATACCATATTACATGTGTAAATCAAACAAAGTGAAACAACACACCCCTTCATTTTCATAGCACACAAGTAATCGAAACTAATAGTTGGTAGCTCACATACACTAATTTGGTAGGTATCATTAAACAAATTCTGGTTTATCATAGCACACAAATATTTAAGTGTAATACACATTTTTGTTTAGCATAGCGCACAAATTCGCACATATGGCACAAAAACCAGAATCATAGAATAACACTAATTTTTCAAACAACTCAATTAAAGAAAACTAAGATTATCATAAATAACCATAATAAAAAAAAACAAAAATATATACAATAGAACACAAATATCGAATATAGAAAAATAACACAAGTAATAATCGAAGTTAATAGCCTGGTAGCTCACACTAATTTATCAAAAACCATTAAACAAATTTTGGTTTATTACAGCACACAAATATTTAAGCATAGCACACATTTTTGTTCAACATAATACACAAATTTACAACTATAGCACACAAATATTAAGCATAAAAAAATAATATAAAAGACATTCGTAATTTCACTCCATAAAAAAGATACATCAAATTCACAAAAAAAAGAAATTAAACAACAAAACAACAAAGACAATGGTGATGGTGACCCAACGGTGGCAGCGGTAGCAGTGACGACGATGGTGATGGTGGTAATGGTGGCGACAGCGACAATGACGACATTGGAGAAAGAGAAAGAGGAGAAAGAAAAGGGCGCATAACTGAAGTTTAAATTTTAATAACTTGGTTAATAAAAATACTTGGGCATCTAACATTTTTATTATTTTATTCTATGAAAAAATGTTGGGACACTTTAACCACACCATACATAAATTTTTAAGTTTGTCACTTATTGTCTTACATGAATAAAATAGTTATTTTTTATTTTTCTTATTTTATGAAACAATCATAATTAGTTATTTTCCACCAGTACAAAAATTGTAAAACATTTTTTTTGGTTTGTTATTTATTTAAACTAAAAAACATAATTAATAATAAATTTTTCCTAATACAACATTATTTACGCAAATCTCCTATTTTTATTATTAGCAAATTATATTGACTAATTTATTTTTAACAAATACAATAAAGATATGTGTTGAGTTTGAAAAACTAACAATATATTATAGATGATGATTAAATATTATTATTAGATTAAAAGTCAAATATATATTTATTTAGTGTACTCAACAAATTAATTTAATTATACTGACCCAAAAAATAAGAAAACAGGCTCAACAAATTAATGCAGCCCAGCATTGGTTCAATTTAAACAAAGCACTCATCATCATGTTTAGAATATGGACCAAGAACAATCACAAGCCTAACTAGGTGATCTAAATTCATTCCTTCTCTAACTTAATGGCTAACTAAGAAATTGAAATTCATTTTCATCTGAATTAAACACACACCGCCGAAACCAAATTCTATCTTCTCTCTTCCCTCTTTTTCTTCACCCACGTGAAAGTTCAAAAGAAAAAAAGAAAAAGAAAAGCTCTGAATTAGGACAAAATCAAAATATAAAAAGTGAGTTACCAATTCAATCATAAAAGAAGAAAGTCAAACAAGCTATGACTAAAGGCAAAGATCACATCCGAAGGACAAATTACAAAAAGCATTCCACATTTATGCTTCATTGAAGCTCGGTAAAAAAAATATTCTCCTTGTATGTACGGAAGTAAAAAGTTAAAGATGTTGAAGAAGTGACACTCTGCTGTGAATCAACGTTCATGAATCAAACTTGGAGCCAAAGTAAGAATGAAAGGTTCATATTCAAGAAGCAACTTAAAAAAGGATGAAAGAGAAGATATAAGGTATGGATGCATGTATAATTCAATCACTGCTTCTACTCTATCTCTCATCTGTGACGTCGCTGCTGCTACTGATTTTTTGGGAGAAGAAGTCAAATGTGCTGAAGCAAAGTTTCAAGCTTTGGAAGCTTCACTCCTCTATTAAAGGGGTGAACGACCAAGGATTGTGGCAAGAAGTGAGAGCACTAAGTTTGGGATCCCATAGTTTAGAGAGCATTACCTTCTTCTCTTTCATGGTTTTTAATGAATATTCTGTTTTCTCAATCTAGTCTTTCTTTGTTTCAATGGTAAAAGGTATTACAGTAAGGTATGTAAGAAAAAGCCATTGAGTGAAAAAAAAGCAAGAGAGTTAGACGTGGAGAAAAGCCAGTGTTTATTTCAGAAATTCTTTGTATGTATTTCTGTTTTGATGTCATGATCCTGAGGGAATTTTCTTGCAAGTTGGGTGAGCACTTTGCTGTTGAAAGTTAGGGTGAGTTCCTAGTCAAATCTGGTTTGGGTTAGAAACTGGATTTATCCCAGATAGGATTGGGTAGAATCCTAGAAAAATTAGTGAATGTAATCTTGATCATGGTGAAATTCCATCATAGTTGTGATGGAGACTGGATGTAGGCTACATTGCACTGAGTAGCTGAGCTAAGATATATGGTTGTGTCACTTCTTCTTCTCTTCTCTATTTCTAGTTTTTCACTTCAGAAGACAAAACAGAATAATCTCCTACTTATTCTATCCAGCTAGACTTCACAACTTTATACCTTGCACGTATTTCAGTTTTGGCTCATCCTACGATAAGAGACAAAATAGAATAATCTCTTACTTTTCACCTAAGGTAACACTACTGAATCCAGAAGTTCCATCCAACTCTAAGATAAATCAAGCAAAGTAAAAAAGAGGCCAAGATTCAACCTTTCTTCTTTTAACCACTGATATCTATCAATTGATATCAGAGCTTGGTCTCAAAGAGATTAAGCTTCACAGCTTGGAAAAAAGATCCAGATGGCAAACAATATGGGATCTAACACAGTGGATTACACACTGACAGAAGGACAATCCAACAATAGACTTTTATTCTTCAATGGAAAAAAATACAACTATTGAAAAGAAAGAATGAAGATATTTGTTCAATATGTGAATTACAACCTCTGAAAGATAATCATGAATGGTCCTTAAATTTTAACCAAAACAAGCGTTGAAGGAGTTGTTGATCCTAAAATAGAAGCAGAATGGAATGATGATGACAAGAAAAAAGTGGAACTAAATGCCAAGGCTGTCAACATGCTAAACTATGCCATCAGCTTCGAAGAATACCAGAAGGTTTCTAGATGCAAAACAGCAAAAAAAATCTGGGATAAGCTCCAAGTTACACGTGAGGGTACCACACAAGTAAAAAAAAAAAAAAATAAGGATTGACATGTTAAGTAAAGAGTATAAAATGTTTACTATGAAAGAAGAAGAATCAATAGATGAAATATTTGAGAGATTTTCTATCATCAATAATAGCTTGGATGCTATGAGAATTACTCATTTCAAACAAATGTTGGTGAGGAAAGTCTTAAGAAGCGTAACAAAATAGTGGAAAACCAAGACTACTGTTATCTCTGAAAGCAGTAACCTAAACAAATGACCTATGATGAGCTGAGAGAGAAGTTACTAGCTTACAAAATCACTCACATGAAAAATGGCACACATAAAAAAAGAGTAGCTCTTAAGTCATATACTGAAACATTGGAAGATGAATCCAGTGACTGTTTATCAGATGACGAGATTGTGTTTTTTTGCTAGAAAACTTAGAAGGCTGATGAGACAAAAAGGAAGAAGTAGAGGAGGCAGCTCAAAAGAACCAAAGAAGGACATTAGCAAGGTCGTCTTCTACAATTGCAAAGAAGCTGGACATTACAAATACGATTATCCCAAGTTCAAGAGAGAAGACAATTCTTGGAGGGACAAGAAGAAATGACTCATGGCTTCTTAGGAAGATCTAGAAAATGACACTGAAGAGGATGAATAATCAGACCACAACTCTCAAGCATGCTTAATGGCCGACCACAGTCAAAACAATGAGGTAATCTTTCTTGAACCCATTAATAAAGAACTCCATACGATGATTGATGATCTTACTGAAAAGATTAGAATTTTTTTAATCAATTCCATGAACTTAAATCTGAAAAATGATATTTTGAATACTGAAAATGCTTACCTTAAAGAATAATTAAAAGAAGTCGAAAGTATTGTTGATCTTGTTGAAGAGAACAAAAGGCTTAAATAAGATGGGTGCTGCTTCTGCAAGAGTTTGATATAGAAATAAGAGACAGAAAAGGGACAAAGAATCAATTAGCTGATCACCTATCCCGGATAGAACCAGTAGCAGGAGCATCCCTCCCTCCTACTGAGATCTCTGAAACCTTTCCGGATGAGCAATTGTTTGCTATTCAGGAAGCTCTGTGGTTTGCAGACATTGCAAACTATAAGACACAAGGTTCTCCTTCTGTAACCATGGAAAGGAAGCATGAAAAGCTTCTCTCAATACAGATTCAAACAAAATCCCCACATTCAAACTCTAAGTTTGGTGTTGGGAGGCCACAACCAAACTCTAAGTTTGGTGTTGATAGGCCCCAACCCTGCTCTGATTATCTGTGAGGCTCCATGAGAGCTCAGTGTCAAGCTATTGACAATAAAGAAGCGCTTGTTGGGAGGCAACCCAATGTTATTTAACTATATCTATTTAGTTTGCATTGCTATTTTATATTTTCTGTAGGTTGATGATCATGTGAAGTCACAAAAATTACTGAAAAATAAAAAATAGTAGGGGTGTAAGTTACCGAATCGGACCGAAAATTACCGCAGAACCGAACCGAATTTTACAACAACCGATTAGAAAACCAAAAAAATCGGTTTTTTTGGTTTTTTTTCCGAAGTAAACCGATCGGTTCGGTTCGGTTTTCGGTTGACTCGGCAGAAACCGAACCGAACCGGACCGAACCGAAGAATGAGGGTTCAATGGTGTGCTTTTACTAAGTTGCCCTTTAACCTAGGTATAAAAGGGCAACTTCACACACAACCCTAGCTTTCTTCCTCTCTTTTACGCGAAAACCAAATCCAGAACCCTAGCATTCTTCCTCTCTTCTTCTCTTCCACGGTTCCACACTTCCACCTTCGATTCCACCATGCTCGAGAGAAGGAGACCCTGAAGGAGAACCCTAGCTTCTCTTCATCTCTTCTTCTCTTCAGTCATCGCCGTCGCAGGGTCGCCGTCACAGGGTCGCCGTCGCTGCGTCGTTGGGTCGCCGTCGCCGAGGAGCAATCGATTCACCGAGAAGCAGTCCTGTCACCGAGCAGCAGTCCAGTCTCCAAGCAAGACTCCAGTGGCTGTCGCAGTCCAACTCAAGCGCCGAGCAGCACTCCTGTCACCAAGCCATCTCCCATCTCCTGCAAAAAGCAACTCCACAATGTCTTCTTCGGAGATTAGAAATTCTGAACAATTATTTTTAGAGATTCTGTTTAGTAATGTTGTGCTTGATTTAACCTGAACAATTGTTTTTACAAATTCTATTTGTGGTTATGATTTTTAGAAATTCTGTTTGTGCCTTTGTGGTTATGTTTTTTAGAAATTCTATTTTTAGATAGTCTGTTTGTATTGGCTGCATCAAGAACTCACAGGATAATGCTTGTGAAATACATTACTTGTGAAATAATATGAAGTTTGATGTTTAATTTTTGAGGTAGATTCTAAACCCATGTGATCTCTGCTTCAGCAGCTGTCAAGCTTTAGAATTCAGCTTTAGTGGACTATGCATGAACTGGCTAACTTTCATTACTATTAAACTTCTCTGATCCAGTTGATAGTAATTTTAGGGATGAAATCATTGAGATAGCCATTGGACTAGCTTCACTCATTCCCAATTTTGATAGAAGGTCTATTATATATTTTGTTTGGGACAAACTGCATAGAATCTGTTCTATAAACTTCAATTCCAAGAAACTATGATAAGGAACCAAGATCCTTTAATGTGAAGATTTTGTGCAATGGCTGAATCATTAGAGTAATTTGTGTAGAGTAATTTTCTGTAATAATAATGTCATATACATAACAAGGTATATATAAAATAGAATTGGCTGGATAATGCATCGCTTTATTTATTTATTTTAATTTTTTTCCTGGATGAGAAATAGAGATATTCATTGAATACATTGCTTGTGAAATAATAACTTGCCTTCTACTTGTTAGAATATGTTGTTTTTAAATCCAATGATGCTTGTTTTGGTGGACTGTTAGAGCTGTTAATGAATTTAAATTCTGCTTGATTATATGGCAGTTGGTGAGTATTAAATGATGCAAATAAACTAGCCAGTTGTACTGTTATGAGCTGCTGTGGTTTTGTTCTGCATATATATGGCTGCATGGTTTTGTAGTTCCTTTCATGGTTTATGTTTATAATCTATAATCTATATTATATTTATAATCTATATTGATTTTCTTGTTTTATTTTTGTAGAAATTGCACCAACCGGAGAAGATGAGGATGAGTCTGGTGTGGATTCAGATTAAGCATGGTGGTTGATTGGCTGTTTGGTTTTTATTTGTTTTAAAGTGACTGTTGCGGTTTAAAGTGTGTTTATTTTTGTTGGTTTGCTAGACATTTTTAATTGCCTTTGTTTTATATTTAATTAAGTTGAATTTGTATTGGATTTGGATGTGATATACTCTTGTTATTCTAGTTTATTGAAGGTTTTAAACTTTATTTTATGATATTTTAAATTCTGTTTATTAGGTATAAAAAAACCGAAAAACTGACCGAACCAAACCGCTGTTGATTCGGTTCGGTTTGGTTCGGTTGTCCAGAAAGCAGTCAACCGAATGGTTGATATCAACATACAACCGATCAGGTTGGTTCGGTTGGTTTTCGGTCGAAAACCGAACCAAACCGAACCGATTACACCCCTAAAAAATAGAATGAAAAACAGCATTAAAAACAGCTCACCCTGGAGGAAGAGCTTACTGGCGTTTAAACGCCAGTAAGAAGCATCAGACTGGCGTTTAACGCCAGAAAGAAGCATCAAGCTGGCGTTAAACGCCAGAAACAAGCACCAAGTTGGCGTTCAACGCCAAGAAAGGGGAAAAGCTGGCGTTTAACGCCAGAAACAAGCAGCAGTCTGGCGTTAAACGCCAGGATTGCACACTAAGGGCGTTTTGCATGCCTCAATGGAGCAGGGATGCTAAGTCCTTGACCCCACATGATCTCCACCTACCTCACCATTCCAATTCAAACCATTCCCCTCCCATACCCACCCATTCACACACCTCCTTCTCCTCCACTTCTCCTTCTACTCCCTTCTATCTTCTTTTGCTCGAGGACGAGCAAAACTTTTAAGTTTGGTGTGGAAAAAAGCGTTGCTTTTTGTTTTTCCATAACCATTTATGGCACCTAAGGCCGGAGAAACCTCTAGAAAGAGAAAAAGGAAGGCAGTTGCTTCCACCCCCGAGTCATGAGAGATGGAGAGGTTCTCAAGGGTCCATAGTTCAGTGGTAGAGCATTTGACTGCAGATCAAAGAGCTATGAGGAAGGAGCAACAAAGACAAGGAAGATACATAGAGGAGCTCAAGAGCACCATTGGTTCTTCAAGAAGAGGAAGACGCAACCCTCACTAAGGTGGACCCGTTCCTTAATCTTCTTGTTCTTATTTCTCTGTTTTTTGTTTACTATGCTTTATGTTTATTTATGTTTGGGTCTTATTACATGATCACTAGTATCTAAGTGTATATGTCTTAAAGATATGAATGTCCTATGAATCCATCACCTTTCTTAAATGAAAAATTTTTTCTGAAAAAGAAAAAGAAGTACATGAATTTTGAATTTTAAAATAGTTTAATTATTTTGATGTGGTGGCAATACTTTTTGTTTTCTGAATGAATGCTTGAACAGTGCATATGTCTTTTGAATTTGTTGTTTATGAATGTTAAAATTGTTGGCTCTTGAAAGAATGATGAAAAAGGAGAAATGTTATTTGATAATCTGAAAAATCATAAAAATGATTCTTGAAGCAAGAAAAAGCAGTGAAGAACAAAGCTTGCAAAAAAAAGAAAAAAAGAGAGAGAGCAAGAAAAAGAAAAAGCAAGCAGAAAAAGCCAAAAGCTCTTTAAACCAAAAGGCAAAAGCAAAAAGCCAATAGCCCTTAAAACCAAAAGGCAAGGGTAATAAAAAGGATCCAAGGCTTTGAGCATCAGTGGATAGAAGGGCCTAAAGGAATAAAATCCTGGCCTAAGCGGCTAAACCAAGCTGTCCCTAACCATGTGCTTGTGGCGTGAAGGTGTCAAGTGAAAACTTGAGACTGAGCAGTTAAAGTCGAGGTCCAAATCAAAAACAGAGTGTGCTTAAGAACCCTGGACACCTCTAATTGGGGACTTTAGCAAAGCTGAGTCACAATCTGAAAAGGTTCACCCAGTTATGTGTCTGTGGCATGTATGTATCCGGTGGTAATACTGGAAAACAGAGTGCTTAGGGCCACGGCCAAGACTCATAAAGTAGCTGTGTTCAAGAATCAACATACTAAACTAGGAAAATCAATAACACTATCTGAATTCTGAGTTCCTATAGATGCCAATCATTCTTAACTTCAAAGGATAAAGTGAGATGCCAAAATTGTTCAGAAGCAAAAAGCTAATAGCCCCGCTCATCTAATTAAGACTGATCTTCATAGATATTTTTGGAATTCATTGTATATTCTCTTCTTTTTATTCTACTTTATTTTTAGTTGCTTGGGGACGAGCAACAATTTAAGTTTGGTGTTGTGATGAGCGGATAATTTATACGCTTTTTGGCATTGTTTCTAGGTAGTTTTTAATATGTTTTAGTCACTTTTATTATATTTTTGTTAGTTTTTAAATAAAAATCACATTTCTAGACTTTAATATGAGTTTGTGTGTTTTTCTGTAATTTCAGGTATTTTCTGGCTGAAATTGAGGGAGCTGAGCAAAAATCTGATTCAGGCTGAAAAAGGACTGCAGATGCTGTTGGATTCTAACCTTCCTGCACTCGAAATGGGTTTTCTGGAGCTACAAAAGTCCAAATGGCGCTCTCTCAATTGTGTTGGAAAGTAGACATCCAGGGCTTTCCAACAATATATAATAGTCCATACTTTGCTCAAGGATAAATGACGTAAAATGGCATTCAACGCCAGTTTCATGTTGCATTCTGGCGTTAAACGCCAGAAACAGGTTACAACCTGGCGTTTAACTCTGGAAACAGCCTAGAAACATGTAAAGCTCAAGTCTCAGCCCCAGCACACACCAAGTGGGCCCCAGAAGTGGATTTCTGCATTATCTATCTTAGTTTAGTTTAGTTTTTAAACAACTTTTAGAGATTTATGTTATATCTCATGACATTTTTAGATCTGAACTTTGTACTCTTTGACGGCACGAGTCTCTAAACTCCATTGTTGGGGGTGTGGAGCTCTGCTGTGTCTTGATGAATTAATGCAATTATTTCTGTTTTCTATTCAAACACGCTTGTTTCTATCTAAGATGTTCATTCGCACTTCAATATGATGGATGTGATGATCCGTGACACTCATCACCATTCTCAACCTATGAACGTGTGCCTGACAACCACCTCCAATCTACCTTCGATTGAATGAGTATCTCTTGGATTCCTTAATCAGAATCTTCGTGGTATAAGCTAGAATCCATTGGCAGCATTCTTGAGAATCCAGAAAGTCTAAACCTTGTCTGTGGTATTCCGAGTAGGATTCAGGGATTGAATGACTGTGACGAGTTTCAAACTCACAAGGGTTGGGCGTAGTGACAAACGCAAAAGGATCAATGGATCCTATTCCAGCATGAGTGAGAACCGACAGATGATTAGCCGTGCGGTGACAGCGCACCTGGACCATTTTCACTGAGAGGACGGATGGTAGCCATTGACAACGGTGATCCACCAACACACAGCTTGTCATAGGAGGAACCTTGCGTGCGTGAAGAAGAAGACAGGGGGAAAGCAGAGATTCAGAAAACAAAGCATCTCCAAAACTCCAACATATTCTCCATTACTGCATAACAAGTATTTAATTCATGCTCTTTTATTTTTCGCAATCCAAACTGATAATTATAATTGATATCCTGACTAAGAATTACAAGATAACCATAGATTGCTTCAAGCCAACAATTTTCGTGGGATTCGACCCTTACTCACATAAGGTATTACTTGAATGACCCAGTGCACTTGCTGGTTAGTGGTACGAGTTGTGAAAAGTGTGATTTACAATTCGTGCACCACACATTTTATAATAAGTATACGCAAATTGTATATGACACGAGAAGACAAACAAAATGTATTGGATATCAAAAGGTAGAATAATATATACAAATAAATAGAAAAAATGTATCAAAATAAAAGGTAAACTGATCTAGAGAACCAAAGATAGAAGTGTATCCAAAATAAACGGTAGACTAATCACGTGCAGCAGATGCTCATGTCCCACCAAGACCAATGGACCCCTAGTATATTCTGTCGACATCTCGTTTAGATCAACTCGACTCATATCCGTCGCAGACCTGTACTCTCTTCCACCATGAGGTGATGCAAGCTGTTGAGGCGATCGACATGGCTGAGATGACCTAGAATTATATCCGAAAAAGCAGGTAATACCATCTATCATAAAAGGCTCCAAGGCACTCTCCACCAAATTAACAGTAGGCATATCCGAAAACAACTAAGACCCAAAATCATGCATCGAAGAATACACACTACCATGTGTCAGATGAGAACTCGATCCTCCAAACTCATATAAGAATTGTGATAAAGATCCGCCTTCTCTACTAATACCACCTTCAAAACCTTCGCTACCTCCCTAAACTTGCACCACTTGGCTTGCGGGCTTTCGCTGGGTGGGGTGGGTGCTTGCTTTTTCATTTTTAAAAAAGTAAAAGTAAAAGTAAATTCCATACGAATTCGTTAAACAAAATTAAGAAAATCCTAGTTCACTAACAGAATACAACAACATAGACTCAAACACAAACTCCCTCTCCTTCTCCCACAAACGTAAAATGGCCCCCTCTTTCTCATCTTAGACTTCAGCCACACCTAGAGGCCAGGCCTCCGCTACGACGACGATGACGCCACCTAGAACATTTTCTCTAGTTGTGTTCCATTAGCGACATGAGTATGTGATCACAACTCCCTATTCTTTTCTCGCAAACGGCGACCTCTGCTCGGTAGGAACGACCTCTGCTCACGTGCTTGGTCTACTCTACTTGGTCTTTTCCATGTAACCCACACTGCTGCTCAATCTCCTTTGTTCAGTCAGCCACATCTCTTCAAATCTCAATCATGTTTTCTTCTTACCTCAGACCTTAGTGATAATCTGCGACTACCTACTTATACCCTTGGCCCTCCCTCTCTTCCAGGTTGCTCCATCCATCTTTAATATTTTATTTTCAGTTAAGATCCATGTTAGCCCCTCAATGATAGAATTTAATATTTTTAATATTTTATTTATGTAAAAAATCCTAAAAAGAGAATTAAAGGTCATTATGTAAATATCATTCATATTTTGCCATTTCAATACTTTTCAAATATTTTTTAAATTCCAATCAATAATTTAAATTGGAGAATTATTTGATATTGAAGGGTAACGGAGTGTCACCAAAAAAAAAAGAAGGGTAACGGAGTATAATAATAAAATTATTTAATTTAGTGGTGTCCTGATCCCCTAACACTTAGAAGTCATAATCTATCCGAATCAAAACGATTCTTAATATTTGTGGCAGTGTGGTTTCGATAAGACGTTAATTAGTTAGGAACAAAAAAACGTGTACTACTTAGAAAAATTTTCTATTAGTTTATTTTTTGATGACCCTGCATTCTCCCGGAGAAAGAAAAAAGAACATGATCTGACATTATGGAAATTGAAATAAATGGACCACTAATGATTTGGACTTGGAAACTGAAAGAAACATAGGTGGACCAATTGATATAATTGGTCATCCCACCACTTGTGTCAAAGAGGCCCTCTTAATTGGAACCTAGGCTTGGTTCCGGAATCTTGCTTGTCGATTTTGTTTTCAATTATTGTCACACAATTCTAACGTGCTCAAGTAGTTCACCATGCACGAGTTGTATTATTATATGGATAAGAGAACGTTGTCGCATATATCTATTTTATTATATTAAAATAAATTATTTAAATTGTTATATTATTTTTTTTATTAGAACTCTTAGATATTTTTAAACTAATAAGAAGGATGCCAAGTGTTTATAGATTAGTTGAATTAGTGTTTGGGTGTACGAGGGTTATTGAGGAAGATGAATGGTCTCAAAAAATTTTAAAAAATATATATATAATTCCAATACAATTCTAAACACAATTATTTATACTTTTTTAATTTTATTTTCCCCTACTTTACTCTTTCATTGTGTTAAGCACTTAAACCCAATTATATATGTGACAAATATATAGTAAAAACAGTTTAGGTAGGTAAGAACATGAAAAAATTCTCGTGAGTAAGAATTGATTGATTTTGTAGGTTTAAATCGATTTTACCACAAATACACTTCTTTCGGTTTTAACAACAACATTAACCAGAAATTAACTCTAATAAGAAAAATCATAATGCCAAGTTATACTCAATGTCAAATAGCAATGGCAGCTAACAGATATGCGAAATACTTTGTTAAGCTTTTCAATTGATAATTGAATACTGATTATAATTTTATAAATAAAATACATGTGACAAATACCAGATAAGTCAGAAAAATGAGCTTGCTTTGCATACCCAATGGAAGGAAATGACACTTGATGAGAACTAATTTATTAGGCCTAAAGATCAAGGTAGTGATTTTGACAGCATAATCTTCTGAATTTCTTAACATTGAGGATTCCCATCCAGTGCCAAATTTATTGTTTGTTAGGCTATTATTCTATTTTGGTGTTGATTATTAATAATTAGGCACTTTTTTAAAATATATAATTGAAGCTTTTTATTTAAAGTTTTAATTATTTTATTAGTCCCTATAATTTTTTAAAATTTTTAATTAAATTTCTATATTTTTTTCTTTTAATTGGGTCCCTGCACCATTTTTTTTTAATCAGGCCTCTCTTGGCAGTAATTGGTTTAATTTTATGGGGACCCAACTAAAAAAAAAATAGTGCAGGAATCCAAATAAAAGGAAGAAAAGTGTAGGGACCCAATTTAAAAAAAGAATTTGGTGCAAGAACTCAATTAAAAAGAAAATAAGTATAGGAACCTAATTAAAAATTTCGCAAAACTATAAGAATAACAAAGTAATTAAACCTTATTTAAAAGATAAAATTTTAAAATTTTCAATGAGAATAAATGTATATATATTTTTTCAAAAGACAGGAAATCACATAATAATATAAAGTTATGATAATAAGAAAAAAAATGCTTGCTGACTTCACTGTGACCTTTCTTGCCTAATCTTTTTTTTTTATTTATAAAAAAAATACCTTTAATTTTTATAAAAGTGATCTTAATGAAATCCTTATTAATAGGCTTTATGGTGTTTGAGAAAAAAAAAAAAAAAAACAAAAAGAACTCTGAAATTAGCCTCGTGGTGTTTTAAGTATGAATTAAATAAATTTGAGTAGCAGTGACAAAAAAAAATTGAGTAGCCAAATAATTATTACTATTATTACTACTAATTAAGTGCTAATCTTTCAAACTAATAATTAATACTGATAAATATTCTTTTGAGAAATTTAATTAGTACTGAGAAAGTTGAAAGAAATTTCACTAGATAATAGTAATACACCGATTGATTGATTTTTCTATTTTTCTTTTTTTTTTTTTTCTATTTTTCACCGGCCTCACTTTTGCCATGAGTTGATTTTATTCCCCTAAATTGTAAGAGAGAAAAAGAACGCTTTTTAATTTACATATGGTCCTATAGTATGTGCTGGACTTCATTATGGGGGAGAAGTGTGCTTAATATGTTTGTGGTGTCAGGAATAACAACTCGGACCCTGTGATTTCTGCTTTTCAGACAATTTCCCTTTGCACTCAAAACGGAGGGTCCGAGTTCTTTTCAAAATCAAAGTTTGGAACTCGGACCATGCGACTTGTACTACTTTACATATTAAAAACTCACGTTAAGGTAACACGGAGGGTCCGATTTACAGCACCCCAAATTTTATATCTCCTTCGTGTATAAATCGGACCGTGCGATTTGACATGCAAAATTTATAAACAAAAAAAACGCACGGTCCGAGTTTTTCCCTATGAAACTGACAAAAAAACTGCCCCACATATACGTCTAGTCCCCCATGCTTCCATATCCAAGAAAAACACACATATAGGTTCCATTTCGATAAAATTGAGCCGAAAAAGAACAAAGATAATGACTATACAAGTGAAAATGGATCAGATGTTTCTGGTCCAAAGTTCACCCGCCTGTGCATCAGACTCGGGCAGGAATAGGTTAGGTTATCTGATCCAAAAGAGAATAAATTAAACTTATCTAAAATTGTACCAAGAAAAGTTTTAAATATATTCAATGTTATCCCTGGTTAAAATTAAATTTGACATGAATAATTAACATATTTAAGAGTCGATATAATATTCAATTTTAATATATGAGTAAAATTGAGTCAGTAATAATCACTAATATAAATATTCTTTCGTTAATTATTCTAGTGAAATTTAACGTACGACAACACTGAATTTATTTGAAATTTTTTGGGACTAAAAGAAGACGTTTAAAATATTAGAGACAAAATTAAAATTTAGCTCAAATATTAAAAACTAAAATAGTATTTTATTTTTTATATTTTTTAATGAAAAATGAGTGGTATTGTTAATCTAGAATATAGCAAAAATTATGATAAAAATATTCCTTAGGTGTAACATATTCAAAGACACAAATTCTTCTATGAAATGGAAAATTTAATTGTGTGTGATGTTTTATTCTTTGATTAGATTGAATTTAAAAAAGAAAAAGAAATAGTCTTGCAACAGGATTTCTTTTTTCATAGAAAAATACCTGGTTGCTATTGTAAAACTATAATATATCTCTAGAAATAGTAATAATTCAGTTTTTACAAGTGGGTGTTGTGATTGTGAAATGTATGATAGAAAAAACAAGTGCGAGTCCCCATTAAATGGACCACAATAATTTCCCTTAGAAACAAGAATTACACTACGCCAAGTCGCCAATAGCCATGGCGATCCTTATAAACAAGAAGCAAAGGTATATAGTCACAAGTCCTACCCCCAAGGATTTATCAAGCTTCATGTTCTTCTTTGGCAAAATCACAAGGGCCCAAAGAACCCCTCCCATCAAGAACAGTATTGTTTGATACAATGAAGTATCCTTAGGAATAACATAAGGATCAGGGTAATCATTCAATGCTGAGAGAACAAGGGGCAAGCCCAAGCCCATTAAGGTATTAAACATAGGCCCAGCATAGCATCCAGAAATAGCCATTTGGGCCCCATCTGGCCCACCATTCATAGCCATAGCACCATTTGCTATCAAATCACCAAGGGAATTACCCCAAGCTAGGACAGTTAACCCTAAAATTGAAGGGCTAACCCCAATTATGTTCCCAATTGAGACCAATAGTGAAACAAGCTCCTCAGCAATTAGATAAGTCCATGTTACACTCATTACAAATCCACCAGATAACCAAGGGAACAAGCATCTCCTTGGTGGGCTACAACTCTTTGTGGTCACACATGCCATGTTACCTAAAATTATTCCAACTAATGAAGAGGTTAAATAGGTAACTAAGCTGCTCCTTGAACTCACGTTCTCCTTTTGGGTGTTGTAAACTGTTGCCAACAAAACTGGTGCCAGTGTCACCGATATAACTGCATATGGCTTGGACCACTTCTCATCGTTCACAACTGGAATTGTAAGCCTTCTTGGTAGAGAAAGTGGCAACTCTAGAATTTGTAGAAACTTCCCCAAGTTATTCCAGTCAAATATCCTATTCTCCGCATGTTTCAAAATATCTGACACAAAAAAAAGTTCCCATATATTAAGTGAAATTAATTTTTAAAAAATATTAGGACATTTGAATTTATTGTTTATGACTATTATTTAGTCATCAATTTAATTTCTTTAGTTTAGTTCTTTTAATCTAATAATCTAACAATATACTTTATCCTATATATTTAAATATTAATGACTAATTAATAGCTAAAAACAATAAATTATAATCCAATACATCCTTACATTTAAATTAAGGATATTTTTTTAAACAATTATATTAGTACATTCTTAACGTTCAAATAAAATACGAT
This sequence comes from Arachis ipaensis, assembly GCF_059453495.1. Classification (NCBI taxonomy): domain Eukaryota; kingdom Viridiplantae; phylum Streptophyta; class Magnoliopsida; order Fabales; family Fabaceae; genus Arachis; species Arachis ipaensis. Next base: position 121,233,032 of record NC_142441.1, read on the forward strand.
CGTTTTTAAATAGTTTTCCATTTAATCATGTCAAGATGGTGTTTGCACCAAGAGTATTGTTTTTCAAAACGTGATTAATATTAGAAATTGATAGATATATTTTATAACAAAAATATTATGTGTATATAAAAAATTAATTCATCATATATTTATATATATATTGTTTAACCCATTCTCAATACTTACTTAGTATAACAATAATTAATTTGGTGCTACACATGGTTCATTGTAAAATGAAGCGGAAGAGAAAGTAATATTTACCAAAAACTGGTCGTTGCTCTTCATCATTGGTTTCTTCAACAACTTTCTCTAAGTGGTTTGGTTTTTCATCATCAACATAACCCAACAACGGAATCCCAGATTCAAGCGATTCATCCGATGAGGACACAACCGCAAATTCTCCAGCTTCTTGTTTATCATCTCCATAGATAAAATGTGTGGCAGAAACAGCACAAACATAAAGAAAATATATAGAAACATAGCAGATTGAGCCCAACAAGGAGAGTTTCCCAATGGAGATGATGATTAAGAGGACAAAGAGTGAGAAAAGGAAGAAAATAACATCTCTAATGAAACTTGCTTTATCAACCGCAACCTCTTTTGTGCTCACAAGAATGCTTATGATTCCCATAACAGCACTCGAGACAAAGAAAGCACCACCAAGAATGCTGTTGAGACCAACAGCACCATCGCTTGTTTTGGTGAAGGAGACGACGCTGGCGAAGAAATCGGGGGCACCGTTCCCTAGCGAGAGAAGGGTGACCCCTGCAATGGTTGGTGATAGTCTTAAGATTTTGGACAACCCTTCCAAATTGTTACAGAAGTAGTTGGAAGCCGTGTCGCCGAGCAGGTAGAAGAGGACGGAGAGCCACATGATTAGTAGTGTGTGGCCGAGAACAGGGGAGTTTCCCAGGCTGCAATAGAAGATTTGAAGGTAGTTTATGTAACCCTTTGATCTGCAATCTTCGTGGGTTTGGACGTAGTAGCATTTCGCGGCGTCATCGGAGAATGTATGCAGGTCTGTGCAGCCTTCCACACTCATGTCACTGCTTAGTAGCCTTGCATGGTTGAATCTTCTGTTCTTGATGGCAGGGGCACTTTTCCAATTATAATGCCTTTCGGGATCAATTTTTGAAGGTTTTATTAGAAGGAATACTAGGAGGAATATGAAGGATATGTTGAGAAAATGAGTGATTGATTTTCTGAATTTTGCCATATAATATAGCTTTTTAATTATAGCTAGAAGCAATTTAATTTGTATATAATAAGAATATAATAATAATGCATGTGAATTACATTGCTAGAGAAATTTGTTGAGGATATGGTAATATTAGTGTGATGAAAAAAAATATGAGGGGATGATAAGAACTAAGAAGTGATGATTCCATGATTATGATGAAGTGTATATGAGGAGTAGTACTAAAAAGGGAGGAACTTGGAAGAAGAAGACAGAAGTAGGAAATTTAACTCTCAAAAAGTTATTGCAGTACTGGAATTGGATTATAGCAATGATGGAACAAGAAAGTTTAGACATTATTATTATTGTTACTAGAAATTACAACAAGGCAAAAAGCAACAGTTTATTGTTGCCATGTCCCATTCCCATGTGTGGGATTAGAGAGTTAGGTATATATATATATACGCATTTGTGTGGATATCAAAGGGACGTACAAATGGATCATGAAACCCGCAAACCAAGTGTATGTATTCATTTATTTTGTTTTATTTTTACACAATTGATGGGGTATCTTTATTTTTGAATAAGTTTTCTGTAGTTAAATGGGACTAGAGGCCCGATAATGAAGAAAATTATTAGCGCTATTGAATTATTATTAAGCAAAGAAATAAGCTTATTGCGGTCATTAAAATAGGATTATGTTAGATAACTAATGACTTTCTTGACCAATATGAACAACTATCAATTAAATAAAAATATACTACACCTCTAAATTACCACATAAATCTTAATATTAGAATAACTATCTACACACTTAGTGAAATAAACATCCGATATATTTATTGTTCACATTGTTAGTATTTTCATTGTTTACCTATACTTTTCTATTAAAATAAGATAAAGTATATGTATTCAATTAGGAGTGCAGTAAACTAGTAAAAATTTTATTTTAAAATTTACACACAAAAAAAAAAAAGTAAAAAAACATAGCTCTCCATTATCTCCTCCAAGGATGACGACTCCATTTTCACCTCCAATGACAACTACGCTTTTCACATCCACAGTGTCTCCCTTCTTTCCTCCAACAACGCCAACGCCATTCCCTCCCCCTCCAACGATGACGCACTTCTTCTTCCTCTACTAGTTTCGAATGTTTCTTTTTTTTTCCAATAAGTTTCAAATATTTTTTTATTTTTATGTTTTGGATATTTTTTTGAGGTTTTGGATTTTATTTTTTAATAATTTTAAATATTTTTTTTAGTCTTTGAATTTTTTCAATAATTTTGAACTTCTCGTTTTGTTAGGTTTTAAATTCTTTTAAATTGATTTTGAATATATATCTTACTTTTATTAGACTATAAATATTTCTATTTCTTTTTGTTAGATTTTGAATATTCTTTTTATAACGACCTTCTTCTTCTTTTAGGTTTTAGATAATTTTTTTACTTGTTTCAATGTTTCTTTCTTTTAAGTTTTGGAGATATTTTTTTATATATTTTAGATGTTTTTATGTGTCTTCTTTTTAGATTTTAGATTATTTTTTAATAGTTTTAGATTTTTTATTTTTTGGATTTTTTAATATTTTTTATGTTTGATTTTGTTAAATTTTAAATTTTTTAAAACGATTTAGATATCTCTCTTTTTTTTAAGTTTGAATGTTTTTTTATTAGATTTTGAATTTTTTTAACAATAATTTTAGATGCTTGTTTTTATTTAGTTTTAAATATTTTTATTTAAATTTTGAATGCTTCTTTTCATTTGATTTTAAATGTTTCTCATGATAATTTGAATTCACATTCTCTTAAAAAAAAATATTCAACAAAAGAAAGTTAGTAGTTAGCTATAGTTGATTATATCCTTTATTAATTAACTAGCAAAACTGTTAAAATAAACATGAAGCCCCAATTTAAAAAATGTCTCTTATTTGATTTTGCAAGACTATCTTTTTATCGATACTTTTTTATAAGACCATCTGCTATCTTGTATTCTTGTTAGTTTCTTGATAAATATGCAACATCCGAATTTTTCAATCACGAGTTAGGAGAGATTTAATTTTTAGAATAAAAGTTACATATGGGTGAAGATAGATATATTAAGAGGGAACCGAGATATTAAGCATGGAGTTAAGTTCCAACTAAGGATAGTAATGGATATTCGTGGGGATAGGTACTTCTTTCTGGCTTTCCATTTTTGTTTATGAAATTGTTCTCTGTCCTTATCTCATCTCTCTCAAAGATCACCGTTTAATTGTCCTGCAAAAATGGCAGATACTTACAGGTATTCCCTTAAAAATTTTAACACAAAACACACAAATTTAACCCGAGGATATTTTAGTAAATTTTCTTTTTGCCTTGATTCCACACAATTTCCATCCCTATTTTATTCACGGAACAAGTTCTCATCCCGTAAGCATTCTGCGGGACTCACGGTTACCTACTTAGCTTCCATAGATTTTTTTCTTTGCTATCCTAGTTCCAATAATATTTTTCTATAGCCATGATTTCACGTAAATTATAAATCGTAGAAGTCTTCTCACAATTTAATAACTATCACTCTGGAAAGACCTAAATTAACAACTTAAAGCCAATGTGAAAAAAATCACGATATCTCTAATCACACCAGACCATTACAAATTGTTTGACCATCACACAGAGCAGACCTGCCTGTATTCAATTTAAACAAAAAATGTGAGGGACGGAGACCATGCAATATGACACCAAGGCTTCATTTTGCATAGCTGGTTTATCATGTTTATATTTAAAGGAAAAGTATAAGGTACCAATATATTATTTGTCAATTTATTGTCAATAATAATTAATTATTATATTTTAAAAATATGTATAAAGAGACATATTCAGAAAATACATATATAAAGGCACTTCCATTAGACAAAGTCATAAAAAAAACATTTTTATTAGATCATCTACAAAGACACTTTCATTAAACACAATCATAAACAAGAGTTGAAAGAAGTTGGCAGAAATACGTAGGGAAATTGATATTAAAAACCTCTCAAAATCTGTCATAGATAAGCATGAAAGGGAATAAGATGTTGAAACAATTATTATTCTGAATTTTACAAAATAAATGACTTGCTTTTCCAAATAAATAAGACCATTTATAACCATTAACTAAAAAGGAAGAAGAGAGATGAAAAATAGTCATTTAAATCCCAAGGTAAAAAAAGGCGGCTATAATATCTGCGGAAAAGAAACCGTCACTAGAAATTATCCAACGCTTGAGCATCTTGAAGTGCATGCAAAATTGATATTCATGAATCACAAGTGGAACACTTGACACAATCTGCACTTAAAGAAATATGTATTTGGAAGCAAAAGCGATTGGTTTCGAGAGTAAAGTTAGTATAAAATTAGAGAAAAAATAATTAGTTCTTTCCCAACCCCGCTTTTCGTGCTCATTAGCTAAGTTGAAAAATTCATATCCTCACTCGACTGCCAAATTAGAGAACTCGGGACAAGTTCGTGGTGGAGGTTGGAACGGCCTCTAAAATTTGGCAGGCATTAGTTAAAAGAAAAGGAGAGATCGGTTTTCAGTTTTATTGTCCATTTGAGATCAAATTTGCCACTGAAAGAGACGTATGATTACTCGAAACAAGGTTAATAACATGCTAGCTGAAAAAATTATATTTGTGAGAATCCATCCATCATTTCAGAAAGAACAGACGAAGCCATTACCAATACGGTCCCTTCTTTATTTTTGGTCTGTAAGGATACGATTTGTTTTCTGATATTGGAACTGAGACTGAAAGGCTAGAAGTGAGTATTATGTTTAGGGAAGTTCTATGGTGGCATTGGTTTTGATGGCTAAGGGTGGCATAAGTTTGACTAACAAATAAAATATTAACATATGATAAAAAAAATAAATCTAAAACTAAAATGATTCTCTCTTTCTTATAATTTTTTATAATTATTTTTATCAAAATAATTTCTTATAATTTATTTATAATTAAAAAAATAATTTAAAAAATATTAAAATAATTTTTTAATTATATTTTTTATTATTATTTTATTATTACTTTTATTTTTTAAAAATAATTTCTTATAATTATTTTTACTAAAATAATTTTTTATAATTATTTTTTATTTTTTAATTATTTTTATTATTATTTTTTATCAAAATAAATTTTTTTATAATTATTTTTTTTGTAATTTTGGAAAACTAAAACCGAAATAATATTCTTTCTCTTATTATTTTGGTGTTAGTTTTTCGAAATTACAAAAAAATAATTATAAAAATTATTTTTTAGAAATAAAAATGATTAAAAATTAATTTTTTAGAAATTACTAAAAATAATAATAATAAAAATTACTTAAAAACTAAAAATAATTATAAAAAATTATTTTAGTAAAAGTAATTATAAAAATTATTTTGGTGTTATATTTTTGAAATTATTTTTTATAATTATAAAAATAATTATAAAAAATTATTTTGATAAAAATAATCATAAAAAATTACAAGAGAGAGAATCATTTTTATTATAGATTTAATTTTCTTGCTATATGTCAATATTTTATTTGTTGGTCAAACTTATGCTATCCTTAGCCACCAAAACCAATGCCACCTTAGAACTTCCCTTATGTTTATTGTTTAGTAACCTAAAAATAAAATTTCAGTCTAGACATACAAAATTTTACTTCCTTCCATACCTCTAAAAAGTGGGAATACAGTTTTCATTAATTCAATACATTTTATACAAAATACAATATAAAAACTTAATTTAATTTTTGTCTGATAATCTCTATCTTTTAATCTCTATCTTTTAATTTCTTTTTCAGTCTCCGTCTTTTTTTCAAATGCAGTCTAAGTATCTTAACATGTGAAATAACTTAAATTACTGAATGTTTATTTATTTATTTTTCTATGTCTAAAATAAAGACATTTGATTATAGAAATACGAGTGTTCCATATTTTGAGTTTGGTTAAACAAGTGAAGTAAGAATGAGAATAATTTATAATTTTGTGCTACTTGAATAGATCATGGACAAAGAGCTACTGTTACTCCTAAATTTGATCATATTGTAATCCTTCTTAATTCTTATTATATGATTTGTTCAAATTACTCCATACTTATTATTTTATTTTTCTTAGTGACAAAAAGGCTCATAGAAATTAAGGAGAATTTTAGGACTAAAATATAACAGAGTAAAGTATATTTTTTATCCCTGAAGTTTGACAAAAGTTTTAAAAATACTCCTAAGTTTTATTTTGTTTCAATTTTGTCCTAAAAGTTTTCGATTTGCATCAAATATACCCCGAACGGCTAATTTTTCAAAAAATTTAAGACCAATTCAACAACAATTTCATAAGAACAACCCTCAACACAAGCAAATCAAGCATAGTTTTCATGCATTATTGTTAGATTGGTCTTACTTTTTTTAAAAATTTAGCCGTTAAGGGTATATTTGATGCAAATCGAAAACTTCTAGGACAAAATTAAAACAAAATAAAACTTAAGGGTATTTTTGAAATTTTTACTAAACTTCAAGGACAAAAAATATACTTTACCCAATATAATAAAAAGTGGCATAATAACGTTAAAGAGAAATACTATTTATACATTAAAATTAGTCACTAAAATCAGCCACCAATATATTGGTGTATAAATACATGTGTAGTTTAATTTCTTTTTAATATGTATTTATATTTCAGTGTGTATTTTATATTAGTGACTAACTTTAGTGGATGATTTTAGTGTACACGTAGCATAACTCTAAAATTAAATAATAACAGATAGTTTGCGGCGTTGGTGATAATAAAATGGGCATGAATTTACACTTGGCTCGTTCGTTTGTACTTTTAGGACACAATAAATTTTCTTTTCATGATATAATTATGACAAGATAAACTTGCCTTAATCCATGGATACATAAAGGAAATGATTTAAACGTAACAAACAATCCAACTATTCTACACCCATCTCATATGATACTAATTCTAAAATTTTTATCGGGAGGAATAAAAAAATTAGTTATTGTTCACTCAATATACAAGACAAATGTAAAAAAAAAATGTTAATTACCTAAGATTTCTCATTTAGTTATATTTAAGAATGTAATAATAAATACCGTGAAATAATAAATCTCATAAACCAACAAACAATACGTACTTTAATTTTGTGAAAAGTTACGTATGAAATAGTGTGTATGGCTCTCCGTTATCAGACATATACACTTGTCTGGTCATATATATATATATATATATATATATATATATATAAAAGAAAAAATCAGTTTTACAAATGGTGAATACTTATCTTAGTTCTTATAATTTTTTTTAAAAGATTACAATACTCTTAATAAAAAAACAACTATTTAAATGAAGATGGCAAAAACATTTTTTTATAAAGATATTTTATTTAAAAGTGTGATTTATTTATTTAGTCACACTAAACAAACACAATATATATTTTCAAAATTTAACCATTCAATTTATCATCCAAGGGTCAAAAGGAAATATTTTCATATAAAGACAATTATAAAGTCTTCATTGTACGTAGTATCCACCATAAAAAAAATATTCTTTTCAATATTTGATATTTAATTTCGTGAAATTGGTTAATCTTTTATATATTAATGATCTTTTTCTTGAGTTAACGGAATATAATTACGTGGTATGTTAATCAGCTAATCTGTCTATTAAATGCTAACTAAGATTAATAGATTTTTTTGTTAGGAACTTCGTTGTCTTTTAAAATAATTATTAGGATTGTTTATAAACTTTTTTTCTATTTTTGTTACCTTTTTTATATATACTAACTAAATTTATTGTGTAAAAATTGAGATATATTAATGATTTTTTTTCACTACAATATTTTTGACCTAAGGTAACTCTTATTCGAAGCAACATTTAATAAAAGTTGCCTTAGATAGAAAAATACAACCTGTTTTAAGAGTTGCCTTTGAGTAAGGCAAAGATAACAAATTTTTTGGCCACCCACAAAAATTGTTGTCTTTGATATCTAAAGCAACACTTAAAAAATATTACAATATAAAATATTAAAGACAACATTTTTAAATAAAAATACAACATTTTATAAGGGTTATAAAAAAAATTGAATAAATAACTTTTATAAAAAGTTGCCTAAAATCATTCATAGCTAAAAATTTTAGAGGGAAACTTTTAATCATATTCCCTCCAAATAATTATTTCCCAATCAAATAACTTAGAAAAAAAAAAAGAAAAGCTGCTAACTCTCCAAATCAACCCATTGCTTCGTTCATCACTGCCACCCATCGTTCGAAAAAAAGGGAAAAGCCCTAACTCTCCAAATCAACCCAGACGGCGCGACACGAACGGCAGCAGGTCTCGACCCAGACAGTGCGACACGAACGGCAGCAGGTCTCGTTCGCGTACGAGAGCAGGTCCCTGTCGGCAACGGCGCGGTGCTCCCTTTCATAGGCGTCGGCGCGTTGCTCTCTTCCACAGGCGTCGGCGAGTTGCTCTCCTCCACAGGCGTCGGCGCGTTGCTCTCCTCTTCCTGTCTCATCTCTATGTCACAGTCACCTTCGAGAAACCCCTCTCCTTCTTCCTCCTCTTCCCCTGTCTCACTTCCTCCTCTTCGCAAGCTCAGACAACACTACATGCAGCGGTAACCCCCTTCCGCCTCCTCTGCGTATTGCTTGGTAAGAAGCTTCTGATTTTTAATATGAAATGGATTTTCTGAATACTTTGATTTTGAATGAAGATTGGGAATATTCTGAATTTTAGTATGAAAATAGAATTTTTGAATGCATTTATTCTAAATTTTTGCCATGGGAATGTTCTGAATGTACTGAATTTTAGTAATACATAAAGCTGTTATATCATGGATTTCATGTTGATGCTGATTTTACATTGATTCTTGCAGTAAACCCCCAATTGAAGAGCTACACCAGTTCTTGGAATTCCAGTTGCCAAAGCTATATGTGAACCCATCACAGGTAAACATTTTCCTTCTTGGCCCTGGACATCTAGCTATTTCTTGGCTGTGCCTCTGATCCTAAGAAATCCACGTTCATGCCCTGTGGATGGTATTATTTAGCAATTAACAGGGAAACAAAATAAAAAGTGTCATAGAAAAATCTGTATGAAATGACTTTCAGGATGTGTAGTAGTTTTATGTCTTTATTAGCATGGATTGATATTGTGTTTGGTTAGTTTTATTAAACAAGATATGCATCCTTTCTTGTTCATGTTTTACGATTATGCTATTAAATTATTCAATTGTTACCATTCATTAACACAGCATTTTCTAACTTGGACATTCTGAAGTTTGTGCTCGACATTCTTTTGTTTTATTTTGCCTTATGTAAGACCCGATTAATTAACGGCTAATTAACCCATAAATGAGAATTTATTCTAGAAAGCCAAAAATGTTATTTTTATGGCTAAATGTGATAGAGGAGATTGAGACGAGAATTTCGGTACCAATTTTATAGAATTCGGACCAAGATTGGACCGAACGGGCCAAACCGGTCTAACCGGACCCAAAGTGGGTCCTTGGCCCAACTAAACTAAACCAAAACCCTAGTTTTCAGCACTCTCTCTCCTCACAATACACTAAACACGCTGAAAATGGAGGCTATGGAGGGAAGAACACTCTCTCAAGTTCTTTCTCTCACTTGATCTTCAAACCACCATAACTTTTGATCTAGAACTCCGATTGCCGCTCCGTTTGCGACCACGCGTTCACCGCGGAGAGTTCTACAAAACCCATACAATCAATCTTGAGGTAAGCCACGTTCTACTGTTCGAAATTCCAGCCCTTTATTTCGAGTTTCATGAGCAAAAATATTGAGATTTTGGGTTCTTTGATGTTATAGGACCCAACTCTCTTGAAGGAGAAGGTTAATCTTGTCTCCTTGGACCTTGGGTGTGGTAAGATTCTCAACCCTAGTGTAATTTGTTGTTCTATGAGGTTTGGGTATTGAGATATTGTGTATGGGTATGATGATTGTGGCTTAGGTTGTGTATATGTGAATATTGGAGCTTGATTGGTGATTTTGGAAAGCTTGGAAGAGGATTTTGTGTGACAAAATCTGTTCTTGGAGGTGTTGATACCTTGAGAGCTTGTGGACAAGTGGTTTGGAAGTGCTCCGGTTGAGCTTGGGAAATCGGCTAAGGTATGGTTTCGGTTTCCCGTATCTAATATGTAATGTGGTAGGAAATACTTAGGCTAGATGCCCTAAGATAGGCATTGAATTGTTGGTGTTGTTGAATGGTTGAGATATATGATGTGTTCATATATGTGATTATGAATATTGATGCCTTGATTGTGTGATATATGAGAAATGCATGTTGTGATATATGCTTGATGGGTGATTGAGGTTGAATTGATGGGTGGTACCATGTTGATGGTGAGTATGATGTTGATCATGTATAATGATGGTTGATTTGGAAATTGATATTATTGGAAATTGGGATGAGAAGGATGTATGACATGAGATTGTGTTTGTCCTTTAGCCATTGATTGAGAAGTGTTAAAATGGTTGGAGGTAGTTTTGGGAATTTTGGTAAAATATCAATGTGTGAGTTGAGGATGGCTTGTTGTTGATTTTGGTACATTTTGAATGATTTCAAAGAGAAGGGTTGAAATTGGCATGTTTTGATTGATTTTAAAAAGAGTTGAAAGTGGCTTGTTTTGAAAATGGCACCTTGTGGTTTTGTATGAAAACATGGTTTTGGGCATACTTTGACGGGACATAACTTGGACTACGGATCTCTGATTTGTGCCAAATCTGTTTAGAAATGAAATTGGATCCGGGATGTCCATGCCGTTCGAAGAACGGGTGAAAAACGATTTAAAATGAGGAAGTTATGTCCGTCGGAAGATTGGGGTTTGAATCTGTGAATTCTGCAGCTTTTAACTTAGAAAATTATTAGCAGAATGACCCCTCGCGCGTAGGTGCACTTGGCGCGTACGCGCCATTCTTCCAGAAAGTGCCATCCACGCGTGCGCGTGATGTGCGCGGGCGCGCCGAATGTGCTGCACCCATTGCCCAGCCATTTTCCCGAGAGTTGTGCCAAAGTTGTGCCAGTTTTGTGCCTGGGACACAAATGTATCCGCGCGTATGTGTGGCTGACGCGTGCGCGTCGTTTGGCTAATTTTCAACCCGCGCGTATGACGCTTGCGCGTCGATGAGTTATAAGGCCATCCGCGCGTGCGCGTGGAGTGCGCGTACGCGTGTTCCTATTTTCATCCCAAAGTTGATTTTTGAGTTTTAAAAGCCAAATGTCATACTTCTAAGCCTCCGATCTCACCACTTATGTCTTAAATCATTATGATATGCCTAGCATGAGAAAAAGGGCTAATGAATGTGGTAACTTGCGAGTGAAGCAAGGGAAAAATGGATGATCATTGAGGATCAAAGATAATTATGTGAGATGCGGAGAATGGTGGTGGAAGTGCTTGTTATGCCATGGGCCGAAGGGCCGTAATTGTTAATGAATTGGCTGGTTATGGATTTAACCGTGAGCCGGATGGCTAGATTATTGCCGTGTTACGGCGGAGCCATGATTATGGCCAAGTATAAATGCATATATGCTGTTGAATGAATTGTGAATGTTTGCACTTCCACCATCGGAGATGAGGGTTTCCCTGGGTAGTAGCAGTGGCTAGCCACCACGTGCTCCAGGTTGAGACTCGAAGCTCTGTTGACCCTATGTCGTAAGTGTGGCCGGGCACTGTGAAAGTCCCGGATGAGCTCGTCCCCGTAAATATTCACCAGTGATGGTGATGGATAGGGGTGGCAAGCGGGGAAGCCCGCCTCGCCCCGCCCCGCCCCGCCAGAAGCCCGCCATTTGGCGGGCTGGCCCGCCCCGCCCCGCCTAGTGAAGCGGTCCCAGAATCCTAGCCCGCCCCGCCTAACGGCGGGCTGGCGGGCCAGCGGGCTAAGCCCGCCAAATATCCTCTTTTTTTTTTATTTTTACTTTTAACTATTAAATAATATATATAAAGATATAAAAAAATCTCTTTTGTTTTTTACTTTTAACTATTATAATTTCTAAAAGTATAAACAAATTATAATTTTTGTATTCACAAACATTAAAGTCTTTGTAATTATAAATATTGTTTCCAAAGCAAAATAAACATAATCCAAAACATAATTAACAATATTGTCTCTAAAACAAAACAAACATAATCTAAAACACCCAATTTTCATCTTCATTCTCTTGTAAGTTGGGTTGGGGAAGTTGGGTTTTGATAAAAAAAATTATAAAAATACCCCTTGCTAAAAAAATACTAAGCCCGGCGGGGAAGCCCGCCCCGCCCCGCCAAAGCCCGCCAAAACCAGCGGTTTAAGCGGTGCGGGTTAAGCGGGCTTTTGCTATTTGGCGGTCCCAATTTTCCAGCCCGGACCGCCTTTTTTGGCGGGTTATGCGGGCCAGCCCGGCGGGTTTAGGCCCGTTTGCCACCCCTAGTGATGGATAAATATTCACTAGTGAGGGTGATGGATATGGATCATGATTATGATCAAGTTTATGATGAGTATAACTCGAGTTGGGGATGCACGACAGAGGGACAGTCCAATGGTTAGCTACCAGGACTTGTCGGGTTGGCTCTATAACCGACAGATGATATCATCAGCCACTAGGGACAGGCATGCATCATAAGCATACTACATGAATTGTTTGAGATTGCCTATTTGACTGCATATTACTTGCTAATTGCCTAAATGCCTTATCTGTTCCTATTTGTAAATCTCTTGTGTGATATAACTGTGTTTGCTATATTATACTCCTGCTGGTGGTTGGGAGGTCTGAAGGAATTGGAAAGAGAAGTATTAGTTAGACTGAAGAATCTTTAGTCAGTTGCCACTTACGGTTTAGCTTGTTTATAAGCTTTGATATTATCTGGAGGAAGTTCTAGGATTGCCTTCGGCTTTCCTCTATTATTATGTATTATATATGTGGAAGCTGTTACCGTACTGGGGACCTCTGGTTCTCACCCATGCGGATTTTGTGGTTTTCAGATGCAGGACGCGAGGCTTCTCGTTGAGGCATGCTGGAGACTTCTGGATTAGCGAAGATCCTTTGTTTTCGGGACTCTATTGTGATTTATATATCTTGTTTAGATACTTTTATCTCCATTAAATAATACAAACTGTGATGACTCTTCTTATAGGAGGTTTTGGAGAATAGGTTTTTGTATTTGTGTCCCTTTGGGTTTCCTTTGGGGTTTCCTTATTTTATTATATGTATATATTGCTATGCTCAGACCGGTTATCTTCGCAACCGGACTTTGAGTCTTGATATTCCTGTTTTTGACACTCTTTATATATATGATCTTGCGCTAGCTTATCCTTTGCTCGTTACGTTATCGATCGGAGTGTTGCGCTTTCGGGTTATGGTTTTTGTTTACCCCTTTTTCTACAAAGGCTCCTAGTTATAATCAATCATTCATACTACTATACGTACTAAATTTTTGGTTTTAGAGGTCGTAATACCATGCCATCTCTGAATTATGACTTAAGCATAAGTCTCTGTATGGTAGGGTGTTACACCTTAAGTGGAAACTGGGTGTTTATTATACTAAGATAGTTCCTTTAAATGCATCCTCAACTCGAAATTAAAGTTGATGGGGATGGTGAATATAGTGGAAACCTGAAATTAAATAGAAGTGGAAGCCTAAAATTCCTTTAAAAGCATGAGTTAAGTTGGGTGTATTTAATGTTGTTGGTATCTTTGTGTAGTATGTTTACACTTCTTTAATCTTGCAAATACATCTATATGTTCTGAATTTTTAATTAGAGGCCAATAAACGTATTAAATGAAAAGTAAACTTTTACTTCTATTTAATTTGTGACTTTGTTTTGACTAATTTCTTAGCCAAATAAATGTCTTAATTGAAAGTTATGCCATGATGCAGGTGCCAGAAGCTCAGCTAGGCACAGTAGAAGAGCATCTTGGTTGTTGGAGAGCAGGAAGCAAAGACTGGACAGGTGCTTCTTATTTTTGCTTTGGATGCTGCATTAACAGTTCTCACTTTCATGTATAGTTGTTTAGTTGAGTTATACTGAATCCATTTGATGATATTTTGGTTGTTGTTATCTGCTTAATCCATGCTAGGATTTTCAGTAAGAATTGAATTCATGCACTTTAGCTTGTCAATACTTTATAGTAGCATTTAGTGATGCATTATTAAGCAAAGTTGCTCTTAGTCTCTATGAATTTGATTGTTTTCCTCCACCTTAAATTGAGAAAGGAGAAAACACTGAATAATAATATTTTTTTATCATGCTGAAAGTTAAAATATATTGCCTTTTTAACATCTCTATTCATGGTGTTCCTTTTCTACCTAATATTTCTGCGAACCTGCAATTTTTCTGCGAGCCTGCAATTTATCATGGTGTTCCTTTTAACCTGCATCTTGCCTTTTCAAACTAATATTTCTGTCCTGCAATTTTTTTCTATCTATATTCATAGTGTTCCTTTTGAAATAAACTTTTTTATAGTTAAAATATAAATCTATAGCGGTTATATATATCATCAATGTTGAAATCAGTCCTTATACAGTAAGAAGGCCTTTAAGGTCTAACCATTAAAGGGATAAAAAGGGATAAAAAGGTCTAACCATTCATTGAATGGACACATAATTTTTACCAAAATTAAATACTCAGTTTTTTTGTTGAAACACATGGATACTTCTATTAGTCAATAGAACGACTTATGTCACTCTTTTTTCAGTGGTCAAAGCCCTGTAAGTACTTACTTTTGCTTAGAAATTTATGTCTTCACAAAAAAAAAAAGATTAATTTTCGTAATTAGCTGAGTTAACTAGTTCATATAGAATCGATTATTATTTTTTAATTGATTGTTCTGTTTGCCACTTTGATTGAGTTAAATTGTTTATAAAGAATAATGTAAATTTGATACTTTACTCTGTTATAGAGAAAGATTACTTCAGAGGACTTTAAGGAACATTGGTGGACATTCTAGAACTTGAAGATTGTAATTTGTTGAGCCATGACTCCGTAAGTTTTTTTTCTCTTGCATATACTTGTAGGTTTTCATATGTATATTATGACCTTTGTGCAGTTTTTTGTTTTTCATGTTGAATGTCTTTTGATATTTAGTCTACTTTTAGATAAGCAATATAATTGTTTCTTAATTTTAATAATAATATTGTTATGTGCCTTTTTGATGGATTTATGTACTTAATATGCATGAACATTATTATTTGCATGCTTGGTTAAATAGTAATAACAATATATTAATAATTAGATTTTTCCAAGACTTAGAAAAAGATTGGATGAGTTTACCGAGAGATAAAGTTGAATTTAGTAACGGTGTCAATGACTTCTTAGACTTTGCTTACTCTATCGGAAGCCCGCAAGGAGAGGAAATCTTATGTCCTTGTGCAAAGTGTTGTAATTTCTTGTGGCACAAAAGACAAATAATTTATATCCATTTGATTACCTTTTTATATATATGTAATATATATTATTAGCTTATTCAAATGCGGGTGTTATATATTCTTCAAATGTCATATAAATATAACAAAGATAAAAAAATATTATGTTAGATATTAGAAAATAGAATCTAAGAAAAATTTAATAAGGTGTTGCTTTAGGTATTAAAAAAAGACAACTGTAAATAAACCTACATAAGTGTTGCATTAGGTCTATAAAAAAGACAACTTAAAAAAACTTGGACAAGTGTTGTTTTAGGTATATGAAAAGGCAACTTAAAAAAACTTGCACAAGTGTTGCTTTAGGTATATGAAAAAGCAACTTAAAAAATTTTGGACAAGTGTTGCTTTATGTATTAGAAAATACAACTCGTAAAAAGTGTTGCCATAACGTTTCATATAAAGCGTTGTGTTTGGGTGCTCTAAGGCAACCCTTTCGCGGAGTTGCTTTATTTGCAGAAAAGGCAACGTTTTTTTAAGGTTGCCAAAAAAAGGGTTCCCTTTAATATACAAAAGCGTTGTCTTAGACCAAAGGTAACGGCCGTATAGCCAACCCCCAAAAAGCGTTGCCTTTTGTCAAAAAGTGTTGCCTTTTATCAAAGACACCACTTTCTCTTATTATAAGCAACGTTTTTAAAGGGTTGCCTCAGCCCGAATTTGTTGTAGTGTTTACTTATAAAAATTGAATAGAAGATATACATATTAATAAGATTAATATTGCTGATTGTTGTTATTAATCTTATCTGTTTGTTATTAGTTATTCCAAAATATTAAACTTTGAATCATTGATGTTATATCTACTTAATTAGTTCACATAAATATTTTCATATTTTATATTTATTTTAGATTTTAGATAAAATATTGTGTTAATGTTTTTATTATTTAGTATAAAACAAAATATATATTTTTTTAATAATAATGAATTTATGTAAATTATTATGTTTAATTTAAATTGAGTACACTTAATATTTAACATAATTTTAAGGGCAAAACACCCAATTAAATTAAGGGACGCAAAATTTTACATAAATCAGCCAATCAAAAAAAAAAAGCTTCATCAATCAACCAAACCACATTTTTATGTAATTCGAAAGAGCTAAATTCGAATTACATTTGTATATAATTCGAATCTACTCAATTCGAATTATGCTCGAAGACAATAACACACTAATTCGAATCTACATGTTTCGAATTACAGACAAGCATAATTCGAACTAGGTCACTTCGAATTACACATTTGCACGATTCCCCAAGTAATTCGAACCTAGTTGATTCGAATTACTCCCATTTTGCATCAAGTATTAATTCGAATGGAGTTGATTCGAATTACATTGGATTCGGCTATATAAGGAGTTTGAATCCCCCTCATTCGAATCACTTTTTCATTCCCATACCCACTAAATCCCAGAGAAAACGGCCCAGATTCGCTCCGACAAAGACTCGAGCAAAATACTCAGCCGATGGGGGACGATCCGAAAAGGCTATATCGGTTGGATGGAGTTGCTCATATAGCCGGGGTCATCAACGACGAGGTTAGTAGATAGAAAATTTTGTGCTAGTGGTTTATCTGAGTTAGTGGTTTTGCATGCGGTTTTAGTGGCGATTTATGTTAGTGGTTTATCCTTGTGGTATTGCAAGTGGTTTATTTTAGAGGTTTTGCATGCGGTTATGTTGGCGGTTTATGTTAGTGGTTTTTATTAGTGATTTTTGTTAGTGGTTTTGTATGCGATTTTGTTGATGGTTTAGGTTAGCGGTTTATGTTGGTGGTATTAGAAGTGGTTTATTATGTGGTTTTGCATGCGGTTTATGTTAGTGGTTTATCCTAGTGGTATTGCAAGTGGTTTATTTTAGAGGTTTTGCATGCGGTTATGTTAGCGGTTTATGTTAGTGGTTTTTATTAGTGGTTTTTGTTAGTGGTTTATGTTAGCAGAAAGATAAATAGATGAAGGATAAAAAATATGGTAACAAATGTATTTTTTTTAAATAATTAATTTTTGAAATATAATTTGTTATCCATTCTTTAATTTGTTATTTGTCATATTATGTTTAAAAATTTATTTAGAGATATTTAAAATTTTTAAAAAAAATGTATAGTATTTAAAAAAAGCCTCTAAATAAGATAAAGATTTAGGTTTATAAAAAATGTTTTATTTTTAATTTATTTGAAACCTAATTTATTATTATTTTATTCTATTTAAAATAGCGATCGATTTAACAACCGATTATAACATTATTTCTAATTAGTCGCTAAGGATTAAATTAGTGATTAATTTAGCAATCAACCATGTAGTGACTGATTTAGTAATCAACTACATTTATTTAAGCATTTGTTCATCGCTAAATCGGTCACTAATTATTAGAAATTAGCAACCAATCATCTTTTAACTTATTTTTATGTTGGTCACAAAATCGGTCACTAAATTAAAAATAGCTATCGATTTAGCCACTGACTGACCCCAAAGCCTAAGTTTTTTGTTTTGGTTGTTAATTCCATATCTAGGTTAAAAAAATAGCGACCGATTTTAGTGACCAACTAAATTGGCTTCGTTGTTGGTCGCTAAATCGGTTACTAATTTCTATTTTAGCGACCAACATTGGGTGGTCACTAAATCGGTTGCTAATTAAAATTTAGCAATCGATTTAGCAACAAACTTTTTTTTTGTCTTTAAAAATTTCGATTAGTCACAAAATCGGTCGTTAATATTACTCACTAAAATCGATTATTATTCCAAAATTTTCTTATAACGAGTCTAACGGAAATAAAGATCAAGAGTCGAAAAGGTTTTTTTTGTTGTTGTCGAAAACCTCGTTTATACTATAAGGCCCGTTTAGATTTTCTTTTTCCCTTTAAAATTCTCTCCATAAACTTTAAAATTTTGAGTCAGTTATCTCACTTATAGAAAAGAAAAAGTATAAGTAAACAATGTAAATAATTAACAACGTGAACAATGATTTAAAAAAGAAAGGTTAAATTAATTATCAAAATCAGATTCTCAATTATTAGAATAATCAATTTTTGAATTTAAATTATTAGGATTAGACAATGTAACCTCCTTCGTCACATCACGTTCTCATTCCATCTCAACCTTCCTCTTCCTCCTTCAACTCACGTTTTCTCCTTCCACCACGCCGCGACAGAAATGACGTCGTAGCTTCAACCACCGCAAGGTGCAATGCCGTTGAACGCCGTCCACCATCGCGACTTCCTCCTCGCGCGTCGCAGTCCCATGCCACTTCACGATTCGTAATAGCATCACTCGACCACCGCAGTCCTTCTCCACCCCGTAATTCGCAGCAGCAAAAACAACTACTATAGCCCCTCTTCTTCGGTTGGCAGCTTCGCCGCTAGACCACCGCAGTGACCTCTCCCTTGCAATTCGCAGCGATGCCGTCTGACCGCCATATCATCATCTCCTCTCGGATGAAAAAGGGCGTCCACATCGTCAACATGGTCAGAGGAGGTGTTATTGACGAGGATACACTTGTTAAGGCCCTTGATGACAGAATTGTGGCTCAAGCAACCCTTAATGTGTTCACCGAGGAGCCCCCGTCAGGAGGATGTTGCTCTTGAGATTGTAGAGGCTGTGCTTGGTGCCTTGAAGGGCGAGATGTCCTCAATCGCTGTAAATGCTCCCATGGTATCTCCTGAGGTACTTTCCTATGTGGTGCTAGCGGAGAACTGTGGTTGGTGTTGTAGGCGTAGTGTTGATACCGTTGTATAC
This sequence comes from Arachis ipaensis, assembly GCF_059453495.1. Classification (NCBI taxonomy): domain Eukaryota; kingdom Viridiplantae; phylum Streptophyta; class Magnoliopsida; order Fabales; family Fabaceae; genus Arachis; species Arachis ipaensis. The sequence goes on from NC_142441.1 coordinate 121,252,341, forward strand.
TGGATGTTCATTTTACTAGGTATGCGGATGGTTATTTCCATTTTAAATTGGATGTTTAGTTTTTTGAATTGGATTCAAGTATATACAATTAAATTATATTAGATGTTCATTTTACTAGGTATATGGATGGTTAATTTCATTTTTAATTATATGTTTAGTTTTTTCGCTGATAAGAGGGTTAAGTAGAGAAAAAGCGACGACGCTGATGCTTGTTATTATGAGAGACGGATTAACGCGGATCGGTGTAGCCGGTGGAGAATAAAGTACTGCCGATAAGAGGGTTTGGGAGTATAGTATTACAGTGGTCAACAAAGTAAGAAGGAGATCATTAAAAATTGAAATGTGAAAAATAGAATTTTTAGTAGGAATAATTAAGGGTGGATTTTTTTATTTTTAATTTTATTGAGTCAAAATTATAGTCTGTTGATTGCGTTGTTTATAATTTTTATTATCTATCTAGTGGAACCGGATTGAAAATATTTGAAAACTAATGTAAAACTTTGTCACTTTACTTGGCAGAGATATACCGGTTTTGAGGGGAGGGAAAAAAAAAAGAACATTTTCTACGTGAGATCCTGTTGTTGTCATGTTATGATGAGTGAGTGCTTTGTGTGCAATAAGGCCCACATAATTAACTTGCTTCAACCTAAAGCATTAGATTTGGTGTGGGACAAAAAAGCATAAAAGATTAAGCAATGAAGCTTCCAACGTTCATGAAATTATTTTAATATCCATAGTTTTGTGGTTCTCTTTCCATTGTCTTCAATGAGAAAGCGCCATGCAAACAAGGCATGCATGCAACAGACAATCAAGAGGGTGATCCATCAAAATAAAATTAGTAGAATCTTGTGATAAATCCATGCATGTTATTTTCATTAAAGAGATTAATTGAAGACACAACTCTCTACAACTTTTGAATATTTATTAGAATTTTGCTAAAAGTATACTTGCTACAAAAGTAAAAGTAGAAAAAGGAAATTATAAATAAAAGTGAATTTATACTATTCATTTATTATCAAATTTCAATTTTTTTAAATAATAAGCTTCTTATTTTAGAACACTTGTTAATCAAATAATATTCATTATTGATTTATTCATAACTAAAATATTGTGTCTTTAATATATATTGTATGTAATTATCATGTAACTCATTTTTCGTCGTCCCTCTTTTGATAGTAGTAGCAAATGTGGCTCAATCCGTCTTTCCCAAATTTCATAAACTTTTAGAGTTATTATCATTCTTTTCGAACATACATATATATATAATTGAGATTAATCTTTTTAGGTATATAAAAAAAAGAGGAATGCTAGGGTCAGCAATTTTTGTGATTTGTAACCATCAAATAGCTATCAAGATGGTTTTAATGGTGTGAGATTAGTGTAAAATTTTATCCAATGGCTCACTTTTCTTTGCTGGTTACATGTTAGTCAGAATTTAGCAAAATTGCTGGCCTCCTAGACTTTTCCTAAAAAAAATTTATCATTAAAATTAGTTATTAATATAAAATATATATTAAAATATAAAATACACATTAAAAATTAATTAATTAATATATATTTATATATTAATACATAATAATTAATTTTAATAATTAATTTTAGTGAACAAATAATATTTTTAAATTAAGATAAGAAAAGGAGAAAAAGCTAAAATAAACAAGATCCCAATATCTACTACATACAACTTGGATCAAATTAGCCCATCATGAATCATGATCTCTTGTGGTTTAATTCCCAAAGATGAAGCACCTCTAGTAAGTTTAATTAAGGAAACTTCCCAACAACAACAACAGTCATTCGCATTGATTATTATGTTTCAGTTCCCGTTTGTGTGCATCTATCATATGTCATGTAGTTTTTTCCGTCTTGAGTGGTCTAATAAATTTGTTTAACGAAGCTTCGTAAGAACGTACAACAAGTACATGCAGTTAATTTGGTTGGTCGCTTGGTGTTGTTGGATTATATTTAGTGTTTGTTTGGATTGTTTTTTTTTTTTTTCGTTTAAAAAAGTATTTTTTTCAAATAAAATATTTTTATTAAATTTTAAATATGTTCAGATACAGTTTATAAAAAGAATATTTTTACTAAAAAAAGTAAATTAATGTTTTCTAAAAGCTAACATATTTTGTTTTTAAAAACAATTAGAAATAAAAGAGGTTTTTAATTATTTTTTAAGAAATAACATATCTTTTACCATATCTTTTTATAGTTGGCAGCAATGTGTGGGTCTGAATGTTAAATTTTGTCTTAACATTAAATTAAATCAAGTACTAAACCTCAGTTTCTTTCATTTCCAACACCTCATAGTTAAAACTGTGGTCGAGTTAGCTCTTATTCTCTATGCAATCTCAAACATAAAATTGATGAAGCCATAAACTGTAGCCTATTTTTTTTTAAACAAAAATAAGTAAATAAATGAATAAAGACTAGATAAATATCACAAAATTATTTTAATTATATTGAAAATTAATAAATAGATACATTGGTGCGTAGAAACCATGATAGAGTACATAGATTATATGTTAGAAATGGGTCTTGGTCTATTGATTCATATGTTCTTCAGAAAGAAGCCCTCTTTTTTTAAAAAATCTCTTTGGTACAACGGAAGAGGTTGATGTTGATTGTTTAGGGGATGTTCTGATGTCCACTATAAGCACCGAGGCATGTGCTAAGTTAATTGACCATGTCTCTTTTACAAAAATCAAGTCAGCAGTATTCAGCATGAGTCCTTTTAAGCCTTCTGGTCCAGATGACTTTCAAGCTTATTTTTTTAAAGAATATTGGTAGATAATTGGCACTGAGATTTGGAATATTGTTCGAAATGCTTTTTTGGGAGAGTACTTAAATCCTAGCATCATAGAAACTTTGATTGTGCTTATTCCTAAAATTGATAACCCTACTTTTATGTTCAGGCTTATTAGCTTGTGTAATATTGTTTATAAAATTATCACCAAAGTGTTGACTAATCGACTTCGACCCTTTCTTCCAGATATTGTTAGTCCTTTACAATGAGGTTTTATTCCGGGTCGTGGTGCACCTGATAATATTATTGTGCCCCAAGAAATACTGAATTTCACGAAGTACACAAAATCATAGAAAGGTACTCTTGCTTTTAAAATTGATCTTAAAAAATTTTATGATAGGGTGGATTGGAGATTTTTGGAGACTATTCTCATTACTTTTGGTTTTCCTATCATCACTGTTAATTTGATTATGAATTGTGTTCGTGTATAATCTCTTTCTATTATGTGGAATGTGAATAGATTGGATAGTTTTGCTCCTAGAAGGGGGCTTAGACAGAGTGATCCAATGTCTCCTTACTTATTCGTGCTTTGTATGGAAAGACTTGCTTGCTATATATCTCATAAGGTGGTCGATGGTATGTGAAAACCGGTTTATGCCACTAGGGGTGGCCCAAAATTTTCTCATTTGATGTTTGCTGATAATCTCTTACTTTTCTGTCAGGCTACAAAGAGTCAGGTTCAAATGGTCATGCATTCTCTTAACATTTTCTGCAAGGCATCTGGAAAGAAAGTAAATCTTGAAAAGTCCAAAGTTTTTTGTTATAAGAATGTGACTGCTCGTAGAAGAGATATTTTTACTAGTGTTTTTTCAATACGCTTTGCTTTGGACTTAGGAAGATATCTTGGAGTTAACCTTAATCATTGCCGTGCTAGTAGGGTCTCTTTTCATTCGGTGATTGAAAAGGTGAGGAGAAAATTAGCTAATTGGAAAGGAAGACTTCTAAATAAAATAGGGAGACTTTGCTTAATCAATTCCGTTGCACCATCCATTCCTATTTATCATACGCATGTATCCTATTTTTCAAATTGGGTTTGCGATAAATTGTCTTCTATGATGAGACAATTCCTTTGGAAGGGTCAAGTTGATGGCAGAGGTCTTTCTCTTGTTAATTGGAGGATGGTGGTCACTCCAAAGAAATTTGGTAGCCTGGGTGTTAGAGACCCTGCATGTGCTAATATATCTTTACTTGGTAAATTAGTTTAGCAACTTTTTTATTGTCAGGACAAGCCTTGGGTTGCTCTATTGAAGGAGAAATATCTTAAGAATGAGGAATTTTTAGATGGCCGTGTTCCTTGTAATGCTTCTCGTGTTTGGAAGAGTATCTCAAAGGCTTTTGGTACACTTAGGTAGCGTTTGTTTGCGAGACAGAGACCAAGAGACAAAGACCAAGAGACAGAGACAAAGAGACAGAGACCAAGAGACAGAGACAGAAATAAGTATTAGTATTGTGTTTGGTGTGGAAGTGTACAAGACTGATTTATGTCTCAGTATCGTGTTTGGTTTGAAATTAAAAGTAGAGATTAAATATTTAAAATTACAACATTGCCCTTAATTTTAATTAACAACCCTAACCCCCAAATCCAATTTCATTTTCCTCAGCATACAACCCTAACCTCTTTTCTCCTCTCCTGTACCATTTCTCCTTTCCTCTCCCGCGAATGAATCGTAGAGTCGAACCCGCCGCCGAAAGCACCTCCAAGGGTTCGAACGACGACGGCGCCTCTCCAATTCTCCGTTGGTTCATCTTCGTGGCCCTAGTTGCTCCGCTAGGTTAGTGATGATGCTGCCGTATCCGCGCCCGTGGGTTTGTGTCACTGCTGTCACCACCGTCTCGTAGCTGTGCCTCTGGTCTCTGCTATTTCTCTGTCAACGAGCTAGTATCTTCTGTCAATTTACCTTATTTGGTTGTTAATTTTGTGAAGTTCAAGATAGATTTTTTATTCCCTTATTTGCTGATTTGTGAAACCCTCATCTTCTGATTTGTGCTCATATTGATAAGAATGTGTAAATCACTCATTATCTGATTTGAGATTTGCCCTAATTTGTGCTTCATCAATTGTTAAAGATTTCTGAAGTTGTTATATCCGAGTTCTTATTTCTGATTTCTGTGTCATCCTTTTTTAAGATTTGTGAATGTGTGATTGCTGAGTGCTGATTCTATGGTTTGCGTATTATATAATTTTTTTAGCTTACTGGTGCTTGTTAATTGCTGATTTGTGAATTTGTGCATGTAATTTTTATAAATTTATTTATGATGATTATTGTATAGAAAAACAAAGAAGATGATTTGAGAACTGTTTATCATAATTATGTTCCTGTTGTCACTGTTTTTCGTTATCAAAATTAGTACATACTGGTGTGTTATCTTGATTTGGGAATGTATTTTTACTATTGTCTAACTTACTAGGAGTGTGAAAGTTTATTTGAAAAGCTAGAAGCACCAACATTTGATTTTAAATATGACAAAGACATCTCTTCCTTGGAAATATCTTGAATTGGAAAATTTGTTTTGATTAGATTCATTAAATAATTTTATTTGGACTGGTTGATTCATTCTTATGTTGTATTACTATTTCTTGATAACTTGGTAAATGATTCTTGCTTACTGTTAAATGTATAGCAGTCTGGTTAACAATGGCTTCCACAAGTAGAAGATCTACAAGCGGTTCGTACGGCATCGGCAATGTAACGGGAAACGTTTTTGTGAGTGTGGTTTAAGAGTACCGTTACAAGTCTCGAATAGCAATGCCAACCCGGGTAGAAAGTATTACGCCTGTCCTGTAAGAAGATGTGGCTGGTTTAGATGGGTAGGTCCAAGCATCCAACATTCTGATATTGGAGATGATCGCTCTTGTCAACTGAATTCAAATTTGAAGACGACCGAACGAGTTGAAAATCTTCATACTGATGTTGTGTATCTGAAATTGTTAGCGTTCCTTCAACTTGTTGTTTCTATAGTGTGTGTTGTCTTGGTCATAGTATTATTATTTAAGTTGTAGTTTGACCTTTGAACTTCAAAACTTTATTAAAATACTTACTAACTGTCTCGCCGGACCTACAAAATCTAAACTGCAGACTATAATTTTTTTGTGATGCACTAAGATAATTAAGAAAGTCGCAACCTGCTCCGGCAGGCTTACATGACCATCCTCTATAAATCGTCCTTAAACTTGGAGCAACTCACACAAATTAGCAAAGGCATTTGTGTTCATTCTCAACTCCCAAATACAATTTCTATCACCCTCACCAACAATACGCTCTAAAACCTCACGTCTAATTCTACTATTCATTCCTCCACCTAACGACAGTTGGCCACTAATTCTATCCCTAAAGTAAACAAATAGCGTAAGCACAAAGAACAACATCAAATCTTCATGCTTGGATCTCATATCTTCATAAAAACACACGCATCGCTTAATAATTTCCGACCATTCCATTTCTTCCTAGCAAAGTCATTACATTAAAAAACGCATAAACATTCAAAGAAATCTAACACTACTTGATCCAAAATCTGCTATATTCTTCTTAGAACCAAAAACAAGATCAAGAAACTGGAACCAAAAGACAGTTAAGTCTATTTACTTCTCAATTTTAATTTAGTTTCAAGCAAATCAAAGTCTTCAAAAAGCTGTTGTGGTTTAGATTGAAAGAGTTGTGTCAAGAGTTATTACTTCGAACCATCCATGATTATCATACAAACTATATTAATGTCGTTGAGATTATTCATCCTAAGAAGTTAACCAAGAAAACGTGAAAAGGCTATTAGACTTGTGTAGATTCTGAAAAAAGTAGTTTGAGTTATACTAACTTACAAGGTCTTAACAAGGCACGCAACTAAAAAGCAAAAAGTTAATTAGACTTGTGCAGATTAAATAATTCAATGAACATAATAATCATTAATTTTGAAGATTCAATAGACTCAAGACTATCTTACTTTTTACCCTTTAAGCTAAAATAAAAATTCTACTTCGTTTGATAAAATAGGGGTTTAGTAAAGATAACAGCAACTTAGCCAACTCCTGAAATATATTAAATTTGCAAAACTGATGCTGATTAACACGTTTTCCTAACAAAGTGCAACCCAATTTCAAATAAAGTGCTTGGTGCAGTTATATAAAATTTTATTAGCTATAGTTGAATATCCAAGTATGTTACTGGAGTGTCACTACTCTTTAAACTACAACTAAGCTAACAAATTTCTCATCCATACGATTTCAGAAATCACTGTGAGTGCGCTGGTTATAGCCACAACAATCATACATTTTACAAAATAATTTACACAATTTCACATTAAACAAATGTAAATTAGGCAAAAAGAGCATCCCAAATTTCAGAATCAAAAGCTGCATAAACATGAATTCCAAAAAAACCAAGCGTGACCAAAACCAATTCATAAGAAGCACATTACAAACGAAATTAATGAATCAGGATATGAGAACATAGAACCAAATCTACAGAAGCTAACTACGCATCTATACATTAGAACAAAGAAACAAATCGAATTGAAGAGAGAAAAAGAAAGATTCTTTCTATGCATCTAGTTGAACAAAGAACCAAATCCACAGGACATAAGTCGCGACATAAAAAATCGACCAAAATCAGTAATGAAATTTGACCACAACTAACTTAGGTTACACAAGCTGTGACGACGACAAGGAAGTTGTTGAACTAGACAGCAACAGGGGAGACTCCTTCAACTGGGTTTCTCGGACGTTATCCTATGAAGGAGAAATGGAAGACATGGGAATGTCGTGGCCTAGGAAGACGAACTTCAACAGCGACTCACTTACCTTGCAGTTGTTGCGACGGCGGCGACGAGGGGGATGTGCTAACACTGGCGACGGAGAGTCTGCAACCTAGACTTCGAAGCACAAGTGAGAAGATGGAGTGAGGGGGCTGCTCTCACTGAAGCCCTAATCTGATTTGAAGAAAAGGTAAAGTTGATATTAGTTAATTACAATACGGGTATTTTAGGTATAAAATATTATTAAAGTTTCTGTCTCTGTCTTTAAAAATCTCAGTTTCTAGTGTCCCTACTTTTTGGAGGTACTGAAATACTGAAATTTTTGAGATAGAGACACAAATTTAAGTACCAGTCTCTAGCGCAACAAACATAATATTGAGTTCTTGTCCCCCAGTCTCAGTTCCAATCTCTGCAAACAAACGCTACCTTAAGGTTGCCTTCTTTTGGTGCGTTGGGTCACTTGATCAATCTTCTTAGTTTGACAAGTGGAGTATTGAGGGCCCAATTGCTCAAGATGTCCCTTTTATTCATATATCTGACTCTGATTTAACTATTAGAGATGTTTGAAAAGATGGCCAATGAAATCTCCATTATGTTTTCTCTAGCATTCCAAAAGATGTCAAACAGAGTTTGAATGCTTATAATTTGGATTTGAATGCTGGGGAGGGTTCGGGTTGGGTGTGGGGTGTGGCATCTTCTAGACTCTACTAAGCTAGGAGTGAATATAGTTAGCTAGTCAAAAGAAAGTTTGACTGGAATGGGCGTGATAATTAGTTGTGGGTATTGCGACTGCATATTCCCGAGAAGTACAAGTTCTTGATTTGGCTCAGTTTTCATAACACTATTCCTACGACGGAGTTTCGATTGGATCGTGGCTTAGCTTTATCTAGCACTTGTCATCGGTGTCAGAGTGGTTCTGAATCCATACTTCATTGTCTTCGAGAGTGTCCCAGTGCCAAGGAGGTCCGGAACCTTTTAGGCCTGTATTCAGATAACTCGAATTAACGTGATTGGATCTACAGAGGTGCAAGAAGTGGAGATGTTCTTCTTTTCTTCTTGACCATCTGGTGGATTTAGAGAAGCAAGAATAATAACTTATTTAATACAAATGACTCTTGGAGTACTAGTAAAGTGGTGAGTTTGATTTGTAGTTCAGTAAGGGAGTTTCACACCATTTTTACTATGCATTAATCTTTGTCTCCTCCTTCACTTTGTTTGCATTGGGTTCCACCTCCCATTGATTCTATTAAATTGAATTGTGATGCTAGTTGTTTTGCTCATTTTAGCTATGTTGATTTTGGTTGTATCATTCTCAATTCTTATGGATGTGTATTGAAAGGTTGCACTGGAAAAGTTGAAGTGTGCAGTGTTCTTTTTGCTGAATTGTATGCGATTTGGAGAGATTTACTTCTAGTTTCGGGTTAGTGGATTTCGTGAGGTTATTTGTGAAACTGACTGTTTAGAAACCCTTTTCTTAGTAAACCAAAGAATGCTTGGTAATGATATTTCGGAATGGAATTTGACAAAGCATATACAGGAGGTTATGAATTAGAATTGGAGAGTCTCCATTCTTTTAATTCAGAGGAATGCGAATAGTGTTGCAGATTGTCTGGCTAAAGCAGCTGCTTTTGGCGCGGACATTTACTCCAATTGGAGTCAACCATGGAGTGAGTTTTAACATCTAATAGATTTAGATATGAATCTACCCAATTAATTTAGTTTTGTCTCTATTTTTTCTTTCTTTTCTGTTTAGTAAAAAAAATTAAATAAATAGACACATTATTATCAGCTTTTAATTTTCTAAATTTAAAAATAAGTAACTCTTAATTAAGAAGTTGGTTTCTTATTCTTCATTGTTTGACATTTTATAAGAATAATAATATTATGTTTGATTTAACGACAAATTAAAACTCAATTAATGGGGTCATTTATTTGTATTTTAGGAACAAAAGTACTTTTTTTTTAAATATATTTATATTATTTTTTGAGTTATTTGTTTTTTTTTCTTAAACAATAGAAGGAGAATAATTTCACATTTTTGGAGAATAAGTAAAGACTTATTCCTATCTGAAGTAAAAGCAGTTAACGAAAGAGAATATATCATTAATTTTAAAATATTAGTGTATAACTAAAAAAAATAATTTCATTTTTTTCAAAAAAAATTGTGTAAGTTTGTGTACAAACAAATATGCATGTATAAAAAATTTTATTTATATATTTCAATATATCATCGTAATTATCATTTTGTTAAAAAATCACTACATTTTTTTATATACAAATGACTTAATTTGGTTATTTACGACATATACTGAATGAGAAGAGATTTTTTTTTTAAATAAATATTTCAGTTGTTTTATTTATTGAAATAAGTATTTTGGATACTATTTACATTTTTAAGTCTTGTTATATATTTCGTTTATAGTGTAAATAAAATGATTATATACGTATCTCGTTTACATTGTAAACGAGATAAGATACAATTTTATTTGGCTTTATCTCGTTTGTAAATGAAATATATGGAGTTTGAAAAAATAAATATATTGTTTACAATGTAAACGACATATATTCATAATTATTTCATTTACACTGTAAACAAGATATGTGTATATTATTATAAAAAAATTTATAATTAAAATAATATTAATTTAATTTTTAATAATATTAAATTAATTCAATTTTTTAACGTGTAATTACTAATATCTTGAGACAGTTATATTACGTATTTTAATATAATTTAATTTTATACAACGCTTTCAATTTGATTTTTTTTAAATGCAATTAGTACTAAAAAAAAGTTGATGGAAGAGATTAAAATGAAGGATATGTTTAAACAATTAGTACTAAAAAAAAATAAGTGATTTCTATTTATCGCACTCTTTTAAAATAAAACAATTTTCTCTTTCTACTCTTTTTCTATTTTATTTATCTCCATCAATCTCACATTTTTTTTTGCTCTTGCAAATGCCTATAATCTCTTCAAATTTCATCTTTTTATCCCAATAGAAAAAGTGAATGTATGTTACTTAAGAATCAGTTGGAGCTGTCTTAAAATTGTCTTCATACGGTAATAATTGAAATTAGATAAGATCTTTTGGTTTTATTAGTTAAAATTTTTCTTTTATTAATATGTTTCATTTTATTAGTTATCAAATGTACTGAAAATAATAATTAAATTTATTATTTTTCTCAAAATAGAAGACATATTCAAAGAGATAAGTGAAGAGCATAAGCCTATGTTTTTAGAATTCAAGAAAAAAATTCTAAATAATTTGAGAAAAATCATGTGAAATTCAAGAGGGGGTCCTAGATTTAGGAGAATATTTTTGTTGTCAATAAATACAAACAACGACTCCAGATAAAAATTTTTCATTTGTAATTAATGTCGATAATCCAAAAAAGTACAATTAGATTAGGTGTATTGTCAATGGCCTTATTAATAGCGTTACCAACTTCAAACAAAGAGTAATCTCGAATTTGAATGGTTATATATGTGTACTTTAGGTATGTTTGATTTAAAATAATATATACTTGTGTTTGATTATTACTTAAGGCATGTTTGATTATAATCTAATTATGATTGATTGAATTTAAATTTTATACTTTTATAAACAAAAATATGGGCTCTTTGATTTTGAGAGAGACCCTAACCTTCTTGGTTTTCATATTGGACAAAAGACAAAATTTCTAAGCAATTAGTGTTGGGAATAAGACACCATTCCCCCTTGAGAAAATACCTTTGACAGAGAAATAAAATAGACACAATCACAACACAAGAATTTAACGTGGAAACTCCAATTATCGGAGAAAAACCACGGCCGTTGTCAAATGACAACTAGAGAATATCACTATGTGAAAATTGTTACAACACATAGACTTCTTTCTCTCTAACACCGGCACCCCAGTACACCCACACTCTCTCAAAGCAAATATCTAACTACACCTCACAACACTCTCTAATCAAAAAGTACAGAGAAAAAGAAAAATCAGATACAAGCTTAAAGTGTTTGTGACTGGTGCAAAAACAAATAGAGAACTTAGCCTCATAATTATAGCCTAGGCCACCCACTCCATTTGCTATCCTAATCAATGTGGGACTAATTCAACCAAATCCTAACAATCTCCACCTTGATTGAAATAGTCACACATCTTCAGCTTCCATTGTCAACACCGACAATTCTTTGCTGCCATTGTCTATACCGACAATCATAGTTCAGAGAACTATCATACTCCACCATGAAAGTATACTCACTTGGAATTAGACCACTCCAAGTATTTTGCCTTGGTACAGAACGAAACCTTGCTGAAAATTCATGGTGCAACTTCCAAATTGGCTTTTCCTGGAAGTTCTTTAGCCATCGACCTAACTCCGCCACACACCTTGCATCTCAACGCCAACCAATGCCCGTGTGCAATTGTGGACCCGATTGCCACAACTTATCCTTATCCATGACAGTGCGAAAATACCATGAGGAACGCCTTGTGCAAACCTGATTGTATCGACACATCCTTGACTTGTATTTGCCACAAGCCAAAATCGATTCTTCCATCAAATTTCTCTATTTCAAGCTTCACAGCACTTGAATATCCTGACATTGTTGTAACCGTATACTGGAATAGTATAACTCAATTGTAGACCGTGCACTAGGAAGGGTCCCCAGGAAAGAGAGGTGGGTCACAATGGACACACTTAAATACCAGGTCTTTCCTTAGCCAGAACATTTCCAAACTGCACTCTCACAGTGTCACACTGCCTTCTAGCAACAACAACAGCAACCAAAGATCAACCTCAAGCCACAGGATAAAATTCTTTTCTGATGTGGAAGGTCGGACTAGGCTGCAACCACAGAGCATACTAAGAATAAATCCCACCAAACCGAAGCTCTGATACCACTTGTTGGGAATAAGACACCATTCCCCCTTGAGAAAACACCTTTGACAGAGAAATAAAATAGACACAATCACAACACAAGAATTTAACGTGGAAACTCCAATTACCGGAGAAAAACCACGGCCGTTGTCAAATGACAACCAGAGAATATCACTATGTGAAAATTGTTACAACACATAGACTTCTTTCTCTCTAACACCGGCACCCCAGTACACTCACACTCTCTCAAAGCAAATATCTAACTACACCTCACAACACTCTCTAATCAAAGAGTACAGAGAAAAAGAAAAATCAGATACAAGCTTAAAGTGTTTGTGACTGGTGCAAAAACAAATAGAGAACTTAGCCTCATATTTATAGCCTAGGCCACCCACTCCATTTGCTATCCTAAGCAATGTGGGACTAATTCAACCAAATCCTAACAATTAGCAATAGAAAGAAAAAGTCCATCAATACTTACATTGTCTACTCTCCAAAATTTTATTTTTTATATATAATGAATGAATTTCACTAATTATGTACGTGTTATAGGAACTGGTTAAGTTAAGGGAGGAACAACCTGTGCCTAAACGGCCAATTCAATCGCAGAAAAAGGTTGTGAAAAGGGATGAAAAAGACCAAACTAGATCTGCGAAAGAGGCTGCCAAAGTGAATGATAAAAAAGAATATTAACAAGGAAGGAAGAAAAGAGTGGCGGACAGTCTTAACAAGAAAAAAAAAGGACCTAAGGTAAGAAGATTATGCAAAATCAAAGAGGAGAGAAGAAAAAAATAAACACATGTTCCAATGAAAAGTTAATTTAGTAATAATATGTGCTTTGTTTATTGACATCCTTTGTATTTAAAGTAGTAAATATAGCAATTTATTTTGTGTGAGTGTAATAATTTCTACCTATTTGATAATTTTAGTTGCTAAAGTTTAATTTTGGTTGCTGAATATATTTATAGTTTGATTACATCCTTGGTTTTCTTGCATTATCCACAGGTGAAATATTGAAACTGAAAAGGAAACACGCTCACCCAGGCGAAATGTTAAAACTGAAAAGAAAACACTCACCATCAACGACTAGCTTCGATTTTAGAGTTGAATTTTCAACACTCTTAACACCTTCAACACCTTTGACTTTGGATTTAATTGATATTCCAACTCAACAAGTTTAGATTCAAAGACATCATCGCTAAATTAAACAACGGATGTGCTAATAGAGAAGGTGTCACGAGGATTTACCGTTTTTGGAAAGATCGGCGAGCGCGTGAGTGGCGCGCTTGGCGGCGGCTCGATCTGACTTCTTCCATGAGAAAGTGGAGTTGAGGATGGAAACCTGCTCTTGGCCCTCGGCAAGGATGGCGTCGCGGGCGTCGCCGGTTACTCTCCCTCTGATCTCAGACGCTACAACGAGCTTGATGGTGACAATGGCGAAGAGATGAATACGCGGCGAGTAGATCTAGGGTTTCATTTTTCCTCTTCTTCCTCTTCGAATTTTGTTGGATAAGTTCTGTTTAGAGTTAAATTTGTTTGGGTTTAATTCAGAGTAGGTTAGCAACTTGCTATTGGTTTAGAAAATTAGGCTTAGAAATTTAAACTAGCTTTAATCAATGGAAGTTTTAAATTTTGCCATAAATAAAATATATTATGAAGGTTTTTTAAAATTTTCACAAAAAAATCCCCATAAACAAACAGAAATTTTGTAGTGTTTCTTAAAAGGACTAATGCACAAACAATGAAGCCATGAAATCAAATAGATTATTAGGTTAGTAATACAAAATATTTTATTTAGTATAACGTATTTGTTTCATTCTTGAATTTGATTATTTGGTAACTAATTATTTACTTTGGTTGTATCAAGGTGGTCAATTATTATTCATTCATAGTTAATGAGTTGCAATAAGCAAGATTCAATAATGATATATATTGCATAAATTCACACTCATTGGTAAAAAATCTTACTATGTATCTTTTTTTTTTTATTTGACAGATTTTATTCTATTTTAATTTATGACTAATTTGATTCTAATTGTAGTTGTTGAATTTTATAAAGATGGACATGGTGAAAGATATATATATCAATTGACGTAGGATGTGAGTCTAGAATTCTAAATTTTGACAAGATTAGGATGCGAGGAAGAAAAATTGTTTTTTTTTTACCTTTTTGCTATAATTTCCATCGACGGTTATATGCATTAGATATTTGTAATAACAAGTCTTATGTTCTAGACCCTTTGTTCGCATTTGCGACTGCTAATCGACAAGAAATAGATGAATATGTCGTAAGTTTATTTTGTTATAACAACTTTTATTTAGATCTTGATATTTGATTATCATTTAAGTTTGATAATTTTATGACTTTTTTAATAGACAAGTTATCTTGACAACATGTTAGCAAATATAGATTTTGGATATGCTCAAATTCTCTCAGGTCCAACAATTGAATATGTGGACTTGTCCAAACAATCAAACCTGCATGATTGTGGTTTGTTTGTAATAAAATTGATGGAATTATGAGAACCATCTAAAATTACACCACAATGAACTAATGTAAGTTTTTTTCTAAAACATGTGCATTGTTTGGTGAATTTTATTAGATTTTAGTTGCTGAATTTGTTTGTAGCTTGAAGATTTGAGTGAATCTTAGTTGTCGAAAATGGTTTGATTATAGCATGAGTTTTAGCTTAATTTTAGGTATTGTGTTTGATTATAGTTAAGGTTTTATTTTTATTTTCTATTTAGGCTTGGCTAAGTCCTTGTTTAGTTCTAATGATAATGAATTTTTACACGTTCGATAGAAGTTTAGTTGTTGAAGTTTGATTTTAGTTGCTGAATTAGTTTGTAACTTGAGAATTTGACTAAATTTTAGTTGCTGAAGTTAGTTTGGTGTGTATGGTTTGATTTGAATAACAGAAAAATTGCTACAGATTAAAAAATAATATCATCACGTGAATATTCCTATGCCCATAAAATGATTGTCGAAGTGAGATTTTGGAGCTAGCAAAGGATTATAAAAGACATAAAAAAAGAAAAGAGGGGAACAAAAGAAACAGCATAAGGAAGTCCCAAATATTGGCGATAAAAAGAAAAGAAAGAAAAAAGAAAATAAAGGTTTGAATATCTCGAAAGAGACAAAAGCCCCAAGACAAAGAAAATTAGGAGCCTCCCAAGTTAGTCTGTATGTAAATGTCGGGACGACAACCTTAGGAAAAAAAAATTAGAGATGAAGGAAGGAAAGTCTGAGAAAATTTTGGGACATCTTGAGGGGGAAAGAATTGATTGTAAAAATTTAATTTGTAATATCACTTGATTGGTATAAGAGCATAATTATATATTAAATCTGTTTCTTACCTTAGTAATGACTTTGTTGTTAAACTTTTTAAATATCACCTGTTTTCGTTTATTTATCTAAATTTGTTTGATTAATCATTATGTTACATGGTGATGATCAACCAATCATATAATTAACGTACTATATTCTCTCGTTAATTAACTTATAATTTTGTTTACAAGAGACAGAGTACATGAGTTTGATTATTTTCTTTGGCATGGTTGATTATAACTGAATTTTTGTGATATAAGTTGAAGTCTATTTGATTATTATGTAATTATAGCATCAAACTAAAAAAGAGAATTTAGATATAATTATATTTTGTAAAACTTTTATATTATAATATCACTTGATTATGATGAGAGTATAACTATATATTGAATCTGATTCATATATTAATGATGACTTAGTTGTTTAACTTTTTACATATTGAAATTATTGGCCTTAAAAATTATTATACTATACTGAGTTTGATTATCATGTTAAATGAATTTGATTATACTTAGACTTTAAAACATAATATTACAGTATGTTTGATTATAATCTGATTATACTATGAACGAAGAACTTGCTATTTCCATAAATGAATCAATAATAATTCAAAATCTTAGTTAATAGAAACAATGATTTCATAAGTAAGGAATATTGAGTGCAGAAGCACTAGCCACATATAAAATCAAAATTAAAATGGATAAAAATATAAGAGCTGTATTACAACATGTAACAAATTTATCACAAAAAAAACTACTGTTCTTTCAAAATTATGGTACTATACGAACCAGTTGCTATGTCCTGCATAAATAATGAAAAAACAAACTTAAAAAAAAAAAACAAATTGAATAGATGGATACTAAATAAAAATCAAATAAATAAAATATTATTAAAGATGGCTTTGTTATATTGAGTTCAAGAAGAATACAAAACCAGTTGGTTGGTTATAACTAATGCTCAACTCCAAAGAAAACTATACAGGTGGCTAAAAGAAATAAAAAATATAATAATCAATAAAGTGATAATAAAACATTTTAAGAATAAAATAAAATTAAGGGCTAAGTACGATTTTGGTCCTAAGGTATAGGCTGAAAATTTTTTTCGTCCCTAACCTTTTTTTTTGCATATAAAATGGTCACTAAGGTTTAACTTGGTTTTAAAATCGTCTCTAAGATTTAACTTGGTTTTAAATTTTTGACAGTGGAAGCGGAGGCAGAGGTGGATTATGGACAGCTTCTTCTTCTTCTTTCCTTCTCCCTTCTTCTTCTTCCCTTCCCCCCTCGCAGAAGCAGAAACACTCTCCTTCTCTTATTTTTCTTTTTTTTCTTATTTTATAATTATTTTTTTGTTAAGAGTAATTTGATCTAAAATTTTAAGATTTAAGTAAAAAGAACGATTTTAAAACTTGATTTTAAACCTTAGGGACGATTTTATATACAAAAAAGGTTAAGGACGAAAAAAATTTTTGGTCTATACCTTAAAGACCAAAATCGTACTTAACCCTAAAATTAATCGAACACTGAACTTGCCTATGTTTTCTTTTTTACATTCTTAGTATGCTTCTTCCTATCTTATTCAACATTTTTTTCTACAATAGATTGAAACATTTTCTTACGCCTTTGGCTTTTTTGTGATACTTGTTAGGGGTTGTGGATCTCCAAACAATTTGTATTTTTATTTACCTCATTTGAATGTTGATTATCTACATTATCTATTTTAGAGGCCTTTGGTTCCAAACAACAAAATCCAAACCGAGTCAAGTACACGACACACGGTTTCAATGAGCTCCTCAGATGTAGCAACTACTTCAGCAATGTTATAAAATTGCTTGCACATCTCATTATATCATTTCTTTACGGGCTCTAAACCACTTGGATCATGGCTAGACTTTATGCTACTATGTTTACGCTTTAAAGTTTTCTTCCACCTATTAAGGATGTACTTGTCTAATAATTTTTTCACTTTTTCAATACCAAGGACAAAAAGGCTATGGCAGCATAACATTCCCTTTTACTAAAAAAGATGACATTGACAACAAATATCTGAAGTTGATGAATTAAACAATATCTCATACATAGAATCAAACATCTTATCATCGTACTCAATCTTTTCTATAACCTTGTAAGTGACAATATATTCTTCTTCGTACTTTTTTGTTGTAATGCAATTAGCCTTTGTCCTAAATTCCTTTTGAAATCCACTAAACATTCAATGAATATATTCCTTTTAAAATTATTTCTCAACAGGAGAGATAGTAGCACAAGAAATAATGGTATCGAAAGTAACAACATCCAATTCATATTTTTTTGGGTTTTATTTGCAAAACAAGCGTCATATTGCATTACAAATTGTTACAAATTGCACTTTGAGGTTAGATAGTTCCTCATAAATGCATGCATGCTTTTACTCTTTTGAGTGCTACTCATGCTTGCCCAAAAATTATTGTCGGACCCACTTGTCACGTTCTTCATACAAACCTGAAAATATAAATTATGCATAATCAAACTTGTAAGGCATATTGACTAATAAAAGATAAATAATCAAACAGCAGATATAAGATAATCAAACTTATAAAATACCTGCTAATCAATTATTATCATACAAATTGAATCTATTGAAAAAATCAATCCAAAAGCTCTCAAATATCTCAATAGACCTAGACTCCCACACAATATGTCTTATCTCAACACTAATATCTTTAGATTGTTTGTATGCTCCTAATTTTTTTGGAATTTTCTTCAAGATATGCCAAATGCACCATCGATACATCGACAAGGATTTTTCAATCGCATTTCGCATAGCTTTGCATTGATATGTCAATATACCAATAAGCGGCTTGCCACCCATACATTACATCCAACAATCAAATAACTAAATAAAAAAGCTCTCTTCTTTGCATAAAAGAAGAGCACAATCAAGTAGTACTGATTGACCATGGTGGTTAATCCCAACAAATGAGGCAAAAGGCATATTATATCTATAATCAAAATTGAGAATCCAATTATAGTAGCAGCAAATGCATTTTATTTTACCTATCCCTATACATCAAACACCTACAAAAATAAGAGTGCATATAATTAACTTGAAATATATAATTGTAATGTTGTACCTATTTGTTTGGTACGTCGTATCAAATCTTACAACGTCACTAAAGTGCCCATAAGCAACAGGACTTCTAGTATCGACCCAAAAAACATGCTCTATGCTATGTTGCTCATCCAATTTAACTTCATAAAAGAAGTTACAATTTTATTGCTGCATCTTATAAAAATACTGCATTAATAATTGTACATTTTCCGTCCTCTTGTATGACTCTGACACTTTTTGCTATATGATTCTGAAGACTTTTTTAGTAAAAGTCAATTTGTCATGGCCACCAGCAGTAGTTGCTAAACTCTGATAGGTATTTTTCATTGTAACACCAGCTTCATCATTGATCTCAGCTATCCATTTGGAATGCAAGCTTAGTTTCGTATTCTTTTTCAAAGTCTTTGCCATGACAGGACTAACAACATGGTTATGCTGCATATTCACAGAGGTTAACACATATTTTAACTTCTTATCCCTTTTCTCAATTATCCTAACTTTATAATTTTGCTCGAAAGTTGAATTTGCCTTTTTTAGTGGATCAATTTCTGATCTTCGATAACCAGCTTTAGAACATACCAAAATTTAGTATGTAATCTGTCTATTTTGATCCCACTTAGTAGTTCTTAGATTCTATGAAAAGCCAACTCTCTTTGTATAATTGGTATAAAAAGTTTCATAATCTTCTATATAGGAGAATAACGTTCCTATCCTTGAAACAACCTAAAACATAGATAATCAAACACTTAAAAACAAGTTGAAAGGTGTTTGATTACTGACAACAGTTTAGGATGAAAAATCAAAATCCTCATAATTAACAAATAAAAAACACTTAAAATCAAATCAAGAATAAAAAAATTAACAATATATGAATTAAACACAGCACAAATCTCATTCGAGTTTGTGGAATCCATTGAATTCTGACTTTACTTCAATAAACAGCAACTTTTCTAATCTGGCCAATAAAAATAGAATTAAAATTCTAAGATAAAAAAAACCAAAATAAATCCACGTAATGCATTCAAACTCGCTGAGAAGAGAAAAGTTAACAGCGCTAAGAAGAGTAGAGTAAAGCGCTGCGTGAAAAAGAGAAGAAAGTGAAGAATGAGGAGCAATGTGGCAATCGAAGAATAAAGTGAAGCGCTTTGTGGAAAAGAGAAGAAAATAAGAAATAAGGTGCAGTGGTGCGATCGAAAAGGGGGAGAGTGAACCGCTGCACCGAGAAGAAAAGAAATCATGCGATCGAAGAAGAGGAGAGAAGTGGCGCGACGAAGAAACTGGGTGAGTTCTATTTTCCAGACGAGTCATGTTATTTACCGTATTCGTATCCGTATGCACTATTTTATTATATTTCTATACGGTAGATGGAATTGGTAGTTAAAATTAGTGTCCAAATAACATTTTTTATCTCACATAGTCACGGTATAAGGCTGATTTGACGGGTTTTTTTTTTTTTGGTCAAGGTCGTGGTTATGTTTTGGGGTAATGATCCGGAATTGAGTTGGATAATCACTCTAACATTTACACACGCATTTTCTTAACACTGTACCGGCCCAAATAAGGCCCATTCCCAGAA
The DNA here is from genome assembly GCF_059453495.1 of Arachis ipaensis. Taxonomy (NCBI): domain Eukaryota; kingdom Viridiplantae; phylum Streptophyta; class Magnoliopsida; order Fabales; family Fabaceae; genus Arachis; species Arachis ipaensis. The sequence goes on from NC_142441.1 coordinate 121,272,748, forward strand.
GAACGGTGAGTATGGACTCGGAATATACGTAAAAACCCACATCGTAGCGTGCGTCCTCAGTACCAAAAACAAAAAAAAAGAAGAAAAAACGGATAATGGTTGCTCGTCTTCCCTCTATTCTCTTCTCGCCCACACTCACCACTCACCCGCTCTTCTGAAACCAGAAGAAGAAGCTCCAACTTGCTAGCAAATTCGAAAAGTGTAAATCCTGCGAGGAAGAAAAAGAAGAGGCAGGAGGATGTTAGCATGCCCTAGCACTAACACCTTCCATGGTGGAGCCACGCTCCACCACCACCACCAACACCGCCGTTCTCAGCCTCCTTGCTTGTTCCTCCCTTTCCGACCTCACTTTGGCTTTGCTAAGGAAGGAAAATGCCGCTCCCGCTCTCTCTCCCTCCTGTTCTCCGGCAACAACAACCGTAACGGCTTTGCTGTCAGAGCTTCCACGGAACCGTCGGACGATAAGAACAGCGATGGCGCCACCCACATTGCGCCGCAACCGTACTCCGTGAAGATTCCTGTTGGCGATAGACATGTGAGTTTGGATATTATTATTAATTTACTGTTATCCTTATTCTTATTCTTATTTTTTTTTTGTTTCAATTTTTTTTGATAGTGTGTGAAGTTTGGTGTTATTATAGCCTGGTTAAGAATTTCATGAACTATTTATTATGATTGAAAGTGGCAAAATTTAAGAAGGATCGTGTTAGAGTGTAGTTGAGTTCTGCTATAGTGTCCCTACTAAGTTGGTATGTGGAGTAATACAGCAAAGAGAAGTTGGTTCATACAAACATAAATCTATGCTAATAGAATCATGCTGTAATTAAGCACTCTTAAGGATTTTTCTCATTTTCCACTCTTCTTGTGATCCTGAGAACCGAGAAGGAGGAGGCGCCTTAGGTTTGGCAATTGTTTTAGTGAATACATGATCCTTCTAGCGAAATTTTATCGCTGGTTTACTTGGAGGTTTGTTCACTATGGCATAGAGTGATCAAAGTAAATGTTTGTTTCGTCAGATTAATTGGGATGCAATTATAAAGGCTAATGTACTCATGCACGGTGCATGCCATTTGAATTCTCTTTTTGGTCTATGTCTAACCTTTGATTTGAGTGGAGAGTGACTCTTAAATTTGGTTGGGAGGATTTATGCATTGGTCTCATTCTTTGTTGAACATTTTTCAATGTTTTTGTTGGCTGGCTCTCTGCTTCATGTGATTTCCCTCCCTAATCCAATTCTCACCATATCTTGAATTCTTCAATCACTGCGCAACTACTGATTTGGTTAATATGCTTTATACATTCTTAAATATTTTAATCTTAGCTACTGAATTTTAAATTGTTTGTTTTGCTTTTGCATAGAGGAACTCTCTTATCCTCTATCTTGTATTATCCTTCTCATCTTAATGAAATTCTTCTTTTATCAAATGAAAAAAAAGAAAAGAAAGGGAAACAAAGGTCTTAAATTGTTATTTTTTTTAATTTTAAATATTTTGGTGGCAAAGTATTTTTTATTCTTTGACACTTTAAGCCTGTGGTATGAGATTCAGAGATTCCTTTTATTCTATCCTCCAAATTATAACTTTTCATAACTTTTTTATTTTACAATATTGTTGTATCTGTGTATTGTGGTTGTGGCAAAAGTATCTTTGTTGAGTTAAAGAGGTATACTCAGTACTAGTTTTCATTGACATGTTAAGTTCTACAGATTTTGGTTGAGACTGGTCATATAGGAAGACAAGCCAGTGCGTCAGTTACAGTTACAGATGGCGAGACAGTAAGTTCCATATTTTGGCAGTTACTTTCTTTGTCCATGATTGTGAACATTTTCATATGGATCAAAATTGTGTCTGCTCTTCTTTTGTAATAAAGAGTAGCTTTTCCACTGCAAGGTTTGTTGTTTTTTGAGGTTCCTCAACATTGTAAGTTTTTCCATTTTTCTTTTAAAAAATAGAGGTTAGATTCTGTAAGTTGATTTCGTGCTTGTGTTAGGAAAAGAAAACTACTATTTATGGAAAAAATAAATAATTTACTGGCATTTGTTGGTATGAAATATTTAGCCACAATTGGAACATTGAATATATTTATTTTGTTCTTCATTTTGAGATGGTGAGTATGGTAATTGTGAAAAATTGCTCATGATTGTGCCGTCAATATGTACCGAAATTCAAATGATAGATGAATGCCTGATGCCACTCATATACTGCAGCTGTTGCTTTCTTCGGTGTCTATTGTTAGCATTCTATTTATGGATGAAAAAACTTAAATTTTACCGTGCTTTAGGATAACACATGGTAAATTATGTGTGAGAAATTGCAATTTACTCTTTTGCTTTGTGTTTGTTTGTTTTTTTTATTTTTTTTTTGGCTGGGTTCTGCAGATTGTGTATACTTCTATATGTTTGGATGATGCTGCTAGTGAGCCATCTGATTTTTTTCCTCTTTCTGTGAATTATCAAGAGCGTTTTTCAGCAGCTGGTCGCACTAGGTATGTCAGAGATTTCCATTGTATTACTATTCGCTTGATTCCTTGCTGCTTCATGCATGTAATGGTTTTTTGGAGGTTAATTGTTTCAGTGGAGGGTTCTTCAAGCGAGAAGGAAAGGCAAAGGATCATGAGGTGCTACTTTACTGATCGTTAACTTTGTAGTTGCCAATTATTAATCTCGGTTTTGGGTGCTTATTTATGATTGTGACACGTGACTTGTTTTGCCAATTTTGTTTCGGCCTTTGATCTTGATATTCACCCTTGCTTATGATAATCTCTCTGCCAAGTTTCAGACTTTCAGTCACTTGGCCAAAGCTTAAGTTTCTGTACAAAAGAAGATACCTTATTTAAATGTTCTGTCTGCAATTTTTTCCCCTTTTCTTTTAAATTATGTTACTTATTTTTAGATGATCACTTTTTGCTTTCAGGTTCTTACTTGTAGATTGATAGATAGGCCTCTTCGTCCTACAATGCCTAAGGGCTTCTACCATGAAACTCAAATACTGTCTTGGGTATGGGCCTTTCCCTTCATCAGCAATTATGTCTCCGTTTCAGTTCTTCTCCTAATTTTAGTTCATGACATGATAGTTCAATTTCATTGAATCGGATAATTAATTTAATCATGATTTAAATACAAATATTTTAGTTTTCAAACAAAAATATCTAAAGAGATGCAGAATTTAAAGGAACAACGTTAATACCTCATTTCTTTTAGAAGTAGATATAATATTATAATCGCAAGACATGATATTTTACAATAATTATACAATTTTTGTGACATTTGTTCATTGTAATTGGCTGTACCTTGTGAAAAAATGCTTTGCTGTCATTGATGTTCTATATTTGTAAAACGATACAGTATTTGTCTATCACCTTCCTTGGCTTTCCTTGTTTATGCTACTGAATATTATAAGTTGCAAATAATAAAAACTGTTTAGTTACTACTAATGCAATGGCTGGTGCTGTGAATACTACAAACCCTAGCCAGCACCCTGTTGGTTTACATTTTAACATGGTTTATTTTATTCCTCTGCTGTACTAATTTAAATGATTGAGGTATTGTACTTTGGTTAATGTGGATAAAGTGGCAGTCTGTATGTTCCTTACTTGTGGAAATTTTCACATGCTATTGTCTAATGCAATTTATGCTTCTAGGTTTTAAGCTATGACGGATTGCATTCCCCTGATTCCTTGGCGGTCACTGCCGCTGGTATAGCAGTGTAAGTTTAGTATTTTATTTGCTGCCAACCTAAGGCATCTAAGCCACATGCATGATGCTATGCTTGTCATTCTAAAATATTAAAGAAGAATGCCCTCACCCTTGACATTTGTTATCCCAAAATAGAAACGATAATTCATTAAAAAGTGGAAACAAGTCCAAGTGGAAGGAGGACAAGATGATAATATCTGATGAAGGATGTCAAAATGAAGCACATGTGCATGCCTGCATGGTGCTCTGTATAGAAACACATGTGCAGACACATATCTATTAGATTTGAGTTATTTTAGCAACATGCATGATACTGTCTGAAATATGCTTTTAAGCATTCATCATTAATCATAATAATTTAATTTCTGCAGTGCACTTTCAGAAGTTCCAGTATCAGAAGTAGTTGCTGGAGTTCGAGTTGGCCTTGTTGGTGATAAGTATATAGTAAATCCTACAACCGAGGAGATGGAAACGTCTGAGTTGGACCTTGTGCTGGCTGGAACAGATAGTGCAATATTGATGATTGAGGTATGAAATCATTACCATTTTCCTTGTAAAAGTTACATATTAGGGACATGACAACAGTGCATGCGTTCTTGTAAGAAGAAATATAAATGACCACTTTTTTCGGGAAGAAGCTAGAAGATTTCCATGTTCCATTTTCCCCTTTTTAGGGAGTTACTTTAATAAATAAATACCAGTGTCACTGTTAACTTCAAAGAGACAATTACCAAATAAATATAAGAAATTGGCTTGTGGACCAGTGTTTTTAAATTGTGGCCATGGTGTGGTGGTTTCTGGATTCTGGGCTAACCACCAACTTAAGCGCGTAGTGTTGCGGAAATGCCCTTGGGCAAATGGTGGCTGCATTGGCAGTTGCTCCATGGCGGTCCGATACATGTAAGGCAGAAATGGTGGCTCTTTTTGTTTTCTTTTTTGTTTTTTAATAAAAAAAAATTAGAGGGTCTTTTGATCATTTTAATAAGCCTAAACCTAACATGTATAAGACAATCCTTCTCTGGCTCTTGTATTCTGCCTCTTCACACCCTCTCTACTCTCTGTTGTTTACTCTCCCTCTCTGCTGCTTGGGGAGACAAAAAGACTTGCGTTGCTGACAGCATCACCATTGACAGCGTCCCTGCTGTTCTGCAGAGGAAGACCATGACGACGAAGCAATGGAGGCACCGAACATTGATGACAATGGCACCATCACTTGCAGAGGAAGACGACAACATTGAACGTTGTTCATGAATCTGCTTCTCTAAGCAGCTTCCTTTTCTTCTGTATATTTGAACCCTTTAAGTCCCCCCCCCCCCAAAAATTTAATCCCCCTCTTTTTTTCCTATTCCCGCCCCCAATTTTTTGTTTCCATTCTAAACCTTCGATTTGCTTCTGCTGCTGCTTAGTTTATATTAATATTATTATTTATGTCAATTTGATATTAGTTTTAATCTTTAATATTGGTTGTTATAATATGGATAGATAGTTTCATATTAGTTTATTATATTTTGTAGATTATTTTATTATTTTTATTTGTATACAATTTATACTTTTTTTTTTAAATATATCCGCCATTTGTTGCAACGCCATCCGCTATAACCTCATAGTTTTCCATTTTTTTTTTCTCTTCAAAAAATAACTAATGGTCATAATTTCAGTCATGTTAAGGAAAATATGGAAGATTCTGCATTAGTGTCTAAGTAAGAATGATGCTCAATTAATCAAACTATTGAGAATGTAATATTTGTGAATCTTGAAACTCTTTTGGTTGTACTTCTATGTTTGCTGAACTGGTATGGATTTTTATTGCAGGGCTATAGCAATTTGCTTCCAGAAGAGAAGTTACTTAAAGCTGTAGAAGTTGGTCAGGTTGTTTAACTTCCATTAGTATGTAGAGATGCTCATTGATCATTAGAATATTTGATAAATTTTCTTCTTCCCCTGTGGTCATATGAGTGTGATGCATAACATATTGCCTGTGCTTCATAGAGCATATGTCAATTTAGCTTCCTAAGAGATCATGGAAGATTAATTGTCTTCACATAAGGTTTTGGTCTGTAAAAATATTCTGTTTCATTAATGTACCAATATTAGTAACATTATTATCTTAGGCTGTGTTTGGATACTACATCTGAGACAAAAATACAGAGATAGTAGACACAAATACTTGGTTGGTTGTGGAGACAAGGACAAAGACACAATTTTTCTGTCTCAAAGGCAGAAAATTCATGTATTTTTTGTACTCCCTAAAACCAAGGATAGAAAATATCCGTCTCTATGTCTCTGTATTTCTATCTTAGAGAAGGAATACAAATTAAATCTACCTTTCGTTTCTGGATTGACCTGTTTATATCATGATGACATTCAATCCATTTTTTTCTTGGGTAATCATGCTGTTTTGCATTTGAAATGGACACTGAAAAGGGAAATTCATTACAAGAGGGAGGAAGTTCCCCCAAGGCATTTAGTTTTTGTTATAGCAGGATTAATATGCTTTCATTTTGATGATGTTGTCATCTATATTGTCCTTTGCCTTCTTTGAGGAGTGTGGTTGGAATGGATGATTGCATCTTAATTGATGGCACATGACTGGAAAATTTGTTATATGATCTAGCCATTTTTTATTATCTCTACGGTGATCACTGCATGGCCTATTTATGAGCTAAAGGTTTCATACATGCAAAGGGAGTGGACAGCTATTTCAATGATGGCCAGTTTTATTGAAGTTTCTGTACCTTTTTTATTCCCCTCTCCTGCTTTCTGTTTTCCTTTGTTGAGGCTCTCATATACTCCAATCTTTTTTGTACATCTTTCCTCAGCTATATCTTTTAATTTTTTTCTTTAAAACAATATAAAAAAAAAAAAACAAACGAAACATGTCTATTTTGTAGTTACCAGTGCCTATTGCCTAATTTGTCTTTTTGTCTAATATCAGGATGCAGTGCGAGCAATCTGTAAGGAAGTAGAAGCTTTGGTTAAGAAGTGTGGGAAACCAAAGATGTTTGACGCAATCAAGCTACCTCCTCCTGAGCTTTATAAATATGTTGAAGTATGCCCTTTGCAATGCTGAGTCAGTTTCTTTTGTTTCTTTAATAACAAATATTTTAATTAGCTCCAATTGGTAAATACATAAACTTGTGCAAGGTGCTATTTGCTCCTAATCTTTTCCCATGTTACTTGCAGTATGTTTCTATTGTTCGAACAAGGTGGTAATAGGACTTAAAGTTTGATACTCTTTGGTCATGTGATGAACATGGTCTGACTAAGATAATCCAAGTAGACAATTAAAACAAAGACAAACAGCAACCAAAGAGTAGCAAGCCAAAGGAAATAAATCCGAGCTACAAAGAATGCTGAGAGAAAACAGATTGATCTCAGCTAAACCTAGAAATTACAAGGGCTAAAAGGAGCATAATGAAATTATAGGATTTAGGTGGGGATGGAGGATTAGATAGGAGGCCCTTTCAACAACTATATGATTAACATTAATTTTATATCTAAATAATATAATATGAATTATAAAGCACTAATACGTAGCAAAACTGGTATCTATTTCAAGACCAATGGAGTATGGCATATGCATATGGCACTCTTAAGGTGCCAAGGGCCTTTTAATACATTTAGGTGAGAAGTGCCAAAAGGTGCATGCATTATTGAAGATAGATGCTACAACAACAAAGTTTTTTCCCAATAGGAGGAGTCAGCCACATGGATCTAACGATGTCTAAAGTAAGCCAATTTAGGCTCTCTTGACCACTGCACTGAGAGTTTTCTTAGGTCTCCTTTTGTCTCTTTCCACTGGTCTTCTCCCAACATGTCAAAACCGCCTAAGACAAGATTATGTCATCTTTTCAACAATAGATGCCACTCCGACTTTTTTTTCATGTTGTCGTTCTTTATTCTGTATATTCAAGTATGGCCAATTATCCCCCGAAGCATCCTCATCTGGACACACTAAGCTTGTATTCTTGTTCACCTTTTACTGTCCAATAATCCGTTTCATAAAACATTTCTGGTTTGATGGTATTTCGATCATTTACCCTTAAATTTTGAAGGTTTTTTTTTTGGCATATTAAAATAGATGCTAATATCTGAAACATAGAACAAAGTTCTTGATACTCATTATTTGACATTTGAATGTTTTTAATTGATAATCAGGATAGAAACATAAGATTTTGGTAATGTGTAGGAAATTGCTGGTGATGAGTTGCTAAAAGTTCTTCAAATTAGAAACAAAATACCAAGAAGGAAAGCCATTTCAGCATTAGAAGACAAGGTTCTGAAGATACTTACAGAAAATGGGTTTGTCAGTAATGACCCAACATTAAGGAGTAATGCTGAAACTATCGCGGAGATTCTTGAGGAGGAGGATGAAGATGAGGAAGTGATTGTTGATGGTGAAGTTGATGAAGGTGATGTTCATATAAAGCCAACTTCACCCAGACCAACTCGTTTGGTAAGTACTACTGTTATACTTCTAACGTTAGCAGTTTTTTGGACTATTGGGATCTTAGGCTCAGTGCTCTTTCTGCATATGTTTATATTCTGTGTACTCTCTCTCTCTCTCTCTCTCTCTCTTGGCTATTGGAGGATTACTGTTCTGCATAATCTTTCTCAGTGAAATCTTTTACTTTGTTTTCTAAGGAATGGAAAGACCAGAACATGATGTTTGGTTTGTGGGTGATGAGAAAGGATATCTACTTTTATTTTGTTGAGAACCAGTTGACTTGTCATGCATTATGGTAAAGTCTCTTCTAGGAGGATGCACAAGCATACCCTTCATACGGATGCACTTGATTCTGTGCAATCATAATTTTCTCAGAGAAATGAGCCAGTCTTAATTCTTGGTCTGTCAGTATTCTGCTAGCAATATTTAGATGTCTTCTTCTGGTTCTCTTCAAATGGTTGTTTTGATCTATTCTTTCTTCTCTTGCTAACATCTCGTATTCCCCTACCATTACCCAACAACCGAATTAAGCAAAGAATGTTCTTAAACTGGTAGCTCATATTTTCTACTTCCCTTGCAGCGGAAGTTTTTATCTTTTGGATTCATTTTCTTGTATTTTAAATGTTTACATTTTTGCTTTCTCACTCGTCTTTGGATTTCTTGACTGATGTAGAGACAATGCCCTGCCATCTTGTATTGATATTTTGATGAATTAATTTCTTTTCTTTTTAACATATATCTATTGTTTCTGTTACAGTTTGCTGAGGTAGATGTAAAGTTGGTATTTAAAGAAGTTTCATCCAAGTTTTTGAGGAAGCGCATTGTAGAGGTATGAACAATTGTAATAAAATAGTTAAGATGACTACATACCCAAGAAAGGATAAAAATAAAAGATAATATAATATCTAAACATTGTTAGGTAAGTGCATTTATTTTCTGTCTTGGTAATACTGTCTAATCATCAATGTTTAGGGAAAAAAAAAAGAAACAAATAATAGCGGGAGACCTTTTAACTGGAAAGTGGATAATTTTAAACCAAACAAAATGTAGGGATAGTTGAGTAGAAGTGTTTAACACATTCAGTTAAGTGTTTGTGAAAGCTCAAATAGAACAACTATTATCCCGAGAGTGTTCAGGCAGTTACTGTTCTCAACAACTGGTGAACATTGAACTCCTTGCATGGTTATTCCATTCCACACTGTTAATTATTTAGATGTGCTATCCTTTTTTAGTTCTAGTTGGAGAAGACCTATATAGGCTCTGATAGTGTCTTAATACTTGTTCATCATTGTTACTATCCAACTGGGAAACAAAGTGACCGAAACCTGGAGGAAGTGAAAGAAAGTAAGAGAGAATCTGGGAGCATATCCGAATTTTATTCCTGGATTATGTGTTGAAGCTTTGCCTCTGAGTTAACATAATCCAAGATTAACTGTTCATTTGACCACCTTTACATCATAGTCGAAAAGCCAGATTGACTTAAGTATACATGTGCTTTGGACTTCCATAGCTCACTACCAACCATTGATCTGATTCAATTGAGATACAATCATACAAGTAGTTCCTATGATAGTACACAAAAAAAAAAGAAAAAAAAAAGAAAAGCTTTTAGCAACTAATTTTGGGCATACACACTAACACCCTTCATGTGCCTCCTTTTGGTAGCTTAATCTTTTGAGTTGAGTGAGTCTGTGACAAATTGATATAACTATTTTTGTTAATTAAGTTTATGTTGACTGTCTAGAATTTTGGATAAATTTGCTAGACTTATTAGTTTGCATTTTGCAATGCATGGTGGGTTAGCAAACAGAAGGTATCCATCTTTGGTGATTTATTTTCTGTGCATGTGACAGGGGGGAAGACGGAGTGATGGGCGAACACCAAATGGAATACGTCCAATCAATGCAAGGTGTGGGCTACTACCTAGAGCACATGGAAGTGCTCTTTTTACAAGAGGCGAAACACAGGTTTGAGAGTCGAGACATCAGTTTTATATACAAAATTTTGCTTTGTCAGTCATGTGTCCCATTCTATCCTGTTTTTTTTTTTCTTCATTGTTTTTCTTGTTTGTCTTATGTGCAATTTTTGACTAGTTATCATTTTATCTTGGACTAAAATTTTGAGGTTGTATATATATCCAAATGTATTTTGGATATAAGAAAATGATTGGAGCATATAACTGCGTTCCTTTGTTTACATTATGTCAGATCGTCTCTGACATTTTCTTCCTTGGATGGTGCAAATTAGTAACCCTTGTCATTTGAGGCAAGGGTAAAGTGGGCTGCCTCACATGACCAACAAGGGCAATGAAGGAAGAGAATAACACTCTTCTTATTGGGAATGAGAGAAGTCAATGGTTATGGTATGCTTGATTAAGGAAAATGGGATACCTGAATGAGAACAGGATTGATCAATAAGGCTGTGTTTGGTTAATGGGTGGAAGCACATGAGACATAGACACAAATACATAAAGAGACATAGACATAACAATACCCAAAATTTTCAATTGCGTTCGGTAACTAATACACAACAGAACACACTAATCACAATTAAACTAAGATGTCAATATTGCAGCAACAACACCACCACACCCACCACCACCACCATCTCTGCCTTATTGATCTCTCCCTTCAAAGTTGGCACAAACCAATGCCAATACCTTCAACAATCTAAATATAGAAGCAACAAAACCCAAATCTAAATTTTTATTAAAAAATAATGAAAATGAAAACAAACAAAAAGGAGGAAGTTATGGAAGAGGTGGTGTCTCCTCTGTGAGGAATGATGGCGGTGACATCTTCCACATGGAGAAAGTCCAGATCTGCAAGTGAGAGTGAAGTGAGAAGCACCAAGGTGAAGGTGTAAAGAGAGAGAGAGAGAGTAACAAGTAGCAAGTAGTGGGAGTAATTAAAAGTGAAGAAGAGGCAGCATATTTGTAAGAACAAGGGAGTAGTGTTGAGAGAGAAGAGGATTTGTGAAAGTGAAGAAGGAGTGATGTTGAGAGAGAGAGAGAGAGGGTAAATTTGGAGATATCACAAGATAATATGGGTAAAAATGTCCAAAAAACTGTGTCCACCATGAAATATGTCTCAGCATTTTAGAGACACACAAAATACATGTTTATTGTGTGTCACTGTGTACTACCATGTCCTTCAATAATTTATGTCTCAACAATCAAACGGTGGGCATGTCAGACACACCCACTAACCAAACGGTGCCTAAAGTTCTGGTGTTATTTTAAAGAGAACGAAATCTATTAACAATGTTGTGTTTAGGATCAGGACATATGAGCATAATTGTATTGTAGGGTGTAGAAATTGTCATTTGTTGTCCACAAGCAGTCTTTTTGGAATATATATATATATATATATATATATATATATATATATATATATATATATATCTCTTTACCAAATTTTATTGAAATCGAACATCAATAAGCATGTAATTGAAGAACCTTTTGCTCATGTATATTTTGAACAGGTATATTACGCCTATTTTCATGTATGTAAAGGTATAATAAACGATTTGGATTGATATGAAGTTTGCTTGAGATGGATCTATAAGATATAAGGTAAGGATAAAGGCAACAAAAGTTGCAGTTTGAGACATGGAATGTAGGCACATTTACAGGAAAATCTATGGAAGTAGTGGATACTATGACAAGGAGAATGATTAACATAATGTGCCTGCAAGAAACGAATTGGGCGGGGTGAGGAAAAGAAGTTGGCTAAACCCGGGTTTAAGCTTTGGTATATATGAAAGGTGAAGAATAGAATTGGGGTAGGTATTATGGTGGATAAGCAGTGGAAGAAGGATATGGTAGATGTTGAAAGGGTGGACGATCAGATCATCGCATTAAAACTTGTGGAAGGAGTGGCTTTTTATGTGATTAGCGTCTATGCACTACAAGTGGGGTTCGGAAGAACACCATAAGGCTTTTGGAAGATCTAGAATGTTTAATCCAGGACCTACCATTGGGAGATAAGGTATTTTTGGGTGGAGACTTCCAACGGATATGTCGTGGATACAAAGGAATCCATGGGCATCTTGGTTTTTGGGTTGTCAATACCGACAGTAAAACCATCTTGGACTTATCTTTAACTTCTTATCGCAAATACTTGCTTTAAGAAGCGAGACGAACACTCTATAACTTGCAAGAGTGGTGTAACAAGCTTTCAAATCGATTTCTTTTTTTGTTAAGGAGAGTTGAATGGAAATTTCACACTAACAGCAAAATCATTTTGGAGGAGAGAGTTTGACCACATAACATAGGATGATTGTTATGGATTTTCGCATTGAGGGAAAGGTGAGGAGAAGGCATCAGGACTGGAACTCGAGGGTCAGGTGATGGTGGATGAAAGGTGACAAACAAATAAACTTTCCAAGCCGAGTAGAAGAAGCAAGGTGGGACGAAAATAAAAGTGCAGATGAGATGTGCAGTGATATGACAAGTTATCAAAAGGGTGACAAGAAAGTTTTGGTGAAACTAAAGGTATCAAGCAAGAGACAAGTCATGACGGTGGGATACAACCATATAAGAGAAAGTAAATATAACGAGGGAATGCTTTAAATAGTGTTTTTTATGCCGTAATGGAAAAATTTAGGAAAAATATAAGATGACTAAGAAGAAGACAAATGTGGCAATAAGCGAAGCGAGAATGATAGTATATGATGGTCTTTATTAGTCTTTGGGTGCAAAGCAAGGGGAAAGAAACATATAATTTAGTGAAGAGTCAAGAAAGAAGGACGAAATATTTGGATCGAGTTAAGGCATTAAGGACAAAACTGGTGAGGTTTTGGGCAGAGACGAGCATCGATGAAAGATGGAATAGTTACTTTCACTAGTTATTTAATGAGGGACAGGAGATTCTTTCATGCTCTGGATGGTTATACACAAAGGAAGACCAAAACTTCAATTATTATTGAAGAATTTGAGATTTTGAAGTAAACAAGGTTCTAAAGCGGATGAAGAATGACATGGTAGCAGGCCCAATAAATATTCTGATGGAGTTTTGGAAAGGTTTAGGAGGAAAATGTGCTGGTTGGTTAACCAAACTTTTCAATGAGATTTTAAATTCTAAGATGCCAAATGAGTGGAGGAATAATATCTTGGTTCCTATCTACAAAAATAAGAGGGACAGACAAAATTATGGAAACTACAAAGGGATCAAGCTCATTAGTAATACCATTAGGTTATGAGAGAGGGTGATAGTATGGAGGTTGAAACAGGAGACATAGGTTTCAAAGAATCAGCTTGGTTTTATGATGGGCAGATCCATCATTGAGACTATATACTTGTTAAGAAGAATGATGGAGAGGTACTAAGTAACAAGAAAGATCTACATATGGTGTTATTGTTTTGGAAAAAAAGACATATGATAGGGTACCAATAGTGGTCTTGTGGAAAGTTTTGAAAAATGTTTTTTCATATATTCATGCGATTAAAGACATGTATGATAAGACTTCAACTAGTGTGAAGACTTAAGTTGGTATGATAGAGGAATTTTCCACTGTAGGACTACACCAAGTGTCATCTCTAAACCCATATCTTATCAGATTGGTTTTGGAAGGGCTTACTGAGCATATCCAAGAAACCGTACAATGGTGCATGCTTCTTGTTAATATGTCCTTGTTGGAAAATCAAGGGAAGATATAAATCAGAAGCTAGATTTGTAAAGAGAAGCTTTAGAGGTGAATGGTTTACGCATTAACCATAGTAAGATGGAATATATGAAATCTAAGTTCAGCACGAAGAGGGAAAACACTAATATAGAAGTGAAAATCGGAGAAAGCACCCTACAACAAGAAAAGAGATTTAAGTATTTTGGGTGTATTAAATAGGATAATGGAGAAATCGAGGAGGATGTAAACCATAAGATTCAAGTGGACTGGTCGAGTGGCGGAGTGTTGGGTGGCAAAAGATGAGTATGAAGGCACAATGATGTCTTTTGATCCATGTAGCTGACTCCACCTAGTGAATAAGGCTTTGGGTGTGTTTGGTAACCATGTTTGAAGGGAAAAAACAAGTTAGAACTTCTTGAAAGCTTCAATTTTTTGTTTGGCTAATTTTCTTTTCTACAAAAGCAGAAGTGATTTTGTTCATAAAACCATGTTTACAAGAAGCAATAATTTCTAGCTTCTCCGTTGCACTAACGTGCTTTTAGCCACTACCTTCAATATTTTTTTTTTTTTTTTTGCCAATTTTATCCTTTATACATGTTATTGCATTATTTATAAAATTTTTATTATTTCTCTCTCTATATGAACTCTTTTTTTATTATTTATTATTTATATTTTTTTATTAATTTTTTTATTTGACATTATATATTTTTATAGTTATAATTTTGTGTATTATATTTATTATTATCTTTCTATAATAGAATTTATTGATCCCATTAGGTAAAATAAATTAAACAAAAAATTAACCATAAATAATAATAATAATAGTTAAAAATTATAACGTACTAAAAAAAGTACTAAGAGTATTAAAAATATACTATATAAAAAATATATAAGAAAAAAGTATAAAAAAGAAAATTAAACATGTATAAAAAAATAACATTATAATTTAATGGCATGTTCTTTTAAGTAATTATCTATCTAAAAGTGATTTTAACTAATATTATCCAAACAATATTTATTTTATCAAAATCAATTTTGGTAAAGAGTTGCCAAACATAAATTATGTTGACACAAACTTACTTCTACGCAAAATCAATTCTATAAAATAACTTTTATTCAAACTCCAGTTTGACAAACCACAATCCAAACACACACTTTGTTGTTGTTGTAGGATCTATAACATATAAGCTTCTAATCCAATAGTTGGTTTTTTAAAACATTACACGAATAAAAATTATTTTTCGGTGACACACACACACACAAAATATATATATATATAGACACACTTTGCTTTCTTCTCGTGAGATTACTAAAGACGGTTTTATTGAAACAAAAACAGCTACATCAGGAAGAAATTTAGTTATCCAGTTTGTTCTTCAATGGGTGTTAGGCACACTTATCATGACTTTGTTTCCATAAGAGGCTTATATTTAGTAGAAATACACCTTTTCCATTTAATTTTATTCTCAATCATGTCAACATATACAATCTTTTGGATGCCCTATTTCGGCAAATTGTTGTGCTATGTATATCTCATTATTATGACAAATTGACAACAGTTTCTTGTTAGGTTACTTTATTGAGTTTCTTGATATGTATAATTGTATATTTGCATCTTATCAGTTGAGTGATATGGCATCTTGTATCCCCCCTATGCCAAAAATATATATATTCTTATTCTTTGCTGCTACTTTCTAACTTATTCGTTGTCTGTTGGACAGTCAGTCGCTGTTGTTACTCTTGGAGATAAGCAAATGGCGCAAAGAATAGACAATCTTATAGATGTTGAAGAATACAAGAGGTTCTATCTTCAGGTCTCTTCGTAACATGAATATTTTTATCTTCTCTTGCAATTTTGTGGTTTTCATCTACTGTGAGAAAGTTTGAAGTACTCAAATGGAGTATATGGACTGGCTGGCACAAGTCCAAAGGAGAGGAAGGAAATAAGAGAATAATGCCTAGAATAATAATGCTCAGTGCTTGGTTGTTAATCTTACACTAAATGAAAGGAGAGGAAGAAAGTAAGAGAAAAATTTAGGGAAAATATTATAGAACAATTAATGCTATACTATGGTATTATATTAAGATGTTCGTCTAGTACAGTAACTTATTGTGCCCTTAGTAATTAGGTCAAGTACTACTACTAAAGCCCCTAACAAACAGTTAGGACCCCAAATATTAGTATTACTTTCACCCATTTCCTGAGTAAGGTTAGAAAGTAGACTGGTGTCAAAGGGGCTTAATTGTAATTAAGTGTAGTTTGGGATGGGTTTTGTAACTAATAGGGTGAGAGAATGTCTAGGTTTGGGAGGGAAGTGGATGGCTATAGAAGGAAGGGGAGAGATATCAAGGGCAATATCTTATCTCAGTTTTGGAATTGGAACTTGGTAGAGCAGCTGGGTCTCTAATACCTGGCAACTTTTATTCTCCTTCTGAGTAATACAGACAGATGATTCCACTTTCTTCTTCATCTGATACTAGATTCCTATCACATACTTTATCAGAATTCGTTGCTTCTATTAATGAGATTTTAATCTTTGGTAAATATCTTTGATTAAGGAAAAATCATTATTTTTATGGTTGTTTTACATGTAATGAAATTTTGTTACTGTCAGTTCAATATTGTTTGACATTTTTCATTTGATTTATGTACTAAATGACTCACAAGATTATAATTTTGCTCAAAATCCAGTCTAAACTAATCCATATTTAGTTGGGTGATCATTGGGATAATTTGTTTTTAATACATGTTTTGCTTGCTTATTTATAAATATGTGAATGTGTGTGTGTGCGTGTTAAAGAAAGTTTGGAATCTTAATCTTAAGTATATATATTGCTTTTAAAAGTTTTCAGAATGTTCAGAGTGCAATTTGGTCTTAGTACCTCGATTAAAATTTGCAGTATTCATTTCCTCCTTCAAGTGTTGGGGAAGTTGGCCGAATTGGTGCACCAAGTAGAAGAGAAATTGGACACGGGATGCTTGCAGAGAGATCACTTGAACCAATTTTGCCTCCAGAGGATGATTTCCCTTACACTATACGTGTTGAGAGTACTATCACAGAAAGCAATGGCTCATCAAGGTGAGATTTTATCTTTTCATTTTCTTTCTATTTTATTTTACTCTTTTGGGGGATAAAAGAACTCAATTAACATGGAGAAGAATAATACAAGCAAATGAAGGATAAGATAACCTCCATACAAGAGCAAAAGACAACTAAAACAAAAGCTATCTGTAGAGTTAGCCTTCCAATCTCTCAATATGTTAGAGAGGAAAAGACTTTAAAATGCTCATGAGAAAAAAACTGGATTCATGCTTTTGAACTTTTTAAGCTCTGGATACCATAATAGAGAAAGGAAAGTTCAGAGAGTTCAGAGAATTTGGAGTGATAACTCTGAATTTAGAATTTGATTTCATTACTAAATCACAGTAGCAGAACTGTGTTTATATAGAGAGGTTGTAGCTTGTTGTGCAAGCTAGTACAAAGTCATAACAGCCTTTTCACATGAGTTAGTTGTGACTGCTGTAGCCTGTAACTAGCTGCAGCTGTCTATCTTAGCTGGCAGAGGATTCTAACTAACTGACTCTTCTAAACTCTTCTTCATTATACTTGCTTATGCTATTACCAAAGAGGCTAAATGCCTAATTCTATCTCATCAAGCTTGCTTGCCTAAATGTTTGTCGTTGAATGTATGAGAATTGGGCTCCAGCCAAATCCTCTAGATAGTGGCATATACAACACAACGCCACAACAATTTTGCCTCTTTCTTGCTCCCAAAACTAGTCAAGGAAACTGATCCAAAGTCTCAGGGCATGCCCAAGAATAACCAAAGATACTGAAAATAGGAATTTCATTAGCCAGTGTACAGTGCAAAAACAGATGTGAAATTGATTCTGAATTCTCCCCAAACATAACACGCACATGAGGGGAAATAACCTTATGTGGCCTTTGAATCTCTCTGTCATTGGTGTTAATTCTGTTGAGCACAATTTGACTTTAGAGGGAGCTTTAGACTTCCAAATAGGTTTATCAACGTGGAAAGATATTGTATAGGTTTTTATGATTTAGGATTTGGAAATAATATTAGCAGTTGAACAAAACCAGATAGAGAGACCATAACCTTTTATTGGGGTTTGAAGAGAAAGAAGCAATATCAAGGGGACCCAAAAGGCCAAAACTTCCCCTAATTCAGGGGACTCTTTAGGTTACAAAAATGTGGAAATCCCAAGAAAAGGAAGAATCTTGTACAACAAAAAACATGGATACGGTAATTATGCAAAGAAAATACAAGGAAACACTAAAGAGATATATCTCCTACCCAAAAGTTTAATTAATTGCATGTTATGGTATTCAAATATAAATTATAATAAATTATAATGCATAATTTTTATGCTTATAAGATTCAGTTTTTCATGGAGTATGCACTTTATCGGTAATTTGGGATACTAGGTCTGCATGAAGGATTCTATTCATGGTATTTTTTTTCTAAATTGTCTTTGCTAAATATCGAAGGGAAAGGTTAGTGGTGGGCATTGTTATATGGTCCAAATCACCCTAGGTTGCATTCTATTTTGTGGAGGAGTTATGTTATTTTTTTGTGGGTTTTGTGGTTTGCATTGATGCTTGAGTGTAGATGTTAATGCTTTTAGGTCCCATCTTGTCCCGTGGCAAGATATCTGTTGAATAATCTTTTTGGTATCTTTGAGGAATTGTTGGTTTGCTCTATGACTTGTATCAGTTTCTTCTCAAGTTCAGAGTTTTTATCTCATGTAAAAGAACAAAGATTCTATGAGAAGTCTGCAGTTTTTGCAGTGCTCTAGTGCACCTGGTTGGAAAAGAATTCTAGTACTTGCAATGATTCTTTTTGAGTATTGATTTCATTTGGGATATGGTTTTCTTTTATGGCTTCTTTTTGGTGCTAACTGCTCAGTACATGTTCTGTTTAATGGGATTCCTTTAGCTGATATTTAAAAGGATTGGCATGCATTCTTACATAGCTAGGCATTTTATGTCCTAACTATGCCTTTTGCACCTATACAAGGATGGCTTATCTTCTTTTATATAGTCTCTTCTGTTCTAATAATTTTCTTTTACTATGTGAAAAACAAAATATATAAAATCAGTAACCTATGGCCACTGGTTAAAAACACAATATTGTTGGGTCAAGTGCTGTATATTTATGTACAAAAAGAGAATACCAAAAATCTAAATCTTTGGTGTAAAGTTCATGATCTTTTTGTATGACTTTTCCTCCCACACGTGTTGATAGATTCAAAACCTGTGCTGCATTGGTTGCAAACTCTTCTCTTGTTAGTTTTGGCTTTTGTACGTAGCATCTCATATCCTCCCAACTTGTACCATTTTTCTTTCGTATTTAAAGAAAAAGGTCACATGGGTTTTAAAGTAACCTATTAAAAACATGGATTCTTTATAGTTTTTACATTTAATTTCAATTTGTATTTCTGTAGCATGGCTTCTGTCTGTGGGGGTTGCTTAGCATTGCAAGATGCTGGGGTTCCTATTAAGTGCTCTATTGCTGGCATTGCCATGGGTTTGGTACTGGACACCAAGGAATTTGGTGGTGATGGAACTCCACTGATTCTGTCCGACATAACTGGATCTGAAGATGCTTCCGGAGATATGGATTTCAAGGTTTCAAGTCACAGAGTTGAATTTTTTATGCTTATTTTCTCTTTTTTACTTGGATGAATAGGTGCTTCTTAAGAGTTCTGGGGGTTTATCTATTTCCGGTTCCATTTTTGTTACAATTATACTTCTATCTCAGTCAATGAAGTCTTTCTATAAAAAAAGGAATCTAATCGACATGATACATAAGCTAAAAATGTATTGACTATGACATAATGCAGGTTGCTGGAAACGAAGATGGTATAACTGCATTTCAGATGGACATTAAGGTGGAATACTATGAAAATTTTAATTCTAACATCTTGATAGTTATTTCATTTTCCCCCTCATTTGGGATTTAAAGTTTTTTTATTCATATTTTTGGGGTTTAAGGTATTTTTTTCCCTAGAAAATAAACCTGAAGCATTTATTATTCGAGGGTAAAGTACTAAATTGGTCCCCTACGTTTGGGCGTAATCCTGTTTTGATCCTTAAGGTTTAAAGTGTCCTTTTTGAATCCAAAAAAGTTTCATTTAGTTTCAATGTAGTCCCACCGTGAGGTCAAAGTTGTCTTAATAGCAGTATAAGAACAAGATCGATAATTTGGAGAACAAGTACAAGCTCCACAAGCACAAAATCAACCGTGAATGCATCAATATATTTATTTATTATTTTTCTTACCATTTAAATGAAATATTTTTTATAGAACTAAAGAGAATGATAAATAAATATATTGATGCATCCACGGTTGATTTTGTGCCTCTAGAGCTTCTACTTGTTCTCCATATTATCGATCTTGTTCTTATACTGCTGTTATGTAGGATATTTCGTTAATTATTTAACTTTGACCTCATTGTGGGACTACATTGAAGCTAAATGAAACTTTTTTGGATTCAAATAGGACACTTTAAACCTTAAGGACCAAAACAGGATTACGTCCAAACGTAGGGGACCAATTTAGTGCTTTACCCATTATTCAATGTACATCTTTTTTTTTCTTGGAAATAAACCTGAAGCATTTATTATTCAATGTACATCTAGTCGTGTTTTATGTTTGTTTTCCCTTCCTATTTCTAGATAGGTACATAAATACATTAATTTAGTTGTTAATCCGTCAATGTCACAGGTAGGAGGAATTACTTTGCCCATCATGAGAGAGGCACTCCTACAGGCTAGAGAGGGCAGGAAGCATATACTTGGTAAAACCTAAAAAAAACTAAGACTTGCTGTCAGTGAATAAAGTCGTTTTAATTATGATTTGTTAAACTTCGGGTGCCACTTTCTTTTGTAACATTGATTTGTTAAAATGTTTGGTGCAACTGTTAATAAAGTCATTTTAATTATGGCAGTCTTTTACTGACTGTATAGTCCATATTGAGTGGTTTAGCATTTTGTAAGAGTTAGATCTGAGTATGTTGAGAGAAATTAGAACTTGGATTTAGTTGTTAGAGGTAAAATAGTTCATTGGGTTTAATAATGCATTCATAATCCAAATGCAGCTAAAATGATGTTGAGTGAGTACTACTCTCAAAATCCAAGAAAAAGAAACCATTAGGCGTATGTATGGTTGGGGGATAAAAATAGAGTGGACATTTTCATGGATGAGCTACATATGCAAATTTAGACATCGAACTCCATTAACGAAAGTTTCTACCTCATTCGTACTCCCCAAACTAACATATCCCTGGGGAAATTTATGTTGTATGCTACTCTGCAACACGATATGTAAACTCAGTTGAGGATGATATCAGCTTAGGTTCCTTGGGCATTGAAATGCAGATTTCTTTTTTACCTTTTCTTTTTCTTTTTGCTTTTTATGAAAAGACATTCAAAGGCATTTATCAATGGGAATTTGTAGGTGTTATGACTTACGAGAATGGCTTGCAAATAGGAGTTAGAAAATAATTGCATATATATATAAGCTTCATTGTGATTTCCGTTACTTCTTTTCAAAAAGCAAATAGATTATCTTTTGGATTTTCAGATTACTTATCTCTCTTCTTTCATTTGACTGTTTCCTAATCTAGGGGAAATGATGAAATGCTCACCCCCTCCAGCAAAAAGTCTTTCCAAGCACGCACCATTAATTCACATAATGAAGGTCTGTTTGCTCATTTTTCCCTGTGTTGCCCATCACTCTGTCGCATTTTACAGACCTTATCCTCAAATTAAGACCTGCAGCATACAATGTTCCTTTCTCACATCCTATATTGTTTTATAGGTCCAACCTGAGAGAATAAATCTAATAATTGGTTCTGGTGGAAAAAAAGTGAGGAGCATTATTGAAGAATCTGGAGTAGAGGCTATTGATACAGAAGATGATGGCACTGTATGAGGATAATCAGCATATTTTCACACATATATGTATTATATGGTTACTTTCTTGCTGGAATACTATGCATAATGCTTGTTTGGCTTCTGCAGGTGAAAATAACTGCAAAAGATTTGTCTTGTTTGGAGAGGTCTAAAGCGATGATTAGTAGTTTGACAATGGTTCCAACTATTGGTGATATATATAGGTAATTAGATATCTCTTCATTCTTCTGGTTATGTTGGCCTGCTGCTTGCATTGACTTACTAAAGATGTTTAATTTAGAAGTTAAAAAAGAAAAATATGCAGCAGCTGGGAAGTAATCTATTCAAACATCTGCAAAGAACTAATATGGTTCAACTTCTTACATTACTTATTGGATACTTAATCCAACAAGCTATTTTTATTGTTTTGGGGTAAGAAAAGGGTGGTTCCTTCTCCTTTGTGCCATTCATAAAGCAGAGAATCGGATTTGGAAAGTATTGTTCATATGGCTTTCTGGTGTTTACCCCATGGAGTTAGCATGATATATGTGTCATCTACAAATAATATAAAGGAGATGGATTCGTTATTATTCTTTTTTGTGCTCCTTTTTTTCCCTCAGAAAGTATATTCTATCTATAATAAATTTTATATTGGCAAAACTATTGATAAAAAAAAGTTATCTTTTCTTGTCTTCTTCAGGAACTGTGAAATTAAGTCCATAGTTCCATATGGAGCTTTTGTAGAGATAGCACCTGGACGAGAGGTACATACTTCCACCTGGTTGCCAAAAGCCTATCTTCTAGATAATTCAAGATTCTAAAAACTAGACTGGTCATTGAACTAGCAAAGTTAGATGTTTAAATGTTCAAAGATTTAACCAAAATTCAATCGATGTTGAGTCATATATATATATATACTAAAAATGATTTTTTTTTTTAATTTTACTTTTTTTCAATAAAAGAAACTGGACTGGTTCATCAGTTTCTGACCGGTTTTAGTGGTTTTTTTTACCTGGTTTTTGCAATCGGTTTTTAGAACCATGAAATAATTAGTAATGTCAGGTTGCAATAATAATAGTAGTAGTAGTTAGTAGTAGTATGCTTTTTGTTCTTCAATATTTTCATTTAATTTAAGTTCTGAATGAAAAAGGTAATTCTTCTATCGAATGGTTGAAATTCCAATCTTTATGTCTTCTCATTTTATGCAGGGACTGTGCCATGTTAGTGAACTTAGTTCAGGTTGGCTAGCCAAGCCAGAAGATGTAAATGTTTACTTTTTTTTTTTCGTAAAATGAAATTATTTATTTAATATTATTACATGCTAAAAATAGCAGTGGGATGATATTGACATATTCTTCTCCAGGCTTTCCAAGTGGGAGACCGCATTGATGTAAAGCTTATAGAGGTGTGTTATTTTACATTTTGTAGCTCTGATGATCAAAATTATCTATAATTCAATTTGAATCTTCTGCCTTTTTATCTTGATGGTTTATCTATTCCTCTTTACAAGTGTGGTTCATGACCTTTTTTAGAATTATAAGGGTACTGAATGTAGTATTATTAGTTATTACCTATATCAGGGTAGTAAACATATATTCTTAGAGGTTGAGCAGAGTTTGGTTGAATTTTACCACACCTAAAGCAAGGTAAGTGTATTTTTACCTATAAGTAATCAAATTTTTGTCAAATATTAACCATTTATTAATTGGATTTTTCATTACCATCCTGAGTTACTTAATATTTTTTCTATTTTCTCGATTCATCTTGCTTTGAATAAACACACAAATCCCAACATAGTGCAAAATAGTTTGCATTAGATCTCATAGAGTAAGGTTATGTCAAAACTTAGAAGCTGCTGCAATTAAAGTTGATATGTACCGACCATATGCATATGCAATAACAGATAATTTTAATGAAAGACATATTTTGGTTGTGCTGAATAGAACTTTATTAATTCTGTCCCTTCTTTTCTGATTTAATATAGAAATGTCTTTTCTATAGAGATTTATTTCATCTTCAATTGTATTTATAATACCTAATGATTTTAAGCATGTGCTGTAGATAAATGATAAGGGACATCTGCGACTTAGCCACCGAGCAATGCTTCCTGCTACAGAATCAGAAAATTCAAATAGTCAGCCTACTAGTGAACTCCCCATAGATACTGCAGAATTACAAAAATCAACTGACAAGGGTTCGTCAAAAAAAGTTAATAGCTTGGCAAAAGATGGTTTAGCCGAAGGGAAGAGTAAGCAGCCTAGGGATAAGATTGGCAAAGTCAGAGTCTCATCTAAAAGGAGTGCAGAGGACGATTCTGTAATTCCCTCAAAAAAGTTTATCAGGAAATTGGTTAGCCCTTCCGAGGATAAGCCTTCCACGAACAAAGATGATGTAAAGAGGAGTAACAATGAAGCATTTGGTAGTGTCTCTGGCAAAGATGAAAATAGTTTGGTTAGTGGAGAGGCATGAATTTAGTAGCTGCAATATTTGCCAGGAAAACACATAATAGTGATGCTTATGGGGAAAGCCATTGGTTTCATATGCTCAGGCAAGCTGAGGCTCTAAGCTCTTATAAATCAGCAGATGAATGGTATGTACAACCAATATAACTCTGCTAGTTGATGTATTTATATATTTTTGCAAATACCCAAATGATTTGTTTCAAGTAAATACTAGCTATTTTGCCACGGAAAATTGCATTCTTTCCTCTTTTTCCCTTTTCTTTCTCTCTATATATATGGATGTGCGTGGTTGTGGTGGTGGTGGTGTGGGAAAAGAGAGAGGGGGGGGGGGGGTGGTAGGGAGTGGGGAGATAGGAAATTAGGTTTGCAATGAGAATTTTTATCTGGTTGGCAGTTGAACTCTTTTTTTTTTTTTTTTTTTTTTTATTAAAAAGGAATATTATTAATCAATTGCTGTTATGATTGCAATTATCTAATCCAAAATTATGTTCAACCTTTATAATAATGTTGAATACTTGCCACTGCTGATACAGATTCCGTTTGCACCGAAGAACTTTTGGCATATACTTTGAATGTTTGAACCTATGTGACCGACTCTCTTAACTCTACGTAAGCTGGTAGGGTGAAAGTCTGAAAAATCTTACTCTCCTATGCACCTTTTGGTATTACCCTGTATCACTGCAATGCCTCAAGATTTTGTATTTTATTGTTGTTGTGTTATTATATGCATGCCATAGGAATTGTTTTCCTAGTGGTACATGTGTATTAAATCTGTTCATAATTTAATTTGTTTTTTCCGTCACTTATTATTTCCTATGATGCTCCCCTTCTGTTATAGGCTTATAGCCTATAGCCGATTTTGGAAAGTATCAGATGTAAATTGTAGCACATTATACAGTGTACAAGGGATTGGGGAGTAGTTATATTGTAAACCCCGTTGTATTTTTCTAGTGTTTCTTGAGTGATTAAAGTGGGTTTTTTAACCTTTGCCTTGAGAACACTTTTTTAAGAAGTTAAAAGCTTATTTATTGAAAAAATAAAGATGTTTGAAGTTTATAATTATATTAATTTCACAAAAAATGTAAAACTTTCCACTAATATATACTTAAAGAGTACATGAAAAACACTCGTTGGTAAAATTATATTCAAATAATCAAATGTAACCAAATTTGTGATTATCCCTAATCAATTTCGTTTTCAAAGTAATTAAGTTGTTAGTTATGTTTTGTCTTCTCTGTTCTCTCGTCTATTTCTTTAAGTTTTCATGCAGACCTAATTGAAACTACTTTCTCTAGGATAGTGTCTGTTTAGTTTTCTTTCTCTTTGGCCTTTTATGTACCGATGTCTATAAAAAAAAGTTATGTAAAATATAAAATTATTTTTACATTAAATTAAAATTGAGGTTATACTTATGGCTGGATAAATAATTATTTTACACGATTTATTTAATTTTTTTTTATAGAAAACTCTATTTGATATTCTTCACATGATTCGAAGTTATAATATAATTATTTATCTACATAACTAATGATAAATAAAATGAGTTTAATTTTAATATATTAATATTGTAAAATATTTAGTCAAATAAATGATACTGAATTGCATATGATATGGATGAAGTCTTGACTTGTGAACATCATAAATCATTGAGATTGTGAAAAACAAAAATCATGCGCCTAAATTTATCCTCAGTTCCACAGGTGCTTATTCGCGAATTATATGACTAAGTATATCTTTATAGTTATTCAAGATTTATGCACAAGAGTTTGTTTCATGAATTCTACACAAACATCATGGAGAGCAACCTCTGAAGAGTTTGCCTATGTTATTTCCTCCTGGGTTTGATATCCACGGTTCATGGCGTTCTAAATTAGCATTGGAGTACCTTGAAGAAAACAGCAGGGCCCTGTTCTTACGCTTCAAATCTTCCACCTCCAAGTGAAGCCTTCTTATGGTTTCTCTCTTTTCGTCATTTCTTCTTGCCAACTCTATAAATTGGTTCACATTATCTTTTGTAAGCTTGGCAATTTGAAACTCCATTGCCGACCACTTATTGTCGCATTTAAAGTCCACCATTGATGGATCTTCGAGGTTTATTTCTGAATCAGCAATCTTCATAGAATCATTTCTATTGATAGAGAGATTAGTCATTCCTTCTTCTATTTCAGTGTCTCTACCTTCAAGCTCTGGTTTAAGTTTCATGCTGCATGAGTCAGCTGATAAAAACTCATGGTATTCACCTTCTTGCTTATTTGATAAAGAATTTGTATTGGTACAATCAAAATTGATATCAGAACCCTTCAGGGGAGATTTTGATATACCAGAAGATAATAAAGATCTTGAATGAAAGACATCATTTTCAGAGGTTTTATAGGTACCATCAGATATTTTGCACTTGAGTTGGTTATGTGCTATCGCTAAAGCGCGGTAAGACTGGCCAAATTCTTCAAGCATGCACATGAAGTCTTCTCTCCATTTATAATCTCTGTGTTCGTGGTTTGGAGAGTTGCTGCCACCCTCTAAAATGGTCATCATGGCTTCCAGTTTCTCATCCAAATCTGTAAATTGATCAAATACCCAGGGACTTTTGAGTAAAATGTGCAGCACAACTAATCTAGAGCACGAACATTTTGAATGATGTGTGCTTACCAGAATTCCTATGATTTAATCATACGAGGGACCTTCTCCATATACCCAGAGATGGATGCAGTTCTTAACTAAACTGAGGTATTTTATTAGTAGGATATAGATACTATATATATATTTTTCCCTTATCATCTTATACTTTGACCCCACACTAATCTAGTATTTACATAAACTTCTTTACTATACACATATTTACTGAACCTGACCACGTTTGATTACTGTTTCTGGAGAGTGTTTTTTCAATACTAATCTAGTAGACTTCAAACATTTTGGTTGTGTTCTAATCCCTACCTTTTACTTAGTTATAGTGGCAAATAATTGGATCCTAGAAGAAGACATGTCTTGCTCCCTAAGACATCGGAAATATGTCACATAACCAATTTTCTCCCCGACTCATCTTCCACAACCACTCTAATAATCTTGTTGCCCAACTTTGTTGTACGGAAAATCCAAATCAAAGAAAGCTGACAACTAATTATAAAGAACTATCCTAAATAAATTTAACTTTCCTTCATGTTGCATGCAAATCAAATGACCTTTTGCTTTGTCAAAACAATAACCTGACAACACAAAAGGTCATGCATTTTTTATTTAACATGTAAAATGAAGCAAAGCTATTGAACTTTGGCATATATATATATATATATATATATATATATATAGGAGAGAGAAAGAGAGAGACCTGATATGGTTGTTTGAAGCCATTGAGACTTGTAGATATGTGCAGAACTCCAAGATTCATGATCATTATTTTCCATGAACAAATTTGTTATCGGTTATTATCACAGAACAAGATAATTTATCAGAAGAGGACCAAAGAAGGAGCAACAGGGTAAAGTGTAAAGGATCAAGTAAAGAATATGAAAAGGTAGGTGCAGTTCCAGGATCTGTGTGGCAGCAGCTAAACGTTAAGCAGATTCTTTTTCAAATTGGAACGCATTCTCAAAGAACCAAATAAATGTAGTTTTTCAAATGCGCCCATTATTTCTCATTAATCTCCTGATGGATTTTCTGGGAAGCAGTATAATTTGTGTTTCCTTATAATATACGTACTAATTAATGAGTTTAATTTCGAATATGCAGCTGTATTCAGAATACAGTTCACAGTAGAATCAATTATTAATTTATTATTGATGGAAAAATACAACATAATTTATTGTACCGCGTATAGTAATATACACATGGTTGAAGAATTGAAGGCTTAGGTACAAGTACGATAAAAGTTTGAATCACATGGTCGTGATGGTCTTTTTTTAAAAAATAAATAAATTAAAATTTACGGAGGTATGGTCCTGATTGTCAGATTCATCTCAATGGACCATTTCTGACCAAAAAGGAAAAAAGGAAAAATGAAAAATTAAAGGAACTACTATTTTTATTTTCTAAATTTAATTTTTGACAACGATCTCTTCAAAAGTTGTCATTTTGGGCTTTTAACAATGGTTTTATACTTTTATTCGGACAAAATGATTTTTTTAATCAAATTCGTCTTTTAAAAATTTAAATTAATCATTTTTTGTCATTTTTTTGTTAATAGTGTCAAAATTTATTAATATGACACTTTAAATGACATCCAATAAGTCACCAAAAATAAATGACATCTAACAGACACTTAGAAGTCTTAATTGATTATTAATATAATAAATTTATGAAATTAAATCAAATCAAAATCTAATGGAGAGAAAATCTTAAGGCATTAGAATCTCTCAATTTGAGTTTGATTTGATCTAATTTCATAAACTAATCATGTTAATACATTCAGACTATTAGGTATGTGTTGTGATATTATTTAAGTACCATATCAATAAATTCTCAATGGAAGTGACGAAAGGATCAATATGATTAATTTAAAATCTTTAAAAGATAAATTTAATTAAAAAAATCTTTTAATGATCAATTTAAAAAACGAGTGACTAATTTGACTATTTACTATATATAGGTGATTCACTTTGGTGTTGGCTGAAAATTAGCGAAAGCCCTGGATAAACAGGACCGCGAGGACCTGTAAAAGAGTCCAATATCTAAATAAGTAACTGTTAGATGATTGAAATAAACTCAAAACTAAGTAATGTTATAAAAGGGTTAGTGACCCAAATTTCTTGAAAATTAAGTCGTTGAGTTCTTGTGTAAGGTGTTTCCTAACTTATTAATGTGTGTTTAGATTACACTTTATAAACGAGAGTTCGCATAAAATTGATTTTGTAAACTTGATTTTGATAAAAAATAAATTTGTGTTAAAATAATTTATGTTTGGTAATTTTTGTATCAAAATGAAGTATAGTAAAATAAATGTTGTTTGGTTTATACCATTCAAAATTATTTTTAGATAAAAAAATTACTAAAAAAAACATCAACTTGAATAATTTTTTTATATTATCCTATCATTTTAATTTAGATATTTAAATAGATCTTATTAGTTAATTTTATAATAAAATTAAGAGTAAATTACCAATTATGCCCCCAAATTTGTAAAACGCTGACATAAATACCCCTAATATTTGTTAACGACAATCATACCCTTGAAAATTTTAAAAACGGAACAAATCTGCCCAACTGTGAGGAGAACCCTTCTCCGTTAAACGGAACTTTGTGATGTGGCAAACGGAAGTCCAACGTGGCATCCGTATTAGGCTTTCAATCCCTTCTCTCCCTTATATAGTGTTAGGTGAGAACGTTTTCCCCAATTTGGGCAGCAAGCAAAACCCTAACCAGAGCCATGCATGGTGGAAGCAGAGTCATGTCAAATTGTAATCGAAGGACACAGTGTATGGAAAATTGTAGCTCTGAAGGGCTCGAAGAACATGTGAGCAAGCCATATGATGGGACATGCTTCTGCCGTCTTCAGGTGGTGGCCTTAAAGTCGAAGACGAGGAGAAACCCAAGAAGATGGTTTTTCAGGTGTCCTCTATGGAAGGTATGTATGATTTTTCTGCTTCATTTGTCCCTCCCCCCCCTCCCCCCGGTTGAGAATTGACCTTGATGAACTGTATCTGTGTTGGGCAGACGAAGAACACTGGGTGCCGTTATTTTCAGTGGATGGATGAATCTATTGAGGAATCTGCTGGGGTGGAAGAATCCTCCAATAATGGCACAGTAGTATACAATACATGTGGAGTCTTGAAAGGGATGTTTACCAGTATTGAGACTGAGACGACACACATAGATGGAAAGATGTTGATAGAGCAGATGAAGAGAGTTGAATTGCTTGTGTGTTTCATTCTGGGTGGAGTTGTACTGAGTTTATGTATGAGTTTGATTTGTTTGGTTAGATAGGACAAGGGATGACTGTAGGACAGGGTTTATTAATGAATGTTAATTGTTATTGTTGCTTAGAAGTTATGTTGACATTGTTGTGGCTATTTAGTCACTTGTTGAGCAATTGGATATGTGTCTTGAATTCGATTGCATCACTAATAGAAGCATGAATTGAGTGAAGTGAATCTAACTAAAAAGGTAACTGAGATATGTTAACTAATTTCAAATAGACCTAAGAAATAAAAATTGGTAAAGGCACAAGATTAAGTAATTGGTCTGCATAACATTAAGCATTAGAACTAATTGTTCCATCCAAAATACTAGATACTGGATAATCAATCTTAATACTAGATATCAAAATACTCAAATTGTCCAACAAAAGGCAATAACCAACCATACTAAATATCAACATACAACCCAAAAACTACATAAACCACTGCAACTAAATATCAACTTATAACCCAAAAGATCAACTAATTATGCACCAAAGTTTTCCTCAAGTTGACTGATTTGGCATGAACTTTGAGAACCTAGAAGTGGTTGCTTTAGATGCACCATTCATGGTTTCATTTGACACAAGTGGAGTCCTTGTGGAGTCTGAAACTCCTGAACCAGCAGCAGCATTTGTAGAAGGTGCAACGAGCCTTATCCGTGGGGGCCTAAATGGTGGGTTGGGCCTTGGAGTGGTTGATGGGCCTGGAGCTATGGGCCTAACATTGGGTTGGGCTATTGGAGCTGTAGATATGGGCCTCATACTTGGTTGGGCTAAGGGGTGTCTCCTAATAGGCATCTTTACCCTGGATCTTTCCTTGCTAGTAGATGCAGCAGCAGCCGCAGCAGCATTGGAGGGAGTTTTAGATCTTGGTGCTCTCCTTGCAGGGTTGGATCTAGCAGCTCTCCCTCCTTCACCATGAGTTGTTGCCCCGGATGTGTTCATGTTGGCCTACAAGAAATTAAGTCTAATTAGTACATGTGAATTTACTGTAAACAGCAATTATTGAGAAATGAGCTACCTTTTCATCAGCTTCAGACTGTGGGTGGCCTTGGGTGAGCTCCTCTTCAACTGCATCCATGGTTTCTTCCCAAAACATCTCCTGCTCTGAGTCTGACATGTCTTGTAAGCCCCTGGGTGGCACAATTCCTCCTGTTGCCGGCTGACCTGCTTCAGGTGCTTGTTGTGCATCTTCATCTTCCTCAGCTACAACATAAGTCTTCTTATCAGGACATGTCCTGGAATTATGTCTCACCTACGAAGACAACATCATTCAAAGCATCAACAGATGAGGTTGATCTACAATTCATATACTAACCAGCATGTGCATCACTATTGTTTTGTGGTGCAGGTTGATCTCTACCAGATGGTGGGGGCCTCGCATGTTTCTTCCTGCGTTTTCTTCCCCTGCCATCAACTTCTTCAGGATTAGATAGCCTCTCATGGTCTTCAACATGTGTCTGCTGATTGTCTCCTAAATTGGGGGCCTCATTTTCAATTGTTCCAACCTCAGTTTGATTAGAAAGGTTTTCAGTACCAGCCTCCTCTGGCAATGCTTCATCATACCCCCCGTTGTTCAACGTTGGTTCATCCTCTTCTTGTTGTTGTTCCTCGTGCTGTGGGGAATCGTCTTGTTCATTTGCTTCATTTAATAAAGGAACTCCCTCTACTTCTGTATGTTCAGATCCTTCCTCCTCTTCATTTTTTTGGGGTTCCTGGTCATGATTTTGCTGGTCTTCTAAAGGAGGCATGTCAACATCTTCGTTAGCCAAAACCTCAGCCTCATCAACATACTCTGGATCTGCATCAACTGGATGCTCAAAATACAAGTGGACACTGTTTTCATTCCTCAGTGCAGCATCACACATCTTAACCACATCAGCATCCCTTCTGAGCCCCGTAACCTGTTAGCTAAATCCATCCCTGGCTCCAACCAATAAACTTCATTAAACCTAGTATAACCTAAATCTAGAAACAAGCCTTCAACAAGGAATAGATTACAAGTATCAACATGCACCCTCTCGATGATACTCACTAAACCACCATTATACTTCAGCACACCATCTGCATCCTTCTCTAACCAACCCCGATGGTGATAAACAAATGTGATGTGCGTAGCCATCTGACAAAAATCATCAAAAAAGTCATAATCAGCTAACACAACACATGAAAACACCATCATCATACCTCCATTGCAAACCCCAAACGACTAATAATAACAACAATGCAAACATAAGATGCTTACCAAAACCTTGGTTGATCGACAGCAACTTCTTCACTCCGTATCAACGCCAAACGTGATACTGCATGTGACGTTGCCAAATCCAAGAAACGAATATAAAGCGACAACAGACGAAGAGAAACAGAGACGACCTCCTACAAACTCTTCAGTTTCGCGCGTCCAACATAGTCTTTGTTAAATATGGTGTTTCACTTAGGATTAATTTCGTCATTTCATCTGAATTGGGCAATTAGGGCTTGTTGAATTGGGGATACATGAACAAAACGGGATTGAGAGCCTAATACGGATGCCACGTTGGACTTTCGTTTGCCACATCACCAAGCTCCGTTTAACGAAGAAGGGTTCTCCTCACAGTTGGGCAGATTTGTTCCGTTTTTAAATTTTTCAAGGATATGATTATCGTTAACAAATATTAGGGGTATTTATGTCAGTGTTTTACAAATTCGGGGCCATAATTGGTAATTTACTCTAAAATTAATATTTACTTACTAAAATAAAAATAACATATAAAAATAGACAAAATATATTTTTAAATAAAAATAAAAAATATAAATTTTAGATATATATATATATATATATTTAATCAAATATATTACATTTTTTAAGTATTAACGTAAGAATGTTACTTTAATATTTTTTTACATCGTACTCTTATTCTAGTACTCTCAATAATCTTATTCCTAAGATTAATTTGGAATCCAAACGTTTATAATTTTATTATTATCTATGATTAATTTTTTATTTAATTTATCTTTTTTAATGGAATCATAATCTATATTATAAAAAACTACACTAAAACATAGTATACGAGAATTACAATTATAAAAAATGATATTTTCATATAGTATTTTTTTAGTTCTCTTTTTTTAGTATGCTATACTTTTTTACTATTATTATTATTTACAGTTAATTTTTGATTTAATTTACTTTACCTAATAGAATCAATAAATCATATTATAAAAAGATAATAATAAACATAATACACAAAAATTATAATTATAAAAGTATATAATATCACACAAATAGTTGAAAAAAATAAAAATAATAAATAATAAAAAAATAGAGCTCATATAAATAGAAATAACAAGAATTCTATAAATAATACAATAACATACATAAAAGATAAAATTGGTAAAAGATAAATAAATGATTAGTATCTATAGTTAAAAGTTCCGTAAAAAAATGCAAAAATTAAAAATAGTTACTTCTTATAAACGTGATTTTGGTAACAAAATCACTTAATAGTTCATGAAAAAAAAATTATCAAACCAAAAATTAAAACTTTCAAAAAGTTTAAACGTCATTCATCACTTCTAACAGATTTTCCAAACACATAGTTGTTGAGTGGTTATTTGACTTGGAGATTGAGTTCAAACGATAAATGCAAGGTCATGTGAGGTGAATCGGGTCGTCGTTTTGTTGATGTGTAATGATGCTTACTCACTAAGTCGAGTGAGTCAGGGTTTAGTAGTTGAGTGAGTTATACTTACCGTATCTGACTTTTTTTTTTGGTATTAAAAGGGGGCTAAGAGCCGAATAATCGTAACTGACTTTACTCGGTCAGGACTCAGGAGACATGCTTATTGGGTCAACGTTAGATTTCTGCGGTTTGAGGCTTTATTGGGTTAGGTCCATATTAGGCCTTGAGCATTAAGCCTATATTGGAACAACTATATATAACACGACCAAGGCAAACTTTCATATCTATATCACTTTTTCAATTTTATTTTAATATATTTTGTTATTCATATAAAAAGGTCCACTTCAAATAAAATCACCAAATTAAAAAAAAAAAACAAAAGTATCTCATTTTTTCAAGTAAATCAGGAAAACATTTGTGTCAAAATTTTATACATAAAACCTATTTATAATGTGATACTTTATCTTTAGTATTTTCTTCCATAGTTATCTACTCACTTATTCTCAACAAGAGATGCGAGAACTCATACGAATTAGAACTCAAAAACACAAACAAGCTTACGTCAACAAAAAAAACAAACAATCAAAAGAAAGCAAAACACCAAAGGCTATATAATAAGATCAGCTACAAAATGCCCAATACCATGACAGGGGATACCAACAACTTTTGCAAAAATGGCTATCTAACTCCTTCCCATTAGCACCTTCTATAAAATAAGCACTAATTAACAATATCTCTTGCTCTAACAACAATCCAACCGAGGACGACAGTAGTCATAACCCAGAAAGACTAAGATGAGGCTCAGCCCTGATGATTTCCTAATGGACAAGCTACCTCCTAACAAAAATTGTTGAGGTGTACCGTTAGTGGTCGAATTAATACTCAAATTGATTTTTAAAGTTACATCTGTATTTTAATATAGTGTATGACGTTTTAGTTTATTCAATTTAGTCTCCTGATTTGTCATTTATAACTTATAATAGTCCCCATCTTATTTCTATCACAAAACTATTAATGATGTACTGAGATAGATTTACGACGGTCATGTCAAACTCCCTAACAATTATTTGACATGACAATTGAATTTTTTTATCTAAGTTTACTCCCTAAGAAACTTTTAAAACCTTTAAGTGAAATTAGAATTAGGGTTTTAAATGCTTCGTAGAAAGTAAATTGAAATAAAAAAGTTTTAATTACTAATTTAGATAGTCGTTAGTAAATCTAATAAAATAGTGTTAGTTTATCTCAATATGTTATTAACAGTTCTTTGACAAAAAACAATGCTAAAAATTATCATGAGTCATGAATGTTAAATGAAGAGGGATCAAATCAAAATTTTAAAGGCCAGATTGAGACACAAGTATAATTTTAAAGAGCAATATAAATATTAACTTGCTTATGACATGAACATTTTCTATCAAAGTGGGACTGGCCAATTAATTTGGGATTGTTTAGCACCTTTTCCAATTAGTATAATGATCATTTAAGGAGTAGTAAAACATGTGTTTCGTCTTATGGATAAGTATAGAGAATTAACTTTTAACTAATGAATATAATCAATTCTTTTATTGTAAACTTATTATTTTAATCTTTACTTTTGGAGCGTTTTAAGATTTAGGATTTAAATTTTAATATTTAGGATTCATAATTTAGAGTTTATAGTTTAATGCTTGGGGTAGTTACCGACAACTATGGCAACACGAGGAATGAAGCTGTAGTGTTAAAAGGAAGAAGGGAAAAAAGGTGAAAAGGAAGATAGTGAAGTCATAACACAGCTTATGAGATGGCAACAACGGCCATGAAGGTGGCGGTCTGACGAAACTATTTCTATTAACAAGGTGAGTTTGGTTCCCTATTTTTCAAGCAATTTTCATATCTATCATTTGTAGTCCTAGTTTGTTTAATTTAGAGTTATAAAATTAATCATGATTTCTTTGTAGTGGTCCCAATTATGTAGTGTAATGTAGATCGAGGTAATACCTAAAATAGTCCTGGAATTAAAAAAAAAAAGTTTTAGAATAGTCCCTCATTTTTAGAAATGCCTAAATAAGTTTTTCAAATTGAATTTTGAGAATCTTTGTTGGTCTTTAATCCAGATTCTGTTATTGTAGCAATAACTTGGACTGTTAAGTTTCAATATGGTAACTACATGAGTATAATCAAACTTGGTGAATCAAATTGGTTGATTGAACTTATTTTAGTCACTCCCTCCATTATAAAATCTGAAGTCCCAAAATGACATTAACACCTTCATCTTCATCTTCTCCTTTATTTCTGTTCACTGCTACTCTTTTGCCCCTTGTACTTGCTGGATAGAAAAAGAAGTTAAAGAAGCTCAAATAAAAACAAATCAATTGCAATGAATTACATCAAAACTCAACTCAAGGATGCTAAGAATGTTGTGTTATGCAATTATAGCTTGCGCACAATCATTAAGTATTCAGGTATGTAGTGAATCATGGAAGATAATTTTACGGGTGTCCAAATTATGAGGTAAGTTTGATATTTAAAAATGTTGTTAAGTTGTTGCCATTATTAGAGGGTGATTTTCTCAACATGCTCAACTTCTATTTCTATGTCATTCTTACCAACTCCAACAACACCCTCAACCTCCTCTATTTCAGACAATACTTTCACAACATCAAAAAATGTGGTTTAGAGGGATCATGCTCTCTCTATATATAGCGTGAGCAGGGTGGATCTAAAAATTTGGTAGAGAGGATAAAAATTAAAAAAACTTATATAATTAAATAAATATTTTATGTTTGGTAATATATATAATCATAATTAGTGTTTTTTTTTTAATTTAAAAAATGTAATACAAGCTTGTCAAATAAGGAAGTTATCTTAATTTTTATAAATTTTTTTTCCATAGTTTTAGATCCGATAAAAATATAAATTATCTACTTTCTATTTTTTTTAATTAATTTACTTTGTTAAGTATTGATGTGAGAATAAATTATGTTTTTATACTTTTTATCATAAAAAAATATGGCATAAAATAATATACATTAGTTGTTCTAATAATTTTGTTATATGTATTTAAAATATATTAATGAATAAAATATGTAAAATATACTTATTTAATGAGTTTACTTAATATGTTATAATTTTAATATTATGAGATAAATAAATAAATTTTAAAATAATTTTCTTTCATGTACTATCATATATATATATTTTTTAAAATCTAATTAGATATTAATGTTATTATAAATTATTAAAGTATTTTTATATGATAATAGGTGTAAAAATTAATTAGAAGAAATATAAGAAAAGAAAAAAAAACTAAACCAAATAAAAAAATATAATAATGAAAATGCATGGATGGAGATTTAAAACCTAATAACATAAGCAAATCAACCGCTTTTATTATCACTACAAGACAAGTTTTATTTAAGAAATGTTTTTAATTAATGGGCAAATTTTACTGTATAGATGGAGAATTTCATAAATGTAGATGATACGTATATGTTTATAATAAATGTAACGTGTTTTGTATAATAATGGAGGGAAATAAGTTCTCTGTAGTAGTGGGCTCCACTGAAAGATAGACTTGCGGGAATTTTTTTAAAAATAAATAATTTAATTATTAAATTATCGAAATATATAATTTGTAGTGTATTTATCAATTTACATCGCATTGATTTATTTTATTTATATTGTAAACAAGATATGTGTATTTGTAGATATAAAAATATAATATTTAAAAATAATAAAAAATATTAAGAATTTAAATTGGACTAAACTCTTAAAAATTGAACGTTTTAAATAATATAGAAGATAGATGGTTTTAAATAATAAAAAGATAGACAGTTTCAAATAACAGAGAAGATGAGAGGAGAGAAGATGGGCGATTTCAAAATAATAGGAGGGAGAGGCTATTTTAACTAACTAATTAATGAGCGATTGGACGTATCACGTAATTTGAAACTGCCCATTTAAAATCAATACATTATTTTTTTAGAAACCAACCCATTTAAACTAATAATAAAAAATTTTAGTGTTAATTTACTTCCTTTTTAAGTATGTTTTATTAAAAAAAATATACGTTAAAATTTAACTCCTAAATTAATAAAATATTTATATATATTTATACATATAATAATTAAATTTTTATAATAAAAAATATAATAAATAAATAATCTAAATTGCTTGCGATAATATAATAAATTTTTTATGAAATATTAAATATTATTGTAATAAATAAGTAATCTAAATTGCTTAAAAAATTATTATATTATTGTAAGCAATTTAGATTATTTATTTATTACAATTTTTTAAATTTTATTATGATAATTTAATTATTATATGTATAAATATATACAAATATTCTGTAATTAATTTAGGAGTTAAATTTTAACGTATATTTTTTTTAATAAAACATACTTAAAAAGGAAGTAAATTAACACTAAAATTTTTTATTATTAATTTAAATGAGTTGGTTTCTAAGAAAATAATGTATTGATTTTAAATGCGCAGTTTTAAATTATGTGATATGTCCAGTCGCCCATTAATTAGTGAGTTAAAATCACCTCTCTCCTCCTATTATTTTAAAATCGCCCATCTTCTCTCCATCCATCTTTTCTATTATTTGAAACTGTCCATCTTTTCTATTATTTGAAACCATCCATCTTCTAGATTATTTAAAACGTTCAATTTTTAAGAGTTTGGTCCAATTATATTTTTTATTTTTTTTTAAAATATTATATTTTTATATTACAATATAAACGAAATAAATCAATACGATGTAAATTGATAAACATGCTACAAATTATATATTTCGATAATTAAATAATTAAATTACTTATTTAAAAAAAATTCCGACAAGCCCACCTTTCAGTGGAGCCCATTATTGTAGAGAACTTGTCTCCCTCCATTATGATGCAAAACACGTTACATTCATTATAAACATACATGTGTCATCTACATAGAATTCTCCATTTACACAGTAGAATTCGCCTAATCATAATAGAATAGAAGTTTTCAAAAATTTTTTAGGAGATAGGGGGAGAAGGTCACTACATGCCCCTTTTAGATCCACCCTTGCACGTGAATGGTATTTTGCTGGAAAGATAAACTACTAAAATGGTACTCGAAATATTTTGACGTTAATGAAAAGAACTCTGAAAGACGTAAAAGACAAAACAACCCCTGAAAGATTTTAAAATTTAACAAAAACACGCAAAAGTGAAAGCATGACGTCATACGTGCTAAACGAAAAACGCTAATCTAGTAACCGAAAGAGTTCCAGTGATGGCAGTAGAGAGCTTCAATGGCATTTTCGTCGCATCATTTTCCTTCCTTTTTCACTTCTTCTACCACCAAGGCCGCGATCACTTCTTCATCTCTAAGATCCACCTTCATACCTTCTCGTAACCGCAGATTTGCGACAGAATCACCTGTTTTCAATTGAGATCTCCGTCAATTCCAGATGCTGGTGGCTGCTTCTGTCATCTACTTTCTCAACCTCTGTGGTGACATTCTCATTAATCGCCTCTACCGCGACAATGTCAGGTAACCCCCCCTCTCTCTCTCTGTGTGTGTGTGTGTGTGTGTGTGTAGGTCTTCAACACAATAATGAATTTTCTGATTTTAAACTTAGTGATTTGGTTAGGGTTAGTGATTGTGAGGGTTTTCTCTTTAACCTCTTAGAAATACTCATATTTTTATGATTAAGTGGTGATGGATTATTGATATGTGTTTTTAGGAGTTCAGTTTGTAAATGAGACTACTTTGTGTACTGATTCATGATTATTTTCTTACAGGGAAAATATGGTAGATGCTTTCTAGACCTATATTATGCAAGTCAAGGAGCTCGATACTTGTCCTGTGAGGCAGATTGGTGGTAGAAGAAGTAGTCGTGGCCTTGCTGGTAGAAGTGAGAGAAGAAGGAAAAGGACGCGACAGAAACGCCATTAAAGCTCTCTGCCACAATCACTGAAGCTCTTTCGATTGCCAAATCAGCGTTTTTCATTTACTGTGACGTCATGCTTTTATGTTTGAGTATTTTTGTCAAATTTTAAAATCTTTCAGAGGTTATTTTGTCTTTTGCGTCTTTTAGAATCTTTTTTATCAGTGCTAAAATAATCTTTCAGGTATCCTTTTAGTAGTTTACCCTTGTTGAAAAAATCTTGTACCTGATAAAGTGTAGTGCTGCGAGAATGGAGCACCTTTAAGATGACTTAATGTGAAATGGTGATGGAGATAAAGCGACAAGGAAAAACAAAGGATTTTTTCTTTTGGCGGAAAATCGTTTATTAATGGTCGGGGACCATACAAATGCGTGATTTGAAAGAGAAAAATGTAGATGACGTTATTTTACTCTAATCTTACCTAAATCCTCCAAAATGATGATGTATTTAACATTGTTATGTGTTAGTATTCAACAGTCTAACTTAGCACTGCAGTAACTTATTTGACAGTGATTACAGCTAATTTTGAGAACTTTTTTTATAAAAATTGCTGTTGACTAGATATACACTTATCTATATGTGAAACTTTGAAGATTTCTTATACAGTTTAACAACTATTTATTTCTAATACCTCACCTGTACTTTTATTGGTTTGCGGAACCGCATTTACTTCAAATACAATTTGACTTTCTAGTAATTTTACTATAGTTCCAATGCACATCTTCATTTGATTATGTATTTGGGGTATTTTTCAAAATTCTGGAAAGAAAGGGGATTTCTCGCTTTATCCCGGTTGAGTTTCATTTGATAAACTTTACTTAATTCATTTTGATTTGAGTTTGATTTAGCATACTACATGGTTTATGATATTGTTGTTCTTTAAAAATATTGGACTCATAGCTTTCTTCTTATAATCAGACTCGCTCCTTCTTAAGCTTTTCACCTCTATGAATGTCATGCGTGATTCTGTTTTTAACTAATCTTTTACATCTTGTGAACATTACCATTGATCTTGGTTTGTCCTCTCTTGTGAATCTCATTCTTATATGAGTCAATTTGATTCGTTTCAAATTAGTGCATCGTTTATTCTCTCATTACCTCTACAAGAGTTTTTAGTCAAAAATTTTATCCTTGGGAAATTACAAATGATTGAGTTGTCTTTTTCTATGACTTTTGTATTTTTTTGGATCAATTTAAAACTTGTTTGATGTTTTACGTCTAGTGGCTCTTGTTTGAACTACTTTAATTTAAGATTCTTTCTAGTATGGCTTGACTCCTTTTTAGTACATCTTAAACTTTTTGAATATCTTTCTGAGATGGTGATTTCAAGAACATTTTTGGAGTCTTGCTTTGAATCTTTTAAAGAAGTATTGAATTCTCTTGTAAGAAGTTTTAACGGAATTTATTTTCTGTTGCTTGATTGAGATTGAAACCATTGTTCAATTTGACGAAGTTAATTCAAAGTTGGCAACCGCTACTTTAAATGAGGTTTTGAAAAGTTTCCTTGTTTAATGGAAACCTGTTCGTTTGTAACGCACCACTTGTCTCCTTACCAGATTGTAAGCAAAAAAAAATTTTACCTCAGAATTTCTTTTCTAAAGAGAGTTTAACTTCCTCTTTTGTCCCCGCTATAAATGTTATACACGCTTGTTTGAATATAGGTTTTGGGAATTTTTGAACAAGCATTTGATTTCTCTTCCGAGTTTTATGAATTACTTTTGGTTAAGTTGTGCACCTAATTATCTTTCTAAAATATTTGAGGAAATATTTTAGCTCTTAGCGAAACTTGTGTGCATTTTGTTTTTAAGACTCTACATGATTTACTTCAACATGAAATTGTATTGGAGTAAAGCCGCGATTATGCTTTTGTTACTCTCTTGGAGGATGTTATTACTTAACCTTTCTTTTAGTCTGCGAAGTGGTTTTTCCGCAAGTTTTGGTTCCTTTATGAAAAATGTATTCGGAAGTACCTTTAATCGTGCTCTTGAGTTCTGTAAGCTTTGTCTTGGGTCTGAAATATTATCTTCTGTAAACCTCATACTTCTTCGACCCAATTTGAATTTGGTTCAAATTAATGTGCTGATTCTTCTTATTGGACCTATTGAATTTCTTTGATCTAAGGGTTATCTTTGAAGTTGTCAATTGAATTGTGTCTAGCAAACTTCATTGCTTGAACATCCTTGTTATTCTGGAACTGGATACATTCTCTCAACTCTTTGAGTATTATCCTTGACATTTGACTCTCCTCTTTAAATCTTGTATCCTTCTGAGTAGACTCGAGAATTGTTTTGATATCACGTGCGACTTGTAGACGTAGTAACGCGATGCGTTAGTTCTTTAAGACGTGATATGTGTATACGAAAGTTGAAGCTTGGAGGTTGAGATGAGATTAGTGTGCGGAGGTTAAGCACGTCGTTTTAACCCCATCATGTTTTATAACCTTCAATGCCTTGCCTTACTATCACATGTTTGAACCATGTCATCATTGCTTTGTGAACGCCCATCTTGATTTGCATCCTATTTGGTACCTCAAGTTTTTGTAAAGCTTTGAGATCATATGACCTTGTGCATTGAGCCTATCTTGTAACGTTTGTTTTGCAATCACACTCCTACCTTTACATCCTTATGCTTATGACAATCAAAGTATTTGAAAATCGTATATATGATTATATTTTGAGATATTTTTGCTTCTTTCTTAAATGTGTTCAAAGGTGAACTGTTATGGAATTTCTTTCATTTTGTATCAATTTTCGAGGGCGAAAATTTTTATAAGGTGGGTAGAATGTAAGACCCAGAATATTTGAAAAGTCTTATTATGATCAAGTCTCAAATCCTACAGTTATTTATAGCCTTAATTTCAGGGATTATTTTATTAATGATAATTAAGGCAAGTTTTGATTTATTGGATTTGAGATAAGTTATGATTATTATCCAATTTCACAATTATTGGATTATTTTCTATATTTGAATTATAAAGTTGATAGTTATAAAATAATAAGGATTTTATATGATTTGGATTGGATAAGTAATATTTTAAATATTAATACAGCTATTTTGGAAAATAGAGAAATTAATTATACTATTTCTAATTATTTGATTTGGACATTTTATTGAAAATAATTTGTGAAAGTGATAAACAAATAGTACTTTCTATATATAATTAGTGTTGAATTTAATTGAGTTTCAATTACTATATTATTCCCTACTTTTATTTGAAATTACTAAACTACCCCTAGCCTAACACAAACCATAGTCTTCAAAATGATGAAACCCTAATTTCCAAGCATAGCAGCCGCCACCCTTTCTTCTTCCCTTCAGCAAACCTGCAACCCAACG
The DNA here is from genome assembly GCF_059453495.1 of Arachis ipaensis. Taxonomy (NCBI): domain Eukaryota; kingdom Viridiplantae; phylum Streptophyta; class Magnoliopsida; order Fabales; family Fabaceae; genus Arachis; species Arachis ipaensis. Next base: position 121,315,701 of record NC_142441.1, read on the forward strand.
AAGGAAAACAGAAACAGAAAATCATGGGGGAGGGAGCTTGAGAAGGGAGATCTGGCAGAGAGGGAAGGGCTGCGCCGTGACCACTACCTAGCCGTCGCTGCCGCCCCGCGCTTACTTACTCACCGCCGCCGCTGTTTTTGTGATCCCCAGCGGCGCTGCCGGCGAGCGCGAAGCCAGAGGAGAAGAAAGAGACAGACCAAGAAGGGAGAGCGCGCGCGCAGGGGAGGAAGGAGCTGCCTAGCTCGCTGCCGCCGCGCTGCTCGGGACCGTCGAACCCTCCGTGCCGCCGCCGTTCGTATCGCGACCAGAGGGGAGCGGGAGACCTAGAGGGAGGCGTCGCGCAGAGAGGGGCGCTGTCTTGCGCGCCGCCGTCGCACCTGAATACCGCCGTTGCTACTGCGAGTTCGCCGTCGCCGGAGCTGGGTAGTCGTCCTTACCAGCAGCGAGGAAGAAGTGAGATGAAACCCCCTCCGTGTCTGCTGCTTCGGTTCGCTGAGAAAGGTCTTGGCGCCGCTGGACTGCCTCACATGAGGAGCACTGCCGTCGAAAGCTGCGCCACCGTCAACCTTGCCGCTGTGTCAGTCGTCGTCCTCTATGGCAGAGCCAGAGAGAGAGTTCCGGAGCAGAGCAGACGAGAGAGATCTGAAGGTGTGCTGGGAGTCCAGCCACTGTGCCCGGCCGCCGTTCGCGTTGCCGGCGCCGCCTCTGTCGGAACTGCCGCCGTCAGAAAAGGGTTCTGGCCGCCAGGAGTGGTTCTGTGACTTCTGGGACCACCGCCGAAGCCTTTGGCTGTTTCTGCCGTCATCGGAGAATCCTGCCGGTAAGGTTTTAAGTATTGGATTTCGTTTCTCCTGAGTTTTCGGAAGCGTTACAATCACTGCATATTGATTTCAGTCGCTGGAGTCTGATCACCGTTGCCGCCTAGGATGGCTCCTGGGGCTGCCGCTGAACCGGTTCGGAGACCGCCGCTATTTCGGTTCAGCCGTTCCTTTGGTTCGGTAAGCGTTTCGATCTGAAAGCCCTCTAGTTACTGCTCTATTATACGTTGAAGAGTTGTAGCATTTGTTGTTATGAGAGTTAATCTCGGTTATTATATATTGCGATTAGAGTCGTGGTTGCTGAGAAAACGGTTTGGAGCTGAGGTTTTGGTAGCCGGGATTTTGATTGTTGATTTCGGGTCGAGGCGGAAAGGACTCTACGAGACATTTGGATTATGGAATTGCGTTTTGTGGTAGGGGCGCTTTCCAAAAACTATGTTTTATGTATTGGAATTATTACATATGGATACTGATGTGAGATATTGTGTATTTGGTAATTGTAATTGCCTTATGTATTATTTGATTGACTCGAATGATTATGGATGTTGGTTTGGCTGAATTGTTGTGCGGCTTTATGAAATGTAATGTTTTAAAGTTGATTCTTTAAATATTTGAAATCTGAGTTTAATCCGTTGAGGATTGGTTTGAATTGAGTCAATTGTTTTGATGATGTGAAAGATAGAATACTCTTTGGAATTCAGCCTGGTTTGCTTTCACTAATTTGGTTTTGATAAATGATTTGTTGCTGAACTGATTCTTTAAAGCTTTGGAAATGAGTTAAATTGATTGATATTGAGTTGATTTCTGAAATAGTTTTCTTGAGATATGCCACTGAGGCGACTGTTGGATTTAGTTTGCTTTTGAATTGATTTCTGGTTTTGGGCTGTTAAAAAGGAATGAGAATCGGTTTAGTTGGGACCCGAATCGGGTGGCAAAAGTCCAAGTTTTAGGGGAGGTGCTGCCGAAATTTCTACAAAATCCTAGTCTTGTTTGAAAAGTTATTTAGAAAGGATTGGATTTGAGAAGTTGTATTATTTGATTTATTAAGAGAATAATTATATTTTCAAGCTTAATTTATTTAATGAACTTTATGCCTTGAGTTTGACTTATTTAGAAATGAACTATTTTTACCATTTGAATCACTGAAGGAAAGAATGATGCTCTAATATTGATTTCAATATAAAAAGGAGCTTTTAGTGGTTTCAAAGGAATCTAGACTTTTGATTGAGTAATTAAGTTTGAGGCATTTTGGAAGGGTTAGAAAAATGGGTTCCAAAAAGAAATCTGAAAGTGGTTTGATTCAAATGAACCGGTTCCTTTTCAAATGAGTTGATTTTTGGACCGGGTTGGAACTTGAGATTTTGTATGGTCGGTTTCATAATAAATTCAGTTTTATTTACTTGAATCGAGAATCCATGATTTTAAGAGTTTCAATGAATTTTAAGGAATTGATATAGGTTGACCTTACCTAAAGACTTGGGACCCTGCCGAGAAACCTTTGTTATAAAATTCCATTGTTGGATGGGTGATTTTGAATATCTCAAAGAGGCTTTTAACTTGCCATGATTATGGAAGTTTTGGAAAGAGTATGCCGAGAGTGGCATTGTTTTAAAGGGGGAATTTACCTTGAGTAAAAGTGGCTTATGAGCCTTAGATAATTTGAGAAAAGAGATCTTTAAAGTCAGGGCTGAAAAGAATTGAAACTTGATTTCAAAGTGAAATGAATTGAGAAAATGATTTATGGCTTAAATGCCGATTTCATGAATTTGATGATTTTGAATGTGGAAGTGCTGTTTTGTTGAGAGCCGGAATGGCTGTGTATGTTTATACATATTGATTGGTTCTGGATTGAACCGTGAGCCAGAATGGCTGTGTATGATATGAATATTGGCTGGTTCAGGAATGAACCGTGAGCCGGATGGCTGAGATGGATGTTGATCCATGGATGAGATTGATTGCATGTTTATGCTGAATCATTGATAAATGTGAATATTGCACTTCTACTATCGGAGATGAGGGTTTCCCTGGGTAGTAGCAATGGCTAGCCACCATGTGCTCCAGGTTGAGACTCGAAGCTCTGTTAACCCAATGTCGTAAGTGTGGCCGGGCACTGTGAAAGGCCCGGATGAGCTCGCCCCCATAAATATTCACCAGTGATGGTGATGGATAAATATTCACCAGTGAGGGTGATGGATATGGATCATGATTATGATCAAGTTTATGATGAGTATAACTCGAGTTGGGGATGCACGACAGAGGGACAGTCCAATGGTTAGCTACCAGGACTTGTCGGGTTGGCTCTATAACCGACAGATGATATCATCAGCCACTAGGAACAGGCATGCATCATATGCATCTATGTGACATTGCTTGGGTGTGCATATTATACTTGGTTTGCCTATGTGATTAATTGCTAACTGTTCTACTTGTAATAACTGTTTGTTTGTGCTTGAACTTTCTATTTGTGTTTGCTACTGGGACTCTGTTGGACTGTGGTGATTGGTTGATTGTTGGATTGTTTGGGCCTAGGGCCGTGGTTGGAATGAGATGAACCGATGGTTGATTTCGGTTTTATGTTTCTGATTTGGAATAAAATATGAAAGCCTATTTTGTTTCAGTATAGATAAACCGTTTTGAAAGGCTTTTGAGTTTTTGAGAATTGAATGGTTCCTCTTTTAGAAAAGATTTCCGACTTTACTTCTATTGTAAACCGTTGTTTTTGAAAAGAGGCATAAGACGATTATGAATCACTGGTGCGGTTATCTTCACGTATCCTATTACAGTAATTCCCAAAAACCCTCTACTGAGAACCCTTTCGAGGATGATGTTCTCACCCCCCTATATTTTTCCCCTTTCAGGATATGGGCGCAGAAGTTACGAAGAGCTTATTTAATTGTTGTTGTGATGCTCTGTATTGTTTTAGTTATGATTTACTGCACCCTCGCCTTTATCTTGATATAATCTGTAAGAGGGATAGGAATTGTATTGGATTATGGTTGTAATATTACTTATATATATGTATGTATATATATGGATGTACTCTTTATGAGTTTTGTAAGTTGTATAGTATTTATGGATGTATGATATCGGATGAAAGTATTTTTGGATCGGTATTGCGATTTAAAGTTTTAAACAGGCTCATATTTTAGTATTAAATAATATAAAGTCGTCGTAATGTCCGAACTATCAGAGTCGCGCAGCCGGAAGTGTGAGCTTTGGTAGTTAGGGTGTTACATCTTACCCTTTTATTTATACACGTATCAAATTCACATTTTTAAACTTCGTTGAATTAATCCATCTTGAGAACTTGAGCTTTCTACTTATTGAAAAATTTAGCGGTTCATATAAGAAGAAAAGTCATAGTTTTTAAATGGGTATTCATCCTTATCACAACACTCTTTCTTAGATATTCATTTAGGATTATGTCTCGTTAAAATCTTACTTAAAAAAAATCAATAGAAAAAAATTTTAGTGAAAAAAAAGAGTACAATATCTTTTGTGATGATTACTGCCTCGTTAAAAATCTTGTCAAGAAAAATCCAATAGGAACAAAAATCTGAAAAACAAAAGAATACAGTCTCCCCCTCTTGTTGACATTATTTAATATCTCGAAGTCGGCGCATTCCAATTTGATATATCAATCTTTTGAAGGAAGATTTTGGGACTTTGTAAATAAGTCAGCCAGATTATTACTCGAACGGATCTGTTAGACATCAATTGTTCCTTAATTTTGAAGGTCATTGATGAAGAAGAATTTGGAAAAAATATGCTTTGTTCTATCACCTTTAATGTATCCATCCTTAAGTTGAGCAATGCATATTGTATTATCTTCAAACAGAATAGGTGGAGCTATTTTCTGATCAATCAGTCCACATGATGATAGAATATATCGGATTAAACTCCTCAGCCAAAACACTCGCAACTTGTTTCATGTATCGCAAACATTTCAACATGATTGGAGGATGTTGCTGCTATCGTCTATTTCATGGGTTTCCATGATATTGCTCTATCACCATATGTGAATATGTATCCTGTTTAAGATCTTCTTTTGTGTGGATCAAACAAAATATTCTACATCTGCATAGCCAACTAATTGTGACTTGGATTCATATGGATAAAATAGTCCTATATCAAGTATTCCATGAAGATACCGAAAAGTTTATTTGATTCCATTCCAATGTCTTCTGGTTAGAGAGGAACTATACCTTGCTAGTAAATTCACAGCAAATGATATGTTAGGTCGTGTATTATTAGCAAGATACATTAGTGCTCCAATGATACTGAGATATGGTACTTCAGGACCAAAGAAATCTTCATTTTCTTCTTGGACGGAATTGATCATTTTCCACATCCAAAGACCTTACGATCATTGGGGTACTTAGTGAATGTGACTTATCCATGTAAAATTTCTTCAAGATCTTTTCTGTGTATGTTGTTTGATGAATAAATATCCCATTATTTGTATACTCGATTTGCAGGCTGAGATAAAATGTAATATTTCCGAGATCTTTCATCTCAAACTCTTCTTTTAGAGTTTTTATAATTGTTGGAATCTCTTTAGGGGTTCCAATAATATTTAAATCATCAATGTACACAGAAATTATAATGAATTCAAATGCAAATTTCTTTATAAAAATACATGGGTAGATATCATCATTTTTGAATTTTTTTAGTCAGATGCTCAGTAAAACGATTATACCATATCTGTTCAGATTGCTTTAGACTATATAAATATCTCTGCAATTTGACTGAGTATAACCTCTGCGAATATTCATTGGATGGTTTAGATATCTTTAATCCTTCAGGGATTTTCATATAGATATCACGATCTAATGATCCGTATAAATAAGTTGTCACCACATCCATTAAATGCATATGTAGTTTATTGTATGCGGATAAACTGACTAGATAACACAATGTTATTGCATCTACTATAGGAGAATATGTTTCTTCATAATCTATACCGAGCCTTTGTGAAAAAATTTGTGCCACAAGTCAAGCTTTGTATCGTACAACTTTATTTTCTCATTTTGTTTTCTAACAAATACCCATCTGTATCCAACAGGTTTTACATCTTCTAGTGTACGAACTACAGGTCCAAAGACTTTATGTTTTACAAGTGAGTCTAACTCAACCTTCATAGCTTTTTCTCATTTTAGCCAATCATTCCTTTGTCGACATTCTTCGATTGTTTTTGGTTCAAGATCCTTACTTTCATGTATGATATGTAATGCCACATTATATGCAAATATTTCATTGATGATTATTTTATTTCGGTTCTATTTTTCTCCTATAAAGACATAATTTATCGAGATCTCATCATTTCACAATTTTTAGAATTTTCAGGTACCTAAACGTTTTCTAGCGTCAAAATTATATCAGAATTTTGGACAACTGCAGGTGTCTTTACTATGTCTTTAACTTTTTCAAAAGGAATAGAATTTACCTCTTTTTCTTATTGAGAATTTTTGTCTTTAGAACTGACAGGTCTACCACGCTTCTAACATGAATTTGTTTTAGTGGCCATTTGTCCAACTGGGATATCAATTTGAATTGGGGCATTTTTAGCTAGTATATAGGATTTAGTTATCCTTTTCATATCAGAAAACGCATAAGGTAATTCATTTACTATTCTTTGCAAATGTATGACTTTTGAACTTCTAGTTCACATTATCCAGATCAAGGATCTAAATGCTTTAAGGATGATGCATTCCAATTAAATTCTTTTTCAAGAAGCTTATTCTCTTCCCTGTAATGTTGAAAATTTTGATTCATCAAAATGATAATATGTAAACCGAGCTTTAAATACTCTCCAGTTTGTGTCTCATGATACCTCACTATAGAGGAAGAATTATATCCAACATATATCCCCAATTTTTTGGGGTCCCATTTTGATGCGATAAGGCAGGACAATTGGAACATATATCGCACACCTGAATATTCTTAAATCAAAAACATTTGGCTACTGGCCAAAAACTAACTGTAGAGGAGAGAATTGGTGGTAACTTATTGGCCTTAAGCGAATAAGTGCTGCGGCATGTAAAATAGCATGCTCCCAAGCCGAGGTTGGGAGATTTGTTCTCATAAGTAAAGTTCTAGCAATCAACTGAAGTCGTATAATTAGTGACTCTGCTAGCCCATTTTGTGTATGAATATGAGCTACTGGATATTCAACACTTATACCATTGGCCATACAATAAGCATCGAAAGCTTGTGAGGTGAATTCACCAGTGTAAGACCTAGAATTTTTGAAAAATCTTATTATGAGCCGATTTCAAATTTATTTATTTATTAGAAATTTTATTTTCAGAAAATAATTAAATCAAGTTTTGATAATTAAAATATAAATTTTACTTAATTTTATAATTATTGAATAACTTTTTATATTTAAATTATAAAGCTTAGCAGTTGTAAAAAAATAAGAATTTTATATGATTTAGTTTAAATAATTGAGATTTTAGAATTTAATACTTTGATTTTTATAAGAAAAAAAAATAATTATATTATCCCTAATTTAAAATTAAAATACTTAACTAAAAGTCAATCAGCAAATTGATAATTAAATAATATTTTCAGAGTGATTTTAAAGGATTAAATTAGATTTCAAATTAATACCCTATATTCCTAATTTTATTAAAATTACCCAAACCCAAATTAATCCCAAAATCTCCAATTTCATATACAAACCCTAACCCTAAAACACACAAATTTTTTTCTTACCCAAAGAAACCCTAGCCGCCTCCTTTAAAAAGAAAGAAAGAAAGAAAATGAGGAAAGAAGAAGGGAAAGAGATCTGCGACCAGGGCTGGGGGTGGGGGGAGGAGAGGGGAAGAGGGAAGATGGTGCTGGCGGGCATCACTAGGCCGTGCCGTCGTGTCGCACGATGGAGGGAGACGCGAGCACGGGCAGAAAAGAGAGGGAGACTGTGTCAGCTCGCTGCCGTCAGCGCGCACTGGCCAGTCGTTGCCGCTGTTCCGTGGAGCCGCCACTAACGAGCTTGCTGTAAACCCCGCGTAATTAACGAATAATTAGCCAATAAATTAACTATTAATTAAAAATATTAGAAAATAAAATTTTATAGTTTAATGAGGTAGAATTAATTAAAATATGAATTTTGACACTAATTTTAAAGAATTTGGTTTAAGATTGGGTGGAATGGGCCGAACCAGGCGAACCGAGCCCGTATTGGCCCAAGACCAAACCCAAATCACTAATACCCATGAGCTTAAGCTCATTTCTCCTTCACCCACACATTGAAACACGCTGGGCAAGGGTAGAACAATTCCAAGAAATACAAACCCTTGCTCTTAATTCAATCCAACATAACTTTTGACCCGAAGCTCCGATCGCCGCACTGTTTGCAGCCATGCGACCACCGTGTTTAGCTCTACAAAGTCCAGTAGTCAATTTGGTAAGGAGGTTATATTTTTAGTTTCACTTTTCCTCTCCCCCCAATTTCAAAAATTCAATGAGTGGGTGTTGAGATTTTTAATTCTTTGATGTTATAGGCTTGAACTAACTTGTGAAAATTATTGGATTTGCTCCAAACAAGCCCTTAGTGAGGATTATTTGTATTAGATTGAGTTGTGGGATATTTTGGGACATGTTGGTGGTCATTGATGGTGTTGGAGACTTGATATTGGACTTTGGACTTTGAAAGAATGAGTTTTTGCGAAACGGTGCTAATTACGGTGTTTTGAGCTTAAGGGAGGAATCAGCCAAGGTATGGTTTCAGTTTCTCGTAAATAATATATAATATCTCGTGAAAATATAGGCTAGATGACCATGAGATAGGTTGAAGCATGTATGTATGTTAAAAGTTAGTAATCCTAATAAAAAGATTGATGATTAATGATTTTGATGATGATTGATGAGGATAAGGAATGTAATTTGTTGAATGATTTACGAAAGCAAATTTGGATTGTGTATTGGTGCAAATTTAGTGGTTTTAATTAGTGCAATATGTGTTTGAGTTGATATAGTTGATAATGTTGGTGTTTGATGATGATAATGTATCATGTTAAATGAGTATAAGTATTAATATGGTTAAAATAATGATCATGTAAGTAAGTGAGTGTGTGATCTTGAGTAGCAATGGATTGTGTTGGTTTGATTGATATTGAAATTGTAGTTTGATTTGTAGATGAATTTGAAGTGGAAAATGGTAAGATTGAGTTTGGACATGTTGTGTTAATGGTAGAGAATTGTATTGAGTATATTGGAACAGGTTTGGGTGTAAAAATCATGATTTAAATTGAGAATTTGGAAAGGTTAAAGGTTTTAGTATTTTTGGTAAAAGTAGATTTTTGACCAACTTCGGCGAGTCATAGCTCGGCTTCCGGATCCCCAAATTGTGTCAAACTTCTTTCAAACGAAAATTGGGTTTGTGAAGTTTATGCCGTTCGAAGAACAAATGAAAAATATTTTAAAACAAAAAAGTTACGCAGGTTCGAAATTCGGTATAAAAATATGATTTTCTGCAGCTTTTGAAGGATAGGGCTCGCGTACGCGAGGCATGCACGCGACGCGAGTATTCCTTGCAATTTCGGATACTCACGTACACAGGACATGGCTGTGTACGCGACTTGTGAATTTTTGTATCCGTGCATACACACAAAGGGTATGCGTATGCACAAACCTTCTGTTTTGAAAAAGTTATATTTTTCAAGTCTAATCAAATTCTTTAGCTTCCCAAACTCCTTTTTACACCTGTTTAGAGTCCATTAGTGAGCTTTAAGCCTTAGAATGAACATAAACCTATGAAATAAATGGAGGAAACATTTGGAAGAGTCTTGCAAAGTTTTAACTAATTTAAGGAAGTGTTGGTGATGTGAGATAAGGAGTGATTAATGAATATGATGAAACTGATGAATTGTAATTGAAGAAATAATGAATTGAATGACAATGAGATAGATGTGGCCGCGTAAGAGGTGGTGGCAATGACCACTCGCTCCAGGTATATGTTAAGAATGTGTAGAGATGTTGGGAATGTATGGAAGATGAATTAATGATTAAATGACTATGAATGAATTGGAATAATAATGAAAATGAACTTGAATTTGATTGTAATATGCCTCTGGGTAAGACGCGGTGGTGTTATCCACTTGCTCCGGGTAAGAGGCGAGATTGCCGGGTAAGATGCAGTGGTGTTATACACTTACTCTGGTTAAGAGTTCAAAATTCCGGGTAAGATGCAAGGGTGGAATTCTGTTGCCGCTTGCTCTGGGTCGAGAACTGTAACACCACTTGGGTAAGAGGTAGGGTGAAGTTGTCCCCTGCTCCGGGTACGCGGGTAAGATACAAGGGTTGCGGCGTTGTCCCACTTGCTCCATGTTTGGTGTTCTGTTCAAGGTTAGATACCGGACATGTCGGGTTTGGCTTTATAATCGACAGATGAGACTCATCAGTCATAGGGTAGGCATACATCATATGCATATGTTTGATTTGCTTGTTTCACTAAGAAAAAGTAATATTTGTAACAAAAAAAATTATTACAAAAAATTGAAATTTTGAAACAAAAGAATTTTGTAACAAAAAAAGGGCCGTTGCAGTATGTCCCATGACAAAAAGTTTTTGTAACAAAAAATGAAACTGTTACAATTCAAAGTAGTATTTTGTAACAAATTTTTTTAATACAAAAACCAAAATTTCGTAACAATTTAGATTTTTGTGTCATAATATTTTGTTATAAAATACTACTTAGTTTTGTAATATTTTTTATTCTTTTAGTTACAAAAATAGAAAGTTGATTTTAAAACATTTAATTAAATAATTGATATATCAATTAATTTTCTAATCCCACTAACTCAACATTTATATGATATATAATCATATAGATAATTAAAATATCTTATATGTCATTATGATTCTTTTACAATAAAATAAGTTCTACAAATTCAACTAAACACAACTTTTTCCTAACATAAAATTGTATTATATCAAATTTATAATTCTTGACTCTTCTAGCAGATTTCAGTCAATATAAAGTCTAGCATATTGGCATCAATTTTGTACCCGTGCAAATATAAACAATAAAAACTAAAATTAAAAAATAACACATAACACTATCTTCATCCGAGTAAAAATTTAGAACTTACAAGTTAAAATTAACTAATTCCTTAAGAATACATTCTCAGAGTTCAAAACTAGCCAATCAAGAATGCAAATTATCAAGAATTAACAATTCAATATATAAACTTGGGCCAACTAATCACAATTCAATCACAACTTAGTGAACAAATTTATTAAATTTACATAAGTATCAATTGTCAAACAATCATTACAAAACACAATTTTCACCTAAATCTTCATAACAAATATACTTGAATTTTTTTTATGCTTTTACACTCATAAAGTTTCATAATGAGGTTTATATCAAAACACAAGATAAGAACATAGAGAAGCACCTGAACAGAGTTTCTGTTATTGCAGAAGCAATAGTAATGCAAAGAAAGTTTGGAAATAGAGAATGGCGGCTATAAAAAATCAAGCAAGGTTCAGAGCAATCAACAATTGGCAATGCATTCATAAATAATGGTGGCTACAGAAAATCAAGCAAGGTTAAGAGCAATTAGCAATTAGTAATGCATTCATAAAGAATTGCTAATTTTGCTTTATATTTTTTATTTTGCAGTAAATACAAGGCAATTAGCAATGCATTCATGAAAGATAACACAAGGCAATTAGCTGTCACAAGAAAGATAACACATTCTTTTCTTGATAATTAAGACTTCTTAAGAAACTATAAATTAATCTATCATATAGATTAAAAATACTGTTTTTCCATAACATGAGTTAAACTTCATATCTAGCAAGAAAATTAGTGCAACCATAACATTACACTTAACAATATCAAATTTGATAATCATTTCTTGAATCAAAGATAGGTGGAAGTTTAGAACTCACATTCATGTCATAGAATAAGAACAAATAAGCTATTGCCACCCCTGGTGCTCTCCCAAGTCCAGCAGTATAATGCACATAAACTCTTCCTTTTCCCTCTGAGATTGCCCATTCCAATGATGAGACTGCTTTAGGTAGGACATTTCGCAAGGAGTTTGGATCAAAGTCTATTGCCTAATAAAATAGATTTATAAAATATATCAAGCTATGAATTATAATCCAGTCTCAGAAAAGCAAGCAAAGCATTTAACAAACTCACAACTCTTTCAGAAAAAGGTTTTCTAACACATTTAAAGTGCAATGTCAATTGCACCAAAAGTATATGGATCCTTGACTTAGCCATACATTGTATTAACCATATAGGAAAAATTAAAATTTCTATCTCATGACAATGCCATTGAGCAAGATAAGTTGGCATTGTTGTATATACTTTCCTAAAATTTAGAGTGGGAGTCTATTTTCTCAGCAAAATTGACTGAAATGTAGGCTTGCAACTTTCTTACTTACCGGCCTCCTCATATGTCGAACATCGAGTTCGTGACACCTCCTTGTTATCGACCTCAAGTCTATTTCCCCAATATTCTACATCCTTATCTTGCTGCACATTCAGAATGTATGTCACACCCTCTTCCTTCTTGAGGTGATCGATGTCTTCAGGTTTTTGTGGTTGGGATCCCACAATGAGATTGTCAGTTATAAGTGTGTAATTCATACCTGAAATAAATCAATCACAGATTGGATCAGCACCAGCACCAACAATCATATTACTGTGCTATGCATTTTATATAATAGAGACAAATTAATACAGTACTAACTGTTCCTTCTAGCACCTTATACAAAATGCAAGTAATTAACAAAGGAAACCCATCATTATATCAAACAGTTGGCAGTCATAACTAACAAATAGGGAAAAAAGAGGAAACTAACCCAGATCGTGGTGATACTCATAAGGATTCCTCATCATCCTCTTCATAGCAAAATTGTAATCTTCCATTATGTCCTTGGATTTAGAGGCAGTGGTATTGCTGGTGGAGGGTTTGTGCTTCTTCTCATCAATGCCACTTTCTGATAGCTTCTTGCAGCATATTCGAGTGACAGAACACGATTCAAAAGTAGCGATGTCTAGAGGGGCAAACGATGGCATGGCAGCAGAAGCAAAAGAGGTGATAGCCCACAAACGACAAGGAGAAGCATTAATGGTGACAACGGTGATGACAGCTTCGCGCAGCTCCAATGGTGACGATGGCGACGGAGCTGGCAGTGACGAGGACAGCCAGGCTCCCCTCCAGTGACGGCGACGCTACTCTCTCGCGAGCTCGTCTCTCTCTCCCCTCTCGTTATGACTCTCCCGACAGCGACAAGACAGCGGCGACGGTGGCAGTGATATCCACCGCCGCCGTCTTCCTTTTTCCCCCTCTCCTTCCTTCTCCTTCTTCCCCCCTCAAGCTCCCCCGTCTTTCCTTTTCTTTCCTTTTCTTTCCGTTCCGTGTATGTGTGTATAGTTTAGGGTTTGAGTATTTGTGTGGGGCGGCTGGGAAAGAAAAAGGCGAGGGTAAGGGTTAGTTATGTTTTTATTTGAGAATTTTAATAAAATTAAGGTATAGAATAAGTATTTTTAATAAGATTAGGAGTAATTAAATTACTAAAGTTTTAAATTTTAAATAAAAAATATCTAAATATTTATGAAAATTATATGAGTTTTAATTAATTTTAAACTCAAAATCTCATAACTTTAATTTAATTACTTTTTAGTAAATATTTTTTTTTGAAAATAAAACCATGAATAACTATAATAAATCACAGATAATTTATTATTTATTTTCTAACAATCGGAGGTCTTACTGGCTTAATGATGAGTGTTGGGTTATGATGGATTTAGGACTAGTAGAGGGACAAAAAAAATTAGAGCCCTATATTTTGCTCTTAAGTGAGTTTTCAAAAATTTATTTAAGTGTAAAAATATATTAAATATTAGAGCGGTAATGAAACAAAAAATAATATTTGTTATAAATTTATTTTAAATTAGAGAATGAAGGTTACTTTGAGTGTGAGAGGTGGAGCCGTGGAGGCAGTGAGAGTGGACGAGGGCAGTGAATAGCAGAATGAAGAGCGAAGGTGAGAGTTAGAATTAGAGCTTTTACTTTTTATATTTGTTTTTATTTTTAAATTTTAACTATTTTTATTTATGTTTAACAATTAATTTTTTTAATTTAAAAAAATTAATTTTTAGTCAACATTTAAGACTTAAATATTAGTAAAAATTATATATTAATTTTATAAAAATATAAAATAATATATACCATTTTTAAAAATTAATCATTTAATCTTTAATTTTTTTATAGAAATAATTAATTAATACAAATAAGATTTTAAAAAATAAAATTTTTGAAACAAAATAAAATTATCTCAAAGATTTTAACATTTTAAAATAAATTTTTTTAGTTACAAAAATTCTTGTATTTTGTGACAAACAAATAGCTTGTTACAAACAATATTGAATTTTGTGACAAATTAATTTTTTGTTACAAAATAATTGGAATTTTTGAAACAAACGGATATTTTTTTACAAAATATTTTGAACTTTTGCAACAACTTTATCTTTTATTACAAAATATTATAAATTTTTGCAACATAACACTGGTTTGTTACAAAAGGCAATATAATTTGTAACAAAAAAAACCAAGTCGTTACAAAAGATCAAAATGTTTTGTAACAATTTTAAATTTGTTAAAAAGTTTTTGTTACAAATGTTCCATTTTCTTGTTGTGTTTGTGCATTAATTGGGAGTGCCTATGTGAATCAGTATGGCTAATTGTTATACTTACTACTTGCATTACTTGTACTCTAATTGTGTTTGCCTTTGTCTATTTGTTTGTTTGTGTGGTCCTATCAGAGTTTGGAGGATTGGAAGAAGGTGGAGGATTAAGGGTTTAGGTTAGAGTTTGGTTAAGTTTAGGAATCTTAGAGAACCACCCTTGTTTATGGTTTTCTGTTTTAATTCTTTAAGTTTTATAATCTAAGTGTCAGAGTCCTAGGATTGCCTCTGGCTTTCCTAGGACCTTATATCTTATTTATGTGGGCACCGTTACCATGTTGAGAACCTCTGATTCTCACCCCATACATATTTTGTGGTTTTCAGATGCAGAACGTGAGGTACCTCGCTAAGGCATTCTAAAAGTTTCTGAAGCGAAGGGTTCTAAATTTTTGGGGATTCTATTTTGGTTTTCGATATATATGTAAATACTTTATATCTCCATTGTATATATTATGTTTTATTCCTCTTAGAGGTCGATTCAGAGAAACAGGTTCTGTAAACAGTATTTTGGGTCATTTTAGGATTCTCATGTATATATGTATATATGTATATATGTTTATATGCTTTGTCCGATTTTAACTTTGCGAGCCGGGCCAGAAGTTTTGCTATCTGTATCTTGGAACTTTTCTTTTATGTATTTATGTTTTGCTTTACTCTTATCCTATCCGGTTTATGTATATCGTTTACGTGAGTGATGCGCTTTTCTATTTAACGCTTTTGTTTAAATTTTCTTCATTAGACTCCTAGATATAAACCCTTTTTTACTATATCATATATATATATATATATATATATTTTATTTTTAGAGGTCGTAGCGCCTCGTCATCTCTGTTTTACATCCTAGGTATAAAGCTCTGTGTGGTAGGGTGTTACATTATGGTATCAGAGTAGTTCGTTCCTGTTGAGCCTGAGGGACAGACTGACTATGCTTTTTTGCATACTCTGTGCGTGTGTCTATGTGCTCTTAGGATATCTAACTGATATATGTGGCATAAATGTTCATGAGCATGCATTTGGAACTTTGAAGCACAAAACTTGCGATATTGAGACTGATCACCTTGATATCACTTGTTTGATGTGAACAGGGACCAGATGGCGACTCGTGGACATAATTGCGGTCGAGGGAGAGATAGGGCTAGTAATACGGAACCTGAGATGACTGAGAATAATCCCGCATGCTTCATGACTTCCCTGGAGAGCATGGCTGTCACTATGCAGTCTACGGCTGCGGCTTTGGGGAATCAAGCCAGTAATGGGAATGGCGGTGCGGAGAAAATGGGCCATGAACTTAGCAACCTTCCTAAAGGTAAATCCAACCATCTTTAGAGGGACGACGAACCCCACATAGGCAGATAACTAGTTTCAGGCGATGGAATGGGCTTTACAAGCACAACAAGTCCCTGAAAATCGACGTGTTGGGTTTGCAACTTATCAGTTAACAGGTGAAGCCCAGTATTGGTGGTAGGGTACATGACGCCTGTTGTAGCAAGACAATGTTGCAATACCTTGGGATGCCTTTCAGTTGAAATTCTACAAAAAGTACTTTCCCAATTCGGTCAGGACGGCTAAGGAACTTGAATTGTTGCAACTGAAGCAAGGTCAAATGTCTGTGGCCGAATGCACAAACAAATTTGAGGAATTATGTCGATTTTCTAAGACTTGGCAAGGTGCTCTGAGAGACTTTGAGGAATGGAAGTGCATCAAATACAAAGGAGGACTCCGGAGTGATATACTTAGTTTATTGGGCCCGATGAAGATCAGAGTTTTCTTCAACTTGGTGAACAAGAGTAGGGTTATGGAAGAATGTTTAAAGAACGCTGCTATGACAAGGAATGGTAGCCGGGAATTTTACCGAAGGGAACACAATCAGAACTTCGCACCTAGGGGCCAATAATTTAAGAGAAGAGGATACCCACAACAATTTTCTCAAGGACGGAATAACTTCAGGACAAATGAGGACCACCAGGGAAATGACAGAAGAAACCAGACATTGGCTGCTTTGGATGATTCGAGTTGTCAGAGATGTGAGAGCTATCACCCAAATAGGACTTCTCATTTTGGTTCGGGCTTATGCTATAAGTGCAGTCATTTTGGGCACATGTCTCAGAACTTTCCACAAAGGGGGACTCAGGATGCCGGTCGGTCACCACGAGGTGGAAGTGATTGTGAAACTATTAATTTAATTTCAATTACGCTATAGAATGTTGTGACATTGCGTTTATTGGTACTTAAGATATAAGTGACAAATTAGGATTTAAAGTAACTAACTTAGAACCAACTTAAGAGTGCTACGTGAGATATTGATGTCAAGTGACAAATTCTTGAAGACGAACAAATCAGAGTGCGTCAGCGAATCTTCATGAGTCGACCTAGTTTCTCTTTTGAGACTTACATTGGAATTCTACCTTGAATTTTTTCTTGAATAATGAATTGATCAACTTTTCAATCATATTTCTGACTTGCGTGAATCTCGTTTCCTCTGGGATGAGTCTAAACGTGTCCTGGTGTAATCATGTAAATCCTTGAATTTTAAGGGATTACTACGAGTGAAATGGCTCTCCTTCACGAACTTGCATTCATTGGACAACAAATGAGATTTATTTAATTTGATAAATTTTGTTCTCTTTCTATCAAGGTTTGATTTCAATCCCTTCCTTGGTGTGCACTTTAATTCCCTTCTTGTGCCTTTTTGCTAATCTCTAAGACTTGCTGCAATCACCATATAAGACACCCTTTTATCTTTCAGTGGATACGGTTTGAATTAGTTCAATCGCCCTTGGGTTTAATATCTTTTCAAACCGACTCAAGCATTAGTTTAGCATCACGTACAATCCCTAAATATAACCCTGAAGATGCTGGTTCCTTAATATTTTTATACGCGCTAGAAAGCACTGTTGCTTGGATGCTGGAATGCGAAAAAGTTTCCAAACCTCGAGCGATAAGAGTAACCTCAATGCTAATATTCAAGATACCTGGACCTAATAAACTATCCAGAAATTCTGTAATGCATTATCCAAGGGCTTAGGATGTGAACGGATGTAACAGCATGATGTCGTGACGACACCTCAGTAGGAAGACTCCGAGTATTGTTGTTTGGAGAATGATTAAAGTTCTGACTGAAGTCTTAGGTTGTAGTCTTAAGTCGGGTATTGAGAAAGTAACTGAAAGCATCAAACTGACTCGATTGCAATTTTCAAATAGTGGTAAGGCTAGAATTTGAAGAACGCAGCAAGATAGTAAGGAATTACCAAGGATATTGAGGTCTATTGATCAAGGAAATCAAGAAGAGATTGAGGGGGACAGAGAAGGTATGGCTACGAATTCCGTAATGAAGTTTGCTGGAGTCTAAGACGAGATTTGATGCCATTAGGTAATCGCATATTGAGTGACCAAGTTCACTTACCTCCTGCCTATCGAGGTGAACTATTCATTGAAGAAATTGGCGAGACTAAACACAAAAAAGATAGTAAGGTTACACGGTGCGTGGATCGTCTCTGTAACAAAATAAAATCGAAGAATCAAGCATTTTAGTTTTCGGAACGATAGCCGAGAAAACAGAGAAAAGATTAAGAGAATTTGAGATGAGATTATAACTGCGTAAAGCCAACAGATAAGTTATGCGAATAAGAAAGGAGAAGGCCTAGACAGTTTGAAGGAGAAAGTCACGCATTCCTAAAAGTTACTTCAACAGACTAGAATCGGTGAGCAATCAAAACTAAGGAATTAAAATCAGGATGTATTAAGCCATTTGTAGTGTTAACACGGATTAGAAGGATGGAATAGAAGCATACACCTAAGAACTTAAATTCGAGATGAGAATTGGCTACCCACACCTCTTTTCACGAAACTAAAACTGAATTTTGATGACAAAGTTCTTAATTAGGTGGGTAGGATGTAAACTTTGTATAATTAACGAATAATTAGTCAATAAATTAATTATTAATCAAAAAAATTAGAAAATAAAATTTTATAGTTTAATGAGGTATAATTAATTAAAATATGAATTTTGACATTAATTTTAAAGAATTTAGCCCAAAATTGGGTTGAACGGGCCGAATCGGGCAAACAGTGCCCGTGTTGGGCCCAATGCCCAACTTAAATCACTAATACCCATGAGCTTCAGCTCATTTCTCTTTCACCTACACATTGAAACATGCTAGGTAAGGGTAGAACACTTCCAAGAAATACAAACCCTTGCTCTTAATTCGATCTAACATAAGTTTTAAACTGGAGCTTCGATCGTTGCATCGTTTGTAGCTATGCGACCACTGCGTCGAGCTTTACAAAGCCCAGTAATCAATTTGGTAAGGAGGTTTCATTTTTAGTTTTGATTTTCCTCCCCCTCTCCCCAATTTCGAAAATTCAATAAGTGGGTGTTGAGATTTTTGGTTCTTTGATGTTATAGGCTTGAACTAACTTGTGAAAATTATTAGGTTTACTCCATTGATGTGTGAGAAAGGTAAGAACTCCCAAACCCTTATGAAATCTATGTTTAAGTGAAATTTATATTGATTTAGTGAGGATTATTTGTATTAGATTGAGTTGTGGGTTGTTTTGGGGGCATGTTGGTGGTCATTGTGGTATTGAAGACCTGATATTGGACTTTGGGGAGCTGAAAATCCATTTGGTGTGACTTTGAAAGCTTGGGTTTTTGTGGAACGGTGCTAATTGCGGTGTTCTGAGCTTAGAGGAGGAATCGGCCAAGGTATGGTTTTGGTTTCTCGTAAATAATATATAAAGTCTCGTGAAAATATAGGCTAGATGACCATTGTAAGGCCCACATCGGTTGGGGAGGGGAACGAAGCATGCCTTATAAGGGTGTGGATACCTCTCCCTAGCATGACGCATTTTGACGAGTGAGTGTGGGGGGCTTCGACTATCATCCCTATCGTAAAAAAAAACCGTGAGGCCTTGTGAGCCAAAGCGGACAATATCGTGCTAGCGGGTGGTCTGGGCTGTTACAGATGGTATCAGAGCCAGAACCCGGATCGATGTGCCGGCGAGGGCGCTGGACTCCCTTAGGGGGGTGGATTGTAAGGCCCACATCGGTTGGGGAGGGGAACGAAGCATGCCTTATAAGGGTGTGGATACCTCTCCCTAGCATGACGCGTTTTGACGAGTGAGTGTGGGGGGCTTCGGCTATCATCCCTATCGTCAAAAACAAAACCGTGAGGCCTTGTGAGCCAAAGCGGACAATATCGTGCTAGCGGGTGGTCTGGGCTGTTACAACCATAAGATAGGTTGAAGCATGTATGTATGTTAAAAGTTAGTAATCCTAATAAAAAGATTGATGATTGATGATTTTGATGATGATTGATGAGGATAATGAATATGATTTGTTGAATGATTTACAGAAGCAAATTTGGATTGTGTATTGGTGCAAATTTAGTGGTTTTAATTAGTGCAATATGTGTTTGAGTTGATATGGTTGATGATGTTAGTGTTTGATGTTGATAATGTATTACGTTAAATGAGTAAGTATTAATATGGTTAAAATGATGACCATGTAAGTAAATGAGTGTGTGATCTTGAGTAGCAATGGATTGTGTTGGTTTGATTGATATTGAAATTGTAGTTTGATTTGTAGATGAGTTTGAAGTGAAAAATGGTAAGATTGATTTTGGACATATTCTGGTAATGGTAGAGAATTGTATTGAGTATATTGGAACTGGTTCGAGTGTAAAAATCATGGTTTAAATTGAGAATTTGGAAAGGTTAAAGGTTTTGGTATTTTTGGTAAAAGTGAATTTTTGACCAACTTCGACGAGTCGTAACTCGACTTCAGGATCCCCAAATTGTGTCAAACATATTTCAAACGAAAATTGGGTCCGTGAAGTTTATGCCGTTTGAAGAAAGGATGAAAAATGTTTTAAAACAAAAAAGTTATGCGCGTTCGAAGTTTGGTATAAAAATATGGTTTTCTGCAGCTTTTGAAGGAAAAGGGCTCGTGTACGCAAGGCATGCACACGACGCGAGTATTCCTTGCTATTTTGGATACTCGCGTACGTGGGACATGACTGCGTACGCGACTTGGCGAATTTTTGTATCCGTGCGTACGCATAAACCTGCTGTTTTGAAAAAGTTGTATTTTTCAAGTCTAAACCAGTTCTTTAGCTTCCCAAACTCCTTTTTACATCTGTTTAGTCTGTTAGTGAGCTTTAAGCCTTAAAATGAAAGTAAGCCTGTGAAATAAATGGAGGAAACAGTTGGAAGAGTTTTGCGAAGTTTTAACTAATTTAAGGAAGTGTTAGTGATGTAAGATAAGGAGTGATTGATGAATATGATGAAATCGATGAATTGTAATTGAAGAAATAATGAATTGAATGATAATGAGATAGATGTGACCGCGTAAGAGGCGGTGGCAATGACCACGCGCTCCGGGTATATGTTAAGGATGTGTAGAGATGTTGAGAATGTATGGAAGATGAATTAATGATTGAATGACTATGAATGAATTGGAATAATAATGAAAATGAACTTGAATTTGATTGTAATGTGCCTCCGGGTAAGACGCAGTGGTGTTATCTACTTGCTCCAGGTAAGAGGCGAGATTGTCGGGTAAGATGCAGTGGTGTTATACACTGGCTCTAGTTAAGAGTTTAAAACACCGGGTAAGATGCAAGGGTGGAATTCTGTCGCTGCTTGCTCCGCGTTGAGAACTGTTCACAGAAATTAAAAAAAACACATACTTTTTCATCCTAAATTACTGGTAGCAACTAATAGGATGCCCATTTAAAAGTTTATTTACCCAACTATTTCCTGTCAACCTTGAAGTTCTTCGTGGATTTTTCACAACGTACTTTAGGAAACAATCAACACAAGTTACAATTGTTATTAAAGTCACCGTCTTCTTATGTTTGGTTGCAACTTTTTGTTTGTTTTCAAATTCTTCATTTGACACATTTGTATTTGATATCAAACTTTTAGTTGACAAACTTTTAGTTGAACTGTTAGATATCCTGTTATACAAATATTTTAAACTAATATCAGATAATAAATACTAATCACACCTGTAAGAAAACCACAATTTTTAAATAAATACTAGTTCACATCATAAATATAAAATAACAAACAACCATAGAAAGCAATAAAGAAACATAATCATGGAAAATATTTTTTGAACAACACATAGACATATTAAAGAGACATTCTAGCCAAAAAACTTCAAGAACCAGACACATCAGCTAAACTATGAGTCTTCAACTAACCAAGTTGTAAGGCAGAGTCTTCTAGTTCTATAAAAATCTCTCTTTTTGACCTTTTTGCCATTAGTCTTGTAGCTGTAACAGCCCAGACCACCCGCTAGCACGATATTGTTTGCCTTTGACGATAGGGATGATAGCCGAAGCCCCCCACACTCACTCGTTAAAACGCGTCATGCTAGGGAGAGGTATCCACACCCTTATAAGGCATGCTTCGTTCCCCTCCCCAACCGATGTGGGCCTTACAATCCACCCCCTAAGGGAGTCCAGCACCCTCGCTGGCACATCGATCCGGGTTCTGGCTCTGATACCATCTGTAACAGCCCAGACCACCCGCTAGCACGATATTGTCCGCTTTGGCACACAAGGCCTCACGGTTTTGCCTTTGACGATAGGGATGATAGCCGAAGCCCCCCACACTCACTCGTCAAAACACGTCATGCTAGGGAGAGGTATCCACACCCTTATAAGGCATGCTTCGTTCCCCTCCCCAACCGATGTGGGCCTTACAGTAGCTATAAAGAATATATCACTCCACTTACTGCCCAGGCAATTGTTTGAGAGCAGTTAAATAAGTTTATATACTTGGTACATTATTTTTTATGAGTTATTTTGTTGGCCTTTTCTTCTTCAAACACATTAATTATACGTTCTAGTTGAGTTGAAAGTTGAGAGGCTCACAATCTTTTATTGTCCCTGCCAACCTTTCTTCTCTTTTGTCTCATTGCACTAGGAGGTGTTGATTAATCATTTAACTCATCTTTTAAACCTTCTTCCTCATCATCATTATCTTCGTCATTATCTTTATTGTTATAACTATCATTTATATCTTGAGAGGGTGCCCATGCACCTACACTAGTAGCTACAACATCTTCAAAAAGGAACTCTATTTTATTAAGATGTTCTGGATCTTTCTCTCTAAATTTTGCCACATCAAGATTTTCTTATGAGACGATAAAAGAGCAATTAAAAATCTATCAGTAAAATTAATATTTCTAAAATAGTTTAAAAAATATAACATACCAGAATCTTAGCATCCCACTAATCATCACTTGCTTGTATGGTCTTCTTAATAGGATCCCAACCAAGACCAGTCTCCTTTCTTTTTAGTTTAGCCCATAGTCCCTAGTCTCTTTTCATAGCCTCCCACTTGTTTTTAAATTGTTTATACTCATAACATAAACCAGTCTGTTTCAAGAACTTTGTTTTTAGATTTACCCAACCAGCTTTGTTAAAATGTGTTTCAGGTCTATTTCTAACCACCATCTCTTCTTTACATATTTTTATGAATATAATAGTATTTCATTCATTCCAATCAGCTTTAATTTTTCTTCCGGACTTGCCACTTTCATGAATTTGTTGAGGAAGAACATAAAAAAAATCAAACAAATATTTCGTACATAAAGAGATACATAAAAAAAATAGAGAGATATTGCAAATAAGAGAATGACCCTATTGAGAAAAAAATAGCAAGCTATATAAAAATAAAATCACATATGAAAAAATAGAATTAAAATTGAGATTTCATACTACACACAATGTTAAATATAAATTTAATAATAAAATTAGAGTAGTAGAATGATAAAAAAAAATCTGGAAGGGACATAGTTCAGATGGAATATTATGTGAAAATGGTGGTAGAAAGACAATACTTCCAGCAGATGAAACATTGCGTACAAATAATGGAAGGCTAGTACTTTTAGCAGATGGACCATTGTGTAAAAATAGTGGTGGATGTCCAATATTTTCAGCAGAAATAGGAAATATTTTTTCACAGAGCCAAGAATAGTAGCACAATATTGGTATCTTTTGTTAATGGAAGTGATAAAATAATTTCTGAGAAGGAAGAAGTCATATTTTCCTACTTTTTCAAAAACTCTCAATTAACTTCTCGAGAAGTTAAAAGTATTTCTCAAAAATGGTGCCAAACACATGTAATATAACTTTTCATAATTCAAAAGTAAAAAAAAAAGTAGCTTTTACTACTTCCCAAACGGGTTCTAAATACATATAATTTACATAAACAAATAGGTTCAAAATTATTTTCATTAGTTGAATCATGACAAAATAATTAGTTGCATCATATCTTACCAATTTCATTCGTGATTTGAATTCTAAACCTGTAAATACCATGTATCATTCACATTGGAGACGTGTTTAAAATTCTAAACCCTAAATGTCAGTCCTAACCCTAAATCCACAACTAAGACCCTAAACCCTTGTCGCTAAGAAATGGCTTAGTGATGTTAGATAAAGTTTCAATTTTCTTGGTGTAATTATAGTACCGAAGTATAAATTGTTGTTTTATTTAATAAATTGCATTCTGGCCATAAAAAAAAAGTTTACATTAAATTTACATAATGATAATAATAATTTCATTTTAATTCAATGTTGGAAATTTTTTATTTATTAAAAAAAATTACTTTGCATTTACTATGCTGCTCAACTTTCTTATAAAGAACTAAAGATCAAAATCATGAGATGGTGAAGTACATAATACATTTAATTTTAATTAACAAACTGAGTAAATTTAATTTTAATTACAAATTAAAAAATTATATATTATGTTTTACACCTAATTACAAAATGATAAACATAATTGATTCGTTACAAATTAAAAACCTAAATCTTAAAGCCTCAACTCTGAAGTTTAAACTCTCGATTCTACGTAACAAATATAATTGAATCATTAGAAATCTTACATCATGAATACTAAAATCATAAATTCTAAACTATGCAGAGTGAGAATACAGAATTCTAAAATTTTTAGAGACGAATTGAACGTTATCTCATACTTATAAATAATTTAAACATTATACTCTTCAAATAGGTTATAATTTTTTCTAATAACTATACAATATTTATTAACACTTTAAAATCTTAAAAAATTTTAAAAAGACCACAATCTTTTATATTTTAACAATATTTTTATATTTGTATTTTTAAATTCAAATCATTGTCAAATAGTTAAAAAAAAATTTCTAAGCATCCCCAAAGTTACATAATATATACACACACAAATATATAAATAAGTTTCATAAAGTTATATCAACATAGATGCTTAATCCATCATCATGATTTTTATACTGAAACAATAAAAACTGTTATTTTAAGACTTTAAACACAAATTCCTAAACCCTTAACTCATTCACCCTAAATCTTAAGCAAATGAATCCCTCCATCCTAAATATATTTATTAAATAAAATTAAAAAGTAAATAAAAAATTAACTATAACTAACAATAGAGTCATATCAAAGTAATATTTATAATCTAAAACAGTACTAAATAAATTATGAGTAATCTAATTTCATAAAGCATATTTTCATATATTATTCATATATTATTTATATTTTTGATATAAAATATATTTTAATAATTTTTTATGCTAATTTTAATTCAATAAGTAAATATTATTTTTTATGACAAACTTGATTAATAAAATTTATTTAAATACCTAAAATAAAAAGATAACATAATATCAAATAACTATTTAAATTCATGTCTTTTTTAATAATTTTTTTTTATCTAAAAGTGATTTTGAGTAATATAATCTAAACGACTTTTTAGTTTACTACAATCCATTTTGATATAAAAACTTGACAAACATAAACCACGCTAATCTCAACTTACTTTTAATCAAAATCAATTTTATGCAAGCTCTCTTCTACAAACTTTCTTTTTCTTGAATTCATCCTTGGAAGATTGCTAACTATAAAATGAAGGTCAATCTTCAAGAGTGAATCTTCCAAATTTGATCACATAGAATCTTCTTTTTTTGTTGCCTTCTTATTTTGTAAAAATATATCATAATGAATGCTTATTTCCTTGATATGTTTCTTGTTTCAGATTCTATTAAGAATTTTCTGTAACACTTGGAATATATAATTAATGTACTCAATCAATTATATCTCAATCAAATGTTTGTCTTCATCAAGTTTATTAGATATTCTCTAAATTCAACAATTTCTCTTTTGATGACAAACATTCTGATTGATAATGTAGCAAGCTCCCCCAATCTATGTGCTTAAAACAATTATAGCAGCAAGTAAACATAGGTTTAATCTTCTCTCTTTTTTGTCATTAAGAAAGGAAAACAAAGCATTTGCATTACAACATTAGTCTAAATAGTCTAAAGACATATGAAAAAATAGCCATTACAGTCATACAACAACAGAATAGAAACAAGAGATTAGAACTAAAATAGTCTCTTAAAAACATAAAAACAGCAGCAGCAACAACAACAGTGAGAATACATAGAGAAATATCAAGACATGATGTGTCAAAACATCTCAATCAATTGTATAAGGGTTAAGTGCGATTTTGGTCCCTTACGTAGAGGTCAAAAATTTTTTTCGTCCCAACCTTATTTTGCATACAAAATCATCCCTAAAGTTTGTGTTTGTTTTAAAATGGTCCTTTTGACAAAAAAACTTTTTAAAGACAATTTCCCCCCCCCCTTTGGTTTGTTTCCCTTAATGTCATTCCCGCGAAATCTTTTCCTCCTCCTCAAATAACTCACAATGTTCCTGAACACACTTGGTATCTGAAAAGTTTGTGTGAAACTCTCGAAAACGTTCCTACGAAGAGAGTCTATGCTAGTGGTTGAAGACATTTGGTTGTTGAAAGTTCCACCGAGGGTGCGGTGTGACATTCGTGACTCATCTTAATCACTGCAGATAGTGGTTGTTGAGGTATAGTTACTTTCGATGCATTGTCGCTTCATGTCAACTATTTATTGAATTTGGGTGGTTTGAGCTTGACAACAATGTTGCTGCATTTGAGTTGTTTAAGGTTTAATGTGGGCTGCACTGACTGTGGATAAAGCTAGGGTTTGTGATGATCTATTTCTTTTCTTTCTTGTTTGTTATAGTAATGTATTATGTTGAATAACAGGGTTGTTTGAGCAGAAGATAGTGTACATTAACATGAGGGTACATCATGGGGTGCATTCGGATATGAAAATAGGATATTTAAGTATTTGAAGGGGCAAACTACAATTATCGAAGACATTAATGGCGATCGGTGGTCTGTGTTTGAGGCCTATGAAGAGTTAAGACAGTTTGGATACTTGCAGTCCAACATTGCAGCATTATGGTATAAAGATCTAACTGCAGATGATTCGGAGAATAATTTGAAGATGTTAAAAGGTGACTCAGATGTGATTGAAATGTGCAAAATAGCTGGGATGAGGGGCTTGGTAGAGTTGTTTGTGGTCCATGATGTTGGGGATGCGGAAGGGTTTCCAAAAGTTGGTTACATTGACGTAGGGGGAGTAACTGGGGTTGTTGAAAGTGAGGAACGTAATGGTGCTGGTCTTCATATAGTTGTTTTTTATGACCCTGTCGCTGAAGCAGTTGAGGGAAGTGGGGCACATAATAAGGAAAATTCAGGAGATTTAGGAGGTGGAGGATAGATTGGAGGAGATTGACATGAAACCAGTGATGAAGACAATGGTGACCCTAAATGTTCTCCGTCCAACGAGGAGGGGGATAGTGCAAATGACATACACTTTACTGACATTGAGGAAGAGTATGAATATGACAATGAATTTGTGGAAACTAATTATGTGCCAAAGATGGCTACTGCTGCCAAGGGAAAGAGGGTTGGGACAAGTCAGCTAAGTGATGAGGAAGGAGTAGATAGTGATGAATTAGAAATAGATCATATGATTGGTGGAGATGACTTAGAAGCTGATGATCATGAGGAGGATGCTGATGGTGGATTAGATTGTAGGGGTCAAAGGTTTCTAGTACATAAACCTCAAAAGGACATGACCAACTACAAATTGGAGGTAGAAACACTTTATGCATCTAGGCAAGAATTTAAGGATACTATGTTAACTTATACAGTTCATACAACTAGAAGTATCAAGTTTAAGAAGTGTGATTTGGTGAGGGTGAGGGTTGTTTGTCAGAAAGACTACCCTTTTTGGCTTTATGCACACAGGGTTAGGAAGGTGTCAACATGGCAATTAAGGAGCATGAATTTACAACATACTTGCATGCAAATACACAGGGTTGGCATAAAGTACTCCAAATGGCTAGGCAAGCAGTTTAAGAAGAAGGTGGAGTATAATCTAAGAATCAAGATAAAAGAGTTGGTGGCAAAGGCACACAAGAAGTGGAATCTGACTGTGACCAAATCGATGGCAGCAAAAACCAAGCAAGAGGCACTAAGCCAGATTCAGGGTGCATTTAGCAAGCAGTATAAGAGGATTAACGATTATTGTGATAAACTTCTAAGAGCAAATCCAGGGTCATCCATTGTCCTCAAAGTGATTCAATCCCCAGATTTTGCTCAGGAGATCCAGAACCCAAACTTGATGAACTACTGTGTATTCCAGAGATTGTATGTATGCTTTGATGCATGCAAGAAAAGCTTCCAACACTGTAGACCCTTTATTATTTTGGATGGATGCTTCCTAAAGGCTCTTCAGGGTGGCCAGCTGTTGAATGCAATAGGAAGAGACCCCAACGACCAAATCCTTCTGATTGCTTATGCGGTAGTTGAAGCAGAGACAAAGGACTCCTGGGTTTGGTTTCTTCACCATCTTGCTAATGATTTGGGGGTGAAAAAAATTGGAAGATGCATCTTCATGTCTAATCAGCAAAAGGTAATGATAAATTTAACATTAGTATGGTGTTTTAACAATAACGATTAGTTCAAATTAGATACAATGCCTACTGGACTAACATTGGCATGCTCACCTTTGTTTTATAGGAGTTGTTACTAGCTTTTGAGGAGGTCATACGAGGGGTGGAGAACAAATTCTGTGTGAGGCATCTGTAAAACAATTTCAGGAAGAAATTCCCTGGATTGGAGCTGAAGAACAGAATGTGGCAGTGTGCAAGGTCAACTTATTGGAAGGATTGGGAGAAGGAGATGAAATAATTGAGACTAAAGAATGAGGGGGCATTTTGACATTTAAACATCATTCCACCTAGGTTTTGGTCCCGTTCTATATTTACATTTCATTCAAAATGTGACACCCTTGTTAATAACTGATGAGCGGATAATTTATACGTTTTTTGGCATTATTTTTAGTATGTTTTTAGTAGGATCTAGTTACTTTTAGGGATGTTTTTATTAGTTTTTATGTTAAATTCATATTTCTGGACTTTACTATGAGTTTGTGTGATTTTCTGTGATTTCAGGTATTTTCTGGCTGAAATTGAGGGACTTGAGCAAAAATCAGATTCAGAGGTAGAAGAAAGACTATTGATGCTGTTGGATTCTGACCTCCCTGCACTTAAAGTGGATTTTCTGGAGCTACAGAACTCAAAATGGCACGTTTCTAATTGCGTTGGAAAGTAGACATCCAGGGCTTTCCAGAAATATATAATAGTCTATACTTTGGCCGAGTTTAGATGACGCAAAAGGGCGTTGAACGCCAGTTCTACGCTGCAGTCTGGAGTTAAACGCCAGAAACACATCACGAACCAGAGTTGAACGCCAGAAACACGTTACAAACTGGCGTTCAACTCCAAGAATGACCTCTCCACGTGTAAACTTCAAGCTCAGCCCAAGCACACACCAAGTGGTCCCCGGAAGTGGATTTATGCATCAATTACTTACTTCTGTAAACCCTAGTAACTAGTTTAGTATAAATAAGACTTTTTACTATTGTATTAGACATCTCGGGACGTTTAGTTCTTAGATCATGGGGGCTGGCCATTCGGCCATGCCTGGACCTTCATCACTTATGTATTTTCAAACGGTAGAGTTTCTGCACTCCATAGATTAAGGTGTGGAGCTCTGCTGTTCCTCATGATTTAATGCAAAGTACTACTGTTTTCTATTCAACTCAACTTATTCCGCTTCTAAGATATTCATTCGCACTTCAACATGAATGTGATGAACGTGACAATCATCATCATTCCCTATGAACGCGTGCCTGACAACTACTTCCGTTCTACCTTAGATTGAATGAGTATCTCTTGGATCTCTTAATCAGAATCTTCGTGGTATAAGCTAGATTGATGGTGGCATTCATGAGAATCCGGAAAGTCTAAACCTTGTCTGTGGTATTCCGAGTAGGATTCAGGGATTGAATGACTGTGACAAAAATTTTTCTTAATCATTTTCAAAAATTTTTAAAAATATTTTTCAAAAATCTTTTTCTTAATTTTATCTCATAATTTTCGAAAATATCTTCAACAATTAATATTTTGATTCAAAAATTTCAAGTTTGTTACTTGCTTGTTAAGAAAGATTCAAACTTTAAGTTCTAGAATCATATCTTGTGATTTCTTGTGAATCAAGTCATTAATTGTGATTTTAAAAATCAAATCTTTTTCAAAACTAATTTCAATCATATCTTTTGAAAAATATCTTTTTATCTTATCGTTGTCAAAATCATATTTTTTTAAAACACATCTTTTTCAAAAATTTGATTTTAAAATATCTTCTCTAACTTCTTATCTTCTTATCTTTTCAAAATTGATTTTCAAATCTTTTTCAACTAACTAATTGACTTTTTGTTTGTTTCTTATCTTTTTCAAAACTACCTAACTAACTCTCTCTCTCTCTAATTTTCGAAAATCTCTTCCCTCTTTTTCAAAAATTCTTTTTAATTAACTAATTATTTCAATTTTTAATTTTAATTTGATTTCATTCCTAATTTTCGAAAATCACTAACCCCTTTTCAAAATTTTATTTTCGAAAATCCTCTTCCTCTTTCATCTCCTTCTATTTATTTATTCATCTACTTACACTTCATCTCACCCAAATTCGAACCTCCTCTTCCATCTGTGTTTGAATTTTCTCTTCTTCCCTTCTTTACATTACATTCTTTTCTTCTTCTATTCACAAAGGGGAACCTCTATACCTGGGTAAAAAGGATCCCTATTATTATTATTTTTCTGTTCCCTCTTTTTCATATGAGCAGGAGCAAGGATAAGAACATTCTTGTTGAAGCAGACCCTGAACCTGAAAGGACTCTGAAGAGGAAACTAAGAGAAGCTAAAATACAACAATCCAGAGATAACCTTACAGAAATTTTCGAACAGGAAGAGGAGATGGCAGCCGAAAATAATAATAATGCAAGGAGGATGCTTGGTGACTTTACTGCACCTAATTCCAATTTACATGGAAGAAGCATCTCCATCCCTACCATTGGAGCAAACAATTTTGAGCTGAAACCTCAATTAGTTTCTCTGATGCAACAAAACTGTAAGTTTCATGGACTTCCATCTGAAGATCCTTTTCAGTTCTTAACTGAATTCTTGCAGATCTGTGATACTGTTAAGACTAATGGAGTAGATCCTGAAGTCTACAGGCTCATGCTTTTCCCGTTTGCTGTAAGAGACAGAGCTAGAGTATGGTTGGACTCTCAACCTAAGGATAGCCTGAACTCTTGGGATAAGCTGGTCACGACTTTCTTAGCCAAGTTCTTTCCTCCTCAAAAGCTTAGTAAGCTTAGAGTGGATGTTCAAACCTTCAGACAGAAAGAAGATGAATCCCTCTATGAAGCTTGGGAGAGATACAAGCAACTGACCAAAAAGTGTCCTTCTGATATGCTTTCAGAATGGACCATCCTGGATATATTCTATGATGGTCTGTCTGAATTAGCTAAGATGTCATTGGATACTTCTGCAGGTGGATCCATTCACCTAAAGAAAATGCCTGCAGAAGCTCAAGAACTCATAGACATGGTTGCTAATAACCAGTTCATGTACACTTCTGAGAGGAATCCTGTGAGTAATGGGACGCCTCAGAAGAAGGGAGTTCTTGAAATTGATACTCTGAATGCCATATTGGCTCAGAATAAAATATTGACTCAGCAAGTCAATATGATTTCTCAGAGTCTGAATGGAATGTAAGCCGCATCTAACAGTACTCAAGAGGCATCTTCTGAAGAAGAAGCTTATGATCCTGAGAACCCTGCAATAGCAGAGGTGAATTACATGGGTGAACCTTATGGAAACACCTATAATCCCTCATGGAGAAATCATCCAAATTTCTCATGGAAAGATCAACAAAAGCCTCAACAAGGCTTTAATAATGGTGGAAGAAACAGGTTTAACAATAATAAACCTTTTCCATCATCTTCTCAGCAACAGACAGAGAACTCTGAACAAAATACCTTTAATTTAGCAAACTTAGTCTCTGATCTATCTAAGGCCACTCTGAGTTTCATGAATGAAACAAGGTCCTCCATTAGAAATTTGGAGGCACAAATGGGCCAGCTGAGTAAGAAGATCACTGAAACCCCTCCTAGTGCTCTCCCAAGCAATACAGAAGAAAATCCAAAAGGAGAGTGAAAGGCCATTGATATAACCATCATGGCCGAATCCAAAGAGGATGGGGAGGACGTGAATCCCAAGGAGGAAGACCTCCTGGGACGTCCAGTGATCAATAAGGAGTTCCCCTCTGAGGAACCAAAGGAATCTGAGGCTCATCTAGAGACCATAGAGATTCCATTGAACCTCCTTATGCCATTCATGAGCTCTGATGAGTATTCCTCTTCTGAAGAGAATGAAGATGTTACTGAAGAGCAAGTTGCCAAGTTCCTTGGTGCAATCATGAAGCTGAATGCCAATTTATTTGGTAATAAGACTTGGGGAGATGAACCTCCCCTGTTCACCAATGAACTAAATGCATTGGATCAAATGAGATTGCCTCAGAGGAAACAGGATCCTGGAAAGTTCCTAATACCTCGTACCATAGGCACCATAACCTTTGAGAAGGCTCTATGTGACCTTGGGTCAGGAATAAACCTCATGCCACTCTCTGTAATGGAGAAACTGGGAATCTTTGAGGTACAAGCTGCCAAAATCTCATTAGAGATGGCAGACAATTCCAGAAAATAGGCTTATGGACAAGTAGAGGACATATTAGTAAAGGTTGAAGGCCTTTACATCCCTGCTGATTTCATAATCCTAGACACTGGGAAGGATGAGGATGAATCCATCATCCTTGGAAGACCCTTCCTAGCCACAGCAAGAGCTGTGATTGATGTTGACAGAGGTGAACTAGTCCTTCAATTGAATGAGGACTCCCTTGTGTTTAAAACTCAAGGTTACCCTTCTGTAAACATGGAAAAGAGGCACAGTAAGCTTCTCTCAAAACAGAGTCAACCAGAGCCCCCACAGTCAAACTCTAAGTTTGGTGTTGAACTCCCATATCCAAACTCTAAGTTTGGTGTTGGGGAGTCTCAACAATGCTCTGAACATCTGTGAGGCTCCATGAGAGCCCACTGTCAAGCTATTGACATTAAAGAAGCGCTTGTTGGGAGGCAACCCAATTTTTATTTATCTTAATCTATTTTTATTTTTATTGTTTTTTTCATGTTTTATTAGGTTCATGATCATGTGGAGTCACAAAATAAATAGAAAAATCAAAAACAGAATCAAAAACAGCAGAAGAAAAATTACACCCTGGAGGAAGGGCTTACTGGCGTTTAAATGCCAGTAAGGAGCATCTGGCTGGCGTTCAACGCCAGAACAGAGCATGGATCTGGCGTTGAACGCCCAAAACAAGTAGCATCCTGGTGTTCAGACGCCAGGAATGCACACTGAGGAAAGCTGGCGCTGAACGCCAAAAACAAGCATCAATTCGGCGTTTAAACGCCAGAATTGCATGCAAAGGCATTTTACATGCCTAATGGGTGCAGGGATGCAAATCCTTGACACCTCAGGATCTGTGGACCCCACAAGATCAACTCAGGATCTGTGGACCCCACAGGATCCCCACTTACCACCACTCACTCTCTTCCCTCTTTTCAATGTTCATCCTCTCTTTCCAATAAACACTCTTCCCCAAAATTCTTCACCAATCACCTCAATCTCTCTTCCCTATCACTACTTCACCACTCACATCCATCCACTCTTCCCCATAAACCTACCTCATAAACTCCACCTACCTTCAAAATTCAAAATCAATTTCCCACCCAAACCCACCCCATATGGCCGAACCTTAACCCCCCTCCCCTCCCTATATAAAGCCCTCCATTCTTCCTCATTTTCACACAACACAACCCCATCTTCCCCTTCTTGGCCGAATACACCTCTCCCTCTTCTCCTCCATATTTTCTTCTTCTTCTTCATATATTCTTTCTTCTCTTGCTCGAGGGCGAGCAATATTCTAAGTTTGGTGTGGTAAAAGCATAAGCTTTTTTTTTGTCCATTACCATTGATGGCACCTAAGACTAGAGAATCCTCTAGAAAAGGGAAAGGGAAGACAAAAGCTTCCACCTCTGAGTCATGGGAGATGGAAAGATTCATCTCCAAAGCTTATCAAGACCACTTCTATGATGTTGTGGCCAAGAAGAAGGTGATCCCCGAGGTCCCTTTCAAGCTCAAGAGAAATGAGTATCCAGAGATCTGACATGAAATCCAAAGAAGAGGTTGGGAAGTTCTAACAAATCTCATCCAACAAGTCGGCATCCTAATGGTTCAAGAGTTCTATGCCAATGCATGGATCACTAAGAACCATGATCAAAGTAAGAACCCGAATCCAAAGAATTATATTACAATGGTTCGGGGGAAATACTTAGATTTTAGTCCAGAAAATGTGAGGTTGGCATTCAACTTGCCTATGATGCAAGGAGATGCACGCCCCTACACTAGAAGGGTCAACTTTGATCAAAGGTTGGGCCAAGTCCTCATGGACATATGTGTGGAAGGAGCTCAATGGAAGATTGACTCAAAAGGCAAATCGGTTCAACTTAGAAGACTAGACCTTAAGCCTGTGGCTAGAGGATGGTTGGAGTTCATCCAACGCTCCATCATCCCCACTAGCAACCGACCTGAAGTTACTGTGGATCGGGCCATCATGATCTATAGCATCATGATTGGAGAGGAAGTAGAAGTTCATGAAGTCATCTCCCTTGAACTCTACAAAATAGCCGAAAAGTCCTCTCCCTTGGCAAGGCTAGCTTTTCCTCATCTTATTTGCCATCTATGTTACTCAGCTGGAGCTTTCATAGAAGGAGACATTCCCATTGAGGAAGAGAAGCCCATCACTAAGAAAAGGATGGAGCAAAGAAGAGAGCCCACTCATGGAGCTCAAGAAACACGTGAGGAAGCTCATCATCAAGAAATCCCTGAGATACCTTAAGGGATGCACTTTCTTCCACAGAATTTTTGGGAGCAAATCAACACCTCCCTAGGAGAATTAAGTTCCAACATGGGACAACTAAGGGTGGAACATCAAGAGCACTCCATCATACTCCATGAAATTAGAGAAGATCTAGAGCAATGAGGGAGGAGCAACAAAGACAAGGAAGAGACAGAGAAGAGCTCAAGGACATCATTGGTTCCTCAAGAAGGAAACGCCACCATCACTAAGGTGGACTCATTCCTTGTTCTTAAATTCTCTGTTTTTCGTTTTCTTTATGTTAAGTGCTTATCTATGTTAGTGTCTTATTACATGATCATTAGTATTTAGTAACTATGTCTTAAAGTTATGAATGTCCTATGAATCCATCACCTCTCTTAAATGAAAACTGTTTTAATTCAAAAGAACAAGAAGTACATGAGTTTTGAATTTATCCTTGAACTTAGTTTAATTATATTGATGTGGTGACAATACTTTTATTTTCTGAATGAATGCTTGAACAGTGCATATGTCTTTTTGAAGTTGTTGTTTAAGAATGTTAAATATGTTGGCTCTTGAAAGAATGATGACAAGGAGACATGTTATTTGATAATCTGAAAAATCATAAAAATGATTCTTGAAGCAAGAAAAAGAAGTGAATACAAAAGCTTGCAAAAAAAATGGCGAAAAAAAAGAAGAAAAAAGAAAAAGCAAGCAGAAAAAGCCAAAAGCTCTTAAAATCAAAAGGCAAGAGCAAAAAGCCAATAGCCCTTAAAACCAAAAGGCAAGGGTAATAAAAAGGATCCCAAGGCTTTGAGCATCAGTGGATAGGAGGGCCTAAAGGAATAAAATCCTGGTCTAAGCGGCTAAACCAAGCTGTCCCTAACCAACCAAGCTGTCCCTAACCATGTGCTTGTGGCGTGAAGGTGTCAAGTGAAAACTTGAGACTGAGCGGTTAAAGTCAAAGTCCAAAGCAAAAGAAGAGTGTGCTTAAGAAACCTGGACACCTCTAATTGGGGACTTTAGCAAAGCTGAGTCACAATCTGAAAAGGTTCACCCAGTTATGTGTCTGTGGCATTTATGTATCCGGTGGTAATACTGGAAAACAAAGTGCTTAGGGCCACGGCCAAGAATCATAAAGTAGCTGTGTTCAAGAATCAACATACTGAACTAGGAGAATCAATAACACTATCTGAACTCTGAGTTCCTATAGAAGCCAATCATTCTGAACTTCAATGGATAAAGTGAGATGCCAAAACTATTCAAGAGGCAAAAAGCTACAAGTCCCGCTCATCTGATTGGAGCTATGTTTCATTGATAGTTTAGAATTTATAGTATATTCTCTTCTTTTTATCCTATTTGATTTTCAGTTGCTTGGGGACAAGCAACAATTTAAGTTTGGTGTTGTGATGAGCGGATAATTTATACGCTTTTTGGCATTGTTTTTAGTATGTTTTTAGTAGGATCTAGTTACTTTTAGGGATGTTTTTATTAGTTTTTATGTTAAATTCACATTTCTGGACTTTACTATGAGTTTGTGTGTTTTTCTGTGATTTCAGGTATTTTCTGGCTGAAATTGAGGGACTTGAGCAAAAATCAGATTCAGAGGTAGAAGAAGGACTGCTGATGCTGTTGGATTCTGACCTCCCTGCACTCAAAGTGGATTTTCTGGAGCTACAGAACTCAAAATGGCGCGCTTTCAATTGTGTTGGAAAGTAGACATCCAGGGCTTTCCAGCAATATATAATAGTTCATACTTTGGCCGAGTTTAGACGACGCAAAAGGGCGTTGAACGCTAGTTCTACGCTGCAGTCTGGAGTTAAACGCCAAAAACACGTCACGAACCAGAGTTGAACGCCAGAAACACGTTACAAACTGGCGTTCAACTCCAAGAATGACCTCTCCATGTGTAAACTTCAAGCTCAGCCCAAGCACACACCAAGTGGGCTCCGGAAGTGGATTTATGCATCAATTACTTACTTCTGTAAACCCTAGTAACTAGTTTAGTATAAATAGGACTTTTTACTATTGTATTAGACATCTCGGGACGTGTAGTTCTTAGATCGTGGAGGCTGGCCATTCGGCCATGCCTGGACCTTCATCACTTATGTATTTTTAAATGGTAGAGTTTCTGCACTCCATAGATTAAGGTGTGGAGCTCTGCTGTTCCTCATGATTTAATGCAAAGTACTACTATTTTCTATTCAACTCAACTTATTCCGCTTCTAAGATATTCATTCACACTTCAACATGAATGTGATGAACGTGACAATCATCATCATTCCCTATGAACGCGTGCCTGACAACCACTTCCGTTCTACCTTAGATTGAATGAGTATCTCTTGGATCTCTTAATCAGAATCTTCGTGGTATAAGCTAGATTGATGGCGGCATTCATGAGAATCCGGAAAGTCTAAACCTTGTCTGTGGTATTCCGAGTAGGATTCAGGGATTGAATGACTGTGACGAGCTTCAAACTCGCGAGTTCTGGGTGTAGTGACAGACGCAAAAGGATAGTAAATCCTATTCCAGTATGATCGAGAACCTCCAGATGATTAGCCATGCAGTGACAGCGCATTGGACCATTTTCACAGAGAGGATGGGATGTAGCCATTGACAGCGGTGATGCCTCCAGATGATTAGCCATGCAGTGACAGCGCATCGGACCATTTTCACAGAGAGGATGAGATGTAGCCATTGACAACGGTGATGCCCTTACATAAAGTTAGCCATGGAAAGGAGTAAGACTGATTGGATGAAGATAGCAGGAAAGCAGATGTTCAGAGGAACGAAAGCATCTCTATACGCTTATCTGAAATTCTAACCAATGAATTACATAAGTATTTCTATCTTTATTTTCTGTTTATTTATTCAAAAATTCCATAACCATTTGATATCCGCCTGACTGAGATTTACAAGGTGACCATAGCTCGCTTCATACCGACAATCTCCGTGGGATCGACCCTTACTCACGTAAGGTTTTATTACTTGGACGACCCAGTGCACTTGCTGGTTAGTTGTGCGAAGTTGTGAAGTTATGCTTGGACCATGGTATTGTGCACCAGTTTGTTGGCGCCATTACCAGGGAGAGAACGAACAACAAATTTTACAACCTCAGAGTAACAATTTCGCATACCAATAACATGAGTGAAAGTGTTAATATTGTCATGGTTGAGGCAAGATAAAAACCTATTGTAACTATGTTTGAGGACATTAGGGTGTATCTCATGACTAGATGGACTGTCAATAGAGATAGAATTTAACTGTACCAGGGAAATATCATGCCAATAATTAGGAAGAAATTGGAGAAAAGAGCAAAGTTAGCTAGGGACTGGAGGCCATATTAGTCAGCTGCTAGTAAATATGAGGTGATGTGTGGGTTAGATAAATTTGTTGTGGATCTGGCTACTTCTGAGTGTTCTTGCAGGAGGTGACAGATGAGCGGGATACCATGTCTTCATGCCATCAGTTGTATCACCTTCAAGGGGATGGATTTGGAATCCTATGTGGATGACTACTACAAGAAGGATGCTTAACTAAAGTGCTACCAGGAAGTGATACACCCTCTGAACGAACCAGATCTATGGGAGAGAATCCGGTATAATGATGTCATGCCACTTCCATATAGGAGGCCAAGTCACATACCAGTGAAAAAGAGGAAGCGAGGTCCCGGAGATGAGAATAGAAGCCAGACTCACCTCTCCCGGAGGGGTCAAATTCAAAGATGCTCTGATTGTGGTGCTGTAGGACACAAGAAGGGGGGTTGCACAAAGCCTAAGAAGAGTGTATGTGCCATTATATTTTAGTGTTCTGTTTGGTTTATCTTATGTATTTAATTGTAATTCTTGTTATGAAATTGTTGTTTCCTTGATAGGTCCAAACCTCAACACCACAACCTGGCAAAGGTCCTAAGAGAGGTTGGAAATTTTCATGCTCACAATCCCTTGGTCAAACAGTTCAGAGAGGGAAAATTAGAAAGACTTCATTCTCATAACCTAACCCTCCAACAAGTCAGTCCAAGAAACCAGCAACTAGGCCCAAGAAATTAGCAGCTCAGCCCAATAATGCTTCAACTTAGCCCAAGATCCAAGCCCAGCCCAAAAAATCAGGTGCTGCACTAGTTCAATCCAATCCTAAAGCACCTTCAACCCAATCATTGGCCAAGAAGAAAAGTGCAGCAGCAGCAACCTCCTCCAACAAGAAACACTCACTCGGTCAACCAACTGAGAGAAAGAGGCATTTTTCTGTCATCCAGACTGGTGCACCACATGTCCCTGGTGTACGAATTGTGAATCACACTTTTCACAACTCGTACAACTAACCAGTAAGTGTACTGGGTTGTCCAAGTAATACCTTAAGTGAGTAAGGGTCGAATCCCACGGAGATTGTTGGCTTGAAGCAATCTATGGTTATCTTGTAACTCTTAGTCAGGATATCAATTATATTTATCAGTTTGAATTGCGAGAAATAAAAGAGCATGAAATAAATACTTGTTCTGCAGTAATGGAGAATATGTTAGAGTTTTGGAGATGCTTTGTCTTCTGAATCTCTGCTTTCCCTAAGTCTTCTTCTTCACGCACGCAAGGTTCCTCCTATGGCAAGCTGTATGTTGGTGGATCACCGTTGTCAATGGCTACCATCCGTCCTCTCAGTGAAAATGCTCCAGGTGTGCTGTCACTGCCCGGCTAATCATCTGTCGGTTCTCACTTATGCTGGAATAGGATCCATTGGTCCTTTTGCGTCTGTCACTACGCCCAACCTTTGTGAGTTTGAAGCTCGTCATAGTCATTCAGTCCTTGAATCCTACTCAGAATACCACAGACAAGGTTTAGACTTTTCGGATTCTCAAGAATGCTGCCAATGGATTCTAGCTTATACCACGAAGATTCTGATTAAGGAACCCAAGAGATACTTATTCAATCTAATGTAGAACGGAGGTGGTTGTCAGGCATGCGTTCATAGGTTGAGAATGGTGATGAGTGTCACGGATCATCACATTCATCATATTGAAGTGTGAATAAATATCTTAGATAGAAACAAGCGTGTTTAAATGGAAAACAGAAGTAATTGTATTAATTCATCGAGACACAGCAGAGCTCCTCACCCCCAACAATGGAGTTTAGAGACTCATGCCGTCAAAGAGTACAACGTTCAGATCTAAAATGTCATGAGGTGTAAAATAAATCTCTAAAAGTTGTTTAAATACTAAGCTAGTAACCTAGGTTTACAGAAAATGAATAAACTAAGATAATTGGTGCAGAAATCCACTTATGGGGTCCACTTGGTGTGTGCTGGGGCTGAGACTTAAGCTTCTCACGTGCCTAGGCTGTTTCTGGAGTTGAACGCCAGGTTGTAACTTGTTTCTGGCATTCAACTCCAATTTGTAACCTGTTTCTGGCGTTTGACGCCAGACTGCAACATGGAACTGGCATTGAACGCCAGTTTACATCATCTATCCTTGAGCAAAGTATGGACTATTATATATTTCTGGAAAGCCCTTGATGTCTACTTTCCAACGCAATTGAGAGCGCGCCATTTGGACTCTTGTAGCTCCAAAAAATCTATTTCGAGTGCAGGGAGGTTAGAATCCAACAGCATCTGCAGTCCTTTTTCAGCCTGAATCAGATTTTTGCTCTGCTCCCTCAATTTCAGCCAGAAAATACCTGAAATTATAGAAAAACACACAAACTCATAGTAAAGTCCAGAAATATGATTTTTATTTAAAAACTAATAAAAATATAATAAAAACTAACTAAATCATACTAAAAACATACTAAAAACAATGCCAAAAAGCGTATAAATTATCCGCTCATCACAACACCAAACTTAAATTGTTGCTTGTCCCCAAGCAACTAAAAACAAATTAGGATAAAAAGAAGAGAATATACAATGAATTCCAAAAACATCTATAAAGATCAGTCTTAATTAGATGAGCGGGGCTATTAGCTTTTTGCTTCTGAACAGTTTTGGCATCTCACTTTATCCTTTGAAGTTCAGAATGATTGGCATCTAGAGGAACTCAGAATTCAGATAGTGTTATTGATTCTCCTAGTTCAGTATGTTGATTCTTGAACACAGCTACTTTATGAGTCTTGGCCGTGGCCCTAAGCACTCTGTTTTCCAGTATTACCACCGGATACATACATGCCACAGACACATAACTGGGTGAACCTTTTCAGATTGTGACTCAGCTTTGCTAAAGTTCCCAATTAGAGGTGTCCAGGGTTCTTAAGCACACTCTGTTTTTGATTTGGACCTCGACTTTAACCGCTCAGTCTCAAGTTTTCACTTGACACCTTCACGCCACAAGCACATGGTTAGGGACAGCTTGGTTTAGCCGCTTAGGCCAGGATTTTATTCCTTTAGGCCCTCCTATCCACTGATGCTCAAAGCCTTGGATCCTTTTTATTACCCTTGCCTTTTGGTTTTAAGGGCTATTGGCTTTTTGCTCTTGCCTTTTAGTTTAAAGAGCTTTTGGCTTTTTCTGCTTGCTTTTTCTTTTTCTTGCTCTCTTTTTTTTCGCATTTTTTTTGCAAGCTTTGTTCTTCACTGCTTTTTCTTGCTTCAAGAATCATTTTTATGATTTTTCAAATTATCAAATAACATTTCTCCTTTTTCATCATTCTTTCAAGAGCCAATAATTTTAACATTCATAAACAACAAATTCAAAAGACATATGCACTGTTCAAGCATTCATTCAGAAAACAGAAAGTATTGCCACCACATCAAAATAATTAAACTATTTAAAATTTGAAATTCATGTACTTCTTTTTCTTTTTCAGAAAATATTTTTTTATTTAAGAAAGGTGATGGATTCATGGGACATTCATATCTTTAAGACATAGACACTTAAATACTAGAGATCATAGAATAAAGACACAATTATAAATAAAACATAAAGCATAATAAACGAAAAACAGGAAAATAAGAACAAGGAGATTAAGGAACGGGTCCACCTTAGTGAGGGTGGCGTCTTCCTCTTCTTGAAGAACCAATGGTGCTCTTGAGCTCCTCTATGTCTCTTCCTTGTCTTTGTTGATCCTAGTAGTTTTGTGGAGGGAAGTGCATCCC
Source organism: Arachis ipaensis (assembly GCF_059453495.1). Lineage (NCBI taxonomy): Eukaryota > Viridiplantae > Streptophyta > Magnoliopsida > Fabales > Fabaceae > Arachis > Arachis ipaensis. Next base: position 121,357,548 of record NC_142441.1, read on the forward strand.
TTGAGGCATTAGTGGTTATAGAAAAACAAAAAAAAAAAAGCAATGCTTTTTCCACACCAAACTTAGAAGGTTTGCTCGTCCCCGAGCAAAAGAAAAGAGAAAGTAGTAGAAGAAGAAGAAAATGGAGGAGATGGGGGAAGAAGATGTATTCGGCCAAGTGGAAGAAGAGAGGGTTGTGTTGTGTGAAAATGAAGAAGGAAAGGTAGGGATCCTGTGGGTCAACAGATCAAGTGGGGTCAAGGACTTAACATCCCTGCTCCAATTAGGCGTGTAAAACGCCCTTGCTGTGCAATCCTGGCGTTTAACGCCAGACTGCTGCCTATTTCTGGCGTTAAACGCCCAAATGTAGCTTGTTTCTGGCGTTTAACACCAGGTAGATGCTTGTTTCTGGCGTTAAACGCCAGCTTGGTGCCTGTTTCTGGCGTTAAACGCCAGACAGATGCTTGTCTCTGGCGTTTAAACGCCAGAATACTCCTCCTCCAAGGTGTGCTATTTTTGTTGCTGTTTTTCATTCTGTTTTTGATTTTTTAGTAGTTTTTGTGACTTCACATGATCATCAACCTTAAGAAGACATAAAATAGCAATAGAAAATAAATAGATATAATTAAATAACATTGGTTGCCTCCCAACAAGCGCTTCTTTATTGTCTTTAGCTGGACCTTGCTGAGCTTTTAATCTAGCCTCATCCTTGAGCACTCTTGCTCAACATTGCCTTCAAGATAGTGCTTGATCCTCTGTCCATTAACAATGAACTTCTTATTAGAATCAATGTCTTGAAGCTCCACATAGCCATATGGTGACACACTTGTAATCACATATGGTCCCCTCCACCGGGATTTCAGTTTCCCGAGGAATAGCCTGAGCCTAGAGTTAAACAGCAGAACCTTCTATCCTGGTTCAAAGACTCTAGATGACAGCTTTCTGTCATGCCACCTTTTTGCTTTCTCTTTGTAAAGCTTGGCATTTTCGAAAGCAGTGAGTCTGAATTCCTCTAGCTCATTCAGCTGGAGGAATCTTTTTTCTCCAGCTAATTTGGCATCAAAGTTTAGGAATCTGGTTGCCCAGTAGGCTTTATGCTCCAGTTCCACGGGCAGATGACAGGCCTTACCATACACAAGCTGGTATGGAGAGGTCCCTATAGGAGTCTTGAATGCTGTTCTGTAAGCCCACAGAGCATCATCCAAGCTTCTTACCCAATCCTTTCTACGGGTACTTATAGTCCGTTCCAGGATTCTTTTTAGTTCTCTATTAGATACTTCAGCTTGCCCATTTGTCTGTGGATGATATGGAGTTGCCACCTTGTGGCTAATTCCATACCGGACCATAGCAGAGTACTAATTAGTGCTCTAGGGACACCAAACCTGCTGAAGATATGTTTTTGGAGGAACTTCAGCACTGTCTTAGTATCATTAGTGGGTGTGGCAATGGCCTCTATCCATTTGGATACATAGTCGACTGCCACCAGAATATAAGTGTTTGAGTATGATGGTGGGAAAGGCCCCATGAAGTCAATACCCCATACATCAAACAACTCAATCTTCAAGATCCCTTACTGAGGCATGGCGTAACTATGAGGCAGATTACCAGCTCTCTGGCAGCTGTCACAATTACGCACAAACTCTCGGGAGTCTTTATAGAGAGTGGGCCAGTAGAAGCCACATTGGAGAACTTTTGTAGCTGTTCGCTCACCTCCGAAATGTCCTCCATATTGTGATCCATGACAATGCCATAGGATCTTCTGTGCTTCTTCTCTAGGCACACACCTACGGATTATTCCGTCTGCACATCTCTTAAAGAGATATGGTTCATCCCACAAGTAGTACTTTGCATCAGTGATTAATTTTTTCTTTTGTTGCCTGCTGTACTCTTTGGGTATGAACCTTGCAACTTTATAGTTTGTAATGTCTGCAAACCATGGTGTTTCCTGAATGGCAAACAAATGCTCATCCGGAAAGGTTTCAGAGATCTCAATAGAGGGAAATGACGCCCCTTCTACTGGTTCTATCCGGGACAGATGATCAGCCACTTGGTTCTCTGTCCCTTTTTTGTCTCTTATTTCTATATCAAACTCTTGCAGAAGCAACACCCATCTTATGAGCCTGGGCTTTGAATCCTGCTTTGTGAGTAGATATTTAAGAGCAGCATGGTCAGTGTACACAATCACTTTTGATCCTACTAAGTATGATCTAAACTTGTCAATGGCATAAACCACTGCAAGCAATTCTTTTTCTGTGGTTGTGTAATTTTTCTGGGCATCATTTAAAACACGGCTAGCATAATAAATGACATGCAGAAGCTTGTTATGCCTCTGTCCCAGTGCTGCACCAATGGCATGGTCACTGGCATCACACATTAGTTCAAATGGTAATGTCCAGTCTGGTGCAGAAATAACTGGTGCTGTGACCAGCTTAGCTTTCAGGGTTTCAAATGCCTGCAGACACTCTGTGTCAAACACAAAGGGTGTGTCAGTAGCTAGCAGATTGCTCAGAGGTTTTGCGATTTTTGAAAAATCCTTTATAAACCTCCTATAGAATCCTGCATGCCCCAGAAAGCTTCTGATTGCCTTAACATTGGCAGGTGGTGGTAATTTTTCAATTACTTCCACTTTATCTTGATCCGCCTCTATTCCCTTGTTTGAAATTTTATGCCCAAGGACAATTCCTTCAGTCACCATAAAGTGACATTTTTCCCAATTTAAAACCAGGTTGGTCTCTTGGCATCTTTTCAGAACAAGTGCTAAATGGTCAAGGCAGGAGCTGAATGAGTCTCCAAATACTGAAAAGTCATCCATGAAGACTTCCAGAAATTTCTCTACCATATCAGAGAAGATAAAGAGCATGCACCTCTGAAAGGTTGCAGGTGCATTGCACAGACCAAAAGGCATCCTTCTGTAGGCAAACACTCCAGAAGGACATGTGAATGCTGTTTTCTCTTGGTCCTGTGGGTCTACTACAATCTGGTTGTAACCTGAATAGCCATCCAAAAAGCAGTAGTATTCATGACCTGCTAGTCTTTCTAGCATCTGGTCTATGAATGGTAAAGGAAAATGATCCTTTCTGGTGGCTGTATTGAGCCTTCTGTAGTCAATACACATGCGCCACCCTGTAACTGTTCTTGTAGGAACCAGTTCGTTTTTTTCATTATGAACCACTGTCATGCCTCCCCTTTTTGGCACAACTTGGACAGGGCTCACCCAGGGACTGTCAGAAATGGGATAAATAATCCCAGCCCCCAGTAACTTGGTGACCTCTTTCTGCACCACCTCCTTCATGGCTGGATTTAGCCGCCTTTGTGGTTGAACCACTGGCTTAGCATCATCCTCCAATAGGATCTTGTGCATGCATCTAGCTGGGCTTGTGCCCTTAAGGTCACTTATGGACCACCCAAGAGCTGTCTTGTGTGTCCTTAGCACTTGAAGTAGTGCTTCCTCTTCCAGTGGATTTAAAGCAGAGCTTATGATCACCGGAAAAGTGTCACCTTCTCCCAGAAATGCATATTTCAGGGATGGTGGTAATGGCTTGAGCTCGGGTTTAGGAGGTTTCTCCTCTTCCTGAGAAAGTTTCAGAGGTTCTTTCGATTCCTCTGAATCCTCCAAATCAGGCTGAACATCTTTAAAGATGTCTTCCAGCTCTGATTCGAGACTCGCAGCCATGTTGATCTCCTCTACTAAAGAGTCAATGAGATCAACTTTTATGCAGTCTTTTGGTGTGTCTGGATGCTGCATAGCCTTGACAGCATTCAAATTAAACTCATCCTCATTGACTCTCAGGGTTACTTCCCCCTTTTGGACATCAATGAGAGTTCGTCCAGTTGCTAGGAAAGGTCTTCCTAGAATGAGAGTAGCACTCTTGTGCTCTTCCATTTCCAGCACCACAAAGTCAGTGGGAAAGGCGAATGGCCCAACCCTGACGATCATGTCTTCAATCACGCCTGATGGGTATTTAATGGAGCCATCAGCAAGTTAGAGACATATCTGGGTTGGTTTGACTTCTTCAGTTAAACCAAGCTTTCTGATAGTGATGCAGGTATTAGATTGATGCTTGCCCCAAGATCACATAAAGCTGTCTTGGTGCAATTACCCTCTAATGTGCACGGTATCAGAAAGCTCCCGGGATCCTTAAGCTTTTCTGGGAAGCTTTTCAGAATGACTGCACTATATTCTTCAGTGAGGAGAACTCTTTCAGTTTCTCTCCAATCCTTCTTACGACTCAAGATCTCTTTCATGAACTTGGCATAAGAGGGTATTTGCTCAAGTGCCTCTGCAAACGGAATCTTTATTTCAAGAGTCCTGAGATAGTCTGCAAAGCGAGCAAATTGCTTATCCTGCTCCTCTTGGCGGAGTTTTTGAGGATAAGGCATCTTGCCTTTGTATTCCTTAACCTTAGTTCCTGCAGGTTTATTTCCTACAGAGGTGGTTGGAGAAGCCTTTTTAGAGGGGATGTTATCAGCACTTGTGTGTGTCTGATCCCTCACTGGCATTTGAATGCCAGAGTTAGAAGTTGGAGTGGCGTTGGACACCAACTCCTTATTTGTTCCTGGCGTTTGAACACCAGAACTGAGCATCCATTGGGCGTTTGACGCCAAATCCCTGCCTGTTTCTGGCATTTGAACGCCAGAGTTATTCCTCTCTGGGCTCTTACTGTCCTCAGAGGGATTTTGAATAGCAGTTTGTTCATTTCTTGGCTTCCTGCTGCCTTGAAGTGAGGTATTTAATGTTTTCCCACTTCTTAATTGAACTGCTTGGCACTCTTCTGTTATTTGTTTTGATAACTGCTGTTCTGTTTGCTTCAACTGTACTTCCATATTCAGATTAGCCATTCTTGTGTCTTGTAGTATCTCCTTGAATTCGGCCAGCTGTTTTGTTAGAAAGTCCAATTGCTGATTGAATTCAGTAATTTGTTCTGCAGGACTGAGTTCAGCAGTTACTGTTTTAGCCTCTTCTTTCCTGGAAGATTCACTGCTTAGGTACAGATGCTGATTTCTGGAAACTGTATCAATAAGCTCTTGAGCCTCTTCAATTATCTTTCTCATGTGTATAGATCCACCAGCTGAGTGGTCTAGAGAAATCTGAGCTTTCTCTGTAAGCCCGTAATAAAAGATGTCTAACTGCACCCATTCTGAGAACATTTCAGAGGGGCATTTTCTTAGCATCTCTCTGTATCTCTCTCAGGCATCATAAAGAGATTCATTATCTCCTTGTTTAAAGCCTTGGATGTCCAGCCTTAGCTGTGTCCTCCGTTTTGGAGGGAAGTATTGATTCAGAAATTTTTCTGACAACTTTTTCCATGTCCTTATGCTAGCCTTAGGTTGGTTATTTAACCATCTCTTAGCTTGGTCTTTTACAGCAAATGGGAACAGTAATAATCTGTAGACATCCTGATCTACTTCCTTATCATGTACTATGTCAGCAATTTGTAAAAATTGTGCCAGAAACTCTGTAGGTTCTTCCTGTGGAAGACCAGAATACTGGCAACTTTGCTGCATCATGATAATGAGCTGAGGATTCAACTCAAAGCTACTGACTCCAATGGAGGGTATACAGATACTGCTCCCATATGAAGCAGTAGTGGGGTTAGCATATGACCCCAGAGTCCTTCTGGATTGTTCATTTCCACTTAGGTCCATGATGGAGAAAGGGAGATGATGCGGATTGCAAATAAATTTTTTTTTTGAAAACCGAAATTAAAATAAAATAAAATAACTGAAAAATTTACTATATTTTCGATAATTAGAAGAAAAAGAAATAAAAGAAAATTGAAAACTAAATTAATTAAAAAGATTTGAGAAAAATATGGGTGAGGATTTTCGAAAAAAATGAAGAGAGAGAAATTGGTTAGGAAGTTTTGAAAAAGATATGTCTTAAAATTAAAGATACTTGTAAGAAAATAAAATAAAAAAGAAAAGAAAAGAAAAGATATGAAAATGATTTGATTTTAAGATTTGAAATTAGAAAAGATAAGATAAGCTAGGTAAGAGAAGATAAGGAATTTAAATTAAAAAGTGTTGAAATTTAAATTTTAAATTTGAAAATTAATTTTGAAATTTGAAATTTGAAATTTGAAATCTGAAATAAGATAAGATAAGATTTTGAAAAAGATATGATTTTTTTTTTTTGAAAAAGATTTGAATTTTGAAATTTTAAAACTAAGATAATATAAAATAAAAAATTTTAAAATAAAATATGAATTTTTTAAAAGGAAAATTCAAAAAATCAATTAAAATAAAGGGAAAAGATATTTTTGAATTTAATGAGGAAAGAGAAAAACAATAAAAAGACACAAAACTTAAAATTTTTAGATCTAATGCTCCTTATTTTCAAAAATTTTGGAGAGAAACACCAAGGAACACCAAACTTAAAAATTTTAAGATCAAAACACAAGGAAGACTCAAGAACACTTTGAAGACTCACAAGAACAGCAAGAATATGAAGATAGAACACCAAACTTAAAATTTTTAGAAAACCAAGATAAAATTTTCGAAAACTAAAGAAAAATCAACAAGAAAACACCAAACTTAAAGTTTGGCACAAGATTTATCCAAAGAAAAATTATGTTTTTGAAAAAGTTTTTTAAGAAGATAGCCAATTACCAAGAACATAAGCACCACGCTCTAGCCAATTGAGCTATAAATTTAAAGTGTTTTAACAAGGTGTCTAATGCATAAAAATATTTTATTATTATTTTTTTTTAGATACTAATAATTCTAGAATGCACAAGAAAAACAAGAAAAATCACAAAACAAGAAAAACTAAAGATCAAACAAGGAAAATAAACAAGAACAACTTGAAGATTAAGAAAGAATAATGAATACAAATTCGAAAATTTAAAAGAAAATAAAAACATGCAATTGACACCAAATTTAAAATATAAAACTAAACTCAAACAGAAAAACTCAATTATTAGTAAAAAAAAGAGAATTTCAAAAAAAAATTTTGAAAAAGAAAATAAGAATTCTAAAATTTTAACAAGAACAATAATAAAAGACTCCAAGACAAAACACAGATTAATAAAGAAAAATAAAAATTTTGAAAGATTTTTGAAAAGAAAGTAAAAGACTCTGACCCAAAAGACAAAATCTTCCTAATCTAAGCAACAGGATGAACCGTTAGTTGTTCAAACTCGAACAATCCCCGGCAACGGCGCCAAAAACTTGGTGCACGAATTGTGAATCACACTTTTCACAACTCGTACAACTAACCAGCAAGTGCACTGGGTCGTCCAAGTAATACCTTACGTAAGTAAGGGTCGAATCCCACGGAGATTGTTAGCTTGAAGCAATCTATGGTTATCTTGTAACTCTTAGTCAGGATATCAATTATATTTATCAGTTTGAATTGCGAGAAATAGAAGAGCATGAAATAAATACTTGTTCTGCAGTAATGGAGAATATGTTGGAGTTTTGGAGATGCTTTGTCTTCTGAATCTCTGCTTTCCCTCTGTCTTCTTCTTCATGCACGCAAGGTTCCTCCTATGGCAAGCTGTATATTGGTGGATCACCGTTGTCAATGGCTACCATCCGTCCTCTCAGTGAAAATGGTCCAGGTGCGCTATCACTGCCCGGCTAATCATCTGTCGGTTCTCACTCATGCTGGAATAGGATCCATTGGTTCTTTTGCATCTGTCACTACGCCCAACCTTTGTGAGTTTGAAGCTCGTCACAGTCATTCAGTCCTTGAATCCTACTCAGAATACCACAGACAAGGTTTAGACTTTCCGGATTCTCAAGAATGCTGCCAATGGATTCTAGCTTATATCACGAAGATTCTGATTAAGGAACCCAAGAGATACTTATTCAATCTAATGTAGAACGGAGGTGGTTGTCAGGCACGCGTTCATAGGTTGAGAATGGTGATGAGTGTCACGGATCATCACATTCATCATATTGAAGTGTGAATAAATATCTTAGATAGAAACAAGCGTGTTTGAATGGAAAACAGAAGTAATTGTATTAATTCATCGAGACACAGCAGAGCTCCTCACCCCCAACAATGGAGTTTAGAGACTCATGCCGTCAAAGAGTAAAAAGTTCAGATCTAAAATATCATGAGGTGCAAAATAAATCTCTAAAAGTTGTTTAAATACTAAGCTAGTAACCTAGGTTTACAGAAAATGAATAAACTAAGATAATTGGTGCAGAAATCCACTTCTGGGGTCCATTTGGTGTGTGCTGGGGCTGAGACTTAAGCTTCTCACGTTCCTAGGCTGTTTCTGGAGTTGAACACCAGGTTGTAACCTGTTTCTGGCGTTCAACTCCAATTTGTAACCTATTTCTGGCGTTTGACGCCAGACTGCAACATGAAACTGGCGTTGAACGCCAGTTTACGTCATTTATCCTTGAGCAAAGTATGGACTATTATATATTTCTGGAAAGCCCTGGATGTCTACTTTCTAACGCAATTAAGAGCGTGCCATTTGGACTTCTGTAGCTCCAGAAAATCCATTTCGAGTGCAGGGAGGTTAGAATCCAACAGCATCTGCAGTCCTTTTTCAGCCTGAATCAGATTTTTGCTCAGCTCCCTCAATTTCAGCCAGAAAATACCTGAAATTACAGAAAAATACACAAACTCATAGTAAAGTCCAGAAATGTGATTTTTATTTAAAAACTAATAAAAATATAATAAAAACTAACTAAATCATACTAAAAACATACTAAAAACAATGCCAAAAAGCGTATAAATTATCCGCTCATCAGTCCCTCTGCAGAAACTCAAGCTAATGGCACAATTACCTCCTAGCGAATGAGGAAATCTTTAGATTTTGCTTTTTATGGTTTTTCTGTTATGACTGTGTTACTAAGCTTGGAAACAATGTTTTGTTAAAGACTCCGAATATTGTTATTTGGTTCTAGGTTGTTAAGTGTTTTGAACTATCTTTATGCACACTATGTTGGATTATGTTTTTTGTTTAAGTGACATTACATCTACTATAACCTATGGTTTGGATTATGAATTGTGTTATCCATGGGTTGAATGGTCAATGTTTTAAGTTGTCTTGAATTGAATTTGGCCTTTAGGTCATTATGTCATTACCACATTTACAGATTTCATCCCTACATATTGCAATATAGAGCTTCTGATTTAAGCTTGGAAATTAAGACATCACTTTCATTCATAAATTCAAACAGGTTCATAAATGATACACCATTAAACCCATTGTAACATCACAAATTTTCCTATAAATTTACCAAAAGAACACAATAATCTCCTAAAATTGACTAACTAATCATCTGAAATTTAAGTGCATTCTATACGGTTGCCTTAACTTGTATGGATTTTCCAGCAACAAAAACAAAAACCCAATCCACCCAACAATCCCTAAAGTAGCAACAATCCTAAGCTTCAATTCAACATCCTTCAATCTTGCTTTTAAGCTTGTAAGTTTTCTCCTACTTCTTGCAATTTCAGTATCCTGCTGAGCTCCTCCAGCTTCTGGATCTGCCCAACGAAAAAAATCACAAGCATCCTGAACCTGTCATAACCCAGAAACATAAGTGAAACAAACCTGAATGCCCAAAATCATGCTCACAAAGTCGAAACAACATACCTCATAGTATACGCAACCCCAAAATCTTCGGCCTAGGTTATCCTTTGTCGTTGAGGTTCGCAGAATCGGCCTCTCTCTATGTCCGCATACCAACTCCTTCCCAGGTGAATGAACTCGACACGATCTGGAACTCTGGGAAGCCATCGACGCAGCATTGTTGAACCCTAGGCTTTGTTGAACCCTAGCGCTGCTTTTCTCCTCTGAGCATTCGAAGAAGACAATTCTCTTTTCCTTTTCACACAACAATCCCTTTTTTATTTGTTTCGATTATTATTATTATTATTATTTGATAAAAAATGAATAACAGATAGCAACGAACTCAGGGGCATAATTGTCCGAAGGACCATTTTAAAACCAACACGAACTTTAGGGATGAGTTTGTATGCAAAATAAGGTTGGGGACGAAAAAAATTTTCGGCCTCTACGTAAGGGACCAAAATCATACTTAACCCATTGTATAAAATCAAAGCAAACATCATAAAAGCAAATCATACATGTATCAAATCATATAAAGATGAAAGCAAAGCATTAAGGCATGCTAAAATATCAGAACATTTGATAAGAGAACATAAAGTAATAAGCTATCTATAGCAAAATGTTCAATATCAGGGCCTGTAAAAGAAATTATTAGAGGCATTTTATTAAGAAAACACACACATAACTCACAAAAATAATATTAAGAAAACAACAAAGGACTATAGTATCCAAGATATCTATGAAAAGACTTATACCACTAGTTTGAGAAATTATCCCATTCATCACGCTCAGAAAATCTCATCTCGACCTAAGAGACAACTAGAAAACAACATTAGCTATATAAAAGAACATTAATTTCAAATAGATCAATATTGGTCTTAGCTTCAGGATATTGCTACAATAGAAAATGATTCAGAATTTTGTCCCCTGCATAAGTCTTTTGTAGAATTTTCTAATTCAAGTGACAATGCTGCAATGGTGTTGTCTTCTCTTAATTATTGGATGCATTTGTTGTAACTCCTTCAAATATTCTATAATCTCATCCATTGTAATGATTTTATCTTTTTCATCAACTCCAACAGTCACAAATTCTCAACCATACTTATTTAGCTTGATGAAAAAAATTGACTATCTCATCATATACTTTGAACATCCACTTATCAAAATATCAAATCTCCCTTTTGCTTTTGGATGTAGGCAAACTTGCAACCTCTTTTATGAAACCTTTGGTATCCAAATTCATTTGGATCCTTTTATGTTAAATTTTTTTGGTTGTCCAAGAGCATTGTAATCATGAAAAATCTTATAAACTTTATCACTAATTTTCTTTTCGAAAATAAAGCATTTAGGAGAGGAATGACCAACTCAATTACACTTGCTGCAAATGTTTCTCTTTGCTCTATATTTCACATTGTAACGATTATTATTTTTGAAAGAAGTGGCATTTTGCTTCTTTTTGAAAACAGATTTGATTCTTTTATTTTTAGAAGAAGTTTCAAAATCATTTTTGAAAACATGTTGTTTTCTTTCTTCTTCATAACCGATACTAGATTTTATAAATAGAGGCCTTTGATTAGCAAGAACTTTGTCCAAATTTTTAGATCCTTGATCAAATCATTTTTAGATCTTTGTAATTTTTGGATATGAACCTCTGCCTCTACCCTTTTGTTTTCAACAATGAGATCAATTGATGTAGCAGCCAAATGCTTCAATTTAAGTTCTTCTAGTTCAATTTTCAAAAGCTCATTTTCTTGTTTTCAAAAGCCATGAAACAAACATGAGCTTCACGATCAGATTTATCCCCTTCATCATCGCTTCTAAGTCTTCCCATGAGGCCATTAATACCTTATTCTTTTGTGGACATTCTGCCTTGTAGTGACTTGATTCATTGCAGCAATAACAAATAACTTTGTAATTTTTGGATATGGACCTCTGCCTCTGCCCTTTTGTTTCATTGGCTTTCTTAATGTTCTAGCAATGAATTCGATGTTATTATCGGATAAGTTGTCTTCATATTCTTCTTCTTTTTATGTGATTTTTTATTTAAATGTGACTCCTTTTTCTTGTTGTTATTAACGAGATCTTCTTTAGAGAAGTGTTTTCCCATTGCATCAAGGTTATTAATGATGATGAAGAACCTCTCAAACATTGAATTAATTGATTCATCTTTTATCATGAATAATATTTTATATTCCTTCAAAAGCATGTCAATACGGGTTTCTTTGACTTGCTCGGTTCCCTCATGTGCGAGCTGCAATTTGTCCCATATCTCTTTTGCTATTTTGTACCTTGAGACTTTTCTGAATTTCTCAAAGCAAATGGCGCAATACATCATATTGATAGCTTTGGCATTTAGCTCTACTTTATTCTTTTCTTCAATCGTTCATTCAAAATCTTCCTTTGGAATAACATTGTCTTCATTGTTGCATTCAATAGGAACATTTGAGCCATTCACAATGATCTTCCATATATTATAGTTAGTTGATTGCATGAAAATTCTCATCCTTTCTTTCTAAAAAGAATAGTTGGTTCCATTGAAAAAAAGAGGTTTATAACATGATTGTCCTTCGGTCAATATGTAAGCCACAATGGTTGTCATGGACCTTGTACTCCAAGTTATTAAGCTTGCTCTTTAAACTTAAACTCTGATGCCAATTAAAAGTTTCCTAATGACTTTAGAAGGGGGAGGTTGAATAAAGGAAATACAAGTAATAAAACACATTTACGGTTTATGTAGCAGAACTGATAAATTATGAGATTATTTTAATTTTTATCTCTTTCCAAATTTGCAGTAACAAAGATAAAGAAAAAGATGATACAGTGACATATCTTAGTTTAGTCTCCAAGGCAATGAGACCTATATCCAATCTTTACCATGAACCTTGGTAAAATTTCTACTATAATCAAGAATGATTACAAACACCAATTCCAAGAGATTCACACTCTTGGCACTCACCTAAGCTAGCCAAGCTTAGTAACCTTTAAGTGCTAACCCAACTTAAATACGGGAAATCAAGTGACTCTAATCCCATATACTTTCGAAACAATCACTCAAACAAAAGTATAAAATAGCTTTTGTGTGAACTAACTCTCTTTATTTTTTTTATCTCTCAATATGAACTTAATTCTAGACAATAAAAAAATTAGAACACATTCAAATAGAAAGGAAGAATAAAATTAGCAAAGGTTGTATTTCTCAATGTGTTTCGGTTGGTTGCTTCTTCCTTGAATGATTCTTTCATATATATGAAGCTTAATCTCTTCTTCAATGTAGGAATCATTTCCTTTTTCGATGTAGTAGTCGTTGCACCTTTTAATGCTATAACCGTCAGTTTAATTTGAGAATATCTTTCTTCTTTTATTTGATAGCATGGTGCTGCAACTTCTTATCATAGCATGATCTAATTCTTGGAGAAAATTCCTCAATTAATTGTTGTTTTGAATATATTATGAATTGCTACTTGATTGTTTTCTTTTTCTTAAATTCATCTTTGTAGGATTGCCAACTGTATAATGAAGGTCAATCTTCAAGAATGAATCTTCCAAATCTATCTGATTACATGAAATCTTTCTTTGTTTGTTGTCTTCTTATTTGGTAATAATATATCACAATGAATGCTTATTTTCTTGATATGTTTCTTGTTGAAATTCGAATTCTATTAAAACTTTTATGTAATACTTCGAATATATAATTAATATACTCAATTAATTATATCTTAATCAAATGTTTGTTATCATCTAGGTTATCGGATATTCCCTGAACTCATTACAAAGCATAAAACATCTTGATTTTTCTAACAACTTAAATCGTGTCTCCATCTTTATAGGTCACTGTTACAAAAACCAGGCTTCAGGAAAATAAAGGGGTATTACTAGAGTTTACAAGATTTATATAAGGATGCATCGATATGACCATATTAATATCGGAGTTATGGTTAGTATATCCCATTTATTAAAATAACGATCCTAATACACATTCAAGTGTCCCAAACTCAATAAAAATAGCTCACACAACGAGTGTATGAATTACGCACTTCTTTTTAGCTTTTCTTTTTTTTTTTTTCTCTTCATCGTCGTTCTTTTATTGTTGCTATTGTTGCTGCATTTTTTTCTTTTCCTTCTCCTCTTCCTGGTAGTTATGACAGCATTATGTATTTCTTCTTTTTCTTTGTTTAATTCTTTTCTTCTTTTTTTCTTATTTTATTCTTGTTAAGAGAAAAAAAATAAAAGAATATGAGAAGGTGAAACAAAGAAGAAAAGATGAACAAAAAAAGAAGATAATGATGATGATGATAGGGAGTTTTGAGTTAGGCAAAATTTATCAGAAAATAGCACCGAAGATGGGGAGTTTTGAGTTATGCAGAATTTCAGAAAATAACATCAAAACTTTTTAATTGACACTGAAATTTCTTAACCGTGACATGGGTTCTTGTTAAGAGGGTGAAACAAGAATTATAAGGATGTGAAAGAAGAAGAATGAGAGTTTTAAATTGTGCATAATTTATCAAAAAATAGCACTAAAACTTTTTAACTGTGACACGGGAAGTTTTTTAATTTTGACTCCGAAATTTCTAACCGTGACACAAGTTCTTATTAAGAGGATGAAATAAGAACTATGAGAATGTGAAACAAGAAAAACAAGAAGAAGAAGGGTGAAATAAGAACTATGAGAATGTGAAACAAGATGACGATGATGATGATGATATTGTGCATAATTTATCAGAAAATAATACCAAAATTTTTTAACCATGACACAGAAAGTTTTTTTATTTTGACGCCAAAATTTTTTTACCGTGACACAGATTTTTGTTGGAGGGTGAAATAAGATTATAAGAACTATGAAAATGTAAAACAACAAGAAGAAAATGATGATGAAGAAGAAAAAGGAGGAGGAGGAGGAGGTGTTTTGAATCGTATAGAATTTATTAGAAAAATAGCACCGAAATTTTTTATCCGTAAAGGACATTTCTTAATTTTGACACCGAAATTTCTTAACTTTGATATAGAAATTTTTTTAACCGTGTTATTTCCAACTAAATGATATAATTTTCTTATCATTGAACTAGTTGAGTAGTATTGAATTCATATATAAAAAATTTAGCCATTTTTGTGTCATTTACAATAAATTGATGTATTTTTTTAGTTCTAAAATATATTTGAATGTATTTTGTAAGTTGAGTGGGTTAAGGTTTTGGTTGTGTTTTTTTTTTTTAATTTCTTGGATCATTTACCAAAAATTTCTTTGTCATTTCTAACTAAATGATGTGTTTTGTTATCACTAAATTGATTGTGTAGTATTAAACTAATATATAAGAGATTTAGAAATTTAGTCATTTTTGTATCATTTATAACAATTTGATGTGTCTTTTGAATCTAAAACACATTTAAATATTTTTTGTGGTTGATTGAGTCAGTTTTAAACTTGTGGTCCTTTGAATATTTTTGTGTTATTCACAAAAGTTGTATTATTCATAAAAAAATTATGTGTCATTTACAACTAAATGATATGTTTTTATTATTGTTAAGAAGATGATGATAATAAAAGAGGAGGAGGAGGAGGAGTAAGAGAAAGAGGTTGTGGTGGTAATGGTGACAATGTCAACGATATCGAAAGAAAAATGAGGGAGAAAAAAAAGAGAAGAAAAGGAGCAAGAGTGTAAGAAGAAGAAGAAAAAATGCATGTACAATAAGTGACGCGTAGATATAAAATACATTATAACAACTTAGGTTGAACTCAGGTATTTCGCTTGGTTGTGTAACTTTTTCATTAAAATAAATAGTACACGCATGTTACTTCTGTATTTTATACTACTAAATTTTTCCTTTGCTATAAACAGTTCTTTTTCTTTTTGAGATAGTTATTAGACCTTAAATTATCAAGAATAAACTACCATTTGTACCTACGAAAGTTTTAAACGCTGACAAATATATCACAAAACAATAAAATTAAAATTGTATCCATAAAAGATCGGTTTTATACGACAAAATTATCCAAATCTTAAAAAACTATTCAAAAATCTCAAACTACCCTCCTCTCCACCACTGCTACCATCGTCTTCTCTCTTTCCCCAAATCAACCCCCACCGCAATCAAAGGGCTCTCTCTCTCCTCCCAAATCGACCCCACTGCAAAGTGAAGCTTCCAGGTAACTTCATTGCTGATAGGGAAAACAGAAAAAAAAGGGGGATTATTTCATATTTGAAAGACTTCCATTACCAAAAACACAACACGTGCATTCTAGATTGCACACAAGAAACGCAGAAAGACAAAAATCAAAACATGGAGTACTATGACGCTAAGTTTCTCTACCGCTATGGCGGTGGCGAGATCAAACGCTGCCCTAATGACTCTAAGATCTCCTATGTTGGTGGCCACAACAATATCCTCTATGTTAGCTGCGAAATCGACTTCACCGCCATGCTCGCCGAACCCTCCGCTCTCTTTGATGCTGCCGGGGTTGATTTGGAAGGGGAGAGAGAGAGAGAAATTTGGCTGCGATGGGGATTGACTTGGAGAGAGCGCGCGAATGAAGATAACAGTGGTGGAGAGGAGGGTAGTTTAGGATTCTTGGATAGTTTTTTATGGTTTGGATGATTTTGTCGCACATAACCGATCTTTCATGAGTACAACTTTAATTTTATTATTTTGTGGGTACATTTTATCAGCATTTAGAACTTTCATTGATACAAATGGTAGTTTATTCAATTATCAATGTATTTAGAACTTTTGTGGATACAAATGGTAGTTTATTCAATTATCAATGTATTGTCTATGGAATTATTTTTCTAAACCAAACATGAATTCATTTCAGTCCGGCTCGTAGGTTTACATCTGGTTTATACTAAAGTGTATTAACAAAATGGCATAAATGCCTAGCACAATTAGAAGTAATATTTAAATTTCCCAGGAAAATGATGGCAAAAAATTATTGCAACAGTGTAGTCAAAAAATAATGTTTGCAACACTAACTGTACATTTATAATAGCAGCTCCCCGGTGTACGCTGTTGCGCTGGTTCCTTGTTCAGCCCTTGAGGCAACTTAATTCCTTAGTTTTTACTTTTTAATGTTCACAGGAACCACCAAAGTTTTGAAAAATGTGTTCACTCTATTGTGAAAATTAGAGGAACTGATAAATATCCAGCTAATATGTAAGGAGGACTTACAACAACAGATGCCAATCGAGTAACCATTACTGCAGATGAAGTTGAAGATGATTGACATTGAGTTGAACTCATAGCACACTGATGATTGATCAAGCCTAATTTGAAACTAGAATGTTTGACTTCAAGAAGGCAAGACGGTTCTTGGTTAAATTGATCTTCTCTTCAGCTTCGGCTGCTTTTTCTTGCACTCCGCGGACCACATCTTCCGGGGCCTTCTCTACAAACTGAAGAACGGGACAGAAAACAGTAGTTGGCACCAATTACTTCATTGCATTTATTCTAGAGGAATTTTATACTTAATATTATACGATAATACAATTAGACACTTTGCAATAGTAGAAAATTCCAGCTAACTAACAATATAATTTGATGAAAGCTAGCAAGTTAACAATAACAAGATCTGATAAGAATAATATAGGAACAAAATAGCAGAGCAGAATTCTTTGGCAACTAAGTTGAATTGCACAATTGAACCGTGTAACAAGACATCATCTGCACACTTCAGAAATTCTGGAGGTTGTAAAGAACATTTCATACCTTTGGGGAACTAAGTTTAGCTTTGAATCCATCATACTCCTTTTGCATCTTGGAAAGGCGCTTTGTAAGACGTTCAACTTCAGCAGAAATATCAACCATATCAGCTAGAGGGAGATATGCCTCTAGTCCTTCACCAGCCACAAGGTGAACCGATTGATCTGCATCTCCTGAATAACAATCCACCAAAGAAACCAACAAATTTGAATCAGCAACCAGTTATTAATTGAAACAAGAAAAACAGTTGATTGGATAAAGTGAAGGAAAGATGCAATGTCAGCCTTCATTCAAGTAGCATGAAATCAAGCAGAAATCATCATGCCTGGAGGAGAATTCGTAAAATGAAGATTTTGTAAATCAAGCCGAGAGAGAAGAGCTAAAACTTCTTTTTCTTCCTGCAAGAAGCAAAAGATACAAGTTAGTGCTACTAAGAAGAAAAAGAAAATGACAGGTATTAGGTCTGGTTATTGAGAAATGAGAAAATGAAAATTAAACCACACTTACAGCTACATATTGGATAACTTCATTGCTTGCAACCACAGATGCTGATATCCGCTTTGCAGGCTCAACTGAATATTCTGCCCGAGCATTCCGGATAGCTCTAACCTTGAAATATTAAAACAAAGTTTGCATATAATAAGATTAACATAAATCAAACTACTAATCGGAAATTGATTCCTTAAATACAAGAGAATATACAAAATACAAATATACACACCAAAGCTTGCAAAATTTCAAACTTTTTTATAGAGCTGGTGTTCCTTGGGAGTTGGGTCTGTGGCCAAGGTGATACAATAAGGGCAAGTTTCCGGTTGGGGAGTGCCTGTTAATTGTAAAAAATAAAACTTCAGAAAACAATCGTCTTATGATCACTTATATTGAAAGAATATTGACTTAGACTGCCACTAATAAATTTGACGTATGATAAAGGATTAATTTGAATGTAAATATAAATATGCAATATCAATTTGAAAAAACTGAAGGTAACCATGTATGACTTACCAGATAACTTTCTTAGCAACACAAAACTAATTTTTATTAAACTGAAGAGCACTATATATATATATATATATATATATATTACAAGTGAAGAATTCATGCTTGTTAGGTATATATCAGTTACCTGCCATAGCTCCTCAGTTACAAATGGCATAAAAGGATGCAAAAGTTTGAGTATGTTCTCGAATGTGTACAGAAGAACAGCTTGAGCTACTGCGGCAACTGATTTGCCTCCAGAGTGATAAAGGCGTGCTTTGCTAGCCTCAATGTACCTTAAGATAGCAAGAAGGTTAAAGAATTTGCGGACTATTAATCATAAAGAAAAGAGGAGAAGCCAAGATCACAGATTTGGGATGTTATAAACAAGTATTAAGATCTTTTGGATTTCAAAGTCATAATATACATAGCATTATGAACCTATAAAGGGTAACATACCAATCTGCAAAGTCACCCCAAAAGAAATCATATGTTTCTCGTGCCACTTCTCCAAAATAAAATTTGTCATAGCTTGCGGTGGCAGAATCAATAAGCAAGTGAAGTTTTGACACCTGGAATTGAATAAAATTATCATGCAGCTCTGCAAAATTTGACAAAAATTTATAGATAAAGTGCCTTACCACCCAACACTCTGATAAAGGGAGATTAAGTACAGAATCTTCACAATCAAACTGAAAATAAATAAACGAGTCAGTCTTAGCTAAGAATAGTTACAACCAATGCTCTCATTTAAATTTGCTAAACATCAATTGAAACAGTTGGAATCAAAGTACCAGTATAAAAGGTAAACCAAAATTCCGTGTCAAAAAAGAAAATGCCAACAATATTCATACCTAATAATATGTCAATGCTAAGAAGTTATAAAATTCAAACTGTAGTTTATTTATTGCTTCATTTGTTCAAGGGTAATATTCAGGTCAAAGTTTCAAAAGGATATTCATCCATCCATATGCAAGCAACTGAGTGGAAAAAAGTGAATCACTACTTTTGAAGTGCAAAAGCTGTCAACAGATTAGAACATACTAGGAGTCTAGGACTCACCAACTTCTTAATATTCATGAAAATCAGAGCAACACTTTCCAGTATATATAGTATTATCCCGGAACTTATATACATGCCAACATCTCGATACAAACACATACATCCTCCAAAATACACATATACAGACACAAACATGTATAGCATGGAAGCTAAGAAAATTTCCTCACCTGGTTAGACAATAAGCTTTCCCAAGCAGGTACATCATTTTTATCAGGCAAGTTCTGCAATATGAACTTGCCAGCATTCCACAATTTGTTGGTGAACGCCTTATTCGAGGTCAACCGCTCAGTGGATAAATTAAGGTCCTGAAAGAAACAGATGTCCCATCACCATTTTTGATAAGCAAAGAAACATCCTCATGAGTCTGATCAGAAAACAAACCTGGCCAGCTGTTCCTAAAGATAGTGTGAATCGTAAAGCATCTGTCCCAAACTCTCTGATTGTGTCAAGGGGATCAATCACATTTCCTAATGTCTTCGACATTTTTCTCCCCTGAAATTAGTTCAAAGTTAAAAATTAATCTAGACATATAGCAGATCTTACAAGCAAGACCAAGTTGATAAGTAAAAATTTATAATGGTAAATAAGTTGAAATTTTAAATGCCAACAATGTATTTTTAGTTTGCACTGTCTGAGAGTTAGTTTGTTGGGCTGCATTTAGATTATGCCTCTGAGGCAACAATACAAAGACGAAGAGACAGAGAAAGAGACGGATGTTTTATGTCCATGTCTCCAAAACCAAACAAGATTGTGAATCCCGTCTCTATATTTCTGTCTCAAAGATAAAATCCAAACATAGCCTTGAAGAACATGCAACATGTACAAATGTTTAACCAAAATAGATGCTTCTATAATAACTAGATCCTAGTTACAATAACTTGGAAAAAGAAAGGAAGAGATCACATAGCGTGGCTGTGTAAAATATTGGGAAACTGTAAATCCACATAACATGACGAGGAGTTTCTAATGATGTATGACAATGATATTATAGTCCCTAAATCTTCAACCAAATTATGTGTATAGAAAAGTAACAGAGGCATATCAAAGTTAAGTGTTCAGCAATCTGTATATCTTTAATAAAAATTGACACAGAATTTGTTAAGTTGTCAACAGAGCTCATTGTAATAATGCATTCTGGATCTTACATAAATACTAACTTTCCTATATAAAGTAGCAATAAGTTATGAAGATCGCCATTGCCACTGAGAAAGTTTTGGGAAAATGGCAATTTTCCAGACACTATGGTAACTCCAAAATACAACCAAATGGTGAAGGTAAAGTCACCTGTGAATCCCTAATGAGTCCATGCAAATAAACATAAGAAAATGGAACAGTTCCCGTGAATTCGATCCCCATCATCACCATTCTTGCTACCCAAAAGAACAATATATCGTGCCTGTAAATAATTAAGTGCAACATCACTTTTAAGTTCTTAAGTAAATATGATACGAGAGACTCGAGGAAAAGTATTCATGCAGATCAATACAGAATAGATCATGTAGCAAATATGGAAAGGGATTTTATCCACTGATGTTTTCATCTTGGGTTAATTATCCTTTAATGCAATGAAGGATCTCTTTCCTCTCAATTTCTTAATCATATTTTCCTCAGTCCTTGCGAATTCCTCGTTTCACATTAAATAAATAATATAAGAGAACTACCAAAAGTAGTGAATGACGATATTTCCATTCCCAAGATGAAATTGTGTGTATATATATATCACCAACTTCTGACTAGTCCTTTATTGTTAAAAAATAACCAGGAACCTATCTATTATTGGCACTTAACTAGTACTAAGCACTTACCCTGTTTCAAGCATTGTAGTTGGATAGAACTTCTTGAAATCCTCTGCTGATAAATCTGGCCAACCAAGAGTGCTAAATGGCCATAGTGCACTGATCAAATATAAAACAACATACATAAATATAATTAGCCCATAAATATGACTGATGGAAGATAGAAACATAGATCAGGATTCAAAACTTAAAAATGAACCAGACCAAAGACATTGTTTATAACATCAGTTTAAGGTTCCATGTCATCTCAGAACAGATTAGTCATGCTTCAGGAAGGAAATCACAACATGCCCGTCATGGTTGCATATAAAACATACCTTGAAAACCAAGTGTCAAGAACATCAGGATCCTGATATATTTCTACATCCTTTCCATATTTCTTGTGAGCTTTCTCAAGTGCTTCATCAGCATTCCTAGCAACTATATATTCCTCTTCATTGTTTTTCCCAACAATATACCAAACAGGTATCCGGTGTCCCCACCATAGTTGTCTGCTTATACACCAATCTTTAATGTTGGAAAGCCAGTGATTGTAAATCTGTTACAAACGTAGAGAAATTTGTATCATCCAAGCAAGAACAGAACTCGACAATAATAAAATGTATTAAGACTGAAGATTGGCAAGGTCGGGCTCTGGTGACTAAGCAAGATATATGGGAAAAATGGAGGAGTTATTCTATAAATTCATCGAAGGGTACACAAGAATAACAGCATGGATAGTTTGACCAAGACACCCAATAAGATATCAAAATTACACTTCTGGCCTCAGAATTCAAGTATTTGAGGCAAAGAAAGCATTAAAAATAGATGGACAACAGTTAAGCAATTACGCCATAATGTACCAATTGATTGTAGAAGTAAAACAAGTACGTATATATCAATATAAGTAAACAAGACACACCTTCTCAAATCTTTCTGGAATTATCTTCAACTCTCCTTTCTCAACAGCTTGAAGAGCTTTCTCAGCAAGAGGCTCCATAGTTACAAACCACTGCTTACTGACAAGAGGCTCTATCACCTAATTGAAAGAAGGAGAAAAACACCCAGTGGGAGGCAGCATATCCAATACAAGATTTAATCAGTCAATGAACATATTGCCAACTCATTATTAAAAACTAATTATGAAAACATTGTCTCACTTCTCCACCACGCTGAGATCTAGGAACTCGTAAAGTATGTGGTTCCTTTTTAACAGCTAATCCTGTCTCCTCAAGCTCTGCCCATAGTTTCTTTCGAGCCTCAAAACGATCAAGGCCACTAGTAATACAGGTTTTGCATACAAATATCAGAGCCATCACAAAGGACTAAATGTTCAACAGCTAGTATGGATCTCTGGCAAATACCTGTATAAGCCAGCAACATCATTTAGTGTTCCATCCTTGTTCATTACATTGAGTATTGGAAGTCCGAGCTTCCGAGCAAGAAAATAATCATTATGATCATGTCCTGGGCTGATCTTCAACACTCCAGTTCCAAACTCTTTATCAACATGCTGTAACACAAAGCCAACCAATATCATGGAATTCATATTAGATTTATCTGGGAAGAAATGTCTCTAACATTATGCATAAGGCTAAAAGAAACATGTGAAAAAGTTGTGTTAAGACTTAAAAAAAAAAAAAAAAAAAACTTGTCTTATGTTTACATAGCCGGTCTCAAGCCCGGAAAAACGAGGAGGGTTGTTCGGTGTGCGACTGCCAACGCAAAACAATGTCGCATCCCAATACATGGCCATGACGCAATGACGTCCTTGAAGCCATGTTGGATTGTGTTAGGCCTATGACAGCCAACATAAAACAAGGTCGCATCTTAAAGCATAGACACGAGAGAAAGGGCTCTCATAAGTAAGCAAGTACACAAGGAAAAGAAATAAAATTTAACAATGTATGAGAATCTGAATGATTCTTACAATAGGGAAGCAAAAAGACTTTAAAAAGTCACAAGCTGAAATTGATACTCATCAGACAATGAAGCAAAGCCAAACTGATGCACGAAAACAGCAGTTGACATGATTTAAGAGCCTAATTGGTTTATATTTTCATTTTCAATGTTTTTTGTTTTCAAGATTTTGTGAAGGAAAAACTGGTACTAGTGAAAACAACAGCAGTACCTAATCACAAATTGAACAGTAACTGTGAGCGAGCACTTAATTACAAATGTTTTTAAACTCTAAAGACTAAATTAAAACAAAAAAATTCAACTGAGGACGTATTCACAAATTAGATGAAACTATAGAAACATCCAAAGTAATTAAAAATTTTCTTAATAAAATAAGAAAAAAATATAACTTTTTGAAACTTCCACTAAACAAGAAAGCAATAGTACCAATGCTGGAGGACAAGATATCCTCCTTTACCATCACAAGCAAGAGAAAAATATAAGAAAAAGAAATAAACCAACACAAATGAATAAAGAAATAAAGTATTCAAACAACTTAGTATATACAACCAAGAAGACTCTGAAAAAAAGTCAACTTTATATTTTCTTTTCAAAGGACCAACTTTATCAAGAAACCACTCAGACACCAAAGCCAAATACAAGTCATAAACTCCGTATGATAGAAGATCTTTAACAATAAAGAAAAACTAGATTACAATAGTATGCATTTATCCAGCATTGGAGTAATATTTAAAAAAAAAAGGGGGGGGGGGGGTAGACATAGTGGGCTTTCATACCTTGTCAGCAAGAATAGGAACATGACGGCCAAATGTCTGAGGCACAATTGCCATCTGACCAATAAACTGAGCATAACGTTCATCCTGCAAATTTAATATATTAGGCATCCTTTCCCCATATGTTTTCTGAACGCTCTTCAACTTTAAAACATCTCCCATCCATTTTAGCTTGTTTGCATGCAGTGAGGGTATTCAATTTTTTCAGCCTTTTTCCAAATTCAATCTCTAGTTAATTGTAGTTTTAATAGCATCAAAGCAGTCATGAGAACCTTAGACCCTTAACCAAAATGCTGTTATAACTCTAGGACACACTTGTATTGTGTTTAAAGCTTTAAGCATGTAAATGTTTCCAGTTCACAGGATGAAGGTCCTCGGTTGTTTAGGCTTTGATATTATTTTTGTAACCTAATAGACTTTTAACACAGCTGATCTTCCACAGGTTGAGGAGATCATTAAGATTTGGGCATTCATCAGATATCTGTAATATTTGGGACAAGTTCTTTTAACTTCAAACGTTGGCTGAACAATGGGTTTGTCTTCAAACAACGAGAATATTTTTTACTGTTTCCAAGGAAGCCAAAACTCTAATATAAGGAAAAAGATGTTTTCCATGTCATATTTTGTTAGCATGAAATAGCATAACTTCACGATTAGCTTCATGCTGATTTTCAGATATCAGACTTTTTAGACTAACCAGTGAGCTCTAAAAATGTGTGTTCAGACAGGTGAGACATTTACTTGTTTGTATTCAATAGCACTATCAAAAGGTGAAGATTTAATCTCAATTTTTAAATTATAGGGATCCAATTGAAAAACGTTCATATAACATAGGGACTTCATTAGAAACAGTTGAATTATAGAAACTTGATTGAAAGTTTTTGTCCAATATTTGGGATTGATTATGAACATTTAAACTAAAAGGGAAGCACGGTGCACAAACATCCCACACTATATAGGGTCTGGATGATACAAAGGAGTATAATATAGGCACTCTAACCTTAGACAAGCATCAGTGTCTTATTTCACAGCTTGAACCCATGGTTTTGAGGTCACACAAAGACAACTTAAACCATTGTTCCAAGGCTATCTTAGGATTATGAACATTTAAATTACAATGACCTAAATGAAAACGAGTGAAACTATAGGAACCTTCAGAGTAAATAAACCAGAAATAAAGAAAAATGCAGTGTCACAAAAGTGCTGATGCTAATGCCTTTCAATTACCAACCATTTACCATAACATACATCTCAGCTATTGCTGGTACAAATATTATTAGATGCACAAGCATGCAATGACAAAAAATCTATCCCACCTTTGGATTAACTGCCAAAGCTACATCACCAAATAAAGTTTCCGGTCGTGTTGTAGCTACTGTCAGAAAGTCACTCCTTCAAAATGAGTAATTATCAAATTATCAATGCAAATTGTAATGGAAATCTAGAAAGGTGAAAATATAAACAGCACATATAGCTCATTTCTAAATATGGTAATAATAGCATATTAAACAATAATCAAATTCAAATAGAAAGATCCTGAATCTGGTTCATCATTGACTGACATCAAATCAACTCTTAATATCATGCATCCCCAAGAAAGAAATAGATTTCAAACTATATATTTGCAATTCTGACCAAACTAACTACTTTCAGACACACGAAAGTCAAAAGCAAGTAAAAAACAAATAAAAAAATAACATCATCTTAAACAAGGGAATCCAGCCACTTTGCAAATCAGACAAGGAAAATTGAGAGTTGAGACTTCCCTAAATACTCATGAGAAGAAATGCAAAGAGATTATCGGGTTCCACTAGTTCAGAAAATAAATACAAGAATAAAGGCAAAGTCACACATTCTGGATCACAATTACCACATTAAGCAGGTTCAGCAGACATACTCAAGGACCAGGGAATTCTTCCAAACCAAATATTTGATATTTAATTGCAGAGAATGGGCCACACAAATTCGATGAAAATTGCAAACTTTAAATAAAGATTATCAAAACCTGAGCTAGACCAGAGTTAAGTTTAAAACATGCTTCAGGGAGAAAAGCGGGGTTATGGATGAATAACAAAACACAATTTCCTAAAATGTTGATACCTTCCAGCAACGCGATATTTTATATAATATAGGTGTCCAGATTCTTCTGAATATTCTACTTCCTGGGGAAAACAAGAAAAGCTCAATCCTCACATTGAAAACAAAATCATGCATAAGTAAAAGCGAGACGAAAGCTAGCTACTTGCCAGGTCTGAAACAGCAGTCTGTAGAGAAGGAGACCAATTCACCATATATGAACCTGAAATGGGGAGCATATGGGTATTCATATCATACCCATTAGTTAATGTATCAGGATAAATGTTATATTAGGATAATATACATATGAGCAAATTTTGATTCTGAAGTAAAGTAAACGATGTTTCCAAATTCAAGGTTAACAATTTGATGAGAAAAGCTTAAAATCAAGCTCCTGTTCTAAGAAGTTACTCTTTTAGTACAATCCTTAAAGACAGAAAGTTCAATAATAAGGAGCACCGTTCAAAAAGACTTGTCATATCCAAGCAAGCAGTACGTCATTCCTATAATATAAGACCCTCTATTTGGATAATTTTATGCTTATACAACACTCTGGATATTGGATAAACAGATTTCAATAATAAAAAGAAAATAACAGCAAAATGACAACTAGCCCCCTGCATGTTATTTATTAGTGGGGAAGGACTAATAATTAATCCATAATATCAAATATATCAATAGTCCATAACAGATATTGTACATTCCTGATGTGATTAACCATTTTATTTGTTAAACTTTTTTTCATAAAAAGAAATATCTTAAGATTTAACAAGTCTTCTTTTAAACTGTTCCACAATTCCACAGTTTGCTACTAGCATCATGGAAGAACTAGAACCCAATGTGATGTTACTACCATATTTTAACTTCATCTTATACCTTGATAAATCAAGCCTTTTTCATGAAGCCTAATAAATGCCTCAATTACAGCTTCTGCAAAAATTGTAAGCCAAAGTATCAGTACGTAGTGCAACATGAATAAACAACAGGCTAGAGGTGCAGGATAAACAACATCAAGACAATTTTAGATACATTATGTTGACATTTGGAAACTAGAACAGAGTAATAGAATGTTTGAAAGCGATAAAAAGTGCCAGAAATAAAAAAAAAAAAAACTTATGATTTGTCTGGTTTCTATTTTCATTTTCAATATTTGGTTTCAAAATTTTGTGAAGAAAAAGGTGAAAGTAGTGAAAACTATAATTCCATTTTCAATTTTCATTTTCTACTTCACAAAAGCTCGAAAACAGAAAACATTAAAAATGAAAACAGGAAAAGAAAATAAGTGAATAAACTAGAAACCAAGCAGACCCTCAGTATGATCAACATCCTTGGGTTGATATCCATGAGAAATAAGATGTGAAACTCAAGACAATTCCTGGATTTAAAGGGACTGTGCCACTCCCAAATGTCCACAATCCAATGCTAGCTATCACACACACTTCCCCCTAATTTAAAATACCCCTTTCCCAGCATATCCCAATTCTCTTCCCCAACTAACTAGAAAACAGCTTGGCATTTAGTAATGGGGCAGTATGCCCCTCCTCAAAACCAACTCAATTTTTTTAATGTTTTCTCCAATTCTCTTAATCCCCCTATTCTTTTGCTGCCCAAGAACTTCTTCCCAAGCATAACAAGTCTAGGACGAGTTTCTATTGAAGAACATAATGTAATTAAGTTATCCAAAGAGAAAAAACAAGCAACAATAATTGTTGCCTTCTGATTGTGATCACCATAATTTTTCAACACAAGCTCATAGACTTTCTAGGTTAGCTAGAGTTCCAATTAGTAGAAAACTGCCTTACGACTTAGCTGTTCATCAAGGGTAAAGTGCTCTCTAGTCCAATCACAAGAAGCACCAAGTCTCTTTATCTGATTCGTGATGGTCCCACCATACCTGATATATAACAGAGTAATATGAACAATATGAAAAGAAGGAGGTAGAAAGTGTTTTTGAATAGAAGAAAAAATTTACTAAGAAGCAGAGAGAATTAGGAAGGAGTTTGGAGGATAAGGAACCCTTCTAATCCAAAGAACAAAATATAAAGATGAAGGAGAAAGATCATGTAACAATATTTTAATTCTTCCATCATATCATTTAAAGAATCCACATCAAGACATGGGCTTTACACCAAATATACACTACTGCCTGTCTAAATTTTAGTAATCCTAGACAGCAATTCAATAATAGGTGACATCTTTTGAAAACTGTGAAATACTCACGTGGCATATACAAGTGCCTTGAATGTTAACCTAGTTCAATGTAATTTTTATATCCGGGGGGAAAAACCATGTCGGATTAAAAGATAACCATGTTGTCATACTGTTGAAACAAGATAAACCCAAAGGATGGTTGAAGGAAATCCTAGTGGAGAAGAATAGAGGATTGCCCTTTCCAAAAGACTTGTGGTTTTGCCATCAGGATCCATGGCTGTAAAGCTGAGAGAGAGAGAGAGAGAGAGAGAGAGAGAGAGAGAATAACGAGTGAAATTATCTTTTTGTTATTCTAGCCTCATAATAAAGTATATATAGAATTGTATTTGGATAGCTTGCTCAGCAAGAAACATGGGCAAAATGGTAAACCTATCCTCCAGTAGGTACTGCAGTTAATACAGGTCCAGAGGGATCTAGATCCTCTGCAGTAATCCTACGGAACCTTATCATACACTCTATCATTGGATTAGAAGTTCTGCTTGAAACAATTACTTCAGAAAACACTACTAAAAGGAAACTTTCTAATCGCTTAAATACACACTCGGTGGATATCACCCATGTACCCGCAACAGGGAATAAACTGCCTAGAAGGCTAGAAAGTACTTCAACTCTAATAGTAAGCTCAACTATGATCCATTTAGCTGAAACAAAATGCATAACTTTTTAAGAAACCATCTCAATCTTTAGATAATTATAGTGTCGAACTGTCTTTATGACCTCCCATCAGTGCTCAGCCCATGGTTTCTTCAAGGGAATTTTGCCAACAGTAACAGATACTCAGAGAACCTGGTATTGTTGATAAGGCTGCTTGTATTTTATATTTTTCATTGAGATGACATTGTATGCACAGACACACATTGCTATTATACAAAAACTGAAACGTACGTTTCATTGGTTGTGCAATAACAAAATATAGATAGCAGAAAGATATGCAAAGATGCAAGATAAAACATACTTTTCTTTCCACTGCCAGACTCGTTTTGTGAATTCGTCTCTACTCATTTGAGCTCTGCTTATTCCTTCAGATGCTAGCATTCTTTCAACAACCAGCTGGTGGAAGAAGAAAATAAATTCAATGTGGAAAACAACAGCTTCAGTGAATCAATACTAAGAACATGTTCCACTTGTATTTTTGGAATTCCTAAAGCATATTAATAAAAATCCCCCCAAGGTACACAACAAACTCACTATTACAGGTAGTTCCAATAATCAGACACTACACATTCCAGGAACCTATGTTTCTTGGAGCTATGAAAATACGTAATTTCATGGATGCTACAGACAACCTTGTTAGACCATTACATCCACTAAACAAAAAGAAATTAGTAACACATCCCACAGAGTACTACTAAAAACAAAAATAGCCTTGCATTATTTGAACGTTTGCTGACAAACCTGAGTAGCGATACCAGCATGATCAGTCCCAGGAAGCCAAAGTGTTGGCCTTCCCTTCATTCGATGGTATCTTACCATAATATCCTGCAAGAAAAATCACAAGAAGAAATGTAAGTTGTTATTTTAGTAGTGCACGATTCAAACAAAAGCAAGAAGAACTTAGTACCACCTAACATAAAAAACGACAAAACCTATAAAAATAGCATCACTATGTGGTCAAGCAAGCAGAGCTAAACATAAAAAAGAGGAACAAAAAATCTTTTTTCCTTCTTGTTTTTTCTTGTTTTCCCAGAAATGCTATCAACCACACATCATGTCCACATAAATTCCAAGCAAGCATATGTTGAAGACTTTTAAGAATGCAAGAAACTAAAACCAAAGCTGACAAAACTGTACAGTTATTTGAATAAATTTCCAAAATTTGCAAATTGCACCAATCATTCTGCTAAATTTGCAAAACAAAATAGCACAAAATCAGGAAAAAATGGAAGCTTGGAACTATGGAAATAGAGGAAAGCATTATAAACCCAAACAAACAAAACTTGTAGATGCGTCACATGGGACATTTCCCATGGCGTCAATTGAAACTTAAGTACACAGTACATTATTACATGAAGTTATGCATCAACATTTATGAATTTAAACATAATAAATACCAGGAAGAAAATATATTTTTAAAGAAAATAAGGACCTCAAGGGTGACAAACATGGCATGTCCCATGTGGAGGGAACCGGTAACATTAGGAGGCGGCATTGATACCACAAAAGGATCGCTTCCTCGGTCGAAATTTGGCCTAAAATACCCTTGAGACTCCCACCTATCATCCAATCCAGTAACTGTAATCAAATCATTGTTTCCATTTTGAAGACATTTCAATACTCAAAAAAACTAGTGATGAAGGTGTACCAACTGTATATACGTTCCTCCGAAGCAAAGTCGAAAGATTTTGCAATCTCAGGAGAAGAATTGTTGTAGGCTCCATTCTCCGATGCAGCAACTGAAGAGAGAAGGCGAGGTCTGAGAAAGTGAGGGGTGAAGTGGGAGTGGGAGTGGGAGTGGGAGTGAGAGAGAGGGAGGCGACGACGTCGTTTGTAGAAGAGGAGAGAGTTGAGGGCGTTGCGTTTGGAGAGGGGAGAGAAGAAGAGTGAGTAAGAGGAAGAAGCAGAAGAAGATAGAGCGAGTTGGAGGGTGCTCATGACTTAGCTTGAGAGAGGTGAGGTTTTAGTGGATGGCACTGGGTGGAAGGATGACGAGGGAAGGGAACTGAAACTACTTACAAGTTACAAGGATTTTAGTGTAGCTGTAAAACGGCAGGCTGCCGGGTTGGAGCCAACTCCGGTTCGAGCCAGCTTCTGAGTTAAAAAAATAGGTTGGTCTGGGCCCCTTAGTACACAAGAAAATCGATTTGTGGGAGCTAACGACTAACGAGTTAGATGGATTAACTCCTTTAGTCACCAAAAAAAAAAAACTCCTTTGAATTTTTTTTTTTTATATTTTTTTAACCTAAAAAAAACTAAATTAAGAAAAAATTTTAGTTAATTTCAGTTTTTTTAATCTATTAGTGCATGTGACAAGTGACACCCGAAAAAAAAAAGGAAAAAAATTATAATCAGCCCACACAAGGATAAAAATTACATTGTTAGAAAGGTTATTACAATAATTAGCTTAAGAATAAAGTATTAAAACTAATAATTTTAACTATACAAAAATTAAAACTAATTTATAATTATGAAAGATAAGTTTGATAGACAAAATTACCTACATTCTAAAAAATTATCAAAAAAATCTTAAATTATCTTCTCTAACCTAATCTAACAACACTTAAACTCTAACTCTATTTCATTTTCAATTTTTCATTTTTTTTCAAATTTTTTTTCCTAATCAATTCTATTCCTATATAGAACCCTCTTCACATCCATAAATTTAGGAGTATTTTAGATTTGACTAATGAAAGAGTATTTAAATTTTGATATTAATAGGTAAATTTTGTGATTGTGAAAATTACTACGTTTTGTTCTTATGAGGCTACTAAAATGAATCGATGACAACAAAAAAAAAAAATTTCGTTCAATTTGCCATCGAAGCAAGATTCCTTATCAATATTCGTTGATTCAATCCTTTTATACTACACTCAACAGAAACTAGAGCCACTTATCCTTGAAGAGAATATTGATCTTGAACTTGCAAGTTGCAATTCAGAGACTTGTTGAGCTCTGCCAGAAATGTGTGGAGAATATTTCTCTCTTGATTGATGTCGAATAAACTACAGTTTAACCAGCAATCAATTACTTTTATGAGAAGGGGATTGGGAGATAATGAAGTATTGAAAATTAGATATAGGATAGAGTTAAAGTTGAAGTAGTTAGATTAGATTAGAGGATAATTTAAAAAATTTTGATAATTTTTTATAATTTGCATAGTTTTATCTACCAGAACCTATCTTTTATGTTTATAAGTTAGTTTTAATTCTTCTATGGTTAGATTTGTCAGTATTATAATCTTTCATGGACAGTTTTGATGATTTATTCATTAACTTAATGTCAAACTTCAAATATAATTTATTTCTGAGTAAATCATCATTTTTTACTATCAAAGATTTGAACGTTGACGAAATTAACCACAAAAAAAAATTAAACTAATGTTATACCCATAAAAGATGAGTTCTGTTATACAAAAATATCTAATCGTCAAATTTTTTTTTTACTTTGTTAAAAAGCAATTTAAATTTTTAAATTATCATTCAATCCTCTTTTCAACCTTTTAAAATCCTAATTTTTCTTAGAACATCCAAAAATTCAAATCAATCCATCCCCATTAACACAAACTACCATTACCCATTTTAAAGGACAAATTATTAGGAAGAGTAGAGATTATCCAAATTATCGAGAATCCAATCCAACCTTTAACCAAAGTACTCACATGTCTTCAAATCCTTACACTTTAGCTAAAGGAGTGAGCCCAGTAGTCAGTGATACAGAAAGCATGGCACTAAGGGATAGTGGTCCAATTTCAAAGCAGAGTCAGAATTCAAGGAGCATGGAGCGAATAAGGGGTGTGGGCGTGTGGTGTTGAGAATAAATAGTATGACTACAATTCAATTAATCATGTGTCAAATAATTTGTTAATGTTATTATATTAAAATATTAATATAATAAATTTCTTGATTAAATTTAGAGATTTATCATTGTGATAGTGATCATAATGTTGAGAGATAAATCTTTTATAATTTAATTTAAATTGTTTTTTGTCATAGGATTATTAAAAATGACATTATAATCCAGAAAGATCAATATATATATATATATATATATATATATATATATATATATATATATATATATATATATAATGATCTTCATTGGATGAAAATTAATAGATCTCATTTATTAAATTATATATATAGATGGTGCGTATAGAGATATGACCATTGAACTGACTCACTTTGAGAATTCCTAATGGTTATAATTACCGCATATTTGTCAATAGGATATTCTCAAGATGAACATGGTAATAGAGTTTCCTTTGACCTGCGACTGTCATAGTAATTAATAATGTATTTATTATACTTTGATTCCAGACACCTAATACCTTAGGGTGCTAGTTGAATGGATATTGGGTATAATTTAAATACTTATAGAATTAATGATTAGTCAATAAGGAATCCGTCAACTCTTGGTAAAGAGTTTGAGCTCTATGATTATAATGACTGAGATGAATAAAACCTTGGCTAAGGGGATTGAATGAATGAAGAAATGAGTTTCTTAGGTCATTCACAGTTCATTATAATAATGGTAACAAGTTAGAGTTTGACAATTAAACCATACTCTAAAGATTAACCAAGAGCTGAAAAGATGGAAGGAACTATACTTTGTTCTTCTCGGGTTTTTGGTAAAAATATATTATTTCATACTATCGGGTCATTAAGGAGTGTTGCTAGACGCCAATCTTGATTAGTAAATTTAGTATGACTAATTTACTAACTGCTTAGTATTGAACCTATGGGGTCACACACTAACGAGTGTTCTAATATTTGCTATAGAATTATTTAATTATTATTTTGATTTGATCAAATAAATAATTATATTAATTCAAAATAGAATATTATTATATTCTTTGCTAGCACCAAGAATATAATAATAGTATGATAATTGAGAATATTAAATGAGATTTGAGAATAATTAGTTATTTTATTTCTAAATTTGGATGAGATCCTAACTGATTCTGTTTCAAATTGAGTTATGATATGATTCATAAATTTGAAGGATTCAAATTTAGAATTTCAAGATATGTTTTAAATTTGAATTGAGATTCAAATTTAAAATCAGTAACAAATCTCATACTATATATATGTATGCCAAGAATAGAGGAAAGAGACGAAGATGAGAATAAAATACAAGAGTTTTATTAATTCCTTTACCTCTACATACATAAACGTATGTGAGTCTGATTCTTGGAGAAGAATTTTATGGCATGCAAAGAGTTGCAAGAGGTTTCTCAATTTAGATCAAATATCCATTGGTCAAGGAGTTGACAGCAAAGGTTGGTCTTGGTGTGGATACGCATAGAGTCTTCGTACAATCGAAGAATAAGTTTTTACTAAAGCGTCTAAAGGTATTTAGATCTGATCTATATTATATTATAGGAATAAAGTTTAAGCACAAAATAGATCTTAAGGATTACTTTATTTTCTTCCGCTGCGTGTAATGAACACATGGTAATCCTTCATGTGGCAGCGCAATAAGGTCTAATCTTGACGTCATCGGAATCGCAAAAGAGTGTAGGGTCTGTCCAACAAATTCCAATGTAGACGACGAAGAGGAAAAGGCAAATGTGGCGTCTTTCACTATCACATCCATTTTATTCTTTCTAGTGGCAGTGGTGTTTCTTGCTAGTAATGATTATTTTGTTGGATTAGAGTGTCTCAAAGTGGCCCCTTCTAAATTTGTTGGGTAGTGAGATATGTGGTTGATGTGTTTGATGATAAGTCATCTTATGCTAGCTTTTCAAGCATTTTTCACTTGTTTCATTAGGTTTTATGCACTTTCTTGCACTATAAGTAAGTGATTTGGAGTATATTTGCATGGTTATGTTAAACCAATCAACCATCATTTAATTGACACAAAATCATAGGGTTTAAGCTAGAATTAGTTGATTTTATGATTAATGCAGAGATCTTATGAATTTGGTGATGCTTTTTTTGGTTGGTTTAATTACTTGTAGGTGAAGAAATGATGAAGAAAAGAAAGAACCAGAAAAGCATGCTCAACCAAAGTGTGGCTGTAGCCATGAAAGCGTAGCCCATGGCCCAGGATATAAAAGCGTAGCACTCAAGGAACAAGGCCAAGCATAGCACTCACTAATTGAGCGGAGCGTTCAAAGAATGAACGCTAGTGTGGAGAGGCCAAGCAAGGGGAGCAAGGGCGCTGCGTTGAGTGCCCAAACGGAGCGCTCAAAGGAACCAAAGAAAGCAAGGGCGCTACGTTAACTCATTTACCTTTTTTGTGGCCTTCATGCAAAGAAAGCTAGGCGCAACACTCACAAAATGGGGCAACCAAGATTCGAAATGGGGGCAAGGCGCTACAAGGCTTGGCATGAGGAAATTGCAAGCAAGCAAAAGGAAACGGCCAGGGCTCGAAAGAGGGAACCATGCGCACAAGCAAAGGGCGCTACATTCTCTACTCCAACTGAGCGCTACATCACAAGGAGAATTGTCCCAAAATGAAAGGGCCAGGGCTCGAAGAAGGAAACGAATGCAAGCAAGGGGCGCTACGTTGCCTTACTAAACTGAGCGCTATGTATGAGGCCTGGTTCGAAGGGCTTGACACAAGCAAGGGAGCACTACGTTATTTAACTTCACTGAGCACTCCACTGGAGCCAGCACCCTTGGTCCAATTTCAATTAAAAAGCCATCTTGGATTCACTTCTTCACCAATTTGAAAAGCCCACTCCAAATCCTAAAAACCAAAAATTAGAAAGTGTATAAATAGGAGTTCATTTGATTTGTAGAGGATCTTTTTGGCTCATTTGAGTTTTACCTTTAGCTTTATTTTAGTTTTCACTTGGATTTGAATTGTTCTAAATTTGGGAATTGGATCTGGTTTTCTTTCTGCAATTTTTTCTTTCTTCTGCAACTTTTAATTTCTGTTCTTAGAATTTGAATTGAGATTGAAGAGCTTCATTGATTCTAAGTTTGAGAATCATCTTTTACCTCTCTTCTCAATTGTTCTAAGGATTGGATTTGAGTTTAATTTTCTGTTTTCATTTTCTTCTTCTGCAACTTTTAATTTTTTTTGTTTTAGATCTTGAATTGAGATTGAGGAGCTCCATTGATTCAAATTCTGAGAATCATCTTCTACTCTTCCTCTCAATTGATCTAAGGATTTGGTTTTAATCTTCTCTGCTGTTTCTAACTTTCATTTTCTTTTGCAATTACTTTTCTACTTGATTAAAAGAGCAATTGAGATTTAGATCTGCTGTCTAATCTCATTTCTCTTCTTTGATCTTCAATTTCTCTTTAGAATTTCGTAATTGAGTTAAGTTTTCTTGCTGTTTGGTTCTTCAATCAATTTTACATTTCTGTTTGGCTGCTGAGCTGAATTTCAGCTCTCTGATCTGCTTTAACTTGCAATTCCTTATTCAATTCGAAATCCCAGCACCCAAATCCTTTTACTCTTCAAGCAATTTACATTTCTCAGCAATTTAGATTCAGTCATTTAGTTTTCTTGCACTTTAAGCTTCAGCCATTTACATTTCTTACAGTCTAAGTTTCAGTCGTTTACATTACTTGCACTTTAAGTTTCAGCTTAATCTACATTCTCTGCACTTTAGACTCTGACAATTTCCCCTCTCCTTTTTATTTCCATGTAATTTAGCTTCTGCTATTCAAGTTTCACTAAAATCAACAATTATTTGCTTAACTAAACTAACCACCTAACTAAAATTGTTCAATCCATCAATCCCTGTGGGATCGACCTCACTCATGTGAGTAATTACTACTTGATGCGACCCGGTACACTTGCTGGTGAGTTTTGGTGTGGAATCTGATTTCCACCCCATCAGTGTTGCAAGGGGCTATGTCCATTTTTGTTGATTTCAACAATGGTGGATTCGATGATGATTTTGGTGTCTCTAATGCAGTTTTTGAATGTGTCGATTTGCTTGACTTGTCCTTTAATGAGCGTAATTGGTTTGTTTCTGTCTACTTTTTCCAAATTAGAGCAACGTCAGATTTTTTTTATCTAGTTTTAAAAAACAAATTAATAACGAAATTAAAAACACACACGGTGTGAGGATGCTTTTTTTTAACCGCTATGTCCATTCTTAGCATCAGATTTTTTATTTAAATTAAATAAATATATAAATTACAAAAAAAAACATAAAATGTGAGGTATTTACAAAAATATGTATGCTTACACATCTCGGATGCTGAGGGGTAAGTTAAAAAGTGAACATATCTCGACGTCTGAGACTCCGTGCTATGACCGGGTGACGCCGAGACATATCTTGAGTGTACCCGAGATATGTGTTATTATGGATCGGGGACTGAGCACCCGAGATATGTGGCAACTATAAAAGGGGTCTTAGTACTCGAGATATATAAGATTTTTCTGATTGGGGTCTCAATATCCGAGATATAGTCAATGGTGTAATTTGGGTCTCAGCACCTGGGATATGTGTATTATGGTTTAGGTGTCTTTGCACCTAAGATATATTGGAGAATAACTCTATTTATAGAGCCTATCCCTCAACCATCTCCTCACAATTCACAAGTCAATCTTTTCTTCCTCTTCTTTTTGTTTTGTTCTGATGGAGAATAATTAATTTATTTTTGTTATGATTTATCCCAATAGGATAGTAAAACACAGTGATGAAGGGAGTGATTTTCGAGTCTGATAAGACTGTCATGTTGCGCACCAATCGGATTGATACCCTACATGCGCTAAACATGGTCATACTGAGCAATACGGGGGAATAGATACCAAAGAGGTTGGGCAGGTTGCATATAGATTTTTGCACGTGCTTCCGAATGGTGAATTTACCAACAGGTTATTTTGGATTGATGGGATCAGCATTTGAGGGTCATGTTCGACGTACATACATGGCTAATGTCACAACATGTGATGGAGTTGTATGCTGTGGTTCATGACATAGTTGCTGGTGGTGGGCCGTCTCCTTCAAGTCCTGAAGTTGTCCCACTGGAGGCTACACCGACCCACTACTACATCCAGCCTCATGATAGTGTGACACCGATAGTGAGGGTGATTCAACTTATGTTGCTGGGTCCAAGTTGTCTAGCGATACTGCTTTCGCTAATGAGTATGTGCCGGAGACTCCTACCGGCAGTGTTAGTCGGTTTCTCCTGCCTCCCCCTTTGGCCATTTCTCAATTATCAAAAGTTCATAGTCATTATCACACTTTGAATTTGGATGCAATGCAACTGAGTGATCTTTTGAATGCCGGTGAAGGGAAGGATTACAATACAGATAGTGGGGTGGAATTTCAAGTTGGCTATAAGTTCAGGAACTGTGATGTAGTTCTAATAGCAGTGAAGAACTATAGTATTCGATGGAATGTGGAGTACAGAGTTTTGGAGTCGGATAGACTTAAATACTACTATCGTTGCAAGCAATTCACTCATAAGCTAGTTGGGCACAATCTAACGTAGCTGGAAATCCTCGTATGATGTACATTGAAAATGTTCACATAGTGTTAAAGTACCATAATTAGGAGCGACATACCAATGCATGAAATAATATAGAAACCAAAAAAGGTCATACCTGGTTAAATGTGAGGCCATCGATGCGACGACGTAGAGTCTGGATCCTGCCATCATGACGATCTTTACTTTGTTGCCCCAGTCCTGCCAACCTATGCAGAATAAAAATATTTGAATAGAATTTAATTAATTACATTAAGTAACACGCATTCAATGTCAACTACTTGTTAAATTAAAAATTATTTACAATATGCACAACCCAGGCACAACTCTCGGGAATTTGGCTGGGCCAATTGGATTCGCTCATCGACGCGTACACGTGAGCCACGCGCACGCGTGTGTAGTGAAAATTTGAAAATGACGCGTGCGTGATACGTAAAAATTAAGAATTCACGTAATTACCAGCAAGTATACCAGATCGTATCAAGTAGTAAAACTCACCGAAGTGAGGTCAATCCCACGGAAATTGGTGGATTAAGCAACTTTAGTTAAATGATATTCTAGTTAAGCAAACATTGTTTTGATTTCATGAGATTTGAATGCTTAAAAGAAATTGCAAGAAATTTAGTGACAAGAAATTTAAAGAACTAAAGTAAAGGGAAGCAAATTTAATGACTGAAAGTAAATAACGGAAACTTAGATTGCAAGAAACTTAAATGACATTAAAAGTAAATTGCAAGAATGTAAAAATGCAGGAATATAAAGTGCAGAAAATAAATTGCAAGTAATTGAGAGCTGAATTTAAATGGCAGGAATGCTAAATTACTTTAATATAAAAGAGAATTGGATAGTGGGCAATCAAAGAACTAGAGAACAAAGGAAATGAGAATTAATGGTGGAGAGATCATTAGGGATCAGAGATGGAAATTCTCATGAATTGATATTGATCAATTTCTTCTCAATCATGGATATAGATCCATGGCAGATTGTAGGTAATTGAATTCCAATCTCTTGGTAACTCAACATCAACACAATCAATTGCCACTCTCGTGATCTAATTGTTCATGAGAAGAGATGAAGCTCATTAACTAATCCTTCAAGCCACACAATTCCCAGGATCTCAACCAAGGGTGATTACATCTCACATACCAACCCAAGGTGTATTAATCAAGGAAATTATGAAAGGATGAACTCTAAACTGAATTAGGTGACTCCTTTCTCAAGTTCATCACACAATTCATGTAGATGCAACCCCTCTCTCGATGGTGATTGAATCTTTGAAGAACAAGAGTTTCCTCTTGGATGAACCACTTGAATTGAGAAGGAAAAGAAGAGTTATCAATTCATTCAAATAAACAGAGCTCTTCCCCCTAATGATAATGGGGTTTAGTAAATCATAGCTCAAATTTCAACAACAATTGCAAAGATGAAAATTAAACTAAGTGTAAAGAAGAATGAAGAAGAAGAAGAAGAAGAAGAAGAAGTATTCCTTCTAAATTCAAAGTTGCAAGAAAAACAAAATAGAAGACGGGTGAGATGCAGTAAAAAAATGATAGTGTAATAGTAAAAGTGTCTCTGTGTAAAAGTCTAAAAAAAAGTTATTTTTAAGTACAAAACTATTTTCTATTTATACCATTCCTAAAATTCCTTGAGATTCTCCATTTGGGTTAGAAATGTGGGCTTTGCTCTTGTTGATTTTGCTTAATGGAAGAATTGTTGCCAAACAGAGGAAGCAGAGCTCATTCCCATTGCTTCTGGCCCAATGGCCTGGCATTATCGGCAAACACGCCAGCCTTGTTGCATGTTGGCAACATGCTATGGCATTTCCTGGTCTTGGAGCTTGGTGCTTTGGGCGTTGTTGCCCAAGTTGTTGCCAAACACTTGGCCCATTCTTCCTTTGCAACTTCACTTTTCATGATTGATGTTGCCTGAACTTTGAGCTTCAATCCTTTGCTTCAATATGGACTATTATATATCATTGGAAAGCTCGGAATGTCTTCTTTCCAATGCATTTAGAATCATCTCAATTGGATCTTCCTAACTCAAGTTATGCTCCATTGAAGAGGGTAAGGTCAGGCTGCCTTGGTTGGGGCGTTTTTGCCAAACACGCCAGTGCCAACGTGCTAGTGAACTCCCCTAGCCCAATTTCTTGGCCTTGGCATTTTTTCTAGAGTTGCCAAGGAACATGCCAGTTCATCCCTTGCCTGGAAACGTGTTCGAGCCTCTTTTTGGTTCATTCATACCTCCTTGAATCTCATCTTCACATTCTTGTCTTTGGGGCCTACATATGACTCTGATTTGAGCTTCCATTTCATGTTACATTATAGATTATTATATATCGTTGGAAAGTTCTAGATGTCATCTTTCCAACGCAACTAGAAGCACTCAAATTGGATCTCTGTAACTCAATTTATGCATCTTTGAAGATAGTGAGGTCAAGCTGCCAACTTTGCTGGAGTTGTTGGTGAAGTTGTTACCAAACACGCCAGTGCCAACGCCAGTGAACTTCCTTTAGCCCAATTTCTTAGCTTTGGGCATTATTGCTGGCGTTATTGATGAACACGCCAGTTCAACCTCAAGGCAACAACGTCTTCGAGCTCTTCCTTGGCCCAATTTCTTAGCCTTGCGATGCCAAGGAACACGCCAACTCTCCCAGCGTTGGCAACGCTCAAGACCACTCTCCAGGACTACCTTTCAGTGGCCAGCATTGTTGCTGGTGTTATTGATGAACACACCAGTTCATCCTCTGCTGGGCAACGTGTTCGAGCTTCTCCAGAGATGCCTTGGAGTGGCCAGCGTTGTTGCTGGCGTTATTGCTAAACACCCCATGTTATCCCAAGCTAACAACGTGCTCGAGCCTTCCTTGGCCTAGCATTTCTTGGCCTAGCATTGTTGTGGGCGTTGCTGATGAACACGCTAGTTCATCCTCTGCTGGGCAACATGTTCGAGCTCCAATTCTTGCTCTGCTTCAAGATCCTGGCGTTGTTCACAAACACGCTGGAGTTGGCAACGTGCACTCCCCTGTTTCCTTGTAAAGATTGATGTATCTTCAAGCCTTCTGGCTCCATTGTCTTCTTGCTTCATCACCTAACATAAACCAAAAATCATTCTCAAAGTCTTGCCATCTTATGCAATGAATTTCAAGGGAATCATTCATATCAACTTGTTTATAAACTCCTTGAATCATTTGCATGGATTATGCCAAATTTTACTTAGTTCTTGGTTCATGAATGCATGGAGAGAAAACTCATAAAATTGCTTGTTTATTTTAGTAATAATGAATGAAATTAAACTAAAGCTAACCAAACTAACTAGTTAAAATAGCAAATATACGAATGCATCACAACACCAAACTTAAAATATTGCTTGTCCTCAAGCAAGAGATAAATAATTTGATAACAGAATTTAAGATGAACGAGTTAAGTATCTTAACAGAGAGGAACTTCTTTCAATAAATCTGTCATCCTCTGTTGTGTAGTTATTTGTTCAATGCAAATGATCAAGGCTAATTCAACTTCTTTAGTAAAGTGCTTGCTTCAATACTAAACTAGTTAGCTTCACTAGACTCCTTTTTCACGCCTTAGCATATAATCCTCAACTATTCTTTTTTTCTGCTTTTTTTTTTTAATTTGAGCTAAAAATCTTGTCTTAAGGCGGCTTTTTAGCATAAGCTTTCAATCAACAATCCCAAACCAGTTGGTTTAAGTTGTTAAATGTTGAAACACTCTTAAAGATTTACTAACTCAAGCCTCTCTCCTTAATACATTCAATTACAGGCATATAACTTTGAGATTTTACTTGGATAGTGGTATCCAGCACCTCTTTGGGCTGCTAAATGTTCTGTTGTAGGGCTACTCTTGAATGTGAGTTTTCAATCGATAATCCCGAGTTAGTTAACTCAAGTTATCGGGTGATGAAGCACCCCTCGGATTTACTAGCCCAAGTATATCCGCTAACATCAATCACCACAGACACATATCCAAATTTTGTCATTGATGCCTAGCTTTTCATCTTGTGTTCTCTGTTTTCTTTTCACCACTATATTACAACTTCTTGTCAAGGACTTTTGTGCTTCTAACTTCTTGAGTCTTGTAACCTTCAACCAACTAGTCTTGTGTGAGCAAGCATCCTTTTGATTTCTTGATCCCTGATTCATTCACAATGAAAGCAAGTATACTAGCACTTTTATAGGAAAAACTTTATTCTTACTAGGCTAGATTTCTCTCTGTTCTTGCTCAAATTACATCTTTTATTCAATTATCAAACAAAAGGGCTTAAGACAAGCATACATTCCAAGCATATGCGTGATACATGATGTAAACATGAAAATGCATATTGTAATCATGAAAGTGCA
The DNA here is from genome assembly GCF_059453495.1 of Arachis ipaensis. Taxonomy (NCBI): domain Eukaryota; kingdom Viridiplantae; phylum Streptophyta; class Magnoliopsida; order Fabales; family Fabaceae; genus Arachis; species Arachis ipaensis. The sequence goes on from NC_142441.1 coordinate 121,399,962, forward strand.
AAACATGAAAGTGCATAAAAAGAATCCTAGAAGGTATATCATGTTTCAGACATACATCTTCTTTATTTATTAAAATACTAAAAGAACTTTACCACCTTTAAGCTTTGGGTTCCTTTCCCTTGCTTGATTCTCCTTGCTTTCCTTTGCCTTTTGGATCCTCCCTTTTCTTCTTTCTTATTTCTCCTTGTTGTTTTGTTGTTGAACCCTCCTCCACTTTCCTCCATATCCCTGAGCTTACCATCTTATCTTTTAGCCTTTGAATGTTGAACTTCACCCTTGAGATTTCTTGTTCTTCCAACACCTTGTGTGCTTCATTGAATGTTTGGATTTGTTGGTTGAGCACTGGGAGTGTCCCACAAATGTAGCTGAGCTTTTCTTGAGTGGTCATATCATATTCAACTCTATCTATGTGTCTGGCCTCCTTGAACATTCTGTTTTCATTGAATTCTCTGTAAAGGGTGTCTTGTCTATCATCTATCCTTTGGAAGAGTTCCCTTTGTTGAGCTTGCTCTCTCCTCAACTGAACATGTTCTTGTATTACCTTATTCATGGATCTTTCATATTCAGCAGTTGAGTTGTTGATGGCTTCATGCATTTTGGTATATTGCTCTTGTTGTAGTTCCATCATGTGCATTTGCTGATCCATCCATTGAGCTTGAACTCCTCTTTGTTGATCCATCAATTGCCAAAGGTCCTTTTGTTGTTGAGCGTGTTCCTCTTGACTTCTTTGAATTTGTGAGTATTGCCCAGAGATTCCTTCCAAAGCGGCTTGGAGTTGATTCATGTTCAAGGCACTTGGTTCTTCCATTTCTTCATGCTCCTCCTCTAGTCTTGCTTCTTTCCTTTTCTTTCTTCTTGCTAGAGGCTGCCTCTCTAATTGGACTGTGGTGACATACTCTAATCTTTCCTTGGTGATAAGCTTCCCAATGGACACCACGTCTGTGTCTTCAAATTCTTTAAGTGGTACTCAAGCCTCTTCGCATAAGCGCAAGATAGTACTAGGATATCCTAGCCAACTATCTTGTTGGACATTTTCAGCTATGTGAATGATGTTCTTGGCTATGATTTCTCCCACATTGATCTCTCTTTCTTTTATTATGCAGTGGATCATTACTGCTCTATTTACTGTCACCTCTGAGTTGTTTGAGGTGGAGATTAATGATCTTCTCACTATATCATGCCATCCTTTTGCTTGAGGTACAAGATCACCCCTTCTAAGTTTGAGTGGTTATTTTTGTGAATCCAACACCCAATCTGTACCCACTTTGCATAGATCACTTAACACATCTACACACCTTGGGTCATATCCAATCCTCTCCTCATAGTAGGGTTGCTTAAACCATTTTAGCTTGGTCATTAGCACCCTATTGATGGTGTCTGGGCTAAAGTGGACCACCACCCCTCTTACATAGCTCAAGTATGGTTCTTCATCATCAGGTTTCTTTATGACATTGGCATAGAACTCATGGATGAGCGGCATACTTACAACTTGAGGTTGATTACAGAGAAGCTCCCATCCCCTTTTTCTAATCACTTTTTGTATCTCAGGGTATTCCTCCTTTCTTAGCTTAAAAGGCACCTCCGGAATAATGTCTTTGCTTATCATCCAATTAAAGATGCGCTCATGGTTTTTGGATTTGAACCTTCTCTCATCAAATGCGGTTTGCTCTTGTATGGGTTGCTTGCCTTTCCCTTTTTTAGCTCCTGATGATGAGGCCATTGGATTTCAATTGATGACCGAATCTTCCACACCAAACTTAGAGAAATGCTTGTCCTCAAGCATACAAGAAATGTAAATGAGTGAGGCTTAGAATGATAGGTTCATAAGGTAAGAAATGAAGGCTTGAAAATGATTGTGAAGGGGGGTAGGGAGTGGAGATGGTTTGGGTAGTCTTTAAGGAGAATGGTGCCTTATGAGCTTTGCATAGCAATTTTCAAGATTAAGGCTAAGATTTGTAAAACAAAGATGATTAATGGGGTGAGTGTGATTTCGGCTGAGGTGAATTGATGAAGTGTGGTGATGGAGAGTAGTAGATATAGGCGTGAGGACAAAGTGAGGTTTTATGGTTGTTGTTGGAGTGTTATGGCAACATTGATGATGGAATGTTAGTCTTGATGGCTCGGTCAAGTCATGGGGAGCATGAATCTTCTAGCTAATGCATGTGAAGGTGCTCTTCCCAATGCACAAAACCCAAGGCACATGTGACTTCTCCTTTCTTGTATGTGTATCCGTGATTCCGCTTCAAGATTCTCCCATCATTTCTTTCTTTCACTTTCCTGCAACAAGAATATAGAGGCTTTAGAATTCCTTGTAATGTTTGGACTAATACTACAATTTTTAAAGGGATTATGATGCAAAAAGAGACAAAATTGAAATCTAATGGTTGCTTCCATATGCCTAGGGGAAATGGCTACATGTTTGTTCTATGATCTAGCATTTCGTGTATATGTGGACACCAAACTTAGTTTGTGACTAAGTGTTAAAAATAACTTTTGCACTTGCTTCAAGATTAGCCACACCAAACTTAGTACCCTACACACACTATATGCTAATTCAATCGTTATTCCCTTAGATGTATATGGTTCAACCTTTTATTATTAATTACTAAAGCATGAAAGTAAAAGACTCCTGTGCATGGGTTGCCTCCCATGAAGCGCTTGTTTATTGTCCTTAGCTTGATATTGCAGCTCCCTTGCTTATGTTAATAAGTGTATTCTTTCCTCCTTGCTCCAAGGGCCACCAAGATAAAGTTTCACCCTATGCCCGTTGACTGTGAAAGTCTCTTTTGAGGTTTCATCAAGTTATTCCACATAGCCATGAGGAGATACTTTGGTGATGGTGTATGGACCAGTCCATCTAGATCTCAGCTTCCCAGGGAAGATCTTCAGTCTTGAGTTGAATAACAACACCTTTTGGCCTGGTTCGAATGTTCTTGGAGAGATCTTCTTGTCATGCCACCTTTTTGCTCTTTCCTTGTATATTCTGGTATTCTCATATGCCTCCAGTCTGAATTCTTCCAATTCATTGAGTTGTAGTAACCTCTTTTCTCCTGCTGCTTGAGCATCTAAATTCAATAGTTTAGTGGCCCAAAAAGCTTTGTGTTCAAGCTCTACAGACAGATGGCATGCTTTTCCATACACCAGCTGAAATGGAGATCTTCCTATGGGGTTTTGAATGCTGTCCTATATGCCCAAAGTGCATCATCCAGCTTCCTCACCCAATCCTTTCTTGTTGCTCTCACAGTTTTCTCCAAAATTCTCTTTAGCTCTCTGTTTGCAAGTTCAGCTTGTCCATTTGTCTGTGGGTGATATGGTGTGGCTACCTTGTGGGTTACTCCATATATATGGAGGAGAGAGTTCAATTGTTTATTGCAAAAGTGGCTTCCCTCATCGCTTATAAGTCCCTTCGGTACTCCAAACCTAGTGAAGATGTTTCTCCTTAGAAATTACAATACCACATTAGCATCACATGTGGTGGTGGCTATTGCCTCTACCCATTTTGAAACATACTCCACTGCCACCAAGATGTATTTGAATGTGTAGGATGGAGGGAAAGGTCCCATAAAGTCTATTCCCCATAAATCAAAGAGTTCCACTTCCAAAATGAACTTCTGAGGCATCTCATTCTTCTTTGTCAATCCTCCTGTTCTTTGGCATTCATTGTAATGACTCACAAATTCTCTAGCATCCTTGAAGATAGAGGGCCAATAAAACCCACTCTGGAGAACCTTTGCAGCAGTCCTTTCAGCTCCAAAATTACCACCATAGCTTGAGTTGTGACAGTGCCATAGTATGTCCTTCATTTCAACCTCTGGCACACATTTTCTAATCATTCCATATGGGCATCTTTTGAATAGGAAGGGCTCATCCCACAAGAATAACTTAGCTTCATGTAGCAGCTTCTGAACTTGTTTCCTTGTATACTCTTGTGGCATACTCCTTCCTGCTTTGTAGTTGGCCATGTCCGCAAACCAAGGAGTTTGTTGAATTTGCAAGAGGTGCTCATCTGGAAAATTTTCATTCACTGGTTGAGAGGTGTCTTGACTCGTCCCTTGTGGCAACCTTGATAGGTGGTCAGCAACTTGATTCTCACTACCCTTTTTATCCTTGATCTCAAAGTCAAACTCTTGTAGAAGCAATATCCATCTAATTAGCCTTGGTTTGGCATCCTGTTTTGACATTAGATACTTGAGAGCAGCATGATCAGTGTAAACTAAGGTTTTAGATCTAATCAAATATTGCCTAAATTTATCAAAAGTATACACCACGGCTAGTAGCTCTTTCTCCATTGTGGTATAATTTCTTTGAGCTTCATTCAATACTTTGCTTGCATAGTAGATGACATGGTGCTTCTTGTCCTTCCTCTGCCCCAGCACAGCACCAATTGCAAGGTCACTTGCATCATACATAAGTTCAAAAGGCAATCCCCAACTTGGGGGTGTGATAATTGGTGCCGTGGTGAGCTTAGCTTTTAGAGTCTCGAAGGCATGTTTACATTCATCATCAAAGGAGAAAGGATTGCTCACCACCAGCAAATTGCTTAGTGGTTTTGCTATTTTAGAAAAATCTTTGATGAATCGTCTATAGAATCCAGCATGGCCCAAGAAACTTCTAACAGCTTTTACATTTGTTGGCAGTGGAAATTTTTCTATAATCTCTACTTTTGCATTGTCCACCTTTATACCCTTTCTTGAAATTTTGTGACCAAGAACAATTCCTTCGAGTACCATAAAATGGAATTTCTCCCAGTTCAAAACTAAATTGGTTTCTTGGCACCTTTTCAAGACTAGGGTAAGATGGTGCAAGCAAGCATTGAAAGAATCACCAAAAACGGAGAAGTCATCCATAAAGACTTTAATAAATTTTTCTACCATGTCTGAGAAGATTGATAACATGCATCTCTGAAAGGTAGCTGGGGCATTACACAATCCGAATGGCATTCTTCTGTAAGCAAAAACTCCAAAAGGGCAGGTGAAGGAGGTCTTCTCTTGATCCATGGGGTCAACTACTATTTGATTATAGCCTGAATATCCATCAAGAAAGCAGTAATAAGCATGGCCAGCCAGCCTTTTGAGCATCTGGTTAATGAAAGGGAGGGGGAAGTGATCCTTTCGTGTGGCATCATTCAGCCTCCTATAGTCAATGCACATTCTCCATCCTATCACTGTTCTTGTTGGAATAAGCTCATTCTTCTCATTGACAATGACAGTCATCCCGCCTTTCTTGGGTACTACTTGCACTGGGCTAACCCATAGACTGTCAGAGATAGGGTAAATGATCCCAACTTTACGTAGCTTTAGTACTTCTTTTTGAACAACCTCCTTCATTGTGGGATTTAACATTCTTTGAGGTTGTACCACTGGTTTAGAATTTTCCTCCAAGAGTATTTTATGCATGCATATGGCAGGGCTTATGCCTTTCAAGTCATCAATGGTCCACCCCAATGCATCCTTGTGAGCTCTCAACACTACAAGGAGTTTTTCTTCTTCCTCTGCACTCAATATAGAGTTGATGATCACTGAGAAGCTATTCTTTTCACCAAGGAATGCATATTTAAGATGAGGGGGTAGTGGTTTCAACTCTTGTTGTGGCGCCTCTTCTTTCTTGGCTTCAATTGGTTCCTCTGGTGCTTGCGATGTGTTCTCTTCTTGTTCATGGATGTCCTGGACTTCCTCCTGATTCACTTGATGGCTTGCTTCAAATATTTCCTCAACTAAAGAATTCACCACATCAATCCTCATGCAGCTCTCTTTCTCAGCTGGATATTGCATTACCTTGAAGACATTTATGGTCATCTGCTCATCATGTACTCTGAAGATCATCTCCCCCTTCTCCACATCAATGATTATTCTAGCAGTGGCCAGAAAAGGTCTACCAAGAATGACCGAGTTACTCCCTTCTTCATTCATGTCCAACACTACAAAGTCGGCTGGGAATATAAAGTTTTCCACTTTTACCAAGAGGTTCTCCACTACTCCATTTGGTATTTTGAGGGATCTGTCAGCAAGTTGTAGTGACATCCTTGTAGGTTTAACCTCTTCTATCATCAGCTTCTTCATCATGGCAAGAGGCATTAAGTTAATGCTTGCTCCCAGGTCACAAAGTGATTTATCAATGGCCATGTTTCCAATTGTGCATGGTATGAGGAAGCTGCCTGGATCCTTAAGTTTCGGTGGAAGTCCCTTTTGAATGATGGCACTACACTCTTAAGTAAGGAGCACGGTTTCTTTCTCCTGCCAGCTTCTCTTCTTGGTGATCAATTCTTTAAGAAACTTTGCATATAATGGCATTTGCTCTAAAGCTTCGGCCAATAGAATGTTGATTTCAAGTTTCTTAAAGATTTCCAAGAATTTTGGGAATTGTTGGTCTCGTATTCCTTTGTGTAACCTTGTTGGGTAAGGGAGTTTGGGTGCATAAGATTTTACCCCTTCATTTCTTTCCTCTTGTTATGGCTTCACAATTTCCTTGTTGTTGGCATTGTTGTTTTGGGTTGGCAACTTGCTTAGTGGCTCCACAAGTTCTTTGCTCTTTTTGGATGTTGATGCCTTTTCATCCTCCTTCTTGTCTATTGTATCTTCCACTTCATGCCCTATTGCTTCTTTGTTGACTTCTCTTCCAACTACCTTGCCACTTCTCAACTGCACAGCTTTACATTCTTCCCTTGGGTTGGGGATTGTATCACTTGGGAGTACATTGGTTGGCCGTTCAGCTTGTTTGGCTAATTGTCCCACTTGTCGCTCAAGTTTCCTCATGGTGGCTTCATATCTCTCTTGTCCTTTGAGCAAATTTTGAGTGGTCTGAGCAATTGATTGTGTGCTTTGAGCAAGGTTTTGTAAGGCTGCTTCAAGACTTGAGATCCTAGTTTCATGATGGTCAATTGGTGGTATGATAGGGTGTGATTGTTGTTGCTGGAAGTTATTTGGGGAGATGGGATGATAGCTTTGTGAGTTGGATGTTGGTGCGGGGAAGGTATTTTGGTGAGTTTGTGAGTTGTTGTGAGGTGGTTGGTATGTGTTTTGTGGTTTCTTGTATTGGTTAGTGTTGTTAGATGAATGATTTTGGCTGTTTGTGTTGCAGGAATGGTTGGAGTTGTTGTTCTTCTGCCAATGGTTTTGATTATCACCCCCATCTCAGATTGGGGTGATTCCTCTAGGATGAGTTGTATGTGTCACCATAGAAGTCATTTTGAGAAGAATTTGAGGCATTTTGCACATATTGAACATGTTCTTGTTGCTGCTCAACGTTGCCTGCTTCATTTTGACCCTATTCAATTGAGGGTTGATTTGTTGTGTTCACTGAAGCTAGTTGGAGGCCATCTATTCTCTTAGCCATAATTTCCATTTGTTGCTGGATTTGTTGGTGCATCAACTTGTTCTGTGCCAAGATAGTGTCCACTCCTTCTAGTTCCAACACACCCTTCTTTTGAACGGGTTGGCGTTTGATAAACCACTATTTTATGGTTTATCTTGTACTCATTCGAGTGGTTTTTATCAAGTCCTTACTCACTTATTCATACTATTTGCATGGTTTTACATTTGCCTTCCTAATTATGTACTTTGATTGAAAACATGCTTCTTTGGCCTTAAGTTTCCTATGTTTAATCCTCTCTTATTACCATTAGATGCCTCAATATGTGTGTTAAGTAATTTCAGAGATTACAGGGCAGGAATGACTCAGAGGATGGAAAGGAAGCATGCAAAAGTGGAAGGAATACAAGAAGTTGGTGAAATTGCTAAAGTTGTCCAGCCTGACCTCTTCGCACTCAAACGGCTATAACTTTAGCTATAGAAGTCCAAATGACGCGGTTTCAGTTGCGTTGGAAAGCTAATGTTCGGGGCTTTGATTTGATATATAATTTGCCATAGTTGCCCTGACGCTAGGTGACGCGAATGCGTGCTCCATGTGGACGCGTTGCAGTGACGAAAATCAGCGTGGTAGATTTCTTCTCCAGCAATTTCTGGGCTGTTTTCGGCCCAGTTTTTGGCCCAGAAAACACATATTAGAGGCTATAAAGTGGGAAAATACATCCATTCATAATAATAAGCTCACAACACACAATTTTAGGTTTTAAATGTAGTTTTTAGAGAGAGAGGTTCTCTCCTCTCTCTTAGGTTTAGGATTAGGATTCCTTTTTAATTTTATTGCTTCAATACCAGGTTCAATATTTTCCTTTAATTAATGTTTCTCTTCTATTTTTAATTATTCCAATGCTTTTACTTGTTAATGTTCTAATTTAGCTTATGAACCTTCCCATGTTAAGATTTGAATGTTCTATTTAATATATTTTGAGGTATTTCAGAATTACGATTGCTCTCTTTAATTTATGTATTCAAATTATTTTCATTCAAGTAGATTCTCTTACCTTTTGGCTTTGGTTAAGTAATTGGTAACACTTGAGTTGTCAAACTCAGCAGTGGTTGAAATTGGCAGATTACCAATTGATCTAGATCGCTCTAAAACTAGTCTTCCCATGGGATTGACTAGGACTTGAGGGTCAAGCTAATTAGTCCACTTGACTTAACTAAGTGGGATTAAAACCCAATTCTCATCACACCTGATAAGGATAACTAGGATAGAAATTCCAAATTCTAATACCTTGCCAAGAGATTTTATTATTATTAATTTATTTTTCTTGTCATTTAAATTACTTGTTCCTTATTTTCAAAACCCCCAATTTACAAGACTCATAACCAATAATAAGAACACCTCCCTGCAATTCCTTGAGAAGACGACCCGAGGTTTAAATACTCGATTATCAATTTCAAAGGGGTTTGTTACTTGTGACAACCAAAACATTTGTAAGAAAGGACTTTTGTTGGTTTAGAAGCTATACCTGCAACGAGGATTTATCTGCGAATTTCTAGACCACGCAAAAGTCCTCTCTTCAAAATGGTGCCGTTGCTGGGGAATTGCAAACGTGTGCCTTATTATTGGTTATTGTAAATATTTACTTTCTGCTTGTTTATTTGTTTTTATTTTTGTTTTTATTTTTGCTTTTTCATAAATTAAGAGGTTATTGGTTTTTATTTAGTTATTAAAAAAAATTTCAAAAATTTTTTTTCTTGGTGTTCATTTTGATCTTCAAGTTGTTCTTCGTGTTCATCTTGACCTTCAAGTTGTTCTTAGTTGTTTTCTTCGTTTTGATCTAAAAATTTTAAGTTTAATGTCATTTTATTGTATTTTCTCTCTCCTCATTAAATTCAAAAAAATTCAAAATTTAAAACTCAAATTTCAAATTTCAAATTTCAATTTTCAAAATTCAAATTTAAAAAATTAATTAAAATTCAAATTTCAAAATTTAAATTTCAATAACCTTTTAATTTAAAATTTGTTTTTATTTTCGTTTTTAATTTTTATTTACTATTATGAGTTCTCACCCCTCTCGCTTTGAGTTTTGTTCCAATGTTGTTGCAAGGAATGGAAATTATAACAGAAACATGCATCAAGGTCAAAATAATCAAAAATGGAAGGAGTCACGAGGATCTGATCAACCCTTCCGGCAACAACACCTTCCACAGTACCACAGACAAAGACCTTTCCACAATGCATACCAAGACAATAGTTATGGTGGACCCTTCCGTGACAACCAACAACCACCAAACTACTATGGTCAAGAGCCATTCTAGGGAGCATACCAAGATGATGAATATGGTGAACCCCCTTGTAATTACCAACAAGGCCCACCACATGATTATGAACCGCCTCCTCAACACAACTCTGGACCACCATACTCACAAGCCCCTCATCACCAAACACCACCATATGACCCTAACCTATATCTACCACACCAACCATATAACCCACATCCACCATACCAACCACCCTATGAACCAAATGAACCATACATAGATCCACCCCAACCTCCATTGGATAATAATACACTCATCTCTAACATCATTGGTCTCACCTCTACACTCCAAAATCTTATATCCTGCATGAACCAACCATCTACCTCCAATATTCAACCCTCAAACTCTAGTGCACTTCCTTTTCAACCACATAATGATCTTTTCATCCCATCACCACCCTCCATAGGAGAGCACCGACATCCATCAATCCAAGAGCAAGATGAGATATGCTATTGATATAGAACAGGAAAAAAGGAATCATCTTCGCGAATCCATACTTCATAAGGAGCTAGAGGAGGCCCTACGGGTAAAGGTAGGAGAGACCCTTGAAGATGAAAGAGTAGTTGAAAGGAGTTGTCATGGAAAGAAAATCATCGAGGATGAGTACGATTTTATACTTAAACAACTGGACAAAGCATCAATTATTAAAAAGGAAGAAGTGGTTGCAGACTTAAGAGATGTTGTACCTCCATTGGAAAGTCCAGTCACAGAGCCTCCTTCCACGGTGTTTGATGTTGATGTTGAGGAGAGCGTACAACCTCCAAGGCAGATCATGGTTGAAGACTTTGTAGAGGTTGATCAAGAGATGGAAATTAAAGAAGAAGAAGCACAACCTCCTGTGCCCTTGGTAAGTAATGAAGAAGAGATTGAATTGGAAGAAAGCTACCAAGAGGAAGAGGTTGAAATTAAAGAAGTTTGCAAAGAGGTGGAAGTTGTCAAAGAGCACAAGGGAATGGAGCTTGAAATCACCTTGCCAAAGTTATTGGAGACCCCTCCCTCTAAGTTGTCATCATCCTTCACAACATTCAAGTAGGTAAAATTCATACCCCCTAGCTTTCTAATTCCACTTGAATATGGGCTACTGGAGACGGATGGTCAACTTAGAGCTCTTTGTGGCATTAAGAGTAAGAGGAAGATGGTTAGTGGTTGGAGTTGTCAAGCAAGGTTCAACATGGTTGCATATTCAAAGTTTAAATACAAAGGTTGGTATAAAGCTCAACTGAATGGGTCTAGGAAGTTGTTTGGATGCTTTAGTGAGAATTCAGATTGCTTATCACCCGGATAGAATCATGATGATCAACAAGAAGACGGGTGTAAAAGAAAGGTTTGGGACCCCGGAATTCAGTCCAGCAATCAACACTCTTGGGGCCTTGTCACTTGCTTCAACTTACTTGAAGGCTTTCTGCGCCTAGTTTGGGATCCCGGAGGCTACTGGAATTCCAAACATTGGTGGAGATTTCTGGATGAATTCAAGCACAAGCCACCATAACAGGAAGCTCATCAAATGTCCAACTTAAGGACTTTAACTAAAAGTGCTAGGTGGGAGACAACCCACCATGGTATGATCGTTCCTTTTTCATTTTTTATTTAGTTTTATTTATTTTTGAGTTTTATTTTATTTTATTGTATTGAACCTGGAGTTTTGCATAACATTCATATTAGCATTGCATTCTGCATCCTGCATTAAAAAAAAACACGCACGCGACGCGGCAGCGTCGCTGACGCGTCCGCGTCACCAGTACGTTTTGAAGAAAAGAGAATTGAACAGAGAGTCACGCGAGAGCGTGGATGGAGGCGTGCCTTTGGCACAAATTACCCCACGCGACCACGTCGCTGACGCATCCGCATCATTTTTGAAAACATACCTCCCACGCGTCCGCGTCACCCACGCGAACGCGTGCCCTAAAAATCGACGTAAATGGGTGTTTGGCAGCAAGTTAGGCTGGAATAGGGCTGGACTCGTGCTGGAAGCCCAAGCCCTCCCACGCGAACGCGTTCCCCACGCGGCCGCGTCGTTTTCCAAATATGGCCATCCACGCGATCGCGTCAACCACGCGACCGCGTCACCCAAAAATCTGGTGAAAAGAGTTTCGAACAGAGAGTTGCGCAAACGCGAGGCTGCACTCGCGCCAATCGCACAAATCAGGTCACGCGATCGCGTGACCCACGCATCCGCGTCGCCTGCGCCGCACAACTTATCTAGATCAGCGCCAATTATCTTTTCTTTTCTTTTCTAATCCTAATTTCTTCTATCTTTTCTTCTTTCTCTCTCCTTTCTTACTTACTTCTTCTTCCCTTCTTTCCCTTCCCATTCTTTTTATCTTTCATTTTATTTTACTTAATTTATTTGCATATTTCATTCATTGTATCTTAATTTTGTGCTTATTTTTATTTTCTTTTCTAAATTCATTATTTTTCCTTTGGTGTTAAAATTTTCTTATTTAACTGTTGCATCTTCTCTTGAATTATTTTGGGTGCTTAGTGACTTGTTTTATTCTGATTGGGTAATATTATTTAAATCAATGCCAATCTTTTATATCTGTATTACTTTTGCATTGACATGAATTTATATTATCTCTCCTTCCCCACTCTCTTTCCCATTGTTGCAAATTCTGCACCTTTGGTATGCCATGTGCTTTTATTATTTTTTCACGTACATGTTGAAGCTTCCATGTAAATGAGACCCTTATCAATTGGCATTAACCCACCCATACTTCATTTATTTTCTTATCTTTACTTCTGGGTTACTTTTCTTCCCTTTTTCTTTCAGGATGGCCACCCGGAAGGAAACCGGAAGACGTTTACATGGGGAGACAGACAAGTCCATCTGCACAATCTTTGGAGAAAAGCATCAGTTGGAGCAGCCCGTCCACTTGTACATCTTAGCATGCACCGAGGACGGTGCAATCTTTAAGTGTGGGGAGGTCGATACCGATCTCCATGGGTTAGCTATTTTTTTCTTTCCAACACCATTGTTTTATTTTCTTTGTTTGTTCATTTTGCATTTGCATGTTTAATTGCATGTTTGTTTGATTTTATGCATTTAGCTATTGCTTGGTTGAAAAATAATAAGTTTCTTTTTAAGACCCTATTTTTTGAAAAATTTCACTAATTTAAAATTGAAAAATTTTTATGTTAAATTTGTTTGAAGTTGTATTTGGAACATGGTTTTTTGAGCTAAAGAACACACAACCCGTGAGATTTTGAGCTTATTTACATGGTTACATTATTTAACCATAAATTTTTATTCTTGTGTATTTTCTTCTCTATGATTGTAATCTTTACTTTGTTCCACTCTATATGTCCATTATTTAGTGTATTTACATGCTTGCATATGATTGAGGCCATTATTTATTATTAGCTCACTTATCCCAAATAAGCTTACCTTTTACATCACCCTTGTTAGCCACTTTGAACTTTTTAACCCCCTTCTATTTCATAACCACATTACTAGCCTTAAGCAGAAAAATAAAATAAAAATCCCAAGTTAAATCCTTGGTTAGCTTAAGATAGATATTGTGTATAATTTAAGTATGGAGAATTTTATGGGAACATGGGATGATATAAAAAAGTAGGAAATTAAATTATTTGAAAATTTGGGAAGCATGCTCAGGTGAAATCAAAATAATTAAATTACCACGTGTATTGAAAGAAAAAAGAAAAAATATATTAAGTAATTAAATAAGGGGATACAAAAAAAAAGAGAGAGAAGAAAAGAAGAAAAATAATATTACCCCAAATGCAAAATAAAAAGAATCAATGCACATGGGACAAAAATTCAAAAATAAGTTTGATACATGAGCATGTAATACAAAAGTGGGAAAAATTTGGGTAGCTAGGTAAAGTATTTTAAAATTGTATAAAGTATGTATATGTTAGGTGAGATCTTAGACTAATCAAGGATTCACTTTATAAAGCTCACTTGGCCATACATATATCCTTACCTTTACCTCAGCCCCATTACAACCCTAAAAAGACCTCATGATGTTTGCATTGGAACATTAAATATTTGTTGATTGGTTAGATGAAGAACAAAGTTTTAGAAAGCATGACTAGAGAAGAGTAGAGTGATTGACCCTAGACACTTGAGAGTTAGAGTGATATACACTACTAGTAAAGGTTCAGTGCCTAATTTTATGTTCCCTGCTTTCATGAGCTATCTTCTTACAAGTTTACTTGTCTTTTATTATATGATATGAATTAGTGGAATTTGAATTATTTTTGTCTTGGAGAACTTGTTTATTCTTAACCAAGTAGATAGAAACATCTTAGCATATAGTTGCATTCATATAGATAGGTTGCATTTCATACTTTCTTACTTTCCTCATTCACTTTTATAGCTTCTCTTGAGCTTAGCATGAGGACATGCTAATGTTTAAGTGTGGGGAGGTTGATAAATCACTATTTTATGGTTTATCTTGTGCTCATTTGAGTGGTTTTTATCAAGTTCTTACCCACTTATTCATACTATTTGCATGGTTTTACATTTGCCTTCCTAATTATGTACTTTGATTGAAAACATGCTTCTTTGGCCTTAAGTTCCCTATGTTTAATCCTCTCTTATTACCATTATATGCCTCGATATGTGTGTTAAGTGATTTCAGAGATTACAGAAAAGGAATGGATCAGAGGATGAAAAGGAAGCATGCAAAAGTGGAAGGAATACAAGAAGTTGGAGAAATTGCTAAAGCTGTCCAGCCTGACCTCTTCGCACTCAAACAACTATAACTTTAGCTACAGAGGTCCAAATGATGCGGTTCCAGTTGCGTTGGAAAGATAACGTCTGGAGCTTCAATTTGATATATAATTTGTCATAGTTGCTCTGACGCTAGGCGATGCGAACGTGTGCTCCACGCGGACGCGTCGCAGTGGCAAAAATCAGCGTGGCAGATTTCTTCTTCAGCGATTTCTGGGCTATTTTCGACCCAGTATTTGGCCCAGAAAATACAGATTAGAGGCTATAAAGTGGGGGAATATATCCATTCATAATAATAAGCTCACAACACACAGTTTTAGGTTTTAGATATAGTTTTTAGAGAGAGAGGTTCTCTCCTCTCTCTTAGGTTTAGGATTAGGATTCCTTTTTAATTTTATTGCTTCAATACCAGGTTCAATATTTTCTTTTAATTAATGTTTCTCTTCTATTTTTAATTATTCCAATGCTTTTACTTGTTAATGTTCCAATTTAGCTTATGAACCTTCCCATGTTAAGATTTGAATGTTCTATTTAATATATTTTGAGGTATTTCAGAATTACGATTGCTCTCTTTAATTTATGTATTCAAATTATTTTCATTCAAGTAGATTCTCTTTCCTTTTGGCTTTGGTTAAGTAATTGGTAACACTTGAGTTGTCAAACTCAGCAGTGGTTGAAATTGGCAGATTACTAATTGATCTAGATCGCTCTAAAGCTAGTCTTCCCACGGGATTGACTAGGACTTGAGGATCAAGCTAATTAGTCCACTTGACTTAACTAAGTGGGATTAAAACCCAATTCTCATCACACCTGATAAGGATAACTAGGATAGAAATTCCAAATTCTAATACCTTGCCAAGAGATTTTATTATTATTAATTTATTTTTCTTGTCATTTAAATTACCTGTTTCTTACTTTCAAAGCCCCCAATTTACAAGACTCATAACCAATAATAAGAACACCTCCCTGCAATTCCTTGAGAAGACGACCCGAGGTTTAAATACTCGGTTATCAATTTCAAAGGGGTTTGTTACTTGTGACAACCAAAACGTTTGTAAGAAAGGACTTTTGTTGGTTTAGAAGCTATACCTGCAACGAGGATTTATCTGCGAATTTCTAGACCACGCAAAATTCCTCTCTTCAGCGTTGCCTCTGATGAGCATAGAAATATTGGTTGTTTGCTACCATGTCTATGAGATTCTGGGCTTCCTCGGCTGTCTTCATCAATTGTAGCGAGCCTCCTGCAGAGTGATCCAAGGACTCTTGAGCTTTTAGAGTTAACCCCTTATAGAAATTTTGAAGTCTATCCCATTCACTGAACATCTCAGGTGGACATTTCCTAATCAGAGCTTTGTATCTTTCCCATGCATCATACAATGATTCCCCATCCATTTGAGTGAATATTTGCACCTCCGTCTTCAATCTGATGATCCTCTGAGGTGGGTAGAACTTAGATAGGAATTTATTCACCAAATCATCCCAAGTGTTGATGCTTTCTTTGGGGAATGTCTCAAGCCATTGAGATGCCTTGTCCCTTAAAGAAAATAGAAACAACAGCAGTTTGTAAATATCTGGATGCACACCATTTGTCTTGACAGTTTCACATATTCTTAGGAAGACAGATAGGTGTTGATTTGGATCCTCAAGGGGACCTCCTCCATAGGAACAATTGTTTTGCACCAGAGGGATAAGCTGAGGCTTCAATTCAAAGTTATTTGCGTGAACATTGGGAGTGAGTATACTGCTCCCACAGTTTCTGGGATTGGAGAAAGTGTAAGAAGCTAGAACTTTCCTTTGTGGTGGGCCGTTATTGTTGGCAACTCCCTCAGGATGGTTATGCAGATTGCCCTCCATGGTTTGGTCTTCTCCTTCTGAGTCTTCTTCACCGATTACTCCTTTCCCTCTTGCTTCTCTTCTCAATCTTTGGAGAGTTCTCTCGTCACTCTCACAAAAGGTGGAGACCTCTCTCCTTGCTTCTGACATACAACCAAACCAACAACACAAGTAAAATACTCTATTGCTAGAGTGAAGTTAAAGTTAATGAAACAAAATATCAAACAGTTAGTGGGTCTTAACAAAGAAAATAAAAATGCTTAATCTAAACTACCATTCACTTAATCATTGTTAATCTTTGCCAATCCCCGGCAACGGCGCCAAAAACTTGATACGTAAAAATTAAGAATTCACGTAATTACCGGCAAGTATACCGGATTGTATCAAGTAGTAAAACTCACCGGAGTGAGGTCAATTCCACGGAGATTAGTGGATTAAGCAACTTTAGTTAAATGGTATTCTAGTTAAGAAAACATTGTTTTGATTTCATGAGATTTGAATGCTTAAAAGAAATTGCAAGGAATTTAGTGACAAGAAATTTAAAGAACTAAAGTAAAGGGAAGCAAATTTAATGACTGAAAGTAAATAACGGAAACTTAGATTACAAGAAACTTAAATGACATCAAAAGTAAATTGCAAGAATGTAAAAACGCGGGAATATAAAGTGCAGAAAATAAATTGCAAGTAATTGAGAGCTGAATTTAAATGGCAGGAATGCTAAATTACTTTAATATAAAAGGGAATTGGATAGTGGGCAATCAAATAACTAGAGAACAAAGGAAATGATAATTAATGATGGAGAGATCATTAGGGATCAGAGATGCAAATTCTCATGAATTGATATTGATCAATTCCTTCTCAATCATGGATATAGATCCATGGCAGATTGTAGGTAATTGAATTCCAATCTCTTAGTAACTCAATTTATCATCAACACAATCAATTGCCACTCTCGTGATTTAATTGTTCATGAGAAGAGATGAAACTCATTAACTAATCCTTCAAGCCACACAATTCTCAGGATCTCAACCAAGGGTGATTACATCTCACATACCAACCCAAGGTGTATTAATCAAGGAAATTATGAAAGGATGAACTCTAAACTGAATTAGGTGACTCCTTTCTCAAGTTCATCACACAATTCATGTAGATGCAACCCCTCTCTCGATGGTGATTGAATCTTTGAAGAACAAGAGTTTTCTCTTGGATGAACCACTTGAATTGAGAAGGAAAAGAAGAGTTATCAATTCATTCAAATAAACAGAGCTCTTCCCCCTAATGATAATGGGGTTTAGTGAATCATAGCTCAAATTTTAACAACAATTGCAAAGATGAAAATTAAACTAAGTGTAGAGAAGAATGAAGAAGAAGAAGAAGAAGAAGAAGAAGAAGAAGAAGAAGAAGAAGAAGAAGAAGAAGAAGAAGAAGAAGAAGAAGTATTCCTTCTAAAACTCAAATTCAAAGTTGCAAGAAAAACAAAATAGAAGACAGGTGAGATGCAGTAAAAAAAATGATAGTGTAATAGTAAAAGTGTCTCCGTGTAAAAGTAAAAAAAAAAAGTCATTTTTAAGTACAAAACTATTTTCTATTTATACTATTCCTAAAATTCCTTGAGATTCTCCATTTGGGTTAGAAATTTGGGCCTTGCTCTTGTTGATTTTGCTTAATGGAAGAATTGTTGCCAAATAGAGGAAGCAGAGCTCATTCCCATTGCTTCTGGCCCAATGGCCTGGCGTTATTGGCAAACACGCTAGCCTTGTTGCACGTTGGCAATGTGCTATGGCATTTCCTGGGCTTGGAGCTTGGTGCTTTGGGCGTTGTTGCCCAAGTTGTTGCCAAATACTTGGCCCATTCTTCCTTTCCAACTTCACTTTTCATGATTGATGTTGCCTGAACTTTGAGCTTCAATCCTTTGCTTCAATATGGACTATTATATATAATTCGAAAGATCAAAATGTCTTCTTTCCAATGTACTTTGGATCATCTTAATTGGATCTTCCTAGCTCAAGTTATGCTCCATTGAAGAGGGTAAGGTCAGGCTACCTTGGTTGGGACGTTTTTGCCAAACACGCCAGTGCCAACGTGCTAGTGAACTCCCCTAGCCCAATTTCTTGGCCTTGGTATTGTTGCTGGAGTTGTCAAGGAACACGCCAGTTCATCCCTTGCCTAGCAATGTGTTCGAGCCTCTTTTTGGTTCATTCATACCTCCTTGAATCTCATCTTCATTTTCTTGTCTTTGGGGCCTAAAGATGACTCTGATTTGAGCTTTCATTTCATGCTACACTATAGACTATTATATATCATTGGAAAGTCTGGATGTCAGCTTTCCAACACAACTAGAAGCACTCAAATTGGATCTCTGTAACTCAATTTATGCATCTTTGAAGATAGTGAGGTCAAGTTGCCAACTTTGCTGGAGTTGTTGGTGAAGTTGTTACCAAACACGCTAGTGCCAACGCCAGTTAACTTCCTTTAGCCCAATTTCTTAGCTTTGGGTGTTGTTGCTGGCGTTGTTGATGAACACGCCAGTTTAACCTCAAGGCAACAACGTCTTCGAGCTCTTCTTTGGCCCAATTTCTTGGCCTTGCGTTGCCAAGGAACACGCCAACTCTCCCAGCATTGTTGCTGGCATTATTGATGAACACGCCAGTTCATCCTCTGCTGGGCAACGTGTTCGAGCTTCTCCAGAGATGCCTTGGAGTGGCCAGCATTGTTGCTGGCGTTATTGCCAAACACCCCATGTTATCCCAAGCCAACAACGTGCTCGAGCCTTCCTTGGCCTAGCATTTCTTGGCCTAGCATTGTTGTGGGCGTTGCTGATGAACACACTAGTTCATCCTCTGCTGGGCAACGTGTTCGAGCTCCAATTCTTGCTCTGCTTCAAGATCCTGGCGTTGTTCACAAACACGCTGGAGTTGGCAACGTGCACTCCCCTGTTTCCTTGCAAAGATTGATGTATCTTCAAGCCTTCTTGCTCCATTGTCTTCTTGCTTCATCACCTAACATAAACCAAAAATCCTCCTCAAAGTCTTGCCATCTTATGCAATGAATTTCAAGGAAATCATTCACATCAACTTGTTTATAAACTCCTTGAATCATTTGCATGGATTATGCCAAATTTTACTTAGTTCTTGGTTCATGAATGCATGGAGAGAAAACTCACAAAATTGCTTGTTTATTTTAGTAATAATGAATGAAATTAAACTAAAGCTAACCAAACTAACTAGTTAAAATAGCAAATATGCGAATGCATCAGTGCGCGTCGGCCACGCCTACGCGTGGGAGTGCTTTCTGCCAAAAATTTTTCTAAGTTAAAAAGCTGCAGAATTTACAGTTTAAAATCCCAATATTCCGATGGGCATAACTTCTCCGTTTCAAATCATTTTTCGCTCATTCTTCGAACGGCATAAACATCCCGGATCCAATTTCATTTCTAAATAAGTTTGACACAAAATAGGGATCCGGAGTCCAAGTTATGCTCCGCCAAAGTATGCCCAAAAACTACATTTTCATACAAAACCACAAAGAGCCATTTTCAAAACAAACTAATTCCAACCCTTTTGAAAATCAACCAAAACATATCAAAAATCAACTTCAAGCCTTCTCAACTTAAATGTTAACATTTTTATCAAAACCATAACCATCAACCCACTATATTGGCCAATCTCATCAAATAATCCAATTTAAAACACAATACCATTATATATATTTTCCTCATTCCAATTTCCAACAATACCATTTCCAATCAATCATCAATACATACAATTGTCACCACCCTCATTCTCAACATGGTTTCACCCACATTTCAACCTCAACTAATTATCAATCATATATCAAACATGCATATCTCTCATGCATCACACCACCAAATTATCAATATTCATAATCACATATATGACCATACAATTGATTTCAACCATTCAACAACATCAACAATTCAAAACCTATCTTAGGGCCTCTAGCCTAAGTTTTCACACCACATTACATTTTAGATACAGGAAACCGAGATCATACCTTAGCCGATTTCTCCGCTTAATCTGGAGCACTTCCAAATCACTTTTCCACAAGCCCTCAAGGTCTCAACACCTCCAAGAACAGATTTTTATCACACGAAAGTCCTTTTCCAACCTTCCCAAAATCTCAATCAAGCTTCAATATTCACATACGCACTACCTAAGCCACAATTATCACATCCAAACACAACAACTCAATACCCAACATCATAAATTATCAAATTCCACTAGGGTTGAGAATCTTACCACACCAAAGGATCAAGGAGACAAGATTACTCTTCTCCTTCAAGCTAGTTGGGTCCTATAACATCAAAGAGCCCAAAATCTCAACACTTTTAACCCAAAAATTCGAATTTAAGGGATGAGAAACTGGACTAATTTCGTGGCTTACCTCAAGTATAAAGTAGTGGATTTTTTAGATCTCTCCGCGGTGAACACGTGGCTGCAAACGGTGCGGAGATCGGAGCTCCGGATCAAAAGTTATAGTGGTTTGAAGATCAAATGAGAGGTAGAACTTTGAGAGAGTGTTCTTCCCCTCTCTTACTCTATTTCAGCGTGTTCTTGTGTTTAGTGAGGAGAGAAAGTACTGAAATGAGGGTTTTAGGTTTAGTTTGGTTAGACTAAGGGCCCAATATGGGTCCGGTTGGCTCGATTTGATCCGTTCGATCCAATCTTGGGTCGATTTCTATAAAATTGGTATCAAAATTTTCGTCTCAAGCTCCTCTATCATATTAAGCCATAAAAATTACATTTTTGGCTTTCTATAATAGATTCTCATTTATGGGATAATTAGTCATTAATTAACCGGGTTTTACATATATTCAATGAAATACAGATTCAGTCATTCATAATGTGAGAGAGAGAGAGAAAAAATTATCTGCAGACAGATAAATAGAGGAGGAAGACAGCGACACGCTCAGGAGAAAGGGGCTCCGGTGACAGGCTCACACAAAGCTGTAGCGACGACCAAGTGATAAGTCTGTGAAAGAAGAAAAGAAGAACTTAATAGACTCACAATGTGATGGGAGAGAGAGAGGGAGAGGAATTTACCTAGATAAAAGGGGCTCAACAGAAGGAAGGCGGCGACGGGCTTAAGGAATTTACCTAGAGGAAAATGGGCTCAGCAGAAAGGTAGCGACGGGCTCAACAACGACGGTGACGGGCTCAGCAGCGACAGCGACGAGAGCTGTGAAGGTAGGCAGTGACGGGTTCAGTAGCGAGACGACAGAAGCTGTGATGGCAATGAGAGCTGTGTGGTTTTCTGTGGAGAAGCCGAGAAGAAGAAGACTTTGGGTGAGGATGACTGAGTCTCTCTGATGTGGCTATAGAGTATGGACTCAGGCTGTGAATCATTGAATCTGTGATGTGAGGCAAATTCTAACCCATAAAAGGTATTTATATGTATATACCTTGAGGTGGGTACACCTTAAACCCGACCCCATTCTGTCTCGCTCGAACACTCGCCCTGAACGAAACCTGCCTCGCCTCGGGTCGAGTTATTATTCGTTTTGGCCGGGTAGGGACGGGTCGGATACTCACGGATTTCGATACTCCTGCTAAGTCTAACCACGTAGTGATACTCCATTTATTAAGGGTCAATCGCTTGCCAATGGATTGCTATGCACGCAAAGTGAGATTCGAACATCCTAATACTTGCTTAAGCGGACGAGTGAAATGGTCACTTAACAAACTCAAATTAATTAAGACAAATATTAATTATTTTTAATATTAAAAATCCTTAGAGTTTGATTTTAATTATAACTTTGTAAAATATTTATAATATTATTATATATATTTTTATTTAATTTTCTTTACTAAAAGTCTTTATATAATTTTATATATTATCCCGTACAGAGTACGGGAACATACACTAGTTCTATTATATAAAAATCGGATTTTTGCATTTAATGATAAAGCTGACGTGGTATACTTCTGAAAGTATTTTCTGATTTATTTCTTTTAACTCATTAAATACAATTTATTATGATAGATTAATTATATTAACTAATTGATTTGATTAGATATTTAAGTATCACACAATTTAATATTATGTATATTAATTAATTGAATATAATTGTTAGAGTATAATTAGGATCAATTAGATCAATTAACATTATTCAACATATCTGAATATTTATTATAAGATATTACGTTTTTATTATTTTGATTCTCTTAGCACCTATAAATACCCTTCTATATTGTATCATTCTACACAACTTGAATGCACACAAACTTTTTCTCTACTACTCTCTCTTACCATTTCTAATAATAATAAATACAATTTAATTTAGTTAGAAGTTCGTTGTTTTATATATATATATATATATATATATATATATATATATAAACATGACAAAATAAAATTATAAAAATAATCTTTTTATCATTTTGGATATTTTAACTCTTTTTTCTTTTTTTGTTCTTTACGTGTAATTTTGTTTTGTGTTAACTTTGTTTATTTAATGATAAAATATACTCATATTAATTTTATCATATAATAGTTTATTTTTTTCTATGTATTTTGATTGTATAGTTACTATTGATCTTGCTCTTTTCGTTTTCTTGAATTGTTCTTTATTTTTTGTATGACTTTATAATTTAAATAAAAAAAAAGCAAAAAAAAAATGATGGCCAAAGACGGAGGTTAGAAGCTTAAAGTAGTAACATCATTACTCAGCATTATTATTATCAATATGAATTTTATTATTTCTTTTCTAACATTCTTTAATATGAGCTTATTTTTTCTTCTTTATGATTATTAATACTTTTATTATTTTCTTTAATTATAAATCTCCCTATAATACTTCTTTGATAGAATAGTTTTTTGGTCTAATAGATTTTTTTCCTATTTTTTGTCAAAAATAATTTATATTAGGAGAAAAAAGAAGATATAAATTAAATTTTAAAATTCAAATTTAAATAAGATGTGCAAAGGGTAACTATTGAATTCATTTGATAGATTTAAACTCTTGTATTATCGTCATTGAAAATTTCAAATATTATTATAAAATTTTAGATATTTTTTATTTTATTGTTCTTAAATTATACATTATACTGTGTATTTGAAAATTTTCATCTTTTTTGAAATAAGTGTGACATTATATATTTTTTTGGATACAAAGAGATAATATGAAGTTGAAGTGAGTAAAATTAATTATATAATAAGATACAAATTTTTTAAATTTCTAACACAATTGACAAATTTTTAGTTTTAAAATAAATTTTTACTCTATTTTTTATCTTTTATTTGATTTTTTGTAATTTTTTTCTTGATTTTTTTAATTAACTGTGATTGTAATAATTCATCACAAATTTGTGTTTTGTAGAGAAAATTTATCAATCATAAAATACAGAAGACTTAACTAAAAAATTTAAAAAATATTGATTAATCACAAAATAAAAAATTATGAATTGTGCTTTAGTTATGTTGTAAAATACAAATTGGGACTATTTAAAATTAGTTTTTTACCATTAATGTTAACTTAAATTATAATAAGATAAAAAAATAAAAATTGTATATAATAATTTAATTTAATTATTTATACTACCAAAATTAATTTTTATTATATCTCATTTATTTTTACTCATTGGTGATCTTTAATTCTCTATTAAAAAATAAAAATTTGAATTGATTAATTTAATTTTTTTAATTAGTAATATAATTCTTATGACATTTGCTTTGCTCAGTAATATTTTTAATTTATTTAATATAATTAATAATCTTTTTCTTATTTTATGCTAATTTAATTAATTAAAGTTAATAAATTTCAATTATTTTAATTCTTGCAACTTTTTATTCTAATAATGTATTTCAATTAATGCACTAATACAATTTTAATATTTATATGTTACTAATAATAATAATAATCTCATTTTAAAGTGATATTTTATCCTGAATATTTATATATATAAAATATGTCTTTTTTTTTGTGACTATATATAAAATATGTCTAATTATATAAAAAAATCTATTATTTCTTTATACGATTATATTAGACGTATTTATATTTAATTTATTTGATTACTTAATTAGAATTAATTATATTAAATTGGATTAAGATGATGGTAGACTAATTATGTTGTTATTAATTAATTATAATAAAAGATTAAGATTATGATGAATTATTATTATTTTGTTACTTTTTATTTTTTATATTAATTCAGATATTTAGTTTTTTTTATTAATTTTTGTTTTTTTATTTTTATGCATTCATTCTCATAAATCTTGCTAAATTAAATAAGGTACTGTATATCTTCTTTTTATTCTTTTTTTATATACACATGCATAAAATTTATTAAATTATTTTTTTCTGTCTGATAATTTTGTTTCTCTTCTATTTATATTTTTTTCTTTAATATTTTATTAGTTTTTATTTTTCTAAAATTTATTTTAATTTATGTATTTGTTCTTATTACACCTAATATTTTTTATTTATGTGTAATATACATTCTTATATATGTTATAGAAATACGATTTGATTTCATTAACTTGTCAAATTTTTTTGAAAAATTTAAAGCTAAAACACAAAAATATATTTATAGATATTTTATTTTTTTAAATAAAAAATATAATATTTTTTTCATATTTGTTGAAATCCTAAGTTAAATATGAATATTGATTTTTGAAATAGAATAAATATATTTTAAATTTTTTGTATCTAAAAATAATATTCTATCAATGTTAAAATTATTTAGATGGATAAGTAACAGTGAATATAGAATTTTTTAGGATGGATAGAATTAAGGGCATCTTTTTTATTGAAAATACGAATTTAAAAATATTATATTCAATTCTCAATAGTCAACATCTCATTGAACCATTATATGTTTAAAAGATTTTTGAAGAAATGAAATAATTTTAGGTATATAATTTTTTGTAAAAATTTAATTAATTCAAGATATTTATTGTCGTTGATTAAAAAGGTAAAGTGAAATGACAATTTAATATTTCTATGCTCTTAAAATATTCTTTATTTATTTATTTAGCATTCTTTATCATCCAATGATCACATTAATATAATTTAATTCAAAAAAATTATTTATCATCATTTGATTGAATAAAAATTCTATTTTATTTAAAAATTTTAGGATTTTTCAATCTCAATATCATCCATGTTAAATTATTAAGAAATATAACTCAGGCGAGTTTGATGTGTTGGAGACCAAAATTCTGAAGTCATTGTTTACATTTGAGTGTGACACTTATTAAACCCTAAAACTCAAATAAAATAGTATCTATGGTTTTAATCTCATTTATCCAAATCAAAAAAAATAATAATTTATTTAATTTAATATTTATGACAATAAATGAGATCACCGTTATATAAGTCATTTAATGTAAAATTATGTAATTTGCGATTAAAATTAATATATGTATTATCCATAAATATATTAAGAAATAATAATTTTCTAACGATCTTTCACTTGGGCTATACATATATATATGTTCCTGAGATAATCACATCTTATAAATTTTTGCACACATCTAAATGTTATTTTCCTGATTACTTTAATAATCTGGTCTGTCTCATATATTAGTTATAAAATTACCGCAGTTTTTATCATATTAGTGTCACAACGAAACCACGATGATCGCCATACTAAAATACTCAACCACATAGATCAAAATTGGATGAGAAATTCAGAAATTACGTGCAAAACTGATCTCATGCATGCCTATTTTCAACTGGTCCAACTTAAATAAAGTTTCTATTTTATTCAGTGACAGGCTCAGATGAAACTGCAACGGCAATGCCAGGGCTCATAGTGACGATGACTAAGTGATAAGTCTGTGGAAGAAGAAGAGAAAAACTTAACAGACTCACAGAGAGAGAGGGAGAATTTACCTAGAGAAAAGGGACTCGGCAGGAGAAAGGTGATGACGGGCTCAGTAGCGACAGTAACAGAACATGAGTTGTGAAGGAAGATGAAAGCTGTGAAGGGGGTAGGCAGCAATGGGCTCAACAACGACAATGACGGGAGCTATGAGGTTTTTTTGTGAAGAAGTCGAGAAGAAGAAGACTATGAGTGAGGATGACTAGGTTTCTCTTGCATGGCTATAGAGTATGGACTGAAACTGTGAATCACTAAATCTGTGATGTGAGGCAAACCCTAAACCCGACCATGCCCTGTCCTGAGCAAAATCTGCCCCGACTCGGGTAAGTTATTACCCTCTCCAACCGGGTATGGACGAGTTGGGTACCCATATATTCGGGTACTCCTGTCAAGTCTAACC
The DNA here is from genome assembly GCF_059453495.1 of Arachis ipaensis. Taxonomy (NCBI): domain Eukaryota; kingdom Viridiplantae; phylum Streptophyta; class Magnoliopsida; order Fabales; family Fabaceae; genus Arachis; species Arachis ipaensis. The sequence goes on from NC_142441.1 coordinate 121,426,368, forward strand.
ATATATTGATGCTCCATTTATTAAGAGTTTACTGCTAGTCAATGAATTGCTACACACACAAGGTGAGATTCTAACTCCTAATAATTGTTTGAACAGATGAGTGAGATGATCACTCAACAAACTCAAATTGATTAAGACAAATACTAATTATTTTTAATATTAAAAATTCTAAGAGTTTGATTTTAATTATAACTTTGTAAAATATTTATAATAATAATTACTATATATATTTTATTTAATTTATTTAAAAAAATTATATAATTTTATGTATTATCCCGTACAGAGTATGAGAACATACACAAGTTGAAATAAGAATGATGTTCTAATTTAATTTGCACAAAGAATAAAGTTGGAATTAATTAATTGAAATTGAGGTATTTTAGGTATAAAATGTTGTTAAAGTTTCAGTTTCTGTCCCCAAAAATTTTAGTCATCTATATTCCCATTTTTTAGAGGTACTGCAATATTGAAATTTTAGGGACAAAGATTAAAATTTTAGTACCAGTTTCTGAATTAATAAACATGGTACTGATTCTTAGTTTTTTAATTTCCGTCCTAATACTTCAAAATAAATGCTACCTTAGTAATAATCTTCTTGTGCATTAATAAATTAATGAAAAATATTAGGAGTCAACACTTTTTATCAATATTAGTCAATATTTTTATTAATATTTTATTTTTATATTATTAAAATTTAAAATTGATCAAATATTAGTAAAAAATAATAAATTTTATTAGTTAGATAACATTGCTCTAAATTAATTAACGACAGAAATGCAAATAAAAAGATACTTACTACTTAGTGTAAATTGCAAAATTTTCTTGAAAAACTTAACTGTCGACAAATGAATAACGTGAGCGACTGAGCGCCGTGAGAATATTTTATGGTGGATGTTATGGTGTTTATATATATATATATATATATATATATAATTTATTAAAAAAGATAAAAATTAATATTTAATTTAAAAAATATAAAAATAAATAAATTTTAAATATTTAAAATTTATTATAAAAAGATAAGTTCGACAATTTTAACACTAAATTTATAAACATTACAAAATTTAGAGAAAGTCTAGTGAGTTAGCATTTTTATTAAAATTTGCCCAACACTTAACCATAAAAAAAAAAAATGAGTAATCTCATCTTATTAGATAAAATTTTACATCATTAAAAATATCAATAATAACTAATTGATAATTACAAATTACAAAACTTGGTTATCCTAACATTCCTATGTAGCCATATTTTATTATGCTTCTTCATATATTGCCTTCCCAATAGAGATACACTTTTAATATAGCTATCAGTTTCTGACCTGTTATTTTACTCTCACTGTTTCTCAACGAAAATTCTATTTACAATTTTAGATATTTACATGGTACAAAACTAGCTCTACACTACTCACTCAACATGACATCTTTCAACTTGTAACAACCAGTAATGAGAATAGTTGAGATAAAAATTTAAGTCAGATAGGAATAGCCTGGCCTTCTTTCTTGTAATAAACAAGTGATAAGCACAAATCGTAGAGAGATGCTTTTGTGGCATAAATTCCTTAGAGCCTAACGTATTGAGGTTTAAACAAGACAAGTTTTGGAAGCTCGATAAATTTCGTCGACTTGAATTGCTGGCACATAAATGACATCTTTCAAAGAGCTATGAGTTCTGCCATAAAATGCATAAACTAGCACTCCTCCTGCTAGCCATACAGAAACGCGCAACCACGTCCCCATGCTGAAACACATACACAACACCATTATATATACAACTTGTACATTGAAATTAAATATTCATAGTTATTCATAAAAAATATTATGTGTACATAAAAAATCAGCTACTAAATTAATCTTTATATATTTATGTAGAATTATACGTATAGTTTAACTTATTTTTATTGTGTATGTTATATTGTGACTGATTATAGTGTACATATAATAGGGTTATTATTCATATATACTATATAGTTTACGAAAAAAATGATATTTTAAGATTTTTTTTAATTTAATTTTAATATAATATTAGTGTAAATTTATATAATTTACGAAAAAAATGATATTTTAAGATTTTTTTTAATTTAATTTTAATATAATATTAGTGTAAATTTATATATATATATAGCCAATTATACAATGTCACATTAATAAAAATAACTATTTATTATGTTGACTGCAAATAATCATCTAAATTTGGATGTAATTTATAAAAATTTTAAATTGTTATTTTATTAAAATTACACTTTTTTTTACAAAAATAGTAAATAAAATTCAATTAAAATTTTTATTTATTATAAATATTCAATTACAAATTTTTAAATTATAAAAATTTCATTCAAAATTTGGTAAAATTATAAAAAAGAACAATAATTATCTAGCACCACACCTCAACCTTGGCACCCATATCAAAAAATTTAATTTCTTATATAAAGAAATAAATTAAAATTAAAATTAAAATTAAAATTAAAATTAAAATTAAAATTGTCAGCATTGATACTTACCTAAGATTAACTAGTAAATATGAATTGATGAGAATGCTAACTATGGGTAATAGTGGCACAAATGGGCAGACAAAACCTGAAAAAAGATATTAATATGAGAGTATTAATTTCTTTTTTTATACTAATGATGATAGAATTCAATAGTATAACATTAATTAAAATGATCTTCATGACATTCCTTAAATATTAATTAAAAAAAAATTTAGGGGCAGCAACTTTATTAAATTCTGACCAGCATGTAATTAGCAAAAGAAAAGTGAGTCATTGGATGAAATCTCACACCATTAAAATTATATTGATGACTACTTATTAATAGCTACAAATTAAATAACAAAAATTACTAGCCTAGCACTCCTCATTAATTAATACGAATGGAACACTCGCTAACAACACAATGGTAGCTAGGGCCATACCTCCAGAATGCCCAAAATTTTGACTTGCATCATCTTGCTCCATACTGCTTAGAAAGGCAAGAGTAGATAAAAGAGTAATGCCTCCAACTCCACACAATGTGAAGCGAACAAAACTGGTAGTAGTTATAAAAATAATGACAAATAAAACAACTTAATTAGAACATGAAAAAAATGCCCCCAATGCCTTAACAAGAAAAAAAATTTAACTATATGAGTTCCTGAGAAAATATATGGCAATATTCAATTGGACTAACCTATGAAGAGATAAATTAGAAGATGAATATGTGAGGACAAATGCCCCTAAGCATGTAAGTGCTATCATGCGTCCAGCAACTCTGCGCCTATTTTCGTTATTTACATCTACACATAAAAATAAATAAATAAATAAAAGTTCAAAAATTACAATAAAGTAATTATATATGGTCATAATTTGGCAGCACAGTACACAAATATCTCATCTTAATGCAGAATCTGAGAAAAGATCATATCCAAAAAATATAATGTAACTAGTTTATTCAATAACTAACCAATCTCGTTACGTTATCAACAGCATTTCTACCAACTTCTGCCAACTCTTATTTATAACTATGTTTAATGGAAGTGGGTTTATGGATGTGTCTAACAAAAATATCTGTTTTATAGCTGTGTTTAATAGAAGTGTCTTTATAGATATATTTTTTAGATGTGTCTCTTTATATATGTGTTTAAAATATAATAATTAACTATTATTGGTAATAAGTTGGCAGATAATATGTTGGTACCCTATACTTTTCCTTAACAAAAATACTATTCGTACACCAAAATCAGCCACTAAAATCAACTATCAATATATTTGTGTATAAATATATATGTGATTTAATTTATTTTCAATATGTATTTGTATTCCAACGTGTAGTTTATATTAATGGCTGACTTTGGTGACTAATTTTAATATACACACGGAGCATAGTCCATTTGATAATTACATCAGTGACTGGTTTTTTATATGATTTGGACTGAGAACTTAAGATGACAGAGACAACTTGATTGTTACTCCAAGTCTCTTTATATATGCTCATAGTTTGAATCAAATTAAACCCCAATGTGTGTATTATGAACAGGAAAGGTATTTGCTACTTAAATAACACACATTACAAATCTTGGGCACTAAAATAACATTATTTATAGGTTACTAAAAAGTAAGAAGTAAAGGTCAAAACTCACAGCGTTTGAGGGTAAAATATTCAGCAAAAAATGAACGTTCAATCCCAACATCATCATCCTTGACAATTAAAGGTTTTGTGTCCTCAGAAGTACCAGCAGCTTTTGTGTTTTCATATTTTGAACTAGTCTTTGCATTGTTTATATCATCATATTGCTTTGACACTGCAGCAATAGAGTCTTTGAGAGAAGGGGGCAATGGGACTTTATTTGGAGGAATATATCTTAGAATTAATACAGATGCTGCCACCATGGTGAATGCAAAGAGTGTACCCAAACTAACCTGCAATACACAGATGCTACATTCGGATTAATAATAACACTAGTTTCATGCCATAAAAATTGCTACTGAAACCATAGACAGAGATAAAGAGAGCTTTTGGGATAATCAGTAAATTTTATCCCATAATATTCGAGTCTTTATGAGTAATAAAAAAATGTAAATAGTCGTTTTTTGCATCTAAAATATTATAATTTTAATAAAATAGACTCTAAAATATGCAAATGACAAAATGATGATCTCCAAAAATATACTCTATTTAATAAAATAAACTAAAACTTATATAAATATATAATAAATTGACGAAATGTTTGATTTAGTTTGTCAAACATTTAGAGAGTCTTTTTGTCATTTGTATCTTTTAAAGTTTATTTTGTCAAAATCCTAATCTTTAAAAGTTAAATAGTTATTTAGACCTAATAAAAAGTTTGCATAAGATAAAAATAGATTTATATATAATTTACATTTTTGACACATATAATTATTCAAAAATATTATGCACATACAAAAAATCAGTTATCAAATTAATTATTATGTGTATTTGTGTGCAAATATATATGTTGGTAACAAAAATTAAGAAAGAGGACTTGCCATCCCTGCTAGTTCAGAAACTTCCATAAAAAATGCTAGGATTGCAGCACCAAGGCCAGTAACTATTGTGCTCTTCACAGGAATCTGAGTATGCTTATTTATGTCAGAAAAAAATGGTGGCAGTAACCCATCCCTTGCCATGGCCATCAAGATTCGTGGCTGAAAAATATTAAAAAAGAAAATTCAAAATTTTCTGGCAAATGAAATACTTTATAAGAAAAAAATGGTGGAAATTTGCAATGAAATGAACAAACAACTTAAACATAAAAAATGTTTGTGGGCATGAAAATAAGCCAAAAGCAGTTTATAGTTATTTTATATTCATTCATTATTAATAAAATAATTATTAATATTAAATATAATAAATATGAATTATAAATATTATATTAATAAAATTAAATTAAATAAAATAATTTTAAATTATTATCTTCTTAATATTTCGGAGTTTATACATAGAATATAACAATTTAAATGAAATCCAATACACTATACTTGAGTTAATTCAATACACCACATTATCCATTTAAATGTGTTACTATAGTTACCATTCATATATAAAGCAAAGCACAACAAAATTACTACTAATTATTTACCTGAGGAAGTATACCACCCATCAATGCTGAGCAAAGAGCTGTAAAAGCTCCAGCATTTATAATGTATCTGCAATCAAATAATAAGAAATAAAGTTTATTTGACTTTGATAATACTGAACCATCCAAATTTAATGACAAATTAGACACATGAGTACACAATAAAATTTTGGAAGTCGCTAATTTAATTTTTAGAAATTTTGGTTAATATTTGGCCACTATAAATATTAAATTATCTTTAACAAATAAATTTTATTTATGTGTGTAAATTATAATAAATGTGATTATATGAGTGAAAATTGTGTTAAATTATATGTTTAAATTCTAATTGATTAATATTTGGCTACTAAAAATATTAAAAACAAATAAATTTTATTAATTTATGTGTGTAAATTATAATAAATATGATTTTATATATATATGAAGGAACACTGTGTTAAACTTATATGTGTAAATTTTAATAAATATAAATATAAATTATATATTTTATGTGTATAAATCTTTATAAATATTAATATAAATTATTAATGATTAAATACTGATTTAAAATAATAATATTTATTGATTATATATATAGCATGATTGATATAATAAACTTACGCTGCCCAGTGCATGCCATGTTTGGCAAATGCAGATGAAATTGGGGTATCTGGATCAATTGCATAATAAGGTACTAATCCAACAACAACAATGGAAATCATCATGTAAAGTCCACAACATAGAAACAGGGCTCCACCGATACCAAGTGGTAAGTTTCGTTGAGGATTTTTCACCTGCTCATCCATCAAATAAAACCATTATATTTTATGTCTTTATGATGTTTCAACAAATATATAGGGAAAATTCCCCTCCCCTCCCCTGCGAGATTCTAAAATGACACTCTTCTCCCCTCTATTTTATAAATGTACATTTTTTTTTCTTCTAATTTTTAAAAAATCCCCTTTTTAGTCTATTTTAAATTTTTTGTATTAACTAATGTTAACTTTATCCATTTTTTAAGAAAAAATTATTTTAAAAAAATATCCATTAACAAAAATTTTATTTTTTATCATTAAATTTTACTTACCAAAATATCCTTTAATAAATTATCTTTTATTAATTAAATTATATTTTTAAAAAAATTTAATAATTATATTATTTTTTCTAAAATACCCTTCAATAATTTTTTAATTATTAAATTATAATTTTACCAAAATTTTCGTTAACAATTTTTTTTATATTTTACTATTCATTTTTCGATATCTATATATATATTATTTTAACATTAAATAAAAAAATTTTAGTAAAATTATTTTTTAATATCAATATATATTAATTATTATACATATTAACAGTGGTAAGATTTTTGTATTTAATGTTAAAATAATATATATTGATATCAAAAAATTAATAGTAAATATAAAAATAATTGTTAATAAAATTTTAGTAAAATCACAATTTAATAATTTAAAAATTATTGAAAGATAGGTATCTTAGAAAAAATTAATTTAATTATTAATTTTTTAAAAAATATTTTGGTAAAAATACAATTTAATCAATAAAAGAATAATTTATTAAAGGATATTTTGGTAAGTAAAATTTAATGATAAAAAATAAAATTTTGTTTAATGGACATTTTCTCAAAAATTAATTTATTTTTTCTTAAAAAATGGATAAAGTTAACATTAATTAACACAAAAAATTTAAAATGGATTAAAGAGGAGGTTTTTTAAAAGTTAGAAGAGAGAAAGATGTACATTTATAAAATAGAGGGGAAAGGAGTGTCATTTTAGTATCTCGCAGGAAAGGAGAATGGAATTTTCTCTAATATATATAATTGAAAATGCGTACAATACAATACCTCTTCAGCAGTGCTAGCAATTGCATCAAAACCTATATATGCAAAAAAGACTGTTGCAGAACCAGCAAGCATTCCATCAACCCCAAAAGGAAAATACCTATATATAGCATATGCAAAACACAAACAGATCATAATTAAAAAGAAGTGCTCATGTTTTCAGTAGTATCGAATGGAAATTTTATCAAACATTACCAAAAAAATTATTTTAGTTGATAATTTATTTTGTTTTTAACCGTAATAAGAAAAATAACTTTTAATAGACAATTAAACTTTGATCATCTTATATGTTATTAAAAAAATTTAGTAACAATTATAACAATCATCAATAAAAATCTTTTTAATCGCTATAAAAACTCTATGGCTTATCACCAAAAATAAGTTTAATAAAAGAAATAAGAATGTAATTTTAATACACTGACATTACAAGAAAAAATAACTATTTTTAATGATAATTAATGTCTGAATAACCATCTAATATACTATTAGTGTATTAAAGTTAAACTCAAGAAATAATAGTTTTCCACTCAAACTAGTTTTTCTTGAAAGGAAAAGAAAAGATAGGTACCCATTATGAAGATCATATCCAACCCATCCAAACTTAAAACCCAAGTAACTTCCGGCTGTTACGACAAAAAGCAAAGCGCATACGTTGATTGATGTAATTGTGCCTTGCACTACTGCAATCTGCATGTACGTATCAAATATTTCTTAATTGGTACAACATATTTGGGAATGGAGACAATTTAAAGAAAAATACCTCCTTAATCCCAATACACAAGAGTGCGGTTATAATGAATACTAGAATTGCTGCACATGGGTCCACAATAATATCTATTCCAGGAATATGCTGCCGTGATAAAAAGATGGGCAACTTGTCTGCTCCTCCAATAAGCGCAGCCTGATTAATGTGAATACTTATATCACTTACTTTAACCAACTTGCATTAAAAACATTGAAGAAGGCTATAAAAGATCAACCACAAAACATATAGTTGGACTAGGGTGATATAATCAACAGTCCGTTATGGAAATATATATACCAAATTAGGGGTTATGCCACGTGCAACAGTAGCGCTGCCAATTGTATATTCCAGTATTAATGCCCAGCCTATTAGCCAAGCAACACTGCAAACAAAGTAATTGCTTCAATTGATGATCAATGTATACAGCCCACTGTCAATCTGTATATATATATATATATATATATATATATATATATATATATATATATATATATATATATATATATATCTCCAAACCAAAGTTGCCAATAGATAGATAAAAGAGAAACCAATCTTTCTTCATTCCCTTGGCTTTTCACATATTGAAATGAAAGAAGAAGGATAAAGCAAAACTTTTATTTAAAATAAAAGAAAGTACCCTTCTCCAAGGCATATGTATGAATAGTGATATGCACTCCCAGCAGAAGGGCAGCGACTTGCAAGTTCTGCATAACAAAATGCTGAAAGAGCAGCTGCTATTCCCGCCAACAGAAATGAAATTGTCAAAGCTGGTCCTGCTTCCTCTCTTGCAACCGTTCCAACAAGAACATACACTCCAGCACCAATTGTTGAACCAACACCTAATATATCATCATCAATCAATTAAAGAATCAAAATAGTAATAAAGAATTATTTAATGAATTGATTACCAATTGCAATTAGATGAGGAACAGTTAACTCCTTGGCAAGGAGACCCTTGGTTTCAACTTCTACAGAATCAACTTGCTTTCTTCTGGTAAAAAATTTGAACGACCCCATGAACAAACCCAAACACCCATCAAAAGTTAGGGAACAAGCTTTGGTCAGCCCACAATAACCAACCAACCCAATTACAAATTATAATTAATCAAAATGAATTATGGGCACAAAAAAAGTGGTTGTTGTTATTGTTTCTTTTTTCTTTTAACCAGTGTGTTATGTTGTGGTCGCTCCTTCTCACGTTATTTGTGCCTAAGAAATGATTGAAAAGCTACGATTATACAATGCAAGGAAGATGATGACATGGAGAAAGGGATAAGTTGACAAAGATGGAGAAGTTGTTGGGAAGCATGCTTTACATTCTATGCTAATACATGAACTGCGTTTATCCACAGGATTGCTTGCAAGTAGGGGCACTCAAATATACGCATTTCCTAATTTTGTATCATTTTGGGCGCCCGAATTTCATTCTACGGTCATAGTTTTTCTTTTAGACCAAAATATTAGACTAATCATTAAAAATACTAATAAATTTTAATGATGCTTTAACTTTTATTTATTAATATTCTAATAGATAATTGGTTGTATTTAAAAGAATAATATTAGGTAATTAATTTTTTTAGCTATCAGTTAATTTTTTAAAAATTAATTTATTTATTTTAAATTCTAAATTTTAAAACATAAACTTTTAATCATATATAAATCCTAAATTTTAAACTAAAACACTAAAATTGATTAATAAAAATTTAGTTTTTTATACTTTCTGTTCGTATCTTAGTGTATAACTTAAAAGGGCCCAAAAAAAAAATTAAAGTCCAAAATATATTCTATAGATAATTAGGGCTGGTAATATATATCCTGCAGAATTTAAAGTTCACAAATTAATTAACAAGTACACCGGGTCATACCAAGTAGTACCTCAAATGAATGAGAATCGATCCCACGAGAATTGATAGACTAAGCAACGATAATTATGTGATTTACTTAGTTAGACAAACAGAAAATGGTGTTTTGAGAGTTCACAAGCATGCATTAACAGTAAATTTAGAATATCAGAAAGCAAGCAGTAAATTGGTGTGAATAATATGAGAGAAAAAAGTTAAAGTTTCAGAGATATTTATTTTTCGGATTAACTTTTCTTACCAACTATTTTAATCATGCAAGATTCAATTCATGGCAAACTATATGTGACTAAACCCTAATTTCTTAGACCTTTTTAGTCTCCTCTAACCTTCATCAACCACCAATTCCTTGGTCACTTGATTCCAATTAGAAGGTTAAGTTCAATTCTAGTTTATATGCCACAGGAATCCTAATTACCCAAATATAAGAGAATTATATGTCACGTATCCTGTTAAGTCCAGATAATTAGAAATTTAGGAGAAATTATTTTCAAGCTGTTGTTCAAGTAAAGAGCTTTTCCAAGTTTTACAAGAACTCAATTAGAATAAAGGTCATACTTTCGTTCCACCCAAATTCATAAGATAAAGAACGAAAACAATTCTTGAAATTGAAATCAATACATGAATTAAAATAGAACAGTAATAGTATTAATCCATGGAATAAACAGAGCTCCTAACCTTAATGGTGGAGGTTTAGTTGCTCATGGTTCAGAGAGAAAATAAGGATTCTGAAAAACTGTAAAGTGCGGAATGAGGTATGAGCAAAGAGAAGAGATGAAGGGCTGATTCTTTTTCCTTTTATATCTAATCCTAATTAATGTAAAATATATTTTCTAAAACTAAATAATATATTTTCCTATTTGTAATTAAAATAAAGTTTTAATCAAAATTAATAAAAGATCTTCGAATGAATGCTTGGAGGAGCGTGGGAACCATGTCTTGATTCAAGGTTGGCGCCTAACTTGGAGTTTTCCAAGTTAGGCGCCACTATGGCAGTGAACTTGGGAGTGCTTTACGTTGAACTGGCGCCTAAATTCACATTCATGGCGCCTAACTTCGTTGGTTTGGCCTTCCTGGCACCTAATAACTTTGAAATCATGGCGCCTAACTTGGGAAATTCCAAGTTAGGCGCCACATTGGCCGAACAAAATAAAGAAGAAGGGCATACTATTATAAATTGTTGGAAAGTTCTAAAAGTTAGCTTTCTAATTCCACTGGAATTACGTCAATTGAACCTCTATAGCTCAAGTTATATCCGTTAGAGTGCAGGGAGGTCAGGGTTGACAGCATCATCCACTTTCTGCCTCTTCTTCTATAAAACTCCGTCAAATCAATCCGAATGCTACCTGAAATAAACAGAATTGTACACAACTCAAAGTAGTATTCATAGTGGCTAAGAAGTATTTAAATCTTGATTAAACTCACAAATTTGAATGCAAATTCACTAAGAAAAGATAGGAAAGATGCTCACGCATCACAACACCAAACTTGAATTGTTGCTTGTCCTCAAGCAACCAAAACTAATATAGGCTTAGGGTGTGAATTTGCATGAGAAGTGAGTGTTCAATCAAGCTCCTGTCTCTTCTTAAAGTGGAGTTTATACACTGCAATTCTGAATAGTTTTGGCATCTCACTATCCTTTGAATAAGAGGAATGTCACTGTCATTTGGAATTAGATCCGGATAATATTATAAATTCTCTAATCTTTTATACTTCAGCTTAATCCTTGAACACAACAAATTTCCCTAGCCGTGACTTTAAATGCTTTGTTTCAAGCTTTACTTGACACAAAAATGCCACAAGTACTTAAATGGGGAACTCTCTTTTAGTTCTGATTTTTCTTTCAGTCACTCCCAAGCAGTAGTGCTCAAAGCCTTTGGCATACTTTGCTAAATACACTTGATCTCGACTCTTAGTGCTCTATCTCAAGGATTACTTGACACATTTACACCACAAGCATATGACTAGAGAAATAACTCTTTGAGCTTTTAATCATGTCTGACCACTCTAATCATTGGAACTTAAAGCCTTAGCTTGGACCTTGCTTTTATTTTTCTTTTGCTGTTTCTTTTGCTTCAAGGATTAAGCTTTTGTTTACTTCAGAGAATTCATAATAGTTCTCTAAATTCCTGTTCCTTGTACATCAACATCATTTGATTCAAATTCAAATATGCATGGTTCATGTCATGCATTCAGAATCACAAAAATACCACCACATTTAAGTAAATAAGACTACTCTTTCATATAAACTCTATTTCTCATGTAATACATCTTTTTCTTCTTGTTTTTCTTTTGAATTCTAGCTTAGTGAGCGGTACATGAGAAACTTTTTAGAATTAAAAGCAAATAACATAATGAAACTAAATCTAAGAACTGAAAGTACCAAAGATCATGTAGGCAATCAAAGCAACAGAAAACAGAAGACAACAAAATAAGAACGGAAGGAGAAATAGAATGAAAGGAATTCAACCACTTCAGTTATGCTGGTGGCCATCTCATTCCTTCGGCTGTGCTCCTCTATGAAGAACATTCATCTCCCTATGGTGCCACTGATGATAAGGTAAATAGAGAGCGCACTATACAACACCAAACTTAAAAGTTTGCTTGTCCCCAAGCCAAGGAGCTACCCCCTTGCTGGCATTCAACGCCCCAAGGAGACAAGCCAGCGTTGAACGCCCAAGAACCACCCTTTTTGGGGCGTTCAACACCCACCAAGAAGCAAGGAAGCATGGATCAACTCCCTAATGGGCGTTCAACGCCCCATTCCCTAAGTTGGACGCCAAGCTCAGCACAAGTACTCAACCAAAGTGGGCCCAAGGATGGATTTTCGCACCTCTAGTCTAGTCTGTCATACTTTTTGTACTTCTTAGCTATTAGGTTAGTATATATAAAACAAAGATCACCACTGTTAAGGATCTTTTCCCATTCGTACATTTCACCATTGGTTTCTGTAAAGCATGAGCAACTAAATCTCCTAAGTTAGGGTTAGGAGCTCTGCTGATTCTCATGGATTAATAATATTACTATTTCTATTTTAATATACGTTTGATTTCATTCTCTTGTGCATTTTCGTTCTTCATCTCATGAATTGAGGATGACCCGTGACAATCGTCCTTGTTCTACATGGGTTCCGTGTGAGTCCTGACCCGGATAGCATTGAACCATAGCTAGAGAGTGTACTGCAGATTCCAAGAGCGTGCCTGGGCGACTTTGGATAAGTGACATAAAATTTCGTTGACCCTGGGTTACTGAGGTCTCTGTGGCATTAAGGTTAGAGTCTGAGAAGCAGCGTTCCCTGATCCGGAAGATCCAACCTTGTCTGTGGCGTTTTGAGTATGATCGCGAAGGGGAGTGGATTGCTTAGTGCTTCACCTTCGGCTATAGTGGGAAGCCATGAGTTAACTTGATGAGGATGCTACATGAGTTAGTCAATTATGGCTGCTATTGAATGAATCATTCATTATTGAAGTAGACAGTAAGAAAAGTTAATCCGTAAAGAATACGCATCTCCGAAGCCTTAACTGAATATCTATCATCGCTTTCACACTAATCTGGTATTTCGTTTCCTTTACTATTTTGTTTATGCTTTCAAACAAACAATCATCTTTTCTAATCGCCTGACTAAGATCTACAAGATAGACACTACTTGCTCAATCTGACAATCTCCGTAGAATTCGACCCTCACTCACCTGAGGTATTACTTAGACGACCCGGTGCACTTGCCGATCTATCTGTGCAAAACTTGCGGAGTCCAATTTCGTGCACCAAGAATCAGGCCTAAATTCAAAACTCAGAATAAACAATTTTTCCTTCTTTGTTAATTTTCTTTTACTCATGCTTCTTATTTTTTGTTTTAGAATGTGGCGACTCACCTTTTCTATTAGGATAAGATTCTTTTTCTAGATTTGTTAATTGTTATACAGATTTGCTAAGCTGTGTGTTTTTCTTCCTGTATAATATATAACTTTTGTAATCATTAATCAATAATGAAAGAGTAATACACACTTCATTCATCTTTACACTTCTCTGCCTAATTCTTGTTTTAGTATTAGATCCATTACGGCTCTGTTCATACCCAAGCAATTGGCTAAAACTTCAAATCCTAATGTTCAAACACCATTATCTTTTCCTTCTTCTTAACCATATACCATGGACGTCTCTCAAGACCAATCTAGTCCCTATTATATACATCGTAGCAAAAATTTTACATCTATTCTTGTTACTCCTGTTCTAATAAGAAATAACTACCATTCTTAGAGCAGATTATTCACCATGGAAGTTATTTCTAAAAATAAACATAGTTTTCTCACCAGTATAATACATTTTTCTCTTCCTAATGATCTGCTTTTTTCAACCGGGGAACGGTTTAACAACCTTGAGCTTTCTTGGATTTTTCATTCCCTTTTTCCTTTCAAATTGTGCACGTTTTGTGGAAAAGGGGGGCATATTGTGGACGTTTGCTATAGGAAGCCCAATCCCTCCCCCCCCCCGGCATCCGCGATTCCTAGGACGATCGCACCTCTTCAGCAACAGGGCTCCTTCTTCTGTGATAGTGTCACGGCCTCTTTCCTTTCTTCCTTGCCACATTCGTCACAAACTCTAATTCAAAGGGGGTAGGGATACACTGAAGACAGTCCAGGAGCAGCCAATAATGAGCTTCATTTCCTCTTAGCACACAACTCTAGTGGCTTTTTTGAAACGGGTGAAGGCCCATGCCTCAGAAAACAAGGATAAAACACTACAAGAAAAAAGCCTTTTTTCGACGCCAAAAATCGATGGCTATTTTTGCCGTCGATATTTTTCGACAGCTTGCTGTCGATATTGTCAAAAATACATAATTAAAAATAAATTATTAAAATCGACAGCCAGGCTGTTGATATATTTATAATGAATTAACTTTCACACTATTATCGTCACACTATCGACAAACAAGGAGGGAAAAATACTTTTATTTTAAAATTGACGAACATGGCGTCGATTTTGTTATTTAAAATATCGACAACATCTACCGTCAATAAATATAAACGATCTAGATCGCTTTCTAAATTAAGAAAACGGTGTAGATTCGGCGTCCAAAGTTCAGAACCCAATTCCCCCAAATTCACCATTTCATCCCCAAATTCCCCAATCACCAGAAACACAATTCCCTTTTGTTCTACCCCAAATTCACGGTTGCGCCACCGTCATTCTCCACTGTCGTCGTTCCTCCGTCACGGTTACCCCTTCTTCTTCCGTGAACCTCCTTCTCTTCTCTCCTTCACTCACTCCTTCTGTTCACCCACTCTCCACCACTGTCCTCCTTCGGCGACGCCGTTTCAGCTGCCGCACCGCTTCCCCCGGTCCACCTCCAGCTCCCCGAACTGATCCTCCTCCCGAAAATGATTCCGGCATGCTTCGAGGTTTCATTTTTAATTTCCTGATTTTGCATCTTTCATGTTTTATCTGGAATTTTATTGTTTGGAGTTATTTATATGAAGTTCGTGACCATGGTTCTATGTTCTATTGTCATCTGAATTCTATGTTTATGTATATTTGTTCCGTATAATTGAAAAAAGAATTAGATAGTTGAGTAGTTGCTATTTCTATCTTGTTTGGTGTTGGTTCCAATTGAGTGATATAAGATTAAAAAAGTTCAAGGAGAGTTTATTAAGTATGATACATGATGAGCGGATAATTTATACGCTTTTTGGCATTGTTTTTACATAGTTTTCAGTATGATTTAGTTAGTTTTTAATATATTTTTATTAGTTTTTAAATAAAATCACATTTCTGGACTTTACTATGAGTTTGTGTATTTTTCTGTGATTTCAGGTATTTTCTGGCTGAAATTGAGGGACTTGAGCAAAAATCAGATTTAGAGGCTGAAGAAGGACTGCAGATGCTGATGGATTCTGACCTCCCTGCACTCAAAGTAAATTTTCTGGAGCTACAGAACTCCAAATGGCACGCTCTCAATTGCGTTGGAAAGTAGACATCTAGGGCTTTCCAGAAATATATAATAGTCCATATTTTTCCCGAGTTTAGACGACGCAAACTGGCGTTTAACGCCAGCTTCCTGCCCTATTCTAGAGTTAAATGCCAGAAACAGGTTGCAAAATGGAGTTAAACGCCAGAAACAGGTTACAAACTGGCGTTCAACTCCAAGAGAAGCCTCTACACGTGTAAAGCTCAATGCTCAGCCCAAGCACACACCAAGTGGGCCCCAGAAGTGGATTTCTGCATCATTTACTCATTTCTGTAAACCCTAGTAACTAGTTTAGTATAAATAGGACTTTTTACTATTGTATTTACATCTTTGGATTATCTTTTGATCCTTGGATCACGTTTTGGAGGCTGGCCATTCGGCCATGCCTGGACCTCATCACTTATGTATTTTCAACGGTAGTGTTTCTACACACCATAAATTAAGGTGTGGAGCTCTGCTGTTCCTCATGAATTAATACAAAGTACTATTATTTTTCTATTCAACTCAAGCCTATTTCTTATATAAGATATACACTTGTTCTTCAACCTGAGGAAGGTGATGATCCGTGACACTCATCATCATTCTCACCCATGAACGCGTGCCTGACAACCACCTCCGTTCTACTTGCAATCGCTTAAGTGCATATCTCTTAGCCTTCTGGTTCATGACGCATGGTTGCCTCGCCTGACAACCGAGCCTTCCATTCCATGAGATCAGAGTCTTCGTGGTATAAACTAGAATTATTGGCGGCCATTCTTGAGATCCAGAAAATCTAAACCTTGTCTGTGGTATTCCGAGTAGGATCCGGGAAGGGATGGCTGTGACGAGCTTCAAACTCGCGAGTGCTGGGCGTAGTGACAGACGCAAAAGGATGACTGAATCCTATTCCAGTATGATCGAGAACCGACAGATGAATAGCCGTGCGGTGACAGCGCATTTTGGACCATTTTCACTGAGAGGACGGGATGTAGCCATTGACAACGGTGATGCCCTGCATAAGCTTGCCATGGAAGGGAGTAGGAATGATTGGATGAAGACAGCAGGAAAGCAGAGGTTCAGGAGGAACGAAAGCATCTCTATACGCTTATCTGAAATTCTCACCAATGAATTACATAATTATCTCTATCCCAGTTTATATTTTATTTATATTTTTATTATCAATTCACCATAACCATTTGAATCCGCCTGACTGAGATTTACAAGGTGACCATAGCTTGCTTCAAGCCGACAATCTCTGTGGGATCGACCCTTACTCACGTAAGGTATTACTTGGACGACCCAGTGCACTTGCTGGTTAGTTGTGCGAAGTTGTGACAAAGTGTGATTCACGTTTGAGAGCACCAAGTCTTTGGCGCCATTGTTGATGATCACAATTTCGTGCACCAATACACCATAAGGCCTAACACTTGTGGTAGCTCATTAAGATTTAGGCACATTTAGGGATTGTTAAGGGTTAGTTAAGAATTATGGAGATAAAGAAGGACTTGTTATCATTATGATCAAGACATTGTGAGAAATTTATTGGTGAATTCAGAGTATGTTTTAGTAGAGTTAGCAACCGATTCGAAGAGGTTGTGTAGTTTAGGACCTTAAGTTCATGAAATCAATTTGATATTTGAGACGCAGATTTTAGGTGGTTTCTTTTAGATGTATGTGTGAATAATTACTTGGAATAGTGACATTTTTGTGCGAACTAGTGGAATCGTGACCTTGTAAAATATAGGTTACCAAATTTGGTTTAAAGAAAAACATTGAGCTAACCTTTTGGTCGCTAGCGTCCGGGTTTAGCTAGTGGCATGCTTGCTGATCTTTAATCTTAATGAACTTTTTTTCAAATTGGTATTTGAAGATCACTTGGGAGTTAATGTAATATGTTACATGATGGCATCTGCTAATATCTATGTATTGTTACATGTGTAATTAAACATATTCTATACATGATGGCATCTTCTAATAACTAGTCAAGTGTTGTAAGAAAATGTGTAGCTAAGAATGCATGATTCACATTTGACTATTTCTAATTAGCTTATTTGGTGTAGGCTTACTCATTCTGTCCTGTGTCTAAATGTGTTACTCCTTTTCTTACTCTTTGCAAGTCTGGTTCTGGTTTACCTAATATCAATGATTCATCTAAATATGCTTTATTAACTAATAAACAAAATTATAACCCAATTGAACTATGGCATAAAAGACTTGGCCACACAGATGTACCTGTTATAAGAGTTCTTTATGAATGTAATTACTAATTACCAATGATAAGGGTTCGTTAGTTAAGATAAGAGTGTTAGCTTTATGTATAAATAGGAGTAGTTTGTATCTCTGTAAAGTTAACTCACACAAACGAATAAACTTCAGTTTAGTATTCTTCCTCTCTTCCGCTTTTACACTGCTTTGCTCATCACAACAGTGAGGAAAGAAATCGTGCTAGTTTTTAGCAGCATTTAAATTTAAAGTGTCGCCTTCAGTTTCTTCTTCATGATGCCAATTATGAACAAGAATTTCCTACTTCTAAAGGGCCAAGACCAACTCCCAAGTATGCTCTGTAGGTGGAAGCAATCATAGCTGCCATTCTAGCCATTCCGTGAATAATGGCAATTTGTAGCCTTCTTTCTCTCTCGTATCTGAAAGCAACAATGCCAAAACAGATTCATTATCAAATCAACATTCAGAACTGATTCCTGTATGATTAACCATTATTTTCAAAAGCCTTATATTCAAATAAAAAAAATGATGTGTTTCCATCTTATTAGATATGAGTGTGTCCGATACCTCAAGGTTAATGTCAATCTTAGATCCTAATTTTATACTTTGTTCCCAAGCATTGTCCAACTCCCAAGCAAGTTGATAGCCATCCTGTAACAATATGATAAGCCAGACAGAGAAGTTTTCACCTTGCAGTTTTAAAAGTTCATTAACTATAAGATCTATAAATATGCAAAATTACTCAAGTTAATTGGGAAATGAAGATAAATTCACATTTCTTTCAATTTTATTGTTATACCTTCATGTTTTGTTTGTTTAGGCATCTGTTACCTCCATTAACCTTCATGTGGCATTTTACTTCTCTATAGGGTAAAACATTGGGTTCAGGAGGGACTTCATCTGCCCAGGTATATTACTTTCTCAATCTTATTGCTTTTCAGAGGTTTTTTCCCCTTCTTTTTTTCCCTTGCCTCTTTGTATTAGCTAGTGTTTGTGCATGCGTATGACAAGCTTCCAGCAATCCATGTTATGTCAGATGCTGTTGTGATCCGAAATTTTGAATAATATAAGAATTTATATACCATGTGATGTGCCAATTTCTCTCTTGATCTGTCTCTTACTATTTTTAAGAATTGCTAGGTCATGGAAACCAAATGATTAATACTAACGTGCCCTTTACTAGCCAGATATAATCACATAGCTGTATGCAATTACATTGACCAAAAATCTCTTCCATTATTATAAACTGCCATATTACTACTATTTCACACACACACACATAAAAATACAAGCTGCCATATTATATAGGGAAAATTTTCTTTTGGTGAAAAGTTAATTTCATTGAAGAGACAAGTTTTTAATTAAAAAATAATTTTCATTCTATTAAAACCTAATTTCAATGTGTACAGGATATGGTTGGTAGAGACGGAGATCGCGGTCGTGGTCGTGGCTGTGGCCGAGGCCGAGGCCAAAAGGGTGATCCAGCTACTATACATATCTCTGGTAAAGACAGAGATCGTGGTCGTGGCCGAGGCCGAAAGGGGAGGCCTAGGCTTTCTACCGGTCGCCCGCTTGACTTACATGCAGATCCATACACTCTCGTTGGGTCATCATCAGGCATGACTGTTCCGACTAGTGGGAGACTGCCACCTATTGCTACTACTACCCCCTCTCGTCAGGAGCCTCAGATACACATGATGCCTACTCCGGGTGCACCAAGATTATGCGCTCAACAAACCAATGAGCATCCCAACATTGCCTCACATGGTGTGCAGAGTGATCCAGCTATCGTAGCTCCCAGTCGAGCAGGATCTTGTGGGGAAAAATAATCCACATCTACTGGTACCCAAGATACTCAGGGTCCAGGAACATCCACTGCCACTGGTCACTCCGCCACAAGTGCTCCTAAGCTTAGATATGATGGTGCCAAATGGTTTGTTATTTGCTTTAAATTTTATGAATAGCATGTCTCAGTTTTATGAAATAATATGTCTTTATAATTAGTTAGAATCTAGGCTAGCTGATATAAACTTCTGCTAATCATTGGCCAAGGAATATACACAATAATCCCTCTGATCTCCTCTTTTAGTTTAAATTAATGTTGGTGGTATATAGATATTGATGATATAAGCTAATGTCCCTTTCTATATATTATGAGATTTTATTGTGAGAACTTGTCGGGACCTCACACTTTTTTACTGGAAATTCAAGAGTATTCTTTCAAACTTAAAAGCTATTTTTCATTTTTCTTTTTCAATTATACTGTTCCTATGATTATGAAAATTGCCTATCACACTGAACAGATATACCTTGAAATTATTGATGTAGTTGGCACCCATCTAAGCCTGGCTTGAAGCGCATTTCTCAAGTTTTTAAGGAAAATTACAACAAGTCTTGGCTGAGTTTTGATGAGGGAGATGATGATACTTGAAAAATATGGTGGACAGAATGGAGGGTAAATTTTATCTATCTTTTTTTACGTATTTTACAATCTTATATATTATAGTATGTTATATAATAGCAAGATGTTATTTCTTTTTTAAAATAGAAATGCTTTGACATTCTTGATACAGAAGAGGATGACATCTATCAAGCTTGGAGGTTCAGGGCAGCCAAGCACCTACGAGGTATGCTCCATGCCATTCGCAAAAAAGGAGCCCGTCCATATTGGATCCCACCAGAAGTTCTTGGTGAATTGATGAGACGTTGGGACACTGATGCCTATAGGAAATTACAGGTGAGAAATACAGCTGCTAGAAAATCAACTCGAGGTACCTCTCTTCACACTGCAGGAGGCACCACCTTTCCAGAAGCGAGGTTACGCTTGGTAAGTTGTTTATAGACTCAAATTGTTAGCACCTGCATTTAGAATTAGATATGAGATTGAAATGATTTAGAATCTAGTTTGTTGATGTTTATGAATACTTCTTACAAAAAATATGTAATCTGGTTTGATGCACTGTTTTTCTCATTGTTCCTTAGTATGTTTGTCCTAGCTTGAACAACTAGCTGAAGTAGGATTTTTATGAGACACATTCTTGTTCTATTTAATTTTTTGATAGATTTTGAGAGATAGAAATAATGAAATCTACAACTCTGATGATGGATGAGATGCTAACAATTAAAGATTATAAATAATGTTATATGTACGAATGGGCCTACCTGGTCTCACTGTTTTGTGAAGTTCTAGAGATATTCATGCCAAAATAAAATCTATTAACGAGGAATCTAGAATCAAATTGACTAGTTTAAAAGTAATAAACCTATTGTGTGTAATAAATGGTACCTTCTTAATTAAGAATGAGCTGGGAAGTTGGTCAACACTCATGGAGAGGCACGGGATCACTCTTGTCAGCTCTTGTTCTACTAGTTCTCCTTTGCAGTGTTTATCTTTACTTTGCTGTCACATTAGGAGCTAGTCAACACTCATGGAGAAAGCTTCATGTCATATGCATCATCTTACGGCTTCTGTTGCCGAGGGTAAACTGAAACATCATTGACATTTGTGATTTAAATATTATTTTTGGTGGAGATTGTGTTAGGTGACATGAAATGGAAACATAGTCAGGTAATCATTGTGTTATATGTATACATAGTATTTATCTTGGTTATTATGAACACAAATGCATACAGATCCCTTGATTGTTTCCTTTTTGCTGATTGTTCTAATTTGCCTAATTATGCAAGAACGTTATTTGACTAGTAATAATGCAAAAATTGAGTTTTTTCTAAACCTTGACAATAATATCAACTTCTTTCTTTTGATTATTACTTATATTATGTAGAATCAATCGCTTGAAAGACCATCGCGTATGGATGAGTTTTTTGAGCACACCCATACTCGCAAAGAGGATAGGACTCAATGGGTTGATGAACACTCCCGAATGGCAAAGGTAACTTACCTATTTTCATTGTAATTGCTTTTTGTGTAACTTAGAATGTGAAAAAAAAATGACTTAATACTTTCCTTCATTGTAATTTTGGACTTATTTTTGTCACATATCTTCTTAACTTTTGCATTATTATTGATACTTAAACTAGTTTACCAATCATTGTAGGAGACATTTCAAGAGCGCATGTTTCAGGCTGAGCAAGAGCGACAGGCTACTATAGAGGCTGGTGTAACTAATCCACCGCTTGTCTCTGAGGAAAGCATATGGATTGAGACAGTGGGTGAAAAACGAAGAGGTAGGGTATATGGCATGGGTGAGGTAAGGAACTCTTTCATGGTGCGACCCCGAGTTGATGGGCCAACCACGACCACCAGCACTGATGTTTTGGATCTTAGAGAACAAATCATAATACTCAATAGGGAAGTTGAACAACATGCCGCTAAATATAGAGAGCTTGAAGACCGCTATCAAAGGGAGAAAAGAGAGTGGCAACAGACGGTTGAATCCTTGCGTGAGGATCTCAACAATAGTAACTCACAAATGGATCAGTTTAGTCATCAACTTAGTAGCTTGACTGAGTATGTGAGGGTCATGGGTCCTAGTAGTTCTAGATCATGTGTCCCTCCACCTCCTCCTTTTACTTTTCCAAGCTCCCAGAAAAGCGCAGCCCCAGGAAGAAAAGTCCCACCTATCTTGCAGCCCCAGGACAATCACAGGGCGCTCATATGGAGGATAATTCTGAAGATCTCGATGACTCAGATGAGGACTATTTAGATGAGTACGAGTAGGATTATTTACTTTGTTTTGAATATTTTGTATTATTAGTGGAGTTTAGTTATTTATCTTGTTTTAAATCTTTAAGTTAGAGGATTGTTTATTATTGTTTTGATATGTAAACTCATTATTTAATATAAATTTTATTTTTGTATTTAAAAGTTTATTTGTCTCATATTTAATATTTAATTGACTATTATTTTTCAAATAATAAAAAAAACTGTAGCTATTAAAATCGACGGTAGTAATGTCGATTTTTAAATTCAAAATAGACAAAAGAAAATAAAAAATAGACAGAGAAGTTGTCAATCTTTTTATAATTTTATCGATGGTTCACTTGTCCATTATTTTAATAAGTTAAAAATCGACGGTTTTTTTGTCCATTTTAGTAAGTCCAAAATCGACGGTATGCTTGTCCATTTTAATAAATCCAAAATCGACAGTTAGTTTTCGATTTTATTTAATATCATCGACGACAGACGCGTCGCTTTTACTTAATATGGGAAAAACTTAACCTCATATTATCGACGCTAGAATTGTCGATTTTATTTAAAATATATCGACGGTTTGACATACCGTCGATTTTATTAGAATTTTAAAAAATCGACAAGCTTAATAGCGACCACCACTGCCGTCCATTTTGCCGTTGATTTTTAATATTATCGACGGCCTAGCCGTCGATTTGGCCGTCGATTTTAATGATATTTCTTGTAGTGAAAATGACTCGACTTTTCAAATTGGACTGCTTCCTAGCCCAAATTTGGGTATTCATTTGTTTTGTTCTTCATACACTTTCTCTATTTTAAACAATATTGCATCTTCTTCTAATTTTTCTCGTGTTCGGATAATTGATTCTAGTGCCACTGATCATATACCTTCAAAATTGTCAAATTTTGTTTCTTATACAAAATTTAAACCTATTATTGTTCACTTGCCAAATGGGTTACAAGTTATTGTACAATATAAAGGTGTTCTCAAATTTTCAACATCATTATTCTTGAATGATATCTTGTATTTGCCAATGTTTTATTTCAATCTAATTTCTGTTTCTAAAATTACTTCAATGCTTCTATGTGATCTCACTTTTTCTCAACATTCATGTTTTTTACGAGAATCAAACACATTGAAGACTATTAGTTTGGTAAATTAAAAGAAGGATTGTACATCCTTGACAAAGCCTATGACACCACCATATCTTTTCCTTCAATAAACTTCACACACCATCACACCCATCATTATATTTGTGGCATCTCCCTTTGGGTTATGTTTATGGAGAACGAATCAATTTTTTACATAGGTAATACCTTTTTATTTTACCCCACCAAAATAAAGTTTGTGATGTATGCTTTTTTCTAAACAAATAAAACTTTTTTTTTACCTAGTCTAAATCATGTAAATGCTATTATTTGAATTATTACATTTTAACATTTGGAGACTTTTTAGAATTGTCTCTATTCATTATCATAAATATTTTTTAATTATAGTAGATGATTTTAGCTGATTCACTTAAATTGTTTTACTAAAATCTAAAAGTGAGGTTTCATAATGTATTAAAATTTTTTTGGCTTTAGTGGAAACTTAATTCAATTCAAAAATTAAGATTATTCGTTTCGATAATGGTCTTGAAGTTTTTCTTACTGAATTTTATTCATCCAAAAGAATCATTCATCAATGAAGTTGTGTTGAAATACCTCAACAAAATAGTACGGTAAAAAATCAATATATTTTAAATGTTGCAAGAATCTTCATGTTTCAATTTAATTTATCTCTTAATTTTTAGTTTTATGCTATCAATCATGCTGTTTATTAAATAAATTGAGTTCCATAGTATATTTTAACATTTAAAACTCTTTTGAAGCCTTATATAATAAATTACCAGATTACAATGGTTTGAAAATTTTTTGATATTTATATTTTGTTTCTACTCTTATCAACGCCCTTTAAAAATTTGCTTGGAACATGGCTTGATTCAAGTAGTGGGGCATTTCTTGCAGTGGCCAGAGCTGTTTGATCTTATCTGCGGCCGAACATAACACGCCTTCAGTGTGCGCTGTAGCTGCTTAGTTCTTAAGTTTTCAAGTGAGGAGGCTTACATAAAAAGAAAAACAAAGTAATAAAAGTTAAAACAAAAGCATAAGTTTAAACTGAAATTGGATAGGGGCCGCGCGAACGCAGGCCCCCTCTACCACAAATTATGATGTAGGTTCTCCTACTTGAGGAGACCTTAGGCTAACACCCCTTCTAAGTGCCCCCTCTACCACAAATTATGATGTAGGTTCTCCTACTTGAGGAGACCTTAGGCTAACACCCCTTCTAAGTGCAATGAAGGTCATCAACCTAAGCGATGGGCCTTCTTGATTACCCATAGACCCCATCCAGGTAAGTATGTTATAACGAAGCTATTTCCTTCTTATTTAACTAGCAACCACGGAGCACCTTAGCTCTTCTTCCAACGATGTGGAACTAACTTGACAGACTTCATTCAAGATTTTTTTTTTCTCACTGGAATACCGAAGCACTTTTTACACTAAAAGTGAATGAGGGTAGAATGATATGTCCCTATGTTATTTTAAAGTTTTTCCAATAATGGTAATAATCTTTTAGTATCGGAATATTACAATTTCATGGCAAGCATATCCTATAGGAAAGTTATCAGTGTACTTGGGAATACCGATATTCCAAATATTTTAATTAATATATATTATATATATTTTTTATAATTCAGATCAACTAAAACAACTGAAACATCGATATTCCGGTATACCTAAAACTCTTTCTATCCTATAATCTCCCTTAAAAAGAGATATGTTATTGCAAGGATTCATCAGAGAAGACGCGGATAAAAAACCACCCCCCCCCCCCACCCCCTCTTAAAGCCTTGAAGCTTGCAAGGTTGTAACCTTTAATTGATGAGTCCTTTTAAGACGCACATCCTTTTCTTCTTGCAATTGCAAGGAGCTTCTTCCATCTGAGAATTCATCTATTCAATGACAGATCCATGTGTCGTTATGCTGAAATATTCTGTTACATGTACCATACGCTAGTTATGCTTAATCATAGCTATTTTTTCCCCTAACATACACATTACATATACATTACGGACGTCTTAGTGCTGAAAAATCAGTCAAATAATGTATTAAACATTAAATATTAAAACATATTAATAAATTTAAACTATAGTTGGACAGGGGCCGCGCGAACGCAGGCCCCACTATCACAAATTATGACGTAAGCTCTCCCTCTTGGGGAGACTTTAAGCTGGCACCCCTCCAGAGTGCAATGGAGGTCACCAACCTAGGCCATGAGTCTTCTTGATCACTCATTGACCACGTCCAGGTAAGTATATTGTAATGTAGTTACTTGCTTGTTATTTATTGTGTACGGGAAGAGCTTCTTGTCATGCTTTGAATGATGTGTGACTAGGTTGTCAAAATTAGCTAAGGGTTGCTGCAAGTACATTTGTGTATTATTTCTTGTCCTTAGCCAGATTGGTGCTATACGAGCACAATCTTTGATACAGTTTAGCATACAGTAGAACACAAATAACAAGTGAAATTTGCAGTGAATGGAGTTGGGTTCAGTTCAGTTAAAAGAAATTAAATAATGATTGGCTTTTGCGAAAGCACAGTTTCAGTCTCAATAAAGTGTATTATATGGTTGGATGATTAAAGATATTGTTAACAGCATAAGTGTGGTAGCAGCAATCAACTTGCTGGGTGTATCTATTTATTGTGTGCCATTATTACTTGTTTTAATAAATTTGCTAATCAACTCAGCTATGTGATAAACAAGGATTGCTTTCAACTCAATCTCAGAAGTTGTGTGATGATTGGAAAAGCAACCTAATCATGCTTGTGTAATTTCAGAGATTCGGAACACTAATTTTGACTCTTGGAATTTAGACTACAAAGTTTATGTAGATAGGAGGGGTTAATGAACAAGGTAATATTTCAGCAGCCATAAGGTATGCTGGAAAAGTATTATAACGGAGACAATGCATAGAAGGAAAGTATTGGAATGAAGGATGAAGGCGTTAATCTATCATATACATTCACTACTTTTAGATTTTGGGGTGCACCACTTTGATATTTGAACTCTCAACTCTTGTTTTTCAAAATTTTTTTTAATCTTTTGATTCTTTTCTAAGTGTCTATAAGACATCTGTATTTTGATACTCAAAGTATAAATAAGTTAACAAAGAAAATAAATCATGATTAACATTTTGTTACCCAAGGTTGCTCCATAACATCTGTATCTTAACAAGTCTATAAGGAAAAAGGTGCTGTGTCACACAACACATGAATAGCTCCTTTCGCTCCTTCTCTTTGTTGGAGTGAAACATGTGTACTTTGCATTAATAGCACCGATGAGAGCATATCATATGTATTTTAGGTGCCAATTCTCATGGAAAGTGTGGTAGTAGTGTCAAACTGTCAATGCTTAGTACTGAGTAGCATTTGGGTAATGTCAGATAATCCAAAGAATGATTCTGAGTTTCGGAGTGAATTTATACGTCACATAAGCAACTATATCTACAGTGAAAATTGAATTGTTGCTTATACATACATACCCTTTCAGATGAAATGAACAAAAGCACGGGTTATTAAAATGTTGATAAAAATTAGTTAACAAAGAAGTTGAATCATGTAAAATTTTTTTATTCACCAGAAAGAAAAGTGAGAGAGGACATGACAACAAAATAATTTATTGCTTTAACATCCGTTTTCTTATTCTCTTGCATTTTGGCAGCAGTAAATCAGACAAGAGAACTATGTTTTCTGAAAGGAATTATAATTTTCTGTCAAATATTATTGCAAATGATATTACTCCATGAGTTAATAGATAAAAGTGCAGATGAAAGAATTTGATATTGACAAAAATATACACCAAAAT
This sequence comes from Arachis ipaensis, assembly GCF_059453495.1. Lineage (NCBI taxonomy): Eukaryota > Viridiplantae > Streptophyta > Magnoliopsida > Fabales > Fabaceae > Arachis > Arachis ipaensis. The sequence goes on from NC_142441.1 coordinate 121,454,107, forward strand.
TCGTAAAAATTAAAATATACCTAGAGATTGTTTTCAATAGACACAAATACACATTAAAAATTTGTAAACATCAAACCCTTACAACATGGCACTTTGTCCATCAAAAACAATATTTGAGGTGTACTCTGATATTTACGAATTTTTTATGTGTACTTTTATCTCTTCTAAATTCTTTCGTGTACTTTTGTCTATTTATGGAAACTCTAGTACTCTGTAAATCTTTATTATTCCCTCTCCTTCTATGCAATAATGCCCTCTTTTTTACCTACTCTGCATACATAAATTCACAGGCAGTGTTGAAGAAACAAATAACTGAAATAAGTTATCTATATAGACAAGGAATGCAACAATAAGGGTCCTCCTCCCCCATCAATTTGTTACCATTAACAAAGTCCTGATTTTAGAATAGTAAATTTACAATTGGTGTAACTAAATAAATAATAAATGGAGAAGGTCATGCATCAACTCTGGTCCCTGCTGTGTGAATACTAACTAGGCTAGATGTTCTTCTCGAATTCCAAGGATTTCATTAGCACATGCTGAGGGAACATAGATCGCATTTAACAGCGAGCTGTGGGTGCAGCCATAGAATAAGTATATAAACACTCCTATCAGCAACCACACGGACACTCGCAGCCAAGTGGCAACTCTGAAATTCAATCACAAGAGAGTGGTCAGACATTGGTACTCGTGTTTATCGTCCATAAACTCATCTATGCATACACAAAACAAGAAGCATAGATGTGAAGAGATTTCTCACCCAAGATCAATTAGGAGGTAGGTGTTTATAAGAATGCAGGCAGCAGGTAAGAATGGAACAAATGGGCAAACAAAACCTGAAATATAAGGTATCAGGAACAATTAAGATTTCAGCAAAAGCTCCTTAGGAAAAGAGACAAACAACGGAGGAAGATTTACACTTTGCTAAAGTTTAACATCTGAATGAGCTAGCTACAAAAATTTACTTTTTACCAATGCATCAGAATCTGACTAGTTTAGATATTTTAATTCGTATGCCCATACCTCCTGTGTGTCCGAAGCTGTGCCTTGCATCATCTTGTCCTATGCAGGTAAGGACAATAACACTGCACAAAATAAGAACTCCACCCACTCCGCACAATGTGAATCGCAAAATGCTGCATATGCAGAACAAAAGGGAATTCAAGGCATTTAAATTGCTAACCCAAATGAAACAGTCTTTCTTCGTTTATTTTTCTTTTCACTTTTTTTAACAAAAATGTATACCACATGATTACACACTTACTGCAAATAAGTCAACCAAAAATATCTAATAGAATAGCAATATTTAGTGGAAAACCATCTCTAAAAAGGAAAGTAAGATGATTTTCATGTTAATCTAAATGGAGGAATGAGGATTGCCAAAATTGACAGACCTGGGGCACCTGTTGGCTGAAGCAGCAAAGGCAACTATGAGAATTCCTAGGCATAGAAGAGCAATAGTCCATGCAGCAAGTTTCCGCCTACTTTTCTCCTTTTGTTCTTCTTTGCAAATAAATTGAAACACAAGTTCATTAACTAGCACATCATAAAAGATGGATGCAATCATGCAAAGATTGATACAGTAAAAAAACACAAACTTCTACACAATCAAAATGGGCTTTGTGTGCATGTGATGTTGTTATGTAACTAAGGAAAGTGGAAAACCACACCTTAAAAGATATCTGTCACAAGGGAAGAACCACTCTCTTTAAATACAACATCAATCATCCTATGCTACCTGATGTGAGACTTTGGGCACCAATAATACCCAAGTCCCTAACAGATATAGATTGAAATTTTCAAAATAGGTTAAAAGAGATACTAAAATATGCTCCCGGTTTAAAATGTAGAGATTACAGTTCTCTTTCTTGACTCAAAAAAGTAGTGTTTTGAGCCGATCCCAAAGTAGAGTATTGTCAAGTTAGGTGGGCCATAATTATGGGATGTCACCATAACAGCTTAGACAATGCGAAGTTACAGCAAAATTACCTGAATGCATTCAAGCAGAAATAACCTAATCCACACCAATTACAATTAGTCCAATGAGTAACATTTCCAATCCCATCTCACATAAATCATCAACCAGGACAAGAAGCCTTTCTATACTTGCAAAATTACAGATACGCCTAGACTCTTAAATCTATCCAAAACCATTTCATAAAGGGATCAGAAGATTCAAAATATTTACCTTTGATTTCTTTTATAATTAAAGGTTGTCCAAGCAGAGCCTCTGACTTGCCATATAGGTGATTATCACAATAACTAGCAGTATCTATAGGACTTGCCCTATCTTCATCATCACCACAAGAATGCCGATCAATAGATTTTTGAAGCGAGGATGGGATAGGTATCTCATTAGGTGGAACATATCTGATGATCAAAACCGAGACTGCAACAGTGGTAAATGCAAGCAATGTTCCCACACTAACCTGTATTCCCAAAGCAAAGAACATATCAACTGGTTTATATTTAAAATCTAAGGAAAACACATCTTCCAAGTTATCATCACTAGCTCCTGTCCACCTGAACTTACCATCCCTGCCAACTGGGAAACATCCATAAAGAATGCAAGAGTGGCTGCAAGGACACCAGTGACAATAGTGCTTTTCAAAGGAACTTGCGTGTGTTTATTGATGTCTGAGAAGAATGAGGGCAACAAACCATCCCTAGCCATCGCCATAAAAGTTCGTGGCTGCAAACATAAATGCCAAGTATATAATGAATTAATGATATAAAAACTTCCTTAGACCAACACCAAAATGCCTTTCAGAATTTACCCACATCCATCTTTGCTTGCAGTTTAAATAAGAAAATGTTATTTTGAGATTATTTTGACATTTTGACCAATCTCAGTTCCTGACTTCTAGTTGTACCATTTATTCTAATGCTATACCATTCATAAAGAAAATAAAATAACCCAAACCAATCATAGGACCTAGATGAATGGGAAAAGTAATTTAAAAATAAATAAAAAACAAAGAAGACCGTGACCAAGTGAAAATCAACAAAGATGTTAAACAAATCAATTAAATTAGCACCTGAGGAAGAAGTGAACCCATCAAACTGGAAAAAAGAGCAGTGACAGCTCCAGTTGTTATTACATAGCTGCCAAGAGGAAAATGGAGTTTAAACTAAAATGGAAACAGACATCATATATTTAAACAATGAAACAGTGTGCCACTTGCAAACCTTACACGGCCCATTTCATGCCATAGCTAGAAAATGCAGACGAGATCGGTGTATCAGGGTCCAACCTATAATATGGTACCAAGCCAACAATAACTGCTGATACAAGCATATAAAGAATGCAGCATATAAATAACGCTATTGATATGCCAAGGGGCAAATCTCGTTGAGGGTTTTTAACCTGCATGATAATGACATAGAAAATCTTAGATACAATAATCAAGAGAATGTCGTTTTTTATTTGTTTCCCTAAGAAAGATCAACAATTACCCACTCACAAGTTTAAATAGTGAAAAGAACCATCTTTTTGGAAAGATTAAACTATTATTCACATTTCATTAAAAGAATGGAGACCAATAAGAGTCAAAACTATAAACTGTTTTATCACATATGCTGATGTCATACTATGAGACAGAGACATGAATGTTATATACTTAACAATATCAACTTCAAAGAACAAAAGAAAAGTTGTGGATGCTTGTGACAGCTACAAAGAATTATTCTGCCTACAACCGCGCTACCGGAATAATGACAGGTCTGACATTCTTATTCATCAAATTAAATGAAATGTGCAACAATGATTGGATGCACTGAATATTTACCTCCTCAGCTGTGCTGGAGACTGCATCAAACCCAATGTATGAAAAGAAAACTATTGCAGACCCAGCAAACACCCCATTCACTCCATAAGGAAAATACCTGAGATAAAATCGACATTTCATCTTATATCAATCAGAGTTGTGTTATAGATGATGCAGATAGCCACACACAAACACACACCATACGTTACCCGCTAGGTAGCTCATATCCAATCCATCCAGATTCGAAACCCAGATATCCACCAACTATAATGACGAAAAGCATTGCACAGACATTTATTGTTGTCACTATTGATTGTGCCATTGAACTCTGAAACATCAACATTAGATGACATAGGTAAGTGAAAAACTAGAGAGGGAAAGAGGGAGATTACATGTTTGTATTTTAAAATGCATACCTCCTTGATTCCAAGGCACAGGAGTAAGGTCACAATAACAATTAATGCAGCAGCACATGGATCAACAACAACACCAAGACCTGGTAATGTTTGCCGTGTCAAAAAGAAAGGTAGATTGTCCCACCCTCCGAAAAATAAGGCCTATAATAAGCAAGACAAAAATTAATACGACGATGCAACAAATGGAAAAAGGGAAAAGTAGTTCGCACTTCAGACAAAACAGTAAAAAATCCTAACAAACCAGATTTGGGGTTATGCCACGAGCAACAGCTGAACCACCGATAGTATATTCAAGAATCAAGCCCCAACCAACCAACCAAGCAACTCTGAGAATAGCAGCAATAATGAAATCATGGATTTAATATGATGAAAGCAAACAAGGAAAACATAGTAATCACCAAAGCAAAATTCTTTTCAGAAAACAAAATCATCAATATCACCAAATGCATTAACCTCACTCCGTTAGAGACATTTGGTAGCAGGATAGTATTACTAACCATTTAAATATTCTGGCAGTGTTGAAAAATTACCAGAGTAGTTCTTCAAATAACATAGTAGTTCAGTTAATCAATATAACTATAGTTCAAATAACATAGGAGTTCAGTTAATTAATATACCTATAGTTAATTGTTACTTACCCTTCTCCAAGGCATATGTATGCATAATGATAAGCACTCCCTGCGGAGGGGCATCGACATGCAAGCTCCGCATAACAAAAAGCCGATAGTGCAGCAGCTATTCCTGCAATGAGAAGTGATATCACAAGTGCTGGTCCTGCATGCTCTCTAGCAACTGTTCCTATGAGAATATATACACCAGCACCTATTGTAGATCCAACCCCTGATTTCAAAGAATGGTTACTTAACTCCGGAAAAGAATATGTTTGGTACAAAGAAGATAAATGCTATATGCACAGGTACTAGAGGAAATGCAAATTAAATCCAAAGTTAGCAATTGTATATGTGGTGTCAATTAGGCGTTGTTTCTTATGAACAACCAAAAATGTAACCGGAATAATTCAGAAGAGAAAAGAACATTAAACCAAATTAGCTTCTATAAAGTAAGAAAGCTCCTAAGAAACTTGGTGTCATTCTTAGCGACCACAACAAAAACAAAAATCAAGTCTTTTCTCACCAGCTGGATTCAGAAAAAAAAGAAGCAGCATAATTTACCATGCAAAAAATCAGTAAATTACTTGAGCACAAACTTTTCAAGTATTTGTCCTGTTTGTGAAATCTACTCTAAATTGTCTAGTTCTGGTAGAATACTCCTTAACTTTCACTTAACTTCATCAAAGACAATACTTGAAGTAGCAAAGAAAAACAAGTTGTCTAAACTAAACAAATTCATATAGTAATTATCTGCACAATCCTACTTCGAATTTGCAAACCCCAGAAACAAGACAAGGCACTCCACCCTAGCAATATCCACCAAGAACACCAAAACAACAAACTCATATAGAAACAGAAGAAAGAAAGAAGGGGGGGGGGGGGGACAAAATTAATAAATAAATTAAATAAAAATATCACCAAACTTGTTTCAAACACGCTTCAAAACCAACAACCTACTTGGTTAGGGAAAGTAAAAGCAAATGATCATATTCAAGTACAGTATACACACATAACAGATACAAAGTAAACAACAACATTACAAATTACAGCATCAACTAACATACCGTATACTCCAAACAAATGCTCAAGAACTCAATCACAATTACTAATTCAAAGTTAAGGTCTTGAATAGTTTACCAATAGCAACGAGGTCCACAGCAGATAACTTCCTAGCCAATTGATGATGATGACCACCATGTGCCTTGAATTGAACTGAATCAACTTGCTTCCTTCTAATCAAGCTCCCAAATCCACTTGACCACCTTCCTCCAACACCAACACCAACACCACCATTCTCAAAAACAAGATTAAGAGTTGTTGATGATGATGATCGGCCTAATTCTGAACCCTGATCAACCTTTTTCTATTCCAGGAAAAGCTGCAAACTTCTATGAACCCATCCACCGGAGAATTTTGTGCACAAATAACGCTACCGCTATGAGTCAGAAGCAGTTGTTGCGTGTGACACTGCGGTGCCTGAAACCATATTAAGTATTAATCTTGTTTTTTGGTGACTATATTAAGTATTAATCTAATGATATGATATTGTGCCTGAAACTATATACTATATTATACTTACTATATTATAATATAAATTATATATATATATATATATATATATATATATATATAACAGAAATTTAAAAGAATGTTTACTGGGATCCACGCCAGTATTTTGCTATCATCTAATCACCTTATCCGTATCAACATTCAACAATCAACAATCAACAATCAACAATCAACAGGCAATAGATTCTATCCTAAATTCCTAATTTCGTCTCTTGATTTTGGATTTTTCTTTTTCCTCAATTTTATTCCGGAAAAACTCGAAACCTTAAGGAGAACAAAGTGGAAGACGACGATAATAAAAAAGACACTATATAAACAGTTTTAATTCTTGAGTGAATACCCGTCCGGTCCCCTGACAATTATCTCGAAAGGACAACGAGGCCCCCAAGAAAAAAAACATCCAATCCGGTCCCTGATAATTTTTTTTGGACTAATTAGCCCTTGTACCAAAAAAAATAACATTATTTTTTTTTGGCACAGGAGTTTCGTTGTCCTTTCGAAGTAATTGTCAGAGGCCGGGTTGGGTTTTATTTTTTTGTCAGGAGTCGGATTGAGGTTTTTTTTGTCAGGGGCCTCGTTGTCTTTCGAGGTAATTGTCAGGGGCTAATTTGAATTTTTCTCTTAATTTCTTTAATTCTTATCTAAATTAAAATAGTCAATTCAACGATTATTAAGTTAATAATCTTGATCCTAATGAATTATAGTTCAAATAGTATAATATTTTTTTATATTTTAAGAAATCATAAATTTGAGTTTTATTATTTTTAATAAAAAAATAAAAATTAAAAATCCTGACCTTATTATTTTGAAACAACATAATCATTTTTTTTTAAAGAGTCATTAAATACAAAGAGCAATTAAATTAATGAAAGTTTTATTTATAATTGGTGGGTTTTAAACCTCTACTCCTCTAGTATTTGATGAATTTTTAAATAGAAGAATCATTTTTTATCAAAATAATAAAGTTAAAAATTGTGTTGTCTCTTTCCAGTAAATACACAGGGGGTCAAATTAGGTATTTTATCTTTTAAAATTGACTAATTATCATAGTTATTATACATTAGATAAATAGGGAACATCAACCTTTTTTCTCTATCAAATATAGTTAGGCGAATACATAAAAAGCAAATGTACAACTTTGGAAAATTTAGCAAAATAAAATAAAATAGTTTTAATATTACCTGATTGTCTTATACCAGCTTTTATTATAATATATATTTATCCTATTTTCATGCATGTAAATCATGGGAGAATTTGAATATTAATTACATTTGAACGTAAAATCTATAGGCTCATTTTTTTGGATATAAGAAGTGTGTATTGTGTATTATTGTGAAAAATGTAGGTGTTAAACATAGATGTGAGAATAGCTTTGTCTGAAATAGAGATTAAGAAATCGGATTATTTGATTTTTTTATAAAAAAAATTAAGTTTACTAATAGGACAGTCCAATTAGAAGGAAATTTAAATTTTGGTGAAGGTAATCGAATCCTCTGATTTGTATTTAAAAAATAAAAAAAATTTAGAGATTTGTGTACTCTGCTCCTGACACCAAAATTGCGTAAAGCACTTATATATTCCATATCTGCTTTCTACACCATTTCCCCTCCCACGTCTAAATTAAAAAGTGAAACCTATACATCTCTCGCAGTCTAGTAAAAAAAGACTAAACTTCAAAATGTTACTAAATCGTGGTAGTGACATACATAATGTCGAACAAGCTGAATTTTGGCCACCTACTAGGATTTAGCTTGAATAAATAGACAAATGTAAAACTCGTGTATCCAGTATCCACTCCGATTTCGTGTTGATGAGAAACATAAAATCAAATTAGCCACCCCGAATTAGAGTTAGGTTGAGAAATATATTGCGTAGATGCAAAATTTTCTTTTTTTTTTTTCTTGTGTGGACCTGAATATTAAATTTTTTTTATTTAAATAAAAAACCATTGAAAATTACATAACTCAATTTGATCTAAAAGAAGTATAATTTACTTTTTAAAAGATATTAATATAAGTTAAATTGGTCTAATTATCTTTTGTTTTACTATTATTAAAATACTGATATATAAGATAAAACTTACCAGGTCTTATGTTATTAATTTATCAATAATGAATCGGTGATACATCTGCTAAAAACTAATATTCATGCTAATATGTTTTAGGAATGAAAATTGAGGAATTAAATAGCAGATATAGAAATGTAAAGCATTTTTCACGTGTACAGAAAGTGGCAACTGGCATGTTAGTTTGGAACTATGAGGAAGAGCTTTCTCGAGAAAGATTGTCGTTATGGAGGCTTGTGGATTGTGCGTTATTAAACCAAAATAGTAAAAAGAAAATAATTGTCATGCAATAACGTTCAAATAATAGACAATTTTATAAAATAAAATTAAAAAATACTTTAAATAAAAATTTTTTAGAATCTACAATAATTTTTGTTTTAAAATTATATTATATACTTTATTTAAGATTTAAGTATTTGATATTTATTAATTTTTATTATATAATATAATTAAAAGATATTAAATCTATTTTATCTTAATTATAATAGAATGAACGTAATTTTTATTAAAATAAATATTCTTGTAAAAATCTCATAGCATTATATCTTTTCAAAAAAAAAATAAAAATTGAGAGAAATATTTTCCTTTCATAAATATGAGGATGAAAAAAATTGCAGATGTGAAATGAGAAGTAGGAGTACGGGTGACAAGTGACAACAATATACCTAAGAGTGAATTTTTGTCCTATTTGACTCTGCTCCACTCTACAATGACTTGTAAAAAGTGCATTCCATTTCTATTTACAAATAGTAAAAGTTGAATCCTAACTCGCTTTTATCCTACCTTACCTATCTGTCCGTATAATTATTAAAATCCAACAAATAAAATTAAATTTTAAAATTTATATAACTATAATTACATATATAACATAAATTAAACTAAAATTATAAGAATAATACTGTTACGATGGATAACCAGAGATTATTGGGTTGGATTAGTTGGGTTGGCCCAATCGTCTGAGGAAGGAAGCCTTTGAGCAGGTTTGCGATCCAGGGCCTCCGTCCGACTTGTGTGTGAGAGAATTGGGGGGGGGGGTGGTACCTGCAAGACCACTCCGATGCCTAAGTCAGCAAGGGAGCAAAACATGTCTAGAGAGTATTGGGCTTAGTGATACCTGAGGAGTGTCAGTGTATTTATAGTGGTGAACTCATAACCACCGTTGGAGTAGTTCCACCATTTAAGGGGGAATAACCGTCCCTTTATCTTAGGAAAGTTGGGATATGGCTCCTGGAAGTGGGTGGAGAGATTTTAGGGGCAGTTACTCATTTGAGTGAGTGCTTATCTGCCAGCTAATCTTCGTTCCCGACTTCTTTAGAGCAAGTCGTGGCAAGAACCGACTTCGTAGGTCAGAGGTCGGCGTAGGGTGAGGCTCAATCCTTTAGATTGGGCCTTTCGTTTGGACCTGGGCCTTAGCGTTGGGCCAGGGTATGAACAGTGCCCCTACTCGAGCCCAATTTCTTTCAAGACTTGGGTTCGAGTATTCTACTCGGGGTCGTAGCCGACCTGTAGAGGAACCGATGTGATCATTTGGAACCGAAGTGACTTTTCGTGACTTTTGAATTTTCACAATCGCATCTAATCAAACGTCGCGTCCGTTAGAGGTTCGTGTATCTATACGTAGGGATTAATTACCTTGGTAACGATGCACCTATTATGACCGCTTCTACTTTTACCATTATGCCCCTAACGTGTTTATAAATACTTTCCCTCTCTTTCGTTGTTTCGTTTCTGCGAATTTTCAAACTTCCTCTCCTCTGTTCGGAAGAAATTCTTACTTGAAGGAATTCATCTTTCTCTGCCCCTATCCCTTTTCCAGGCGAAGATTAGTTTTTCTCTCTTCTCTTTTTATAAAGTGCTTCTATTTGCATACTTTTATTTTAGAGAGAGGAGTTGGCTTGTAGGCTTCTGTTTGATTCCAGGCCCCTTAGAGACCCTGTTTTTTATTCTTTTCCTTTTTTCCTTTGTAGGTTTTCACTAATCCTTTTTAGGAAAAAATGTCTTCCATAGAAATTCTGGCTCAGTGGGTGGATGTCACGGTTCTGGGGGAAGAACCTTTTGTTGATACCGATTTTATCATCAACCTTCGCACTCATCATAGGCTCTGTACCTCTGATGAGGATGAGCCAAAGTATGAACTGCTTGCCCCGGGTCCGGAAGACCGAGTTTGTTTCGGGAGGGCTTCTGAGGCAGCCCCTCATTTTTTCTATATGTATGAGAGTATGATCACTCGCCTGGGCGTTTTTCTGCCTTTTTCTGATTTTGAGATTGTTGTTTTACGTCATTGTCGTATTGCTCCTACCCAGCTTCACCCTAATTCCTGGGGTTTTCTGAAAATTTACCAGTTTGTTAGCCATGCTTTAGACTTTCCGACTTCTTTGAGGATTTTCTTTTTCCTTTTTCACATGACCAAGCCCTTTAGTGGGCAAAATAACAAACAGCAGTGGGTGTCTTTCCGAGCTATACAAGGTCAGAGAGTCTTCACCCTTTTCGATGAATCCTTCCATGACTTCAAAAATTATTTTTTCAAAGTTCAAGCCGTAGAGGGTCACCACCCCTTTTTTCCTGGATGAGAATCTTTCCCCTCACTTCCCTCTGTATTGGTTAGAGGCCTCCCCCTGTGAGAAATATAGTTTGGAAGATTTGGATGAGGTGGAGGCGGCCATTGTGGGGTTCCTCCGAGAAGTATGGGGGAGGGCCCCTATCTGGATACCAAAAAATTTTTCCAGGGGTCGCCGACCTTTGTCCAAAGACAACTAGGTAGTCTTTTATTTATCCTTGTTTCCGACTTGTTTTTACTGACTTGTTTTTCTGATTTTAACTACCTCATTGTTTTTTACAGAGATGGCAAAGAAGAATTCCAGGGAGTCTTACCAGCGAGTTCAGGAGGCCAAGGCGAGGTCCCGCGCCAGGGTCGGCGGCGCTAGGGCGGCTGGTTCTTCCCTTCCTTCCCCTCCCCTCTCTTCTCGCAATTTGGGGACCCCTACTCAACCCATTGTCATTTCTTCCTCATCTTCTTCTCTGCCGTCCCCTCCTCCCCGATCCTCCCCTGAGCCAGAAAAGAAGAAGCGCAAGACTTTAGAGTCTAGCTCTTCTTTTGAGGGTGAGGTCAAGGTGGATGCACCTCAATTCGTTCGGAAGTACATCTATCCCCATACCCGTATAGGTATGGATGATGTTTCTGTTCGGAACCACCTTACTATTCTGGCTCAGGAGAGTATCAGGGCGGCGGGGGTGTGCACGAAGTTCCTTGATATTTTTGAGAAGACCCCTCTTAGCTCTCTGGGTTCCTCCTCGAGGGTTGAGGAGTTGGAGGGGAGGCTTCTCTTATATCAGGAGCAGGAGAGGGGGCTGAGGGAGAAGGTCGCCAAATTGAAGGAGGAGAGGAATGGCTTCCAGGAGAGGGAAAGTAAGTTGTAGGCCCAATACAACATGGCGGAGGGCCTGAGGTTGAAGGCGCAGGAGAGTTATTCGAGCTTGTTCGAGGACCTCGTGGCGGTGAAGAAGGATTTGTTGAAAGCTCAGAATGCCTATACCGAGTTGGAGGACTCCATTGCTGATGGGGCCGAGGAAGCATGGAGGATCTTTAAGGAACAGGTCGGAGTTCTCGCTCCCGACCTGGATCTCTCTCCCTTGGATCTGGACAAGGTCTTCATTGACGGGGCTATAGTCTCTCCTCCCTCTCCCCAATATGTCACCGAGTCAGATTTAAAGACTCGGGAGCAGAGGATAATGGAGTCTCCTCCCCGACCAAAGGATGCTCCGAGTTCCTCGAAAGCTCCCGGAACCTCCACTCCGTCTCCTATGGATACTTCTCTCCCTAGTCCTGATGGCACTTCGACTACACTTCCTGACTCTGGTGCTGCTCCGACTACTCCTCTCGGCTCTGGTGGTGATGTTCTTTGAAAAAAATTGATTGTGGCTATTGGGGGCCCGGCTTGTGGGTCCCCTCTTTTTTAAACTATTTATTTTCCTAGTTTTGTAATGGTATTCTGCTGACATTTTCTCAGCCTTTTATGGCCATTAACAAAAAATACCCTTTTTTGGATAAGGGTTTAAGTTACCTCTGTCTGTTGTGTGCATGCTTTTCTGTCTTAGGCTTCGAAAAAAATCTTTTTTGATCTTTGCGTTTTAGAAACCTTTTCCTTGGCTGACTGCCCCTTCTCTTAAGTTTTCCTTTGGAACAGCCTTTGCCTTAGTGCTTTCGATAGGTTTTCTGGTCTCTTTTTGGTATTCCTTATACCCAATTTTTTGGATTTATTGAGCCTTTATGACTTAGATTATTTTTGCAATGCATTTTGTGGTTTCTCGATTTTCCGACTTGTAAGTCAGATACTTTCCAAATTTATCATGATCGACTTTTATAACCTCTTTACACCGACTTGTACCTCTTCGTTTTATCATGACGACCATCTAGGTCGGTTCATGGGATTTTCACGCTTTGTCAAGCTTAAGTCGGCGCGTTTCGTAGAAGGAAAAAAGCAAGAAGGAATTTATAAGAGATATCGTAAAAGATCTTTATTTATTTGGGAAGGTATTTTTACTGCTACTAAGGGTTTTTGATAGTCTATTTTCCCTTAGTCTCTACTGTGATGCCTCGTTAAAAACCCTTTCTTTAGAAAAAATCCTTTGATTTTTGGGAAAAAATCATGAAGTTGGGAAAAGAGTACATCAGGGAGTAGAGTTCACTTTTAACTATAGTACCTTTTCATATTACAAGCATGCCACGACCTTGGTAACTCGGTGCCGTTTAGGTCGGTCACCCTATAATAGCCTTTTCCTAAGACTTCCCTAATTTTGTATGGTCCCTTCCAATTAGCGGCGAGTTTTTCTTCCCCAGATTTGTTGACTCCAATGTTGTTCCTGATTAAGACTAAGTCGTCTGAGGTGAAACTCCTTCGAATGACTTTCTTGTTGTATCTGGCAGTCATTCTTTGCTTTAATGCCGCTTTTCTTATTTGGGCTTGCTCTCGGACTTCGGAGAGCAATTCAAGTTCCTCTTTGTGCCCCTGTATGTTCCCGACTTCATCATGGAGGATCACCCTTGGACTTTGTTCGTCGATTTCTACTGGTATCATGGCTTCTACACTATAGACAAGTCGAAAGGGTGTTTTCCCTGTGGCAGATTGTGGCGTCGTCTGGTAAGCCCATAACACTTGTGGGAGCTCTTCCGCCCAAGCTCCCTTTGCATCCTGCAGCCTTTTCTTTAAACCTACTAGTATGATTTTGTTAGCTGCCTCGGCTTGTCCGTTTGCTTGTGGATGTTCTACCGAGGTGAACTGGTGTTTGATTTTCATACTGGTTACCAAGCTTTTGAAAGTAGAGTCGGTGAATTGGGTTTCATTATCTGTGGTGATGGAATGAGGTATCCCATATCTTGTGATAATGTTTTTGTAGAGGAACCTCCGACTTTTCTGAGCCGTGATGGTGGCTAATTGCTCTGCTTCTATCCACTTCGTGAAGTAGTCTATTCCCACGATTAAGTATTTGACTTGTCCTGGGGCCTGGGAAAAAGATCCTAACAGATCCATCCCCCATTTTGCGAAGGGCCATGGAGAAGTTATACTGATTAGCTCCTCGGGAGGAGCCACGTGGAAATTTGCGTGCAGCTGGCATGGTTGGCACCTTTTCACGAATTCTGTGCATCCTTCTGCAAGGTCGGCCAATAGAACCCAGCTCGGATTATCTTTCTGGCAAGCGACCTGGCTCCGAGGTGGTTTCCACAGATCCCATCATGAACCTCCTCTAGTACTTCAGTCGTCCTTGAGGTCGGTACACACTTCAGCAATGGTGTTGATATTCCTCTTTTATAGAGGATATTTTTCACCAGAGTATAGTATTGTGTTTCCCTCCGAATTTTCTTGGCCTCTTTTTCCTCTTTGGGGAGGATGTCGAATTTTAGGTATTCTACCAAGGGATTCATCCATCCGAGGTTTAGCCCGGTTATCTCAAGGACATCTTGTTTGTCCTCTGTTTTCACCACAGAGGGTTCTTGGAGAGTTTCCTGGATCAAGCTTCTATTATTCCCTCCTGGTTTGGTGCTCGCTAACTTGGAGAGGGCGTCCGCGCTGCTATTGAGATCCCGAGTTATATGTTTGACCTCGGTTTCCACAAAGCGCCCGAGGTACTCCAGAGTTTTTTTCCAAGTATCTCTTCATGTTTGGGTCTTTGGCCTGATACTCTCTATTTATTTGGGAGGTCACCACTTGAGAGTCACTGAATATCAGTACTTTGGTGGCACCGACCTCTTCTGCCAGCTTTAGTCCTGCAATCAGGGCTTCATATTCCGCCTGATTATTAGAAGCTGGGAATTCAAATTTGAGGGAAACCTCTATATGTGTTCCCCCTTTATTAAATAGTATTATGCCTGCACCGCTTCTTGTCTTGTTTGAGGATCCATCTACGTATAGCTCCCACATAGTTGGTCTTTTCTCTTGTTCTCCCGCGTACTCTGCTATGAAGTCGGTGAGGCATTGGGCTTTGATTGCTGGTGTGGGGAAATCGTGATCGTTCATTCCTTGGTAACGGCACTGAAAACTTTATATGCACGTTCATAATCTTAGTTCTTTGTCACAACTTCGCACAACTAACCTGCAAGTGCACTGGGTCGTCCAAGTAATAAACCTTACGTGAGTAAGGGTCGATTCCACGGAGATTGTCGGCTTGAAGCAAGCTATGGTCACCTTGTAGATCTCAGTCAGGCGGATTTAAATGGTTATAGAGTTTTAATAATTAAAAGATAAATAAAACGTAAAATAGGATAGAGATACTTATGTAATTTCATTGGTGAGAATTTCAGATAAGCGTATAGAAATGCTTTTGTTCCTTCTAAACCTCTGCTTTCCTACTGTCTTCATCCAATCCTTCATACTCCTTTCCATGGCAAGCTATATGTAGGGCATCACCGTTGTCAATGGCTACTTCCCGTCCTCTCAGTAAAAATGGTCCAAAATACGCTGTCAACGCACGGCTAATCATCTGTCGGTTCTCGATCATACTGGAATAGGATTCAGTAATCCTTTTACGTCTGTCACTACACCCAGCACTCGCGAGTTTGAAGCTCGTCACAGCCATCCCTTCCCATATCCTACTCGGAATACCACAGACAAGGTTTAGACTTTCCGGATCTCAAGAATGGCCGCCAATAATTCTAGCCTATACCACGAAGACTCTGATCGTAAATCAGGAGGCTAAGAGATACACATTCAAGCTTGCTTTCATGTAGAACGGAAGTGTTTGTCAGGCACGCATTCATGAGTGAGAATGATGATGAGCGTCATATAATCATCACATTCATCATGTTCTTGGGTGCGAATGAATATCTTAGAGAAGAAATAGGCTTGAATTGAATAGAAAAACAATAGTACTTTGTATTAATTCATGAGGAACAGCAGAGCTCCACACCTTAATCTATGGTGTGTAGAAACTCTACCGTTGAAAATACACAAGTGATAAGGTCCAGGCATGGCCGAATGGCCAGCCTCCATGATCTAAGAACTAAACGTCCAGAGATGTAAATATACTTGTAAAAATTTCTATTTATACTAAACTAGTTACTAGGGTTTACAGAAATGAGTAAATGATGCAGAAATTCACTTCCGGGCCCACTTGGTGTGTGCTTAGGCTGAGCATTGAAGCTTTCACGTGTAGAGGTCTTTCTTGGAGTTAAAAGCCAGTTTGTAACCTATTTCTGGCGTTTAACTCTGCTTTGCAACCTGTTTCTGGCGTTTAACTCCAGAATAGGACAGAGAGCTGGCGTTGAACGCCATTTTGCGTCATCTAAACTCGGGAAAAGTATGGACTATTATATATTGCTGAAAAGCCCTGGATGTCTACTTTCTAACGCAATTAAGAGCGCGCCATTTGGACTCCTGTAGCTCCAGAAAATCTACTTTGAGTGTAGGGAGGTCAGAATCCAACAGCATCTGCAGTCCTTCTTCAACCTCTGAATCTGATTTTTGCTCAAGTCCCTCAATTTCAGCTAGAAATTACTTGAAATCACAGAAAAACACACAAACTCATAGTAAAGTCCAGAACTGTAAATTTTATTTAAAAACTAATAAAAATATACTAAAAACTAACTAAATCATACTAAAAACTATGTAAAAACACTGCCAAAAAAGCGTATAAATTATCCGCTCATGAATTGCTATTCGAGTTTCATACTTCAGGTCGAACTCGGAGAGCTCTATTGCCCATTGAACCATTCTCCCTGCAACATCCGTCTTTTGGAGGATTTGCTTCATGGGTTGGTTCGTTTGGACTCTTATTGTATGGGCTTGGAAGTAAGGTCGTAGCCTTCGAGAGGCTATTACTAAGGAGTAGGCAAACTTCTCGAGTTTGTGGTACCTCAGCTCAGGGCCTTGTAGAACCTTACTGGTGAAGTATATGGGATGTTGCCCGACCTCATCTTCTCGTATCAGCGTTGATGCCACAACTTTGTCTGCTACGGACAAGTATAGAACGAGCTCTTCCCCAACTAGAGGTCGGGTTAGGACTGGAGGTTGGCTCAAGAACCTTTTGAACTCCTGGAATGCTTCTTCGCATTCTGGAGTCCATTCAAACTGACATCCCTTTCTCAGTAGAGAGAATAGTGGAAGAGATCTTAGTGCTGATCCTGCCAGGAACCTGGAGAGGGCTGCAAGTCGGCCATTCAATTGTTGAACCTCTCTTAAGCAAGTCGGCCTTTTCATTTCCAGGATAGCTTTGCACTTGTCGGGATTTGCTTCGATCCCCCTTTGCGTCAGCATAAACCCTAGGAATTTTTCAGCCTCAACCGCGAAGGCACACTTTGCGGGATTTAGCCTCATCCCGTGTAACCTTATGGTGTCGAAGACTTGCGAGAGGTCTGTCAAGAGGTCGGCTTCTTCCCTAGTTTTTACTAGCATGTCATCTACGTAGACTTCCATTAAGTTCCCGAGGTGGGGAGCGAACACCTTGTTCATCAGCCTTTGGTATGTGACCCTTGCGTTTTTTAATCCAAAAGGCATGACCACGTAGCAATAGTTGGCTCTAGGCGTGATGAATGATATTTTCTCTTGGTCCGGCTTGTACATCGGGATTTGGTTGCATCCCGAGTAGGCATCCATGAACGATAAGTATTGATATCCCGAGCTAGAGTCCACTAGAGCATCAATGCTTGGGAGTGGATAAGGGTCTTTGGGACACGCCTTATTCAGGTCGGTATAGTCGACGCACATCCTCCACTTGTCGTTTTGCTTTTTGACTAGCACTACGTTTGCTAGCCATGTTGGATACTCAACTTCTCTGATGAAGCCGGCTTCCCGAAGTGCTTATACCTGCTCCTCCACCGCTTGAGCTCGTTCTGGGCCAAGCTTACGCCTTCGCTGTTGTACAGGTCGTGACCCTGGATATACTGAGAGCCTGTGGGACATGAGCTCGGGATCTATCCCTGGCATGTCGGAAGCTTTCCAGGCAAAGAGGTCAGAATTGTCTCTTAAGAGCTTGGTCAACCTTTTCTTTAAGACTTCCTCTAGGCTGGCCCTTATGTTGGTGTTTTTCCATTCCTCTTTGCCGACCTGTATTTCCTCAGTTTTTCCTCCTGGCTGTGGTCGCAGCTCTTCTTTGGCTCTCGTACCACCGAGCTCTATGGTGTGGACTTCTTTGCCTTTTTCCCTCAAGTTCAGGCTTTCATTGTAGCATTTCTTGCCAATTTCTGATCTCCCCATACTATTGTTATCCCCGCAGGTGTCGGGAATTTCATGCAAAGATGAAGGATAGACACCACCGCTCCGAGTCGATTTAGGGTAGCTCTGCCTATTAGGGCATTATATGCTGACTCTACGTCGATGACTATAAAGTCTATGCTCAGAGTTTTGGATTTTTCTCCCTTTCC
This sequence comes from Arachis ipaensis, assembly GCF_059453495.1. Taxonomy (NCBI): domain Eukaryota; kingdom Viridiplantae; phylum Streptophyta; class Magnoliopsida; order Fabales; family Fabaceae; genus Arachis; species Arachis ipaensis. The sequence continues at coordinate 121,472,388 of NC_142441.1, forward strand.
GAAGGTAGTGTGGATGGGTAGAAATTCTAGTGGTTTTATCGGCGTGTCGCCTAGTCCGTACAAGGTATCGGGATAGGCTCTTAACTCCCTTTCATCCAACCCTAGTTTGTCGAACACGGGCTTGAAAAGGATGTCTGCTGAACTCCCTTGATCTACTAGGATTCTATGGAGGTGGGCATTCGCTAGGATCATGGTGATCACCACTGGATCATCGTGATCACCACTGGATCATCATGTCCAGGGATTACTCCCTGCCCATCCTCCTTTGTAAACGAGATAGTCGGGAGATTGGGGGCTTCACTCCCGACCTAGTAAACTCGCTTGAGGTGTCTCTTGCGAGAGGACTTGGTGAGTTCCCCTCCCGCGAATCCGTCTGAGATCATATGTATATGTCTCTCAGGAGTTTGCGGTGGTGGGTCTCTTCTGTCCTCATCATCTCGCTTTCTTTTCCCATGACTTTCCGATCTTTCCATGAGATATCTATCAAGTCGGCCTTCTCTAGCCAACTTTTCTATCACATTTTTTAGGTCGTAACAGTCGTTTGTTGAGTGGCCATATATCTTGTGGTACTCGCAATAGTCACCGCGGTTCCCTCCCTTTTTGTTTTTGATGGGTCTGGGAGGCGGCAGTCTTTCAGTGTCGCAGATTTCTCTGTATACATCCACTACGGAGACTTTTAGAGGAGTATAGGAGTGATATCTCCTCGGCCTATCGGGACCGACCTCCTCTTTTTTCTTGGGGTCCCTCTCCCTCTCTTTTATTGAGGGAGGGTGCCCCGGTCGCCAACTCGGCTCTCGTAATCTGGCATTCTCCTCCATATTGATGTACTTTTCAACTCTCTCTTGTACATCATTTAAGGAGGTGGGGTGCCTTTTTGATATGGACTGCGAAAAAGGGCCTTCTCTAAGTCCATTTACTAGCCCCATAATGACTGCCTCAGTGGGCAGGTCTTGAATCTCCAAGCATGCTTTGTTGAACCTTTCTATATAGTCCCGTAGAGGTTCTCCGACCTCCTGCTTTATTCTCAGGAGGCTCGGTGCATGCTTTACTTTATCCTTCTGGATGGAGAACCTCATCAAGAACTTTTTCGAGAGGTCCTCAAAGTTGGTGACCGACCTTGGAGGGAGGCTATCGAACCACTTCATCGCCGCTTTCGATAGGGTGTCGGGAAAGTTTTGCAGCGCGTTGCATCAGAAGCGTCATCCAGATACATCCGACTTTTAAAATTGCTTAAATGATGCTTCGGATCCGTGGTTCCATCATAGAGGTTCATATCAGGGCTTTTGAAGTTTCTTGGAACTTTTGCCCTCATTATGTCCTCACTAAATGGGTCCTCCCCTCCTAGGGGCGACTCTTCTCGATCGCCGCGGGAGTTCCAACCTCTGAGGGGGGATTCTAGTTTTAAGAGTTTTTCCTCTAACTCTTCGTCTCGCCATCTCCTCCCTTAGATTCCTCTCTGCCTCCCTTTGTCGTTCCAGCTGTTCCAAACGATCTTGGTGGCCATGGACTAGTCCCATTAGTTCGGTCGCATGGGGTGGTCCATCCTTTCCTGATTCGCGCCCTCCGAGGAGTTCATCTTTGGATTTTTTAACCCAGAGGTGCCTTCCCTATGTTGGTCATTGGTTCCTTGGTGATGGGTTAAATCTGCGTCATTGTTTCCAGTATCCAGATTCTCTTGTTCGGAATCTGACGCTACATGACCATCTTCAGGTAATATATCCGCCATTACTGGCTGATCTCTCGGTTCCCCGGCAACTGCGCCAATGTTACGATGGGTAACCGGAGATTATTGGGTTGGATTAGTTGGGTTGACCCAATCGTCTGAGGAAGGAAGCCTTTGAGCAGGTTTGCAATCCAGGGCCTCCGTCCGACTTGTGTGTGAGAGAATTGGAGGTGGTACCTGCAAGAACACTCCGATGCCTAAGTCAGCAAGGGAGCAAAACATGTCTAGAGAGTATTGGGCTTAGTGATACCTGAGGAGTGTTAGTGTATTTATAGTGGTGAACGCATAACCACCGTTGGAGTAGTTCCACCATTTAAGGGGGAATAACCGTCCCTTTATCTTAGGGAAGTTAGGATATGGCTCCTGGAAGTGGGTGGAGAGATTTTAGGGGCAGTTACTCATTTGAGTGAGTGCTTATCTGCCAGCTAATCTTCGTTCCCGACTTCTTTAGAGCAAGTCGTGGCAAGAACCGACTTCGTAGGTCAGAGGTCGGCGTAGGATGAGGCTCAATCCTTTGGATTGGGCCTTTCGTTTGGACCTGGGCCTTAGCGTTGGGCCAGGGTATGAACAAATACAATATCGAAATTAATAATCATTTCATTAATTCTTTTACGTATTATATATATTTATATATATTAGAGTAAAGTGATAATTAAATCTCTAAAAAGTTTGAATTCGAACTAATTAATCTTTAAAAAAAATACCAATTTGGTCTTTCACAATAGCAAACATGAATACATGATGTCCTTCTATCAATATATCACAAAAAACTTACCTGTGGTGTTACTTACTATGACATATTTGATCGTCATCTAGATAACTTTTGAAACAAAACTTTACCTGTTTTAGTAGGATTCATAATAAATAAAAAGCAAATAATAAAGGTTATATGAAGACTCAAAAGATAATAAATGATTCACGGTTCAAAACTACATCTTTTTCATTTTCATGTGGCAACAACGAAACACGCACTATTGTAGATAGCGAAATACGTGGACAACTCTATTTCGTTTCGCACTATCCATGACGAAAGGACATATATGTCCATCGTAGAGAACCTAATTAATATTTTTTTTTTCAAGGACTAATTAATCTGAAGTCAAAATCCAAAGATCTAATTGTCACTTTACTCTATATATTATACTGAGACGGATATTTCCTAAATCCATCCCACCAAAAACCTGCCTTGCACCTACCCGTCCCAACCGGTAAGGACAGGTGAGTACCAGTAGATTTGGGTTGTGTTGCCATCATATGAAGAATTTAGATTCTCTAAATTGTGAATTTTTACTTTAAAAAATAAAATGTAATTTTTTACCATTAAATAGTTTCTCTCTCATATTTACTCTTAGTCCCACTTATAAAATAGATGGTGTGATCTCTCACACTTTATTCTCTAAAATAAAATTTAAAATTTAGAGAATTTAAATCCTATGTGCGAGGTCGTCCTGTCTCCCATACTCCCATCCATATACGAAGCTTATCCGCAGGCAGAGCCAGACACAACCTCTCAATCAAAAAATTATAATTTACGTCAGATGGAGACAAATATCGTATCATCTCATATCAGTGGCCAAATAATTGTAGATATGATCATTTATGAAGTAGGGACATCTATCCTCGTGTATAGGTGTCAATTTAACAGATGGAATAAAAAGGCCTCCTGTTCACTTTAGAGGGAAAAAGAAACAGATCACTATGCATTTATCGATTGTTAAAACAAGAATAATAAAATGAAATGAGATGGGGCGGAAGTTTACCTTGTCCCTTAACTATATATAGTAAGATTTTATCTACAGTACCTGAATATCAAATATTAATTCAGGTATAGTTTTGGGGGGAAAAAAAAGCAGGAAAACTCACCAATGAGGTTCCCATAAAAAAAGTTTGTAGACAGATGGATCAGTTCTATAGCATGAGAATGATCAGCAAAAAGTGTGAAAGAATCTCTAGATAAGTCTTCAAAAAGTAGAAAATAAGCACATCCACTCAAGCCTTGGACTTTTCAGCAGCAGCCAATAATTTCGTCACAAATGTGTCAAGCATTGAAGGGAAGACGGAAAGCTCGTTTTCTTCAGTAAGAGTGTCTGTATAAATAAAACCCAATAAACATTAGTCAACAAGCAAAAGATATGCTACCCTAACTAATCATAAAAAGATTGAGGGAAGTGCTACCTTGAAAACCTTAGCAACCATTGTAAAATGTGATTCAAATTCAGGTGATTTGAGCAGCAAAGTCAAGCTTTTGTGCAGAAAACATTTCTCCACTAGCAAGTAACATCAGACCCTTGCTCATTCTCTAACAGCATCCCAAAATGTGCACTGACATCAGATTCAGTAACTTACTAACTTGTATTGAGTTTAATTTCTAACTATCTATAGAGGACAAAACAATCCCAATCCCAACCATGCAGTTTATCTTCCAACTTATCATCTTTATGGAAGGTCAATGCCTCTAGCATAACTTGTATGGGGAATCACCTACAGCATCTTATACACTTACATTGGTCACTTTATGAAGCACAACAAAAACGCTAACTTCCTGATGTACATCCCAATTACATCATCTGACATTGGTTGCGGTGATATGATCAAAATATTATTAGATTGAACACTTAGTACCAGGAACAAAGGTATCTAACTATCTATGCAAAAAATGAGGTGAAACTATTGGATAATAAAAACCACACAGAATTTCCAGCACGGACGTGCATATTGTTATGTGTATAACATACTAACATTGGCAGGATAACTGACGATCTGAGCCAACCCATCCGAACCAAACAGATTAATTTTCATTAGATGGGTTCTTATTCTCCCTCAAACCTGACCTAACCCAACCCGTTTACATGCCTAAAACATTGGCAGGGATAACGGACGATCTGGACCAACCGATAAACATCCCAGGCTGAGATTCAAGACAACTGTACAACTGTACAACTGTATTGTACATGAATTGGTGGAGGCAATCAACAACAATCTGTTTTGAATAAATAGCTAGCCTAGTTAGTTGTCACAAAGCAGCAGTCCCAGTAGTCTGGATAAGCATATGCGACCACTATTATCAATTATGCTTATCCCTGACAACCATGACATTTCCTCAGCAAATGCACGCTGTAAAATGCTATTTGTAGCTCACTTTCATAAAATTTTGTTTTAAACCATTGACTTTAATTCATTGGGCTCCAAAGTCATATTTAAATTTGGACCAAAAGATGGTTTATAACCTGCATCTTTCATGTCCTTGGTCAACTGATCCAGGACCTTATATATCTCAGCATTCTGAGGGTGCTTCTCATCTCTAGATACAAAGCAGTTCAAAAACCCAGATGTCTCAACCCAACTACAGCCTATGTCCTTTTGCAAACCTTTTTCCTTCATCTGATTCCTCACTCTATAAACATTTTGCCACTCTCCTTCCTCGGCATAAATATTTGAGAGCAGAACATGGTAGCCTGCCATCCGTTGTTCTCTCTCCATATTTAGCAGCTTTTCTGCAACAACCTTTCCCAATTCAAAGTATCCATGATTTTTGCAAGCACCAAGAAGCGATCCCCAGATTTCTATTGCATTGCCATCTCTACCCAATTCATTAACAAACTCATATGCCTCAACCACCCTCCCGACCCTCCCTAACATGTCCGCAACACAACAATAATGCTCAATGGATGGCTTAATTTTATGCACTTCTTCCATAGACTCATATATCTGAAGACCTTCATCGACCAAACCAGTATAACTACAAGCAGACAAGATGGCAACAAAAGTAACCGCGTCGGGCTCAATGCCAGATCTCAGCATAGAATCATACAAGGTAAGAGCTTTTCTTCCCATCCCATGCTGTCCATAGCTCATCATCATTGTAGTATATGTGACTGAATTCTTCTCAGGTGTTCTGGCAAAGACATCTTCAGCATAAGCAATGGCCCCTGTTTTGGAATATGTGTCAACTAAAGCAGTTCCCACAAAAACATTTTGGTCTAATGAATGACGAATGGAGAATCCATGAATTTGCCTAGCAAAGGCTATGCTTCCCATTGAGCTGCAAGCTGGGAGAATTGAAGCCAAGGTCACTGCATTAGGCACTACATTGTGTAATAATGCCTCTCTAAGAATTATAATCGCTTTCTCATTGAGCCCATTCTGTGTATAACCAGCAATCATAGAATTCCATGTGGCCTGATCTCTGTCGCTCGGGAAATTCTGCTCGAATAGCAATTCAGAAGTTCTAATGAAGCCAGATTTTGCATACATATCTATCAGATAACTCTCCATTCCCTCAAATTCTATCCCATGCCGAATTAGATATGCATGAGTTTGCCTTCCAACATGTGAGTTCCTAAGGTTAGAAGCTGCGGAAAGAAGGGCAGTAACCGTGACAGAATCAAAAGCAAACTTCTGCTTCTGCATCTCACAGACAAGCATCAATGCTTCCTCATCTAAACCATTCTGCACAAAGGAAGAAACTATAGTATTCCATGATACGGGATCCCTTTCCACCATCTTATCGAAAACCTTAAACGAAGTTTCAACAGAACTACATCTCGAGTACATAACCATGATTGCATTGAGAATCATAACAGGCAAAACCACCAAACACTTCAGTACAATGGCGTGTATCTGCTCAGCCAATTTTACCTGCTGCAGCTGCGAAACAGCACTGATAACAGAAAGAAACGTTACATCATCGCATACCGCCTCATCCGAATCTAATGCCGCAACAAAAACATCAATGCCTTCAACCGGACAGTTATTCTGAACATAACCTGCAATCATGGTGTTCCACACCTCAGTATTCTTCTCCGAGCACCGCTCAAAAACCACCCTCGCCCGTTCCAAACAACCAACCTCAGCATACATAAGAATAGCAGAGCTCACAACAAACAAGTCATCCACATACTCATTCCCAAACTTCACAACCAACCCGTGCAAAGCACGTGCGGTTCTCGAATCCCCAGTCCCAGCCACAGCGGGGAACACATTCACGAAAGAAACGGCGCTGGGCGTTATTCCCCGTTGCATCATCTGGCGGAAGGCTTTAACGGCTTCCACGTGGCGCTCCGTCTTGACGTGCCATGAAACCAAGGTGTTCCAAGCAACGACGTCTCGCTTGGGCATAACGGAGAACACCTTGAGTACATAATCGCGTTCCGGTTGGGTCGCGTTTGGCGGCAAGCAAGTGGAGTACATGTGGAGGAGGGAGTTGTAGACGATCCGGCTGGGGTTAGGGTTTGTTTGGAAGCAGCGGAGGAAGTGCGAGTGAATGATTTTTCCGGTGGAGAGGTTGAGGGAGAGGGCGCAGGCTTTGAGAGTGGCGGAGAAAGTGTAGGAGTCGAAGCGCGTGGAGGGGGTGGACTTCATACGCGCGTAGAAGTGGAGGGCGTGGAGGGGCAGGTTGTTGCAGACGAAGCCGATGATGATGGTGTTCCATAGGACGGTGGAGGGGAAGGGGAGGGAGTCGAAGAGGTGGCGCGCAAGGTGTGGGTCGCCCTGCTGACACAGCTGGCTGAGGCGGGAGCGGATGGTGGGAGTTGTGGGCTTCGGAATGGGCTTGGGCTTGGGCCTGGGAGGGTGTGTATCTTCGGAGAGTGTGGGAATTGGTGAGTATGAGATGGGCCTGGGTGAGTCAGAGGAGGAAGAGGCGATGGTGAAGAAGGTGAAGGAGCGGGAAGGGGATGAGCTAATGGCTGTACAAGAAGGCATTGCTGAGAGTGGGACTGTGAGAGTGTGTCGGAGAATATGATTTGATATTAGAGGTGAACCGGTGATTGGACTTGAAATTCATTGATGATAGGGTGAAAAAATCATCCTTGTTCCTTGAGACCTTGACCAATAAGTTCTCTTCTTATTTTTATGTGAACTTTGTTGGAAAAATTAAAAAATATTTTTA